>NC_069804.1:35653531-36327906 GCF_027406575.1 Nycticebus coucang
CATTTCAGTGAAATAGAATATATTAATATTTTTCTCAATGGATTCTCCTTTGGCATCAGATCTAAGAAATCTTTACCTAACCCAATGTAAATTTTCTTTTCTACATTGTTTTCTAGCAGTTTTATAGTTTTACATTTTATGTTTAGACCTATGATCCATTTTGTGTTCAGTTGTGTATAGAATGCAAAGTATACATTGAGGTTTATTTATCTTTTTTGCATATGGATTTCCAATTTTTCTAGCACAATTGGAAAATATTGTCTTTTCTCCACTGAATTTCCTTAGTACCTATGCCAAACACCAGTTGAGCTGATATGTAAGAATCTATTTTTGGACTCTATTCTGTTTCCTAAAACTATGTATCTAATCTTTTGCCAATACCTCGCTTTCCTGACAATTGTTAGTAGATAGTAAATCTTGAAATTAGATGAATTTCCTTAATACCTATGCCAAATGCCAGTTGACCTGATACATAAGAATCTATTTCTGGACTCTATTCTTTTCCCTAAAACTATGTATCTAATCTTTTGGCAATACCCTGCTTCTTGACAATTGTAAATAGATAGTAAATCTTGAAATTAGACGGAGTGAGTCCTCACAGCTTTGTTCTTATTTTTCAAAATTATTTTGGCTACTTTAGTTCTTGACCTTTCAATATCAACTTTAGAATCACTTTATTGATATCTACAAAAATTTCCTATAAGAAACGGATTGGAATTGTGTTGAATTTATAGATAAGAGTTGGGGGAAATTGTTATTTTAATAGTAGTGAGTCTTCTAATCTCTCCATTTGTCTATGCCATCTTTTGATTTCGTTCAACAGGGTTTTGTAATTTTCAGCATGTAGATCTTGCACATATTTTGGCTGATTTATATCTGTTTTTCATGGGTTTCAGTGTTATTGCAAATGAAATGCTGAATTTTTAAGTTCAACTTCAAATTTTCATTGCTGTTATATAGAAATATGATAAAACTACCATAGTTGACCACATCTCTACATTGGCCACTTCCTTAAGTTCATCTTAATTTTCATAGAGCAGACATGCACCACATGTACGTATCAGTACAGTAGTCTTAGTTCCTTATGTTGATCACCTCCATATGTTGACCAGTTTGTTACAGTTCCTTGGGTTCTACTATATAATGGAATTTTGTATATTGATCTTTTGTTCCAGAACTTTGGTAAAATAATTTATTAGTTCTAATGGCTCTTTTTTGTGGATTCCTTGGGCTCTTCTACATAGATAAACATGTTATCAGCAAATATAGACAGTTCATTTCTTCTTTTTAAATAACTATTCCTTTTATTTTCTGCTTTATCAAACTAGCTGGTATGAGGTTTAATAAAAGTGGTGAGATGGGACGTTATTACCTTTATTCCTCATCTTAGAAGGAAACCATTTCATCATCATTTAATGGGATGTTGGTTTTAAATTTCTTAGTATACACCATTAATCAGCCAGAAATATTTCCTTCTATTCCTAGTGTGCCGGGAGTTTATTTTTTATGAAAAAGAGATATTGGGTTTTTTTCAAATGTATTTTCTGCAACTCTTGAGATTATCACTTGTCTTTCCTTCCTTAGTCTAATATGCTGAACTACATTAATTGATTTTCAAATATTAAAATAGCGTCATATTCCTGTGAAATCCCTTTTATTGGTGGATTTAGTTTGCTGATATTACAAAGGGATTTTTATGACTATATTTATAAAAAATATTAGTATGTAGTTTCCTTTTCATGAAATGTCTTTATCTGATTTTGGTATTAGGGTAATGATGGTCTTAAAAATACACTGGACAGTGTTCCCTTCTCTTATGATTCTTTTAAGATTTGTGTAGACTTGATTATATTCCTTAAATATTTGGTAAAATTATCAGTATAGTCACCCAAGCCTTGGCTTTTTTGGAATATTTAACCATGAATTAAATTATTTTAATGTATATTAAAATATGTTCAATTTATCATTGTCTTCTTCAGTTTTCTTTTCTGTATATTGAAGCTAATGTCTTTGAAAGAATGTTTCCAATTCATTTAAGTTGTAGAATTTAGGGGCATGAAGCTGTTTGTAATATTCTATGTGGGGTTTGTAGTGATGTGCCCACTTACATTCCTAGTATTGATATTTGTGTTTTTTCTCTATTCTCTTGGTTAATTTAGCTAAAAGTTTATCAATTTTATGGTCTTTTCAAAGAATAAGGTGTGGTTTCATTGATTTATTGCTTTTGGTTTTCAGTTTTATTGATTTCTGCTTTTGTCTTTCTTATCTATTTTTTTTTTTTTGTCTTGCTCCATTTGTTCTTATTTTTCTAATTTGTTAAGGTGCAGGCTTAGGCCACTGATTTGAGACCTTTCTTTTCTAATATCAGCTATAAGTTCAATAAAGTTGCCTCTAAACACCACCTTAACTGCATCCCACAGCATTTGATATATTTCCATTTTCATTCCTTTCAAAATATTTTCTAATTTTCCTTGTGGCCTCCTCCATAAATTACTTTATAAAAATTCTAAATATTTAGTGATTTTTCTAGTTATACAGAGGGTGCCAAATAATGTATACATCTTTTAAGGAAAAACTACACTAAAGTTGTAATACTCAATTTATACTGATAACAAAAGATGAATGCAAGTCACATTTGAGCACCTCTTGTAACTGCAGAAGTCAAATGTAACTCATTCCTTTCTTAAAATGTGAATACATTTTTTGGCGCCCTCTGTATTCCTTTTATTCATTTATAGTTTAATTCCACTATGGTCAGAGGACATACTTTGGAAGATATCAATTCTTTCTTTCTTTATTTTTTTATTAAATCATAGCTGTGTACATTAGTATGATCATGGGGCACCATACACTTGGTTCATAGACCGTTTGACACATTTTCATCCACTAGTTAACATAGCTCTCGTGGCATTTTCTTAGTTATTTTGCTAAGACCTTTACATTCCACTTTTACTAGGATTCACAAATTCCCTTGTAAGATGCACCACAGGAAGATTTCAATTCTTGTAAAATTGTTAAGGTTTGTTAGTAAAGACATGATCTACTTTGGTATTTATTCAATTTGATCATGAACAGTGTGTACATTCTGCTGTTGTTCCATTGTTTATTTTATAAATGACAGATTGAGCTGTTGATAGCATTTTTCATGTTCTTTTCTCTTTAATTTTCCCCTATCCTATTTGTATGTTAATTATTCTATGAAGTACAATAGGGCATCGATGTATGTAGTTGTATTTGGATTCATTTATCTCTCTTTTCAGACCTGTCAATATATTTTTCATTTCTTTTGAAGTTTTTTTTTTAGTTTCATGGCTATGGGGGTTGTTAAATCTTTTCGATGTATTGAGTCCTTATCCCTAAGTAATAAGAAACATATTCTTTCTTTAAGACATTTACATTCAACAGGGATGGTAGCTATTTAAATAAGTTATCAAAAGTGTCAAATCTATGTATGACTAAATAAAAGGAAAAAAAAACTTAAAAAGAAACATCATATGTAACATTGTGGAAGTATAGAAGAAAATGAAAAGGGATAAGCTGAAAATAAGTCACAGGTTTAATAGCATTTGGGCTGTATTTTTCTATGTTTAGTTATATTTAGATGCATAAATTATTACATTGTGTTAAATTACTTGAAGTATTCATTACAGTAACTTGTTGTACAGTCTAGGAGCAATGAGCTATATCATATAGCCTAGGTGTATAATACATTATCCCATCTAATTTGTGTATGTGCATGCCATGATGTTCACACAGTGGTGAAATCACCTGGCAAGGTATTTCTCAGATCAGATCCACATTATTAAGCAACACATGACTATACTATTCTATAATAATGTACTTTAAAAAAACTTAACATATTTTGAATATTTTCTATGCCATTACAATTATTTTACAGTACAGGTTGATCATCACTAATCTGAAAACCTAACATCTGAAATCAAAAATTCTCCAAAATGTGAAGCATTTTGTACATTGATAAGGAACCACAGGGGGAAAATTCCACAGCTGACATCAGGTGATGGATTACAGTCAAAATTGCAGTTGGAACTTTGTTTCACGTGCAAAAGTATTAAAAAATATTGTATAAAATTACTTCTAGCCTATGTATACAAGGTATATATGAAACACAAATATATTTTATGTTTAGACTTGTATCACAGCCCCAAGATATCTTTTTATTTATATGCAGATATTCTAAAGTCTGAAAAAAATCCCAAATCCAAAACACTTCTGGTCCCAAGCATTTGGATAAGGGATACTCAACCTATAATTTCAATACTATTTAATCGTATGGATAGCACACCATTTTAAAACTCATATCCCACAGCTTGTCAGTTGCTGTTTTTTTCCTATTATAAACAATGTTTCAGCATATGTACTTCTAGATGTGTTTTCATACAGAACAAAAATTTTGTTAGAATCAATACCTAGAAGCATTTTTACTAGTCAAAGTTTATGTAATTTAAACAAAGTTCCCAGGCGGTGCCTGTGGCTCAGTGAGTAGGGTGCCTGCCCCATATACTGAGGGTGGCGGGTTCAAACCCGGCCCCAGCTGAACTGCAACAAGAAGTAGCTGGGCATTGTGGCGGGTACCTGTGGCCCCAGCTACTCAGGAGGCTGAGGCAAGAGAATCGTCTAAGCCCAAGAGCTGGAGGTTGCTGTGAGCTATGACACCATGGGACTCTACCGAGGGCAACAGAGTGAGACTCTGTCTCTAAAAAAACAAACAAACAAACAAAAAAAAAACAAAGTTCTCTTTAGAAAATGTGTACTAATTTATACTTGTAACAGTTACATGTGAAAATGTTTGTAGCCACTCCCCATATGGAATAAAATTATTTTATTATGTTTAAGCATATTTGTGATTGAATAGTCTTAAAGTGATACCTTTTTTTCTCATACATTATAGTATCACCATAAGCATTCACTAAAATTAAAGTCTTCTCAACATAGAATAAGAGCAGAATCCTAAGAACCATCTTTAAAATATTTGTTTTTAAAAACTTCACTACAGGATTGGCATTCATCCAGACCTCCAGAAGAGCTGGGCCAGGACCCACAATCAGCACCCTCCCGGACCTCTGGAAGAGCTGCACCTTAACCCATGATGGGCACCCGCCCGGACCTCCGGAAGAGCTGCCCCACGACCTGCAATCAGCACTCTCCCGGACCTCTGTAAGAGCTTTGCCTGCCCGGACCCTGGTAAGAGCTGCACTGGACCAGCTACCCCGCCCGCTGGGCCTCCCCATGCCCTGACCAGGAACTACAGGAGCCACGCAACCCCGTGTCCTCCCTCCTGTACCCCCACTGCCTCCAACCGACACACTCATCTGGCCAGGGACTCTGGTAGCCGCATGCCCTCCGGAGCCCTCCCTGCCTCTGCGCAGAGTCCTTCTCCTAGCCAGAGACTGCTATAGCCTTGGACTCTCTGTGCCAAAGTCACTGGGCGCCAGGCACTCCCAGAACTGTGTGCACCATCCCCCACCCCATTGCTGGATCTGGGGGTGTCACACTCCAGAGCTGCTCCCACAACCAGAGCTCCCTGGCTGGGAGAGGCCCAGAAGAGCTCCACAGGGTCAATCCCTACAAAGATTCAGCAACAATAGAGTGATCCCCCTGGGTCTAATCTCAGAGAGACACCACCCCAACTCGGAGTATAGCCAGAGGCAATGGTGAAAAACAATCATGAGACGAAATCAAGGGAAAAACTCTGGCAATATGAATAATCAGAGTAGATCAACTCCCCCAAGGAACAATGGGGCAGACACAGCACAAGATCCCATGCACAAACAAATAGTTGAATGTCAGAAATCAAATTCAGAATCTGGATAGCAAATAAGATCGAATTAGAATTCCAAGCAGTAACCCAAAAGATGTCTCAAGAATTCAATGAACTTTGACCAAAGTTCAACGAACTCAAAGATTCAACGAATCTTTGGACCAAATGACCAAAGATTTTGACACATTGAGACAAGAAGTTGCAGCCCTAAAATATCTGAGAAACACAGTAGAATCCCTCAGTAACAGAATGGAGCAAGCAGAAGAAAGGATTCTGACATTGAAGACAAAGCTTTTGAATGCTTCCAAACTGTCAAAGAGGAAGAGAAGTGGAGGGCAAAAACAGATCACTCTCTCAGAGACCTCTGGGATAATTAGAAGAAAACCAATATTCATCTTATAGGGATCACTGAAAGTGATTAAGTGGCTTCACAAGGCACAGAGTCTCTTCTCCATGAGATTATGAATGAGAACTTTCCAGACATGCCAAGAGATTCTGAAATTCAGGTAGCTGACAGTTTCAGAACTCCAGCATGACTCAACCTGAATAAGACATCCCCCAGACACATCATAATCAATTTCACTAAAGTTAATATAAAGGAGAAAATTCTGAAAGCAGCCAGACGAAAGAAAACCATTACCTACAAGGGGAAGAATATTAGAATAACTGCAGATCTCTCTGCTGAAACCTTTCAAGCTCGAAGAGGATGTTCATTGACTTTTAATCTCCCCAAAACAAAATAACTTTCAACCCAGGATCCTGTACCCAGCTAAACTGAGTTTCATTTATGACAGAGAAATTAAATACTTTAATGATAGTCACATGTTGAAGAAATTTGCCACAACTACACCAGCTTTCCAGGACATTCTCAGACCTATCCTCCATAAAGACCAGCGTAATCCTCCACCACAAAAGTAAACCCACCGAGAAAATTTTGATCAAATTCCAACTTCCACAGTCACAAAAGGATTAAAAATGTCCACTGGACTCTCGAAAGGTTTATCAATATTCTCAATTAATTTGAATAGTTTAAATTGTCCTCTAAAGAGGCACAGGTTGGCTGACTGAATACAAAAACTCAAGCCAGATATCTGCTGCATACAAGAATTTCATCTTACATTAAAAGACAAATATAGACTCAAGATGAAGGGATGGTCATCTGTACGCCAGGCAAATGGAAAGCAGAAAAAAGCAGGCATTGCAATCCTATTCACAGATGCAATAGGCTTTAAACCAACCAAAATAAGAAAGGATAAGGATGGACACTTCATATTTGTTAAAGGTAATAATCAATATGATGATATTTCAATTATTAATATTTATGCACCCCAGCAGAATGCACCTCAACTTGTAACAGAAACTCTTAACAGACGTGAGCAACTTGATTTCATCCAGTTCCATAATATTTGGAGATTTTAACACTCCTTTAGCAGTGCTGGATTGATCCTCCAAAAAGAAGCTAAGCAAATAAATTTTAGATTTAAACTTAACCATTCAACATCTGGACTTAACAGACATCTACAGAACATTTCATCCCAACAACACTGAATATACATTCTTCTCATCAGCCCATGGAACATACTCCAAAATCGACCACATCCTAGGCCACAAATCTAACCTCAGCAAATTTAAACAAATAGAAATTATACCTTGCATCTTCTCAGACCATAGTGGAATAAAAGTTGAACTCAATAACAAAAGGAATCTACATACCCATACAAAAACATGGAAGCTAAATAACCTTATGCTGAAGGATAGATGGGTTATAGATGAGATTAAGAAGGAAATTGACAAATTTTTGGAACAAAACAACAATGAAGACACGAATTATCAGAACCTCTGGGATACTGCAAAGGCAGTCCTAAGAGGGAAATTTATAGCACTGCAAGCCTTCCTCAAGAAAATGGAAAGAGAGGAAGTTAATAACTTAATGGGACATCTCACGCAACTGGAGAAGGAAGAATATTCCAACCTCAAACCCAGCAGAAGAAAAGAAATAACCAAAATCAAAGCAGAATTAAATGAAATTGAAAACAAAAGAATTATACAACAGATCAATAAATCCAAAAGTTGTTTTTTTTTAAAAGATCAATTAAATAGATAAACATTTGCCCAACTTGACCAGGAAAAAAAGAGTACAATCTCTAATTACATCGATCAGAAATTGCAAAGATGAAATGACAACAGACCCCTCAGAAATTCAAAAAATCCATAACGAATATTACAAGAAACTTTACTCTCAGAAATATGAAAATCTGAAAGAAATTGACCAATACTTGGAAGTACGCAACCTACCAAGACTTAGCCAGAACGAAGTGGAAATGTTGAACAGGCCTATATCAAGTTCTGAAATAGCATCCTCTATACAAAATCTCCCTAAAAAGAAAAGCCCAGGACCAGATGGTTTTATGTCAGAATTCTATCAAAACTTTAAAGAAGAACTAGTACCTATATATTACTAAAGCTCTTCCAAAATATAGAAAAAGAAGGAACACTACCCAACACATTCTACAAAGCAAACAACACCTTGATCCCTAAACCAGGGAAAGACCCAACAAGAAAAGAAAATTATAGACCAATATCACTCAGGAATATTGATGCAAAAATACTCAAAAATCGTAACAAACAGAATCCAATAACACATCAAAAAAATTATATACCATGACCAAGTGGGATTTATCCCAGGGTCTCAAGGCTGGTTCAACATATATAAATCTATAAATGTAATTCAGCACATAAACAAACTAAAAAATAAAGACCATATGATTCTCTCAATTGATGCAGAAAAAGCTTTTGATAATATCCAGCATCCCCTCATGATCAGAACACTTAAGAAAATTGGTATGGAAGGGACATTTCTTAAACTAATAGAGGCCATCTACACAAACCCACAGCCAATATCATATTATATTACGATATAATCCGTAAATTAAAGTTAAATTGACATCATTTCCACTTAGATCAGGAACCAGGCAAGGTTGCCCGTTGTCTCCATTGCCCTTTAACAGTGTAGTGGAAGTTTTAGCCATCACAATTAGGGAAGAAAAGATGATCGAGGGTATTAACACAGGGTCAGAAGAGATCAAACTTTCACTCTTCACAGATGATCTGGAAAACACGAGGGATTATACTACAAAACTTTTAGAAGTGATCAAGGAATGCAGCAATGTCTCAGGCTACAAAATCAACACCCATAAATCTGTAACCTTTATATATACCAACAATCACCAAGCTGAAAAAACAGTCAAGGACTCTATTCCGTTCACAGTGGTGCCAAGGAAGATGAAATATTTGAGAGTTTATCTAACAAAGGACGTGAAAGATCTCTATAAAGAGAACTATGAAACTTTAAGAAAAGAAATAGCTGAAGATGTTAACAAATGGAAAAACATGCCATGCTCATGGCTGGGAAGAATAAACATCGTTAAAATGTCTATACCACCCAAAGCAATATATAATCTTAATTCAATTCCTATCAAAGCTCCATTGTCATATTTTAAAGATCTTGAAAAAATAATACTTCATTTTATATGGAATCAGAAAAAACCTCAAATAGCCAAAACATTACTCAGAAATAAAAACAAAGCAGGAGGAATTATGCTACCAGACCTAAGACTGTACTATAAATTGATAGTGATCAAAACAGCATGGTACTGGCATAAAAACAGAGAAGTAGATGTCTGGAACAGAATAGAGAACGAAGAGATGAATCCAGCTACTTACTGTTATTTAATCTTTGACAAGCCAATTAAAAACATTCAGTGGGGAAAAGATTCCCTATTTAACAAATGGTGCTGGGTGAACTGGCTGGCGATCTGTAAAAGACTGAAACTGGACCCACACCTTTCACCATTAACTAAGATAGACTCACTGGATAAAAGATTTGAACTTAAGACATGAAACTATAAAAATACTTGAAGAAAGTGCAAGGAAAACTCTTGAAGGAATCGGCCTGGGTGAATATTTTATGAAGAGGACTCCCCAGGCAAATGAAGCAGTATAAAAAATACACTACTGGGACCTGATCAAACTAAAAAGCTTCTGCACAGCCAAGAACATAGTAAGTAAAGCAAGCAGACAGCCCTCAGAATGGGAGAAAATATTTGCAGGTTATACCTCTGATAAAGGTCTAATAACCAGAATCCACAGAGAACTCAAACGTATTGACAAGAAAAGAACACGTGATCCCATCTCAGGGTGGGCAAAGGACTTGAAGAGAACTTCTCTGAAGAAGACAGATGCATGATCTACAGACACATGAAAAAAAGCTCATCATCCTTAATCATCAGAGAAATACAAATCAAAGCTACTTTGAGATATCACCTAACCCCAGTAAGAGTAGCCCACATAACAAAATCCCCAAACCAGAGATGTCGGCGTAGATGTGGAGAAAAGGGCACACTTCTACACTGCTGGTGGGAATGCACACTAATACGTTCCTTTTGGAAGGATGTTTGAAGAATACTTAGAGATCTAAAAATAGACCTGCCATTCGATCCTATAATTCCTTTACTAGGTTTATACCCAGAAGACCAAAAATCAAATCACAATTTAACAAAGACATCTGTACCAGAATGTTTACTGCAGCCCAATTCATAATTGCTAAGTCATGGAAGAAGCCCAAGTGCCCATTGACCCATGAATGGACTAGCAAATTGTGGTACATGTATACCATGGAATATTATGCAGCCTTAAAGAAAGATGGAGACTTTATCTCTTTCATGTTTACATGGACGGAGCTGGAACATATTCTTCTTAGCAAAGTATCTCAAGAATGGAAGAAAAAGTATCCAATATACTCAGCCCTACTATGAAGCTAATTTATAAGTTTCATATGAAGGCTACAACCCAACTATAGCACAAGAACATGGGGAAAGGATCAAGGGAGGGGAATGGAGGGGGGAGGTTAGGGTGAAGGGAGGGTAATGGGTGGGGCCACACCTACGGTGCATCTTAGAATGGGTAGAGGCAAAATCTACTAAATGCAGAATACAAATGTCTATGTACAATAACCAAGAAAATGCCATGAAGGCTGCCTTGAACAGTTTGATGAGAATATTTCAGATTGTATATGAAACCAGCACATTATACCCCTTGATTGCACAAATGTACACGGCTATGATTTAACAATAAAAATAAATAAATAAATAAATAAATAACTTCACTACATGCATAGCAGTGTAGTCACCACATCTAAAAATTATACATAGTATTTTAATTAGTATTTCATTGACATACCTGCACACACACACACACACACACACACACAAACACACCTATTTTCTGTTCTCAGAAATTCCTTGAGTCTCTGTTTCAATGTAAGTTATTTGAAAGCGAAAGGTCCGACAACTAAGTTCATAACGTCATCCTAGGAAAAGTGCTACATACCTCATTGTTGAATATCACTATGATCACCTTCGAAATATTCTTCTTGGGAAGCTATGTACCGATGCCAGCACCTAGTTCACTGGGCAAAGTAATTTTCAAACTCTTTTTTTGGAATGGTCATCAAATGTCCTGAACGTTATCAAAATGCCTTGCTTTCAATATTTTCTTTATCTTTGAGGAAGAAAGAAAGTCACCAAGGACCAGATCAGGTGAGTAGGGAGTGTTCCCATACAGTTATTTGTTTATTGGATAAAACCTCCCTATAGACAGTACCATTTAACCTGATGCATAGTTGTGCAAGAGCTAAGAGTGGTTAGAGAAAAGTTTGGGTTGTTTTCATCTAACTTTTTTCACACAGCCTTTTTAGCACTTCCAAACAGTAAACTTGGTTAACTGTTCGTACATTTGGTATAATACAAATTCATAATGAAGAATCCCTGTGATATAAAAGGTTAGCAACATCGTTTTGACTCTTAATTTGGACTGATGGAACATTTGTGTTTGTAGAAAATTAGGGCAGCGCGTGTGGCTCAAAGGAATAGGGCGCTGGCCCCATGTACTGGCGGTTGCAGGTTCAAACCTGGCCCCGGCCAAGAACTGAAAAAAAAAAAAGAGAGAGAGAGAAAGAGAAAGAAAGAAAGAAAGCAAAAATTGGCTGACTTCCTTTGTGCACTTTGATGCTTTGTTTCAGGGTCATATTGGTACACTCAGGTTTTATCACCCATGATAACATGGCCAAAACATCATCTTGTCTCTCTTAAAAGTCTTGGGAAGCTTTGATGCTTCTTGGTTTTTGTTCATTGGTGAGTTCCTTTGGGACCATTTTTGCACACGTGTATCTCATGCCAAGATTTTCATCTAAGATTTTCCTGTTTCTCTGTCAGTGTTTACTTTGTCTGCTACGCTTCTCACAGTCAGCTGATGATTTTGGCACACAATTCGACAGATTTTTGCAATGTTTTCATCAGTTCTACCCACTATTGGCCTCCCTAACCTCTCTTCATCAGTGATTCTCTTCCTTCAGAAAAATGTTTAATCCACTTGTACGTATGGTTTTCTTCATGCCACTATCCCCATAAACTTGAATTAACATGTCCCTGATTTCACTTCCACTCTTGCTAAGTTTAAGAAGAAATGTAATGTTTGATTCTTGCTCTAATTCATGCTCTGACATTCTCGTAAGGACACAGAAAACACACAACAATAATAACGAATGCCACTCAGCAAGACACTGCCACACATAGACATTAATGCAGCTGTGAGACACTCATACGTCAAGGTTATGAAACCTTAAAGAGTTGTTTGCTCATTGCTTCCAATGTAAGAACACAGTGGCAAGTTGATGAGCGTAATTGTCATACCTAGTATAAGCAAGAAAATGGAAACCTCTTTTTAGAATTTCATTTTGCTTTCTGGACATTCTGATCTCCTTTACTTAATCTTTATGCAAAAGTTTGGTGAACAATTGTGTCTTCTAATGCTAGGCTTTCCTACTATTCCTTTTATACTGTACAGGTTAGCAGTAAAAACAAGTATGGCAGTATATGAACAAATGTCAATCTGAAAGAAGGAATTCTTCATGATTGGTCCCAAGTGACTAACTGGGACTATATTTAAGATAAAGCCGAGTGGTCATTTGCTGACTAGTGGCCACAAATATATTTTCAATTCCCAGAAAACTCATACTTTTGTTCTACTTTGGGACTTCTAGAGCTCACCTGAATCCACCAATCAGAACTGTCCTGAGTCACCCAATCAATGTTCACCTCACTTGACCAATCAAGGCTGAGTTTTATCAACCAATCAGAACTAAGTAGGTTGAGTTATTTTTTATTTGCATAAAGAGACCTTATTAGAAACTTCAGCAGTGACTTTTGCTATGAAACCCAAACTCTCTTTGTTCTCTGGACCACACCTTTACACTAAAGGCTGCATCTCTGTTGTTTGCAAACTGTTCACCAGAGTACTCTTGCCTCCTTTCTCCTATTCAATACAACTTTTGTTCAGAAGCATGAAGTTAAATCAGTATGTTTTCTCATAATCATTATATGGCTTTACTTTTTCATTTGTTTTCTATGGCTTTCCCTAGATATTTTAACAATTATCAAATGATATTGTACTTTTACTACTAAAAAATGTGCTAAGGAATTTTGTATAATGGGGTTAGTTATTCGTCTTCTTTATACTTTACAGTAATCTTAGAGAATCCTATTTCTGAAAACTACCCTGTTTCCCCGAAAATAAGACAGTGTCTTATTTTAAGGTGTGCTCCCAAAGATGCGCTAGGTCTTATTTTCAGGGGACGTCTTATCTTTCCTGTACGTAGGTCTTATTTTCGGAGGATGTCTTATTTTCGGGGAAACAGGGTTTTTAGACACACATTAAGCCTCAGCTCAGGTGTTACCTACTTAACCCTTATCTGTGACCTGGGATATTTTTCCTTCTCTATGATTCTTCAGAATGTTTTTCACCCCAGTAATGTAGAACTTGATGTTGGAGGCGCATATGTTTTATTTGTTAAGATGTTGAGTTTCTCAACGTAAGGCTTATCTCATAATTACTTACATGCATTCACCACGTAATGTAATGTTTGGCATTATCCATCAATGCACTGTGTGTTTATTGGCTAATTCAAATGCACCTTGTTTGTAAACTGAGATCCACTTATAAAGATATTATTTCAGGAAGTTGAACATTAAACATTTTAAGAACCCTTTGAATCAAAGTGAATTCTCTAAGGCAGATTTACAGTACTAAATCACATTAATATTTCTGCAGCAAAATCGCAGGATATCCTAAAATTTGCCATCCATGGGGAAAATAGGAAATTGTAGTTCATTGTACCCTTATTTACAAAATATTCATTATGAAATTTTACAAAATATTCTCTACATGCTGGCCACCTCCTTGTAAACTTTTGTAATGAATATTTTGTAAATAAAAGGACATCGAGCTACAATTTCTCATTTTCTCTATGTATGGTGACTTTAGGAATATTCTGCATAAATATTAATGCTATGTGGTAAAAATAAAAACTAAACAATAGGTAAGGGATAGTGGGCTTGAGTTTTTTCACATGAGAAAAAGAGTATTATCAGTTTGCTAAGGGTACATTGGAAAACAACTGTTATTTAGGTATTTTAAGGGTACTATAAATTAAATATTTCTTAGTTTATAGTTTCCCCCAAATTAGACACATGTAGAAGACAGAAAAAGTGTCCATGGGTAAAGAGGCTAACTCTGCTCACTGACCTTTCCCTCTCCCCTGTATCTCTTTTCATATTGTGATAAGTAGAGGTTGAAATGAGGTAGCAAAACCACATCCTTGCGACAGAGATAAAAGCTGATTGACTTGCCTTGAAATGGTTATTACTATTGTATGATTTTTGGAGTCATTTAGGTTGGTTCTTTTCACCTAAAAATTGTGTAACAGTAGTCATTTCATGCATTGTTCAAGTCAATATTCACAATAAAAATTCCTCTTCAGAGAGCTGCTTTCCGCAACTAGTAGGCTGACCACAGCACAAGCCAAGCCATTGCATGGTTTCCACCAACCAGGCATTCATTGGCCAGGGTGCACCGTTACTAATTAATCAATAGTCAACAAATTTGAACTGTAGATGTTTGGTTTAACATTTTTATTTTTCATGTAAAATTTTCCTAAGAGGAATTATGAAGTTTAAACCTTTAGGTGAAAAAAAAAAAATCCTGTTACTTGCTTTGCATCCAATATGTTAATTTTAACAAGAGTATTGTCAGGTTTGTGTTATTACCATATAACCCAGCTTTCTGTGGAGCAGACAGATGATAGACAATGACAAGCCAAAAGTGACTCTAAGATGACCCTTTCAAAGTGGTAGCTGTAATTGGATTTTCACTGATTAGCGCTTCCGACGGTCTATGGATGCACTAGTTCTGAGAAAACACCTTCATTAATCTCCTTACCCTCCAACCTTTTGAGTCTAGTTGTTTTCCTTTCCTATAAATATATGTAAATTGTGCTTAGGTGATCTGAATAGATCCCAGCAGAGAGCAGGGTGGGTGTTTATTAAAATGTAAATTGTGGTTGTGTGTCAAGAAACATAAATAAAATTCTGTTAAGAGTTGAAGAAAAGAATGTGGATGTTGCCTCCGTGGAGTAACCATGTAATTTATTGTTCAGACTTGAAGGATTTTGTGAGTAAAGGGGGGCATGATTAATTACAATGGGATAACAGGCATAAATAGGGACTGTTCCATGCAAAATGGAACATCTGTCACCATTTCTGAAGCATCTGATAAAATAGAAAACAGAGGCTATTGAGTAGATATCCTGAGAGAAGTGGTAATAAAACAGTCAAGCATGGCTCGGCGCCTGTGGGTCAAGCTGCTAAGGCGCCAAACACATACACCTGAGCTGGTGGGTTCCAATCCAGCCCAGCCTGCCAAACAATGATGGCTGCAACCAAAATAATAGCCAGGCGTTGTGGCCGATGCCTGTAGTCCTAGCTACGTGGGAGGCGGAGGCAGGAGAATTGCTTGAGCCCAGGAGTTGGAAGTTGCTGTGGGTTGTGATGCCACAGCATTCTACCCAGGGTGACAGCTTGAGGCTCTGTCTCAAAAAAAAAAACAAACAAAAAAAACAGTCAAGCAAAATACAAAAAATACTTGGGCTGGGTGCAGTGGCTCATGCCTGTAATCCAACCTTTCTGGGAGGCTGAGTCAGGTGGATTGCTTGAGCTTATGAATTTGAGACCAGCCTGAGCAAGAGTGAGACCCCACCTCTACTAAAAATAGAAAAACTAGCTGGGTGTTGTGGTGGGTGCCTCTAGTCCCAGTTACTCAGGAGGTGGAGGCAAGAGGATCTTTTCAACCTAAGAGTTTGAGGTTGCTGTGAGCTATGACCACTCACTCATTCTACTCAGAGAAATTGAGTAAGACTCGGCTTGGCACCTGTAGCTACACCAGAGCTGGCAGGTTCAAATCCAGCCCGGGCCCAAGGAACAACAATGACAACTACAACCAAAATACAGCTGGGGCTTGTGGTGGATGCCTGTAATCCCAGCTACTTGAGAGGCTGAGGCAAGCAAATCACTTAAGCCCAAGAATTTGAGGTTGCTGTGAGCTGTGACACCATCGCACTCTACAGAGGGTGACAGCTTGAGACTCTGTCTCAAAAAAACCCAAAATAACAAACAAACAAGCAAACAAAAAACAGAGTAAGACTCTCTCTAAAAACAAAGGATAAAAATGATTTTACAACTTTCTATAATATATATAATTAACCATATCTAGAGATTCATAATATGGTATACAGAGTCCCTGAGGTTAAAAAAAAAAAAAATTGTGCCCATCAAACTATTTTGTTATTTTGTTGAAAAGTAAGGTGAAAAATTCTGTGTGCTTAAGATATGCTTCCCTTATTCTCTATTCAACTCATTCATTTGATCATTTCAGACGTATTTATTGAGTTCTTACTATGTGCCAGGGCTGAATTAAGTACTGACAATGGCAGATTGAATAATCCAGACACAGACTGTGGTTTAGCAGAGATTATATTCTAATGGGGATTCAAGGTAAATAATCAGAATACTTGAGGAAACTTGAGGAAGCTAAAGGAACAGATAGGATCTGAGTATCTCAGGGATGGTTGGTGTGACAATGTGACATTTAACCTGAGACTTGGAGAATGAATAGAATTTAGTAGATAATATTGTGGACAGGGCAGAGTGGATAAGCAGGAAGGAGGACAAGTATGCACCAAGGCTTCAAAGAGAGAGAATATGGCAGTTGAAATAACTGAAGGAAATTCAGTATAACTAATTTTTTTTTTTTATGGCAAAATAGTGAAAGACGAGGCTGCTAAGCAAAGGCATGTTATGAAAGGCCAGGGAAACCAAGTTCAAAAAATTTGACTTAATACTAAAGGACTGGGAAGACACTGAAGAATTTTATACAATGAAATCGCATCAGATAATTATTTTGTTTTGTTTTGTTTTGTTTTGCAGTTTTTGGCCGGGGCTGGGCCTGAACCCACCACCTCTGGCATATGGGGCCAGCGCCCCACTCCTTTGAGCCACAGGCACCACTCATCAGATAATTATTTTACAAAAGAAAGTACTATTCCAATGTGATACTTGAATGGTGAGAGGGCAGGAAAATAATTAGATGATTTTCGAAGTAACCATAGAGGTCATTTTAGTGAGGATGCAAAATTTGACTCAAGAGTATACATAGTACCTCTGAATTACACACCTAAAATGGTTACGATGATAAAATTTATGTTATGTATATTTTACCACAATACATATTGAAGTATTTAGGAAGTCATATTCATTTTTATTTTATTTTTTTATCTTTTAGGTAGAGTGCCGTGTCGTCACAGCTAACAGCAACCTCAAACTCTTAGGCTTAAGCGATTCTCTTGCCTCAGCCTCCCAAGTAGCTGGGACTATAGGTGTCTGCCACAACTCCTGGCTATTTTTTTTTTTTTATTGTAGTTGTCATTATGGTTTAACAGGCCTGGGCCTGGTTTGAACCTGCCAGCCTCGGTGTATGTGGCCAGTGCTCTAACTGCTGAGCTATGAGCGCCAAGCCAGGAAGTCATATTCATAGAACTTACTGAAATTTTGGTTGTAGGATGTGTGGGATTCATAGAGAAGAACATACAGATCTTGGTCAGTAGGTGGTTGATGGGGCTGTTCTTTGAAATATATAAAAGAGAAGAGGCAAAGTTCAAGATTTGAAAACAGTTGAAGACTGAGCTCTACTTTTATTATGACACTTGTTACTTTAATTGTATTTATTTCACTGTAGTTCATAGGTAAGGAGCTACTTGAATAATTCTCTAGAAACATTTAAACGGTTAAGGTTGTATTCTTGACTTCACTTCAAGTCTGCTTTCACCAGGCTAATGAGAGTCATAGTTACGATTTTTTTTTTTTTTTTTTTGGCCAAAAAAGAAAAACTATCAAGCCAAGTGTATTTTTTTTTTTGAGACATAAGCTCACTTTGTTGCTCTCTGTAGAGTGCTATGGAATCACAGCTCACAGCAACCTCAAACTCTTGGGTTTAAGTGATTCTCTTACCTCAGCCTCCCAAGTAGCTGGGACTATGGGCACTCGCCACAACACCCAGCTATTTTTTAGAGATGGGTCTCGCTTTTGCTTAGGCTGGTCTCAAACTTGTGAGCTCATCAGGCAATCCACCCACCTTGGCCTCCCAAGTGCTGGAATTACAGGCGTGAGCCACTGAGCCCGATAGGCCAAGTGTGCTTTTGAATAATGACTTCAAATGTGAGATTAGAAATGTAGGTAAGCAGGAGTTACAAAATAACTCCATTTATGGAATAAAAAAACCTAGGTACCCATCAATGGATGAGTTAATAATGAAGATGTAGTGTGTATATAAACACACACACACACACACACTGCATAGAATACTGTTCAGCCATAAAAAAATGAAATAACGTATTTTAAAGCAACTTGGATGGAGGCCAACTGGAGCCATTTTCCTAACTGCAGTAATGTAAGAACGGAAAACCAAATACCACATGTTCTCACAATTTGGAAGCACATAGAGTGCTGCAATGGACATTGAAGACTCATAAAAGGGGAGGGTGTGAAGGGGATGAGGGAAAGTATACTACCTATTAAGTACAATGTATGCTATTCGGGTAATAGGTACACTAAAAACCCAGACATCACCACTATACAATTCATTCCTATAATGAAAAACCACTTGTACTCCCTAAATCTATTGAACTAAAAAACAAAACAAAAAACTATTTTTGTGGTAACATAAAAAATGTAGACTCAAAGAATTGTAAAATATACCAACATTGGAGATTACATCATTATGGCAATCTGATAATACCTGTACATTTTTCCTGTTAATGTAATATTTCTTGACTATTGTGAATAACATTGCAATGAACATGGGAGTGCAGATATCTTAGGAGGTGTTAATTTCATTGCCTTTGGATGTTTGCATAGAAGAGGGATTATTGAGGTGTCTGCAGTTTTATTTTAATTTCTTGAGGAAACTCGATGTTTTCCATAATCTTTAACTCATAAAAATCAATCAAAAAATCAAGAATCACTATATATGTAGGAAAACCAACAGCATTAAAAGAAATACCACGAAAAAAGAAAACCTCGACTTGGAAACAGACAATTTAGAATTAGAATGAAATTCTAAACTGCTAGTCATTACTCTGAGAGAAATTCTAAGATATTAACTTGATACAGGAACAAGCTGCAATAATAAATGAACAAAGTTAAGAAGGCTTTTGTGAAATATATGCATGTGTGTATGTGATGATAAGATTGAAGATATGATCAATCTCACATCTGATCTGAAATGAATTAAAAGTATGATGGTAAAGACAAAAACCTAATAACATGATAAAAAGGAAGAGGCATGTCTTAGTCCATAACTACCTGAAACTGGGTAGTTATGAAGAAATGAATTTTTTTTCTTACAGTCACAGAGTCTTAGAAGTCCAAATCTGAGGAGTGACATCTGAAGAGGGCCTTCTTGCTGGTGAGTACTCTCTGCAGATCCTGAGACAGCATAAAGCCATCACATGGTGAGAGGAACGAGGATGCTTGCTCTTCTTCTTTTTATACAGCCACTAGCCCCACTGTTTTTGTAACACAATAATCTATTAATTCGTTAATCCATGAATGAGCCCTCAAGTCTTACTCACGTCTTAAAGTCTCTACCTCTCAATACTATCACATTAGGGATTAAATTTCAAGATGAGTCTTGCAGGGGACAATATTCAAACCATAGAATGCATAAAAATATGAAAAAAAAAACAAGAAAAGGTAAACAGACATAGAGAATCATTTTTAGCTTCCAGAATATATCTATAAGAAATTCCAGTAGCAAAAACTAAACCAAGTGTTACCAAAACAAAATAATTAAGAAACACTATCTTAAGAAATAAGAAAAACACATGTATAAAAGCAGGCAAATATCTCCAGGGTTTAAAAGTTGAAAGGAGAATGTAAAAATATCCACTGCTAGTGACATAATCAAATAAAATTTTAGAAATCCTCAAAATAAAAAGAAATTCTAAAAGCACTGGGGGGGTAGAGAAGAACTTTCTTACAAAATTGAGAATATTGGTTTGGGAAAAGTTTTCACATCATTAACAGTAGAAGCTAAAAGGCAATGATCGAACATCTTCAAAGTTTGAGATAAAATTATTTGGCACCCAAAATTCTATATCAAGTCAACTAAGAAAAATAATATCATTTTTCATCAAATAAATATTCAGAAATACTGCCTTTCTATAGTTCATCTGTGATAATTACCCATACCTTATAAACATTCAGCAAAAGAACAAAAAGAGAAACAGTGATGAGATATCCCAATAATTAAATACTAATTTTATTAAACAATAACTGATACATAATTAAAAAATGACACTAAGGAATTAAAATTTTTTATGAAAAATAATAAAACTTTTTTTTTGTGGAAATTAGAGAGAATGTTAGTATAACATGACTGCTGTTGTTTTTAGAAAAAATAGCTATTGATTTTATGTTGATGTTGGTAGAAAATGGATTTTTAAATGTTAGCTCAAAGTAATGGTAACAAAAATAGAATAAAAGATTAATATCTGTTAAATATAATTGGTAGGTACATAGTAGTCTGTTATGTAATACCCAGTATAATTAATTCCTTCACAATGAAAATGTGTTAATTTAAAAATTGGAGTAATTACTAAAAGAAGAAAATAGGATGCAAGCATTCCAACACAAAAAGCTCAAAGGGAATAATTTTATATGAATTAATAAAAAATAATCACAACATACAGTAGAACCTCTGCAAATTGAATACCCAAGGGAATGTAACAACCTGGTCAACATATAGAGATGGTCAACATAAGGAACGAGGCCTACTACACTGATATGAACATGTATATGTGGTGCATGTCTGGTTTATGAAAATTAGGTCAACGTAAGGAGGTTGTCAATGTAGGGAGGTGCTCAGCTATAGAGGTTCTATTGTATTAACTATTGCTTATAAAAAGAAAATGGATAGCGTAATATTGATCTTAGAAAATATAGAATTCATGAGGAAGGCGTTCATAACATTTTATTTCATACTGATAAAAGTATCGCTTGAATTTATTTTATGTGTAATCTTTCTTTAAAATATTTAAGGCAAGATATAAATAATTATTATAAGGAAAAATTAACCCATCTGTCATCTTAGTAGGATATCAATGTGCAACAAAATGTGATAGATCAGGCTTGGTGCCTGTGGCTCAAATGAGCAAGGCACCAGCCACATACACCTGAGCTGGCGGGTTTGAATCCAGCCCTGGCCCGACAAACAACAATGACGGCAGAAACAAACAAACAAAAAAAATAGCCGGGCATTGTGTCTGGTGCCTGTAGTCCCAGTTACTTGGGAGGCTGAGGCAGGAGAATCGCTTGAGTCCAGAAGTTGGAGATGGCTGTGATGCCACAGCACTCTATCCAGGGTGATAGCTTGAGACTCTGTCTCAAAAAAAAAGATAGATCAAGTAGACCAAAATAATGGAAGATTCAAATGAGTAGGAAAGATTAGTACTGAGATTGATATGAGGAACAATTAATGACACAGTGGGTGGGGGAAGGGGAAGACCAGAGACAGAAAGAAGGAGGAAGGGGTGAGGGAAAGGAAGAACAGAGAGGGGTGGTGCCTGGGGCTCAAAGGGGTAGAGCACCGGCCCTGTATGCTGGAGGTGGCGGGTTCAAACCCAGCCCCGGCCAAAAAATGCAAAAAAAAAAAAAAAAAATAACAGAGAAAGTGAAGGAGGGAGGAGGGTGTCTTGGTGTGTGACACACCTTTTGGGAGCAAGACACAATTGTAAGAGAAACTTTACTAACAAATGCAATCAGTGCAACCTGGTTTCTTGTACCCTCAATGAATCCCCAACAATAATAAAAAAAAGATTATTACTGGTTTTAAAAAAATGCTTGGAAAAATTGACTCTGAGCATTAACTGAAAATAATTTCAAAAATTAGGAAAAATTTAATAAAAAGAAAAATAAGAAAACCTTTATAAATTACATTTACTGAATGCAATGCAATAAAAAAGGACACTATAGTAGGATATACCTAAATTCCAAATTATACTTTACAAAGGTTTGTAATAATACTGATAATAATGATAATATAAATAAGATTATATATAAGATTATAAAATCTAATTTATAACAGAGATAACAAGCGAATTATGAAAATGAGGAAAATTATAATATATCAAAACATTGGGGTAAGGTTAAAGAGGAATTCAAGGTAAAATTATAGCCTCAAACACACATTTTTTAAAGTATAACTTCAAACATATTAAAATATATCTCACATATATAAGATTACATAAAACAGAAAAGGAGAAAAAAATAGCAGGAAGATAAATGAGCAAATCAATGAAGTAAAAATTGATAAGGGAACCCAATATTCCTTCTTTGAAAAGATCAATAGAATAGGTAAGTTTTAATATGTTTATTTTGAGAGCAGGAATGAACAGAGAGAAATGTGTGAGGAAGAAAATGAGTTCACACATAGAATAAGAAATAACTCACAGGCATTCTATCAATTAAGAAGATATTATAAAAGTATAAGATAATTTCTTTTATTACATCAAAGCATGTGCAAATTTAGAGTAAGTATTTTTTTCTGAGGTAAAATTACTCAAGTATAGGTAACCAAATTAGACTTAAAATATAAAAAATGAAACCATAAAATTCCAGAAGAAACATAGAGAAAACTCTTCCTGACAATTGTCTAGGCAATGATTTTCTGGATGTAACACCAAAAACACAGGCAAAAAAGTAAAAATAAACAGCTAAAGAATTTGATTCAAAGGAAACAACAAAATGAAAAGCAGGTTATGGAATGGGAGAAAATATTTTCAAATCATATGTCTACGAAGAGGTTACTATCTAAAATGTATGAAGAACTCATATAATTCCATAGCAAAACAAAACAAAAAATACACCCCCAAGCCCCAAGTAACCCAATTAGTAAATGGGCAAAGGACCTGAATGGACCTTTACCCAAACAACACATGGGCAGTAAGTATATGAAAAGGTGCTCAACATCACTATTTAACAAGGTAATGCAAATCAAAAGCACAATGAGATATCATTTCTCACCTGATATAATGTATATTATCAAAAACATGATATAACAAATGTTGGTTAGAGTATGAATAAAGGAAATGTTGGTTAGAGTATAAAAAAAGAGAATGCTTGTAAACTATTAGTAAGAATGTAAATTGATACAGCCATTATGTAAAACATATGGAGGTTTTAAGAAATCAAAAGTGCAACTATCATAACGACCTGACAATCGCAATCCAAAAGAAATGAAATTGGCGTATCACAGATATACACTTCCATGTTCATTTCAGTATTATTCACAATAGCCAGGATATGGAAACAAACTAATGTCTTTCAAGGATGAATGGATAAAGAACTGTGATACACACACACTTACACAAAACAGAAGGGGGAAAAAAAGGGAATTCTACCATTTGTATCATTGTGGACCAACCTAGAGAACATTATGCAAAATAAAATAAGCTAGAAACAGAAAGATAAATACTATATAATCTCCCTTATGTAGAATCCAAGGGAGTCAAACTCTTAGAAACAGAGGCTAGAAGGATGGGTGCCAGGAACTGGGGAATTGGGGAAATGGGCAAATGTTGGTCAAAGTACACATACAATCTTTCAGTTATGAGATCAATAAGTTCTGGGGATGTAATGTACAACATAGTGACTATAGTTAATAATAATGTATTTTATACTTAAAATTTCCTAAGAGAGTAGATCTTAAGCTTCCTCATCCTCCCCATATATTCACAATGGTAACAATGTGAGATCATGGATGTAGTAATTAACTTGATTCTGGTAATCATGTTACAATGTATATGTATATCAAATCATAATGTGGTACACTGTAAACATATATATAAGTTTTACTTGTTTTATTTTAATAAATCTGGGGAAAAACAAGCAACCAGGTAATAAATGGAAAAGCTGGTAAAATCTCTACCCTAAAGAGCACCAATCCAAAACAATGTTCACAGGTCAATTCAACTAATCCTTTAATGAAGGTGATGTATACATTTGTTTCAGAGCATAGAAAAAGGACGCTGACATTTTTCACACTTTTTCTTTGTGGCTTGCTTATTACTGAGACAACAAATTGATAAGACAGAGTGCACACACACAAACACAAATAAACATACTCAAACCTATACACCATTTAGACAATGAAAGTACAGGCAAAAAATTTTACATAAAATACTAACACACTGAATCCTTCATTAAGATAAAAAAAAATCTCAGAACACAAGATTGACTCGATATTGCAAAATCTGTCAATGTACATTCTTACATTTTGAAACTAAAAGACAGAGGAAAATAAATCCTGAAAATGCATTTTAAAAACATTCCTTATCTCTGTTTTTTTAAAAAAAAAATAGGAAAAATTGAGAATAAAGGAAACTTCATTAATTTGACCAATCAAATCTACCAGAAAACTACATCAAGTAATATAATCATGTTTTTCAGCATTAAAGAATGTTTCCCCATAAAAATTTGGAACAAAGCAAGGTTAGTTCCTATTACTAAATATTACATAGGCAATCCATGGATATAAAATAAGGAAAATAAAGAGCATGCCTGTTAGAAGGGAAGAGAGAAAGCTGACATACTTTGCTTATTATATGATTTTCCCTGTATCCACAATAATTAAATAATAAAGTGGTTACAAATCTCATGAAAATTTACCAGATGCCTGTATGCAAGCTGAATATATACATCATCTTTTTGTACATACCAACATGAATAGATATTTTAAAATGTAACTTGGGATTAAATAATAAATATGATATACACAAGAGTAAATTGACGAGGAATACATATTTATGCTTGCCTATCACACAGTAAGGAGTAGAGTATTTAGAGATTGACAGTGTGGCCAAGGGAGCAAAGACATGCTGACTGTCATGAGTATCTGTTGGTATAGCTTCTGTCAGGGACATTTATAAAATTCCCTAAAGTTTTAAATGTGTGCACTGATGCAACAATTCCAGTTCTGAATAGATACCTTAAAAATAATTCATAGTGTGATGTTTATCACAAAATTGTTTGCTACAGTAAACATTTTGACTGAAATGCTAACAGTTGTTACTATGAAGAGTAAAGGCTGATTTTGAATTTTTACTCCCTCTTCCTCTATTCTATTTGTACTTTCAAAAAGCCTTCCCAAACCATTTAACATCTTAAAATATATCTGAAAACTTCTTACTGTCTTGACCATTTATTCAAGTTGGATAAGTGGAATAACAGTAGATATCATTTTTTTTGGCCTTTTTGTAATTTGTTTCTGGAACTAGGGAAATAAAAGGTGAAAATATTATCTAGATTATAGTGACAAATATTGGCATTTATTTAAAATATTATTTAAATGATGCTATTGATGGAACAGTATTGCAGTTTTAGGAAATGCCTTCTGTACCAATGAAAACTTCTGGCTTTGTCAAGTTTGGAATCTTTACTTCTGTGGATGTCAGAGGCTGTGTACCAGCAGTCTTGCCATGGTATCGCACACAGAGAATAACTTTCAGGATGGAAATTAGAAAAGAACTGAAAATGGGAAATGGTATTTTTGACAAGTGAATATTTTCAATTTATGTACTGCATTCTGGGGTTAAAAGAAAAGTAATGGAAATTTCTTTCAAATTCAGATTGGTTTTTCTTTTTTTTTTTTTTTTTTTTGTAGAGACAGAGTCTCACTTTATGGCCCTTGGTAGAGTGCCATGGCATCACACAGCTCACAGCAACCTCTAACTCCTGGGCTTACGCGATTCTCTTGCCTCAGCCTCCCGAGTAGCTGGGATCAGATTGGTTTTTCAATGAGGCTTATAAAATTACTACCATCATATCGGTGTTGAGAGGCAGAATAATTTTGTAGATAGAAAGCAAGCTTAAGAACTTATCTTGTTTTAAAACCTAATTACATTCTTGTCTGACTTCTGTATTACCATTTTAAATTATATGTGTCCATGACATTTAATGGTACTTTGCTTTTGCCACAGTAAAAACATTAATCATGTGATTTGGTTTTAAAAGAGGAGTCTAAGCAACTAAACTACTCACAGTTCCAATTATACAATGATTAAAGCGAAGGGATCATATCAACAAAAGACTGAAATGTCCATGAAAATTAGACCAGAATACTACCTGGTATTATCTCTAGTAACAAACAAGATAGGGAGTTTATTTACAACCTTTCTGATTGATTGATTCCCCATAGCTTAGAATTCTGAAACTTGTATTCACTGCCTATAACAACCCAGTTTTTATGGCTCATCAGGGAGGAGATCTTCCCTAAATGTTGTCCATAAATTATATAAAAAATATTTCACATTCCCACTGATAGTGTATAGAAGTTGTATTTTCCTGCTAACACTTGGTAATATCAGATACTTTAAGTAGATTAAGATCTACTTAACGACAATTTACAATAACACCAAATCTTTACTATAGTTACATTTTCCTTCTGGCTAATGGGGAGGTATAACACCTTTTTAATGTACTAGCTGTTTGGATTTTTTCTTCTGTTAAATATACACACACATATCATTATAAATAAATATATATACTGTATATATATAGCATATTGCTATTGGGTCCATTAGAATTAGAATCACTTTCAGCATTTTCTTTCTCACCATGGCTCATCTTTTAACTTTATAACATTTTTGGAATATAGTTTTAATTTTTCAAAGATAAATTTAAAATGTTTATTCTCAATTCCTTTGTCTATTTTTAAAAGTTTTATTTTTTATTTGATGCATAATAAATGCATATACATTTATATTGCATATGCATTTAATTGCATAACTATTTAAATTGCACACAAATTTATGGCCACCCTGTGTTTATGAGGTACGGTGTGATGTTTCAAGACATATAAATATTGTGTAATGATCAAATCATAGTAATTAGCATATCCATCACCTCAAACATTTGTCATTTCTTTGTGGTGAGAACTTTCAAACTCTTGTCTCTTAGCTAGTAATATTTTGAAACACATAATACATCATTGTTAAATATAGTCACCCTGATGTGCAACATTGGCAAGTGCTTTTCTCTTTTGTTTTATCCTTGTCTAGTTTTGGTATCAGGGCAATGGTGACCTCATAGAATGAATTTGGAAGAATTCCCTCAATGTCAGTTTTCTGGAATAGTTTGAGAAAGATGGATAAAAGTTCTTCTTTAAATGTTTACTTGAATTCAGCTGTGAAGCCACTGGGCCCTGGGCTTTTCTTTGAAACAAGAATGTTTATTACTGATTCAGTCTTGTTACTTTATTACTGGTCTGTTCAGGTATTCTATTTCTTTATGATTCTTTATGTGACAGCAAATTTATACATTTCTTGTCAGTTCATTGGTATATATTTGTTCATAAAAACGATCCTATGATAATACTTGTAATGATCCTTTGTATTTCTCTTGTATTACTTGTGACATCTCCTTTTTCATCTATAATTTGCCATATTTATTTGAGCCATCTCTCTTCTTTTCTTAGTTTAGCTAAAGGTTTGTTGGTTTTTGCTTGTCTTTTAAAAAAAAAACAATTATTCATTTTGTTGATCTTTTTTTTTTTTTTTACTTTTTTTTATTAAATCATAGCTGTGTACATTGATATGATCATGGGGCATCATTCACTAGCTTCACAGACTGTTTACCAAGTTTCACATATACCCTTGTAAGATACACCGCTGGTGTAATCCCACCAATCCCCTTCCCTCTACCCACTCCCCCTCCCTTTCCCCCTTCCCCCTATTCTTAGGTTGTAACTGGGTTATAGCTTTCATGTGAAAACCCTAAATTAGTTTCATAGTAGGGCTGAGTACATTGGGTACTTTTTCTTTCATTCTTGAGATACTTTACTAAGAAGAATATGTTCCAGCTCCATCCATGTAAACATGAAAGAGGTAAAGTCTCCATCTTTCTTTAAGGCTGCATAGTATTCCATGGTATACATATACCACAATTTATTAATCCATTCGTGGATCGATGGGCACTTCGGCTTTTTCCATGACTTAGCAATTATGAATTGGGCTGCAATAAACATTCTGGTACAAATATCTTTGTTATGATGTGATTTTTGGTCTTCTGGGTATATGCCCAGCAGAGGAATTACAGGATTGAATGGCAGACCTATTTTTAGATCTCTAAGTGTTCTCCATATCTCTTTCCAAAAGGAATGTATTAATTTGCATTCCCACCAGCAGTGCACAAGTGTTTCCTTTTCTCCACATCTGTGCGAACATCTCTGGTCTTGGGATTTTGTGATATAGGCTAGTCTCACTGGAGTTAGATGGTATCTCAAAGTAGTTTTGATTTGCATTTCTCTAATGATTAAAGATGATGAGCATTTTTTCATATGTCTGAAGGCCGCGCCCCTGTCTTCTTCAGAGAAGTTTCTCTTCAAGTCCCTTGCCCATCCTGCGATGGGATCCCTTGTTCTATTCTTGCTAATGCATTTGAGTTCTCTGTGGATTCTGGTTATTAAACATTTATTGGAGATATAACCTGCAAATATCTTCTCCCATTCTGAGGGCTGTTTACTTGCTTTACTTACTGTGTTCTAGGCTGTGCAGAAGCTTTTTAGTTTAATCAAGTCCCAGTAGTGTATTTTTGAAGCTGCTTCAATTGCCCTGGGGGTCCTCCTCATAAAATACTTGCCCAGACCAATTTCTTCAAGGGTTTTCCCTACACCCTCCTCTAGTATTTTTATAGTTTCATGTCTTAAGTTTAAATCTTTGATCCAGTAAGAGTCTATCTTAGTTAATGGTGAAAGGTGTGGGTCCAGTTTCAGTCTTCTATAGGTTGCCAACCAGTTCACCCAGCACCATTTGTTAAATAGGGAATCTTTTCCCCACTGAATGTTTTTAATTGGCTTGTCAAAGATCAAATGACAATAAGTAGCTGGATTCATATCTTGGTTCTCTATTCTGTTCCAGACATCTACTTCTCTATTTTTGTGCCAATACCATACTGTTTTGATCACTATCGATTTGTAGTATAGCCTGAGGTCTGGTAGCGTAATTCCTCCTGCTTTGTTTTTATTTCTGAGTAATGTCTTGGCTATTCGAGGTTTTTTTCTGGTTCCATATAAAATGAAGAATTGTTTTTTCAAGATCTTTAAAGTATGACAGTGGAGCTTTAATAGGGATTGCATTGAAATTATGTATTGCTTTGGGTAGTATGGACATTATAACAATGTTGATTCTTCCCAGCCATGAGCATGGTATGTTTTTCCATTTGTTAATATTTTCAGCTATTTCTTTTCTTAGAGTTTCATAGTTCTCTTTATAGAGATCTTTCACGTCCTTTGTTAGATACATTCCCAAATATTTCATCTTCTTTAGCACTACTGTGAATGGGATAGAGTCCTTAACTGTTTTTTTCAACTTGACTATTGTTGGTATATATAAAGGCTACCAATTTATGAATGTTGATTTTGTAACCTGAGACGCTGCTGTATTCCTTGATCACTTCTAAGAGTTTTGTAGTGGAGTCCCTAGTGTTTTCCAGATATACTATCATATCATCTGTGAAGAGCGAAAGTTTGATCTCTTCTGACCCTATATGGATACCCTTGATTGCCTTTTCTTCCCTAATTGCGGTGACTAAAACTTCCATTACAATGTTGAAAAGCAATGGAGACAATGGGCATCCTTGTCTGGTTCCTGATCTGAGTGGAAATGATTCCAATTTAACTCCATTCAATATGATATTGGCTGTGGGTTTGCTGTAGATGGTCTCTATCAGTTTAAGAAATGTCCCTTCTATACCGATTTTCTTAAGTGTTCTGATCATGAAGGGATGCTGGACATTATCAAAAGCTATTTCTGCATAGATTGAGAGAATCATATGGTCTTTGTTTTTTAATTTGTTTATGTGCTGGATTACATTTATAGATTTACGTATACTGAACCAGCCTTGAGACCCTGGGATAAAACCGACTTGGTCATGATGTATAATTTGTTTGATGTGTTGCTGGATTCTGTTTGTTAGGATCTTGTTGGATATTTTTGCATCTATATTCATTAGTGATATTGGTCTATAATTTTCTTTTCTTGTTGGGTCTTTCCCTGGTTTTGGGATCAGGGTGATGTTTGCTTCATAGAACGTGTTAGGTAGTCTTCCTTCTTTTTCTGCCTTTTGGAACAGGTTGAGTAATATAGGTACTAATTCCTCTTTAAAGGTTTGGTAGAATTCTGACGTGAAACCATCTGGTCCCAGGCTTTTCTTGTTAGGGAGGTTTTGTATGGTTGATGTTATTTCTGAACTTGATATGGGCCTGTTCAACATTTCCACTTGATTCTGGCTAAGTCTTGGAAGGTGACGTGCTTCCAACTATCAGTCAATTTCCTTCAGATTTTCATATTTCTGAGAATACAGTTTCTTGCAATATTCATTAAGGATGTTTTGTATTTATGAGGAGTCTGTTGTTATTTCGTCTTTGTTGTTTCTGATTGATGAGATTAGAGATTTTACTCTTTTTTTCCTGATTAGGTTGGCCAAAGGTTTATCTATTTTATTGACCTTTTCGAAAAACCAGCTTTTTGATTTATTGATCTGTTTTATTATTCTTTTGTTTTCAATTTCATTTAATTCTCCTCTAATTTTGGTTATTTCTTTTCTTCTACTGGGTTTGAGGTTGGAATGTTCTTCCTTTTCCAGTTGCTTGAGATGTCCCATTAAGTTGTTAACTTCCTCTCTTTCTGTTCTCTTGAGGAAGGCTTGCAGTGCTATAAATTTCCCTCTTAGAACTGCCTTTGCAGTGTCCCAGAGGTTCTGATAGTTCGTGTCTTCATTGTCGTTTTGTTCCAAAAAGTTGGCGATTTCTTTCTTAATCTCATCTCTGACTCAGCTATCATTCAGCATAAGGTTATTTAACTTCCATGTTTTTGTATGAGTATGCAGATTCCTGTTGTTACTCAGCTCAAGTTTTATTCCATGGTGGTCTGAGAAGATGCATGGAATAATTTCTGTTCTTTTAAATTTACTGAGGTTAGACTTGTGACCTAAGATGTGATCGATTTTGGAGTAAGTTCCATGGGCTGATGAGAAGTATGTGTATTCAGTTTTGTTGGGATGAAATGTTCTGTAGATGTCTGCTAAATCCAAATGTTGGATGGTTAGGTTTAAATCTAAGATTTCTTTGTTCAGCTTCTTATTGGAGGATCGATCCAACACTGCCAAAGGAGTGTTGAAATCTCTGACTATTATGGAGCTGGAGGAAATCAAGTTGCTCATATCTGTTAGAGTTTCTCTTATAAATTGAAGTACATTCTGGTTGGGTGCATAGATATTAATATTTGAGATCTCATCATATTGAGTATTACCCTTAACAAATATGAAGTGACCATTCTTGTCCTTCCTTACTTTTGTTGGTTTAAAGCATATTGTATCTGCAAATAAAATTGCAACACCTGCTTTTTTCTGATTACCATTTGCCTGAAATATGGATGACCATACTTTCACCCTGAGTCTGTATTTGTCGTTTTTTTTTGTGTGTGTGTGGTTTTTGGCCAGGGCTGGGTTTGAACCCGCCACCTCCGGCATATGGGACTGGTGCCCTACTCCTTGAGCCACAGGTGCCGCCCTGAATTTGTCTTTTAAGTTAAGATGTGACTCTTGTATGTAACAAATATCTGGCCTGAGTTTTTGTATACAGTCAGCTAACCTATGCCTCTTTAGAGGACAGTTTAAGCCATTCACATTAATGGAGAATATTGATAAGTCTGGTGAAGTTTTGGGTATCGAGTTTTTCAAAAGTCCAGTGGGCATTTTTAATCCTTTCGCCAGTGTGGAAATTGGAGTTTGATCCGAAGTTTCTGAGTGAGTTTACTTTTGTAGTATAGGATTGGGTTGGTCATTATGGAGGATAGGTCTGAGAATATCCTGAAGAGATGGTTTGGTGGTGGCAAATTTCTTCAACATATGAATGTCATTAAAGTATTTAATTTCTCTATCATAAATGAAACTCAGTTTAGCTGGATACAAGATCCTGGGTTGAAAGTTATTTTGCTTTAGGAGATTAAAAGTCGGTGACCACCCTCTTCTGGTTTGAAAAGTTTCAGCAGAGAGATCTGCAGTCATTCTAATATTCTTCCCTTTGAAGGTAATGGTTTTCTTTCTCCTGGCAGCTTTGAGGATTTTCTCCTTCATATTAACTTTAGTGAAGTTAATTATGATATGCCTGGGGGATGTCTTATTGGGGTTGAGTCATGCTGGGGTTATGAAGCTGTCTGCTATCTGAATTTCAGAATCTCTAGGCATGTCTGGAAAATTCTCTTTCATAATTTCATGCAGAAGGGCCTCTGTGCAACTCCTATGATTCGGATATTCTCCTTCTTCGAATTATCCCAGAGCTCTCTGAGAGAATGATCTGTTTTTGGTCTCCATTTCTCTTCCTCTTTGAGAGTTTGGGAGCATTCAAAGGTTTTATCTTCGATGTCAGAAATCCTTTCTTCTGCTTGCTCCATTCTGTTGCTGAGGGATTCTACTGTATTTTTCATATCTTTGAGGGCTGCAAATTCTTGCTTCAGTGTGTCTAAGTCTTTGGTGGTTTTGTCTTTAAATTCGTTAAATTCTTGAGACAACTTTTGAATTTCTCCTCGAATTCCTAATTGCACTTTGTTAATCTTGTCTGCAATCCAAATTCTGAATTCGATTTCTGACATCTCAGCCAGTTGTTTATGAATGGGATCTTCAATTATATCTGCCATATCTTTCCTTGGGGGGGTTGATCTATTCTGGTTATTCATGTTACCAGAGTTTTTCCACTGATTCTGCCCCATGGTTGTTTTACTCCCTTTGATTTTTTTTCCCCTGGGGCTTTGTTGAGGGCCTGTACAGTGTTGTGGCCTGAGAAACTGGGGCCCTGTCTGGTGTGGTGGTGCTAATTGGTTCTGTCTTGTTTTCAGCTGGTTTCTGTTCCACCCTAGTGAAACAGATACTCTAGATTGAAGTCTCAGCTGTGGAGAAATATCAGCAATTAAGTCACCCCACCCCCCCACCGGCAAACAATTGGAAACGAAAAATCAAACCTTCCTACCACCGTGCACCCAGGGCACCACCTGATTTGTCCTCAGGTGATTGGTTCAGTTCAAAAAGTCCAAATCAATTGTCTCAGTCTGCACCTGTCTCAGGTGAGAGAATTTAAGAGGTCTGTGGGAACTGGATCACAGGGTTCTGGTGATTACTCTGGTGTGGCTTGCTCCAGTGCTGCATGGAGTCAGGAGGAGCCACCCAGCCAATAGATCAGTCTGGGAATGTTGCTGCCTCCTTCCCCACCTTGCACCACTGTCACACCCAGTCACTGATAGCCCTGCAGTTGGCTGACCCAGTTGCCTGTAGTGAATCAGTACTCCAGGAATTTGCACCTGCCTGAATCACAAGGAAGTCTGCCAGGCCACTGTGCTCTGCCTCTCTCTAGCAGGAGGAGGTGAGGCCTGACAACCTCGGGCACTTGATGAAGGTTGGGGGGTTTTCACTCAGGCCCAGTCTCGCCCCTGATTAATGTTACTGACAGAACAGAACAGAACAACTCTGTGGTTCCCCTGCAGAAGAGAAGCTGAATTGAGTTCCAAATCAGCTTGTCTTTGCTCTTGTATTGTCTATAGGCTGACGATCCCCTGAGGGCCAGGTGCGTCTTAGGTTTAGTAAAGCAGACCTTTGGGTCAGCCCCGCCCTGGGAGTTTCCCCGGTTTGCAAGTTGGAGTTTCCTCAGGCAAATTCTATAGTCAGAGTCTCTGGTTGCCCCGGGAGACAGGGGGTGTGGCTTCAGAATATTCAGTAGTGAGCCATGTTGCTAGCAAAAGAGGGCTGCTGTTTTATGGCTCAGGCAACTGGTGCTCCAGTGTAGCTCCCTTCCAGCCAACCGTCCTCTCTCCGCTCCCGTACCCAAGAGTCTGCACCGACTGGCTGCAGCCCAGCACTGTCTACACCCCTGGAGCAATTGCCCAAGAGTCTGGACCCCTGTGGGACAGGCCTCAAGACCTTGGAGCGAGAGCAGAGGGGAGTGCAGGGAGCTCTGGGAGCCTGGGGTTGCGGGCAGAGAACACACACAGATTTACACAGTTTTATGCCTGGCTGTATTGTCACCAAAAGACGGCTGTCACACTGTGCCTCAGGGAACTGCCATTCTGGTGCGGTCCCCTCTCCGCCGACCGGGACTGGCCTCCAGACCTCAGTGTGAGTGAAGGGGAGCGCTGGGAGCTCAGAATTCCAGGTAGAGACTATATACAGTTTATACAGTTTTATGCCTGGCAGGAGGACGCCGTGGCATCCTAGTAGGGGAGGTAGGTCCAGTTTTTAGAGGGTCTCTCCCGTGGAGTATAGTGGGAGGACCTTTGAACTCTGCCCGATTGTTTGTGGGGCATTCTGAGCCATTCTCATGGGGGTGGGGACTCCCGTCCACTTGGTGATGGATTTTGTACCTTTTGTTTGTATCCTTGTGGTCGCAGCTCGCCTCAGCAGGGTTGACGTGCCTTCTTCAACCTTCTCTCTTAGTGCAGCTCAAATCCACCAGGTTACTTGCTGAATTTTTGTCCTTTAACTCTCCTACTGGACAGGAGCCTCTGTGGAAAGCTGGCTTCAGTCAGCCATCTTGTCTCCTCCCCCCTCTTGTTCATCTTTTGTATTGAATTTTTGGTCTCTTTAAATTTCTGCTCTGAAATTGTTATTTTTTTTCTTTCTACCAATTTTGGGTTTAGTTTGTTCTTGTTTATCTAATTCCTTCAAGTATATTATTAGGGTGTTTATTTGAAATTCTGTCTACTTTATTGATGTATAGGTGTTTATTGCTTTAAACTTCCCTCTTAGAATTGCTATTGCTCTATCCCAGGGGTCCTCAAACTGCGGCCCGCAGGCCACATGAAGTGATACAGATTGTATTTGTTCCCATTTTGTTTTTTTTACTTCAAAATAAGATATGTGCAGTGTGCATATGAGTTTGTTCATAGTTTTTTTTTTTTTTAAACTATAGTCTGGCCCTCCAACAGTCTGAGGGACAGTGAACTGGCCCCCTGTTTAAAAAGATTGAGGACGCCTGCATAGGTTTTAGTATGTTGTGTTTCTATTTTATTTTGTATCAAGAAAATTTTAAATTTCCACTTAAAGTTAGTAATTGACCCATTGGGCATTCAGTAGCATGTTGTTTAGTTTCCATGTAATTGTACACTTTCCAAAGTTTCTCTCCTGTTATTTTTAGTTTTATTCCATTTTAATTAGAAACCATACTTGATAGGATTTTTTTTTTAATTTGTTAAGACTTACATCATGACCTAACATATGACTAATCCTGGAGAATGTTTCATGTGCTGTTGATAAGAATGTTTATTCTGTGGCTGTTGAATAGATTGTTCAGCAAATATCTGTGAGGTTCATTTGATCTAGAGTGTGATTTAACTCCGATGTTTCTTTGTTGGTTTTCTGTCTGGATATTCTATTGCTGAAAGAGAGATGTAGAAATCCCCTACTATTAATGTACTGTAGTCTGTCTCTCCCTTTATGTGCCCCAGTATTGGAGGTATATACAGGGTGGCCATAAATTTTATATGCAATTTGCACTCTATTTTAAAGTGTATATATAAAGCACATATATACACTTACTAGTCATAACTGTTTGCTGTATTGATCTTTGTAGCATTATATTATACATATCATGGCCTTATTTGTCTGTTTTTGTTTAAATTCTATTTTATCAGGTAAAAATATAGCTATTCCTATTCCTTTTTGGTTTCCATGAAATATGGAATATCTCTTTCCATTCTTTCTCTTTTAGTTGATGCCTATCCTTATAAATGAAGTGAGTTTATTGTAGGCTCCATAGTGTTAGGTATTTTTTTTTTTTTAATCCATTTAGCCACTCTGTGGCTTTTTACTGGAGAATTTAATCCATTTATATTCTAAGAAATTACTGTTATCACTTCATTGATTTTTGTTTGAGTTCTTTTGTAGGTCGCTTTTTTTCTTCCCCCATTACAGTTTTCTTTTGTGGCTAAGTGACTTTTTTTTAGTAGTCTGCTTTGATACCTTGCTTTTTATTTTCAGTGTTTTTATTATGGTTTTTTGCTTTGTGGTTACTAAGAGGTTAAAAATCATCCTTTAGTTATAACACATTTTAAACTAATAACTTTGATTAGAAAAAAGAAGAAACAAAAAGAACTTCAAAATTTAACTCAATTCTTCCCCAAATTTTTAATTTTAAAGTTTTTAATATTGCTCATCTTTCAATAAATTATTGTTTTTATTATTTGTCATAGTTTTGCCTTTTAGTTTTTATACCAAAGATATAAGTTACACAACCTGATTACAGTATTAGAGTAACAACAATGTTAGTATCCTTTTCCTTCAGTTTGTAGAACTCTTTCTGGCATTTCTTATAAGATAGGTATGGTAGCAATGAATTCACTCAGCTTTTGTTTGTCTAGGAAAATGTTTATGTATCCTTAATATCTGAAGGACAGTTTTGCTTGGTACAATATTTTCTAAATTTTTAAATGTAAAAAAAGCACATTTTTTTGGGAAGAAAGAATTGCAATTCAGGGCATGTACTCAGACTGAGTGAGCTTTGGTATGGCTGAAGAGCAAAGGAAAGGGTTGGAGTTTTTTATAAAAAGGAGAAATGTGACGTATTGCTCTTTGAGGAAGTTCATTGGCACTAGTAAAGTTTTTCTTTTATTATTTTAGATTAATATGAGGGTACAAATGATTAGGTTACATTGTTTGCTTTTGTTAGGCAGAGTTCAGTTGTAGTTGAGACCTTCGCCCAGGAGTGTGCTGGATACCTTTACATTGTGCCCATTAGACAAAAGCTTACCAATCTCTTTCCCTCCTCCCCTCTCCCCTTCCTCATTTCCCCTACTTCCACTTGTATTTAATTATGTTTTTCTCTCATGTGGGTGTACAGTTTTTTATTTATTGTGTCATATTAGTATTGAGTGCATTGGATACTTGCATTTTGTTTTTGTGACATTTAATAAGGAGAATGTTCTTCAACTCCACCCAGGTTAATACAAAAAATGCAAAGTCTCTGTCTTTTTTATGGCTGAATAGTATTCTATGGCATACACATACCACAGTTTATTTATCCATTTGTGGGTTGATGGGCACTTGGTTTGATTCCACATCTTGGCAATTGTGAATTGAGGTACAATAAACGTTCTATTTTTTTTTAACTTTTACTATTACAAAAATACTAGCATGGGCTATTTTTTTTTTTAAAGGGGAAAAATACACTCCTCCTGCTTTTATGTAATATGGTAATATATTATTTTGGTGTCTTTCTTGACATTCTTTTTCACATTAATATTTTTAATTACTATTATTTTTTGACTCAGAACTACATTCCAAGAATATTTTTATTGTATAGTTGTTACTACAATATCATGCAAATGTCCTTTTGGTAAAATAATTTTTTCTTCCAGGAGTACAGTATTTATCATTGACATTTTTTTCCTTAAGTGTTATTACTATGTTATCCCATTCCCTCTTGGCCTGTAAAGTTTATGTTGGGAAGTTTCTTCCAGGAGTATTGTATCTCTCCTATATTTTATTTGCTTCTTTTCTCTCATTGCTTTCTGATCTAGTCATTATGTTTGACCATGAGAGTTTGATTATGTCTTGAGGCATTCTTACTTGAGTTGAATCTAATTGGTGACCTTTAATGTCTTCAGACCTGGGTATTTATATCTTTTTCTAGATTTGGAATTTTTCTCTGAATAGTTACTATTTCTCTGAATAAGCTTCTTATCTCTTTGTCTTTCTCAGCTACCCCTTTAATTCTAATAACTTGAATATTTGCTCTTTTGATGTTGTATCATAGATCCAGTAGGCTTTCTTTGTTCCTTTTCCTTCCTGTGGGTTTTCAAATAGGCTGGCGTCAAGCTCACTAATTTTTCTTTTGGTTGATCAATTCTGCTGTTGATAGTCTCTATTTTATTTATTTTGTTCATGGTATTTTTCACCTCCAAGATTTCTGTTTGATTTTTAAAAATCTTGTTCTTAAATTTCCCTGAAAAAATTTTATTTTTTTCTCTGTACTTTTTTTTGAAGTTAGTTGAGCGTTCTTAAAATGTGTAGTTTTATTCTTTGAGAAAACATACATCTCCATCACATTGGAATCTCTGGTAACTTATTTTGTTTGTTTAGTGTGGTCAGAGTTTCCTGAACACTTTTGATGCTTGTGGACAAGCATCAATGTCTGAAGTAACAATGTCAAGTAATAATGTCTGAACATTAAGGGATTTAATATTTATTCTGGTCTTTGTAATTTGGCATCTTCTGTGAGGTAGAGGCTGATTTACCCAGTTCATAGGTTTAGATTGTTTCACAGCAAGTCTCTACAGAGGTGAGTTAGTTCCTTTATTGTTGCAGGAGTGTCCTGAGTTGAGACTGGGCCCCTTCAGAATCTGCTGTGGAATGGAGACCGGAGAGTTCATCTTGTTGGATCATATGGGTACACATCTCCCAGCAGGTCCTTGCAGAAATGTGGTAGTCCTCAACTGCAGTAGAAGGGGCTAGAGCTGAGACTGGAAATCCTTGGGATCCACTGTGAGATGAAGGCTATGAGCCCTTCTCATTGATTCAGAGGGGTATGCATCTTCCAGAACGTCCCTGCACAGATGACATAGTTGTCTAAGTGGGAAAGGCCAGAGCTAAGGTTATGTCCCCTTAGGAACTGCTTATGAAATGGAACTGCTTTTGTGAGTCCATAAGGGAGGTTCAAAGTCCAAAGCTGCAAAATATGAGCAAGTCTCCTTCTGAGTCCTTGTGTGAGCATTTCTGAGCTAGGATCTCAACTGAAAGGGGCTGGAGGAGAGCCAGATGGCAATTTTCATGCTCACTGTTGAGGCCAATGTCAGTGGGAAGACTAGACATCCTGCCACAGCACTACTATGTGTGTCTCAGCACCTATAGCACAATGGTTACTGGGCCAGCCACATACACCAAGGGTGGCAGGTTCGAACCCAGTCTGGTCCACCTAAACAACCATGACAACTGCAACAACAATAACAGCAACAACAAAATAGCCAGGCATTGTGGTGGGTGCTCAAAGTCCCAGCTAATTGGGTGGCTGAGGCAAGAGAATTGCTTAACCCCAAGAGTTTGAGGTTGCTGTGAGCTGTGATGCCACAGCACGGAACTGTACCAAGGGTGACATAATGACATAGTGAGACTCTGTATCAAAGAAAAAAAAAAAGCACTAATGTCTGTGATTTGTTTTGGAATTCATGACAGATGGTTTTGGTTGTAGACTCAAGGCTAAACGGGGCAGTAGTTAAACCCCTTGGGGATGAGATCATTTGGGGCTTTAAACCCAGGAGCATAATTAGCAATTCAAACTCCTACGTGCCAGTATTCACTCTAAATGATCCTGCTATGCCTTAGGCTGCACCATGGGTTTATAGCCTCCTTCCTGAATCCCAAGGCTCTCACAGAAAGACTTGTGTATGGATAGTTGCAGAATTCTTGTTATTGTGGGGGGACACAAGTAAGTTACCTACAATTTCACCATCTTGCTGTTGTCCTTCTTTGTCTTTTTTAGCCTTATCTTTTACTACCCCAATGTCATTAACCTATTTTCCTTTATTTTCTTCTAATATTATATTTCACACCCAATTTTAATCTATATTTGATCTCTGTAGTATACACAGTGAAAAAAATGTTTTTCTATATGAATGGCCAGATGCATTAGTGTTCTTTATAAAATTGAATAGCACATCCTCTCCCCTGCAGATTTGTAATATTATCTGTCTCACATTAAAATCTTAGTGTGTATGCATATGTGTACATGAATGTTGACATATTTATAGACTCTAGTTCTCACTATTATTATATTGATACTCCCTAAATTGCTATAACATCACATTTGAAATATTTCTACACACGTACAATGTCTTCATGTCTACTACAGAGTACTTCTCATAATGTTCTTGAAAATTATCTTGCTATCATGGCCTTTTTAATTTTTCATGTGCATTTTAGATGTGATTCTCAATTCTTATAAAACTAATTTTTGTAGAAATGCATTAAATTCATACATTATTTCAGGCAAGTCTGACAAATTTACTACATATAGTCTTCCCATCTCTTACTTAATCTACCCATTCAAAAATATTAGCTCTTCTTGTGTCATTCCAATTTTAGTATATGTGCTGCCAAAGTGAGCACTCTTCTTGTATCTATATCAATAAGCTTTTATTAATTTCTCCATTATTTCTGACACCCTTTTATTACATTTCCTTTGAGTGACTTTTAACTGTGGTCAACAATATTTGTTTTAAATAATATCTAATGTTTAATTGGTTGTATTCATTTTCAGTGTTGTGGAAAAGCAATTTGTTATTTGCAAGGTTGTGAGTATGCTTTAGGCCAAAAAGAAAATGACAGTATAATACCTTTGGGTTAAAAACATTGGTGAACTCATACTGTCTCAGACCTGAACAATATGGATACTTCAGTTCGAGGGGTGTTGTGGATTCCCATTGAGGGAAGCAGGAAATCTATAGGAAGCTTTGTGGGGGAGGGAGTTGTGAGGGGGTGAGCTAGGGAAATCAGTGCCCTGTCCTGCTTCTTTTGTACTCCAATATCTTGCTAGTACCAGCCATTTGCTGAACCCAACTCAAAGCCTGAGAGAGGAGCCGGCTATAGATACCCTCCATAAAGAATAGCCTCCTGGGACATAGAGCAGACTGGAGAAGGATACAGAATAGATTCCCCAGGCAAATAGAAGCTATAGAACAGCAAACACTCTTCTATGTACTTTATACATATTAACTCAATTCTCACGCCAATCCTATAAGATAAATATTTTCTATTTGTTTCATAAGTGAAGAAATTGATGTATAGACAGGTTAAGTAACTTTACTGAAGTCTCAGTAAGTGCTGGATCTTGGCTTTTAATCCTTGCTGACTACTTGCCAAATCCATACTCTTAAACATATTTCTCTTAAATTTTATCTGTCATGGTTCAATAACATTAATAATGTAAATAGTATGATACTTTTTCAGACGAGATGAAACTTTGATTGAATACAATATAAAATAACATGGGTATAATTAACACATTTAGTGTCTATTCACTTAGATTTCTTTAATAATAAGCTTGTAATTACTTCTCAAATGACCTGCCACAGTTTTGTTATGTTGATCCTTAGCTATAATTTTGTTGCTTTTATAGTTTTTAAAAATACTACATGATTTATCTCTGTGTAGATTGGGTGGAATTTGATTTTTGTATATTAATTACACTATGCCACAAAGTTGCTAAAACCTCACATTAATCAAGTGAATTAACTATTGTTCTTTTAAGCTTCTAGATAAGCAATTATCTTCAATGAGTAATATGAATTTTGTGTATTCTTTTGCAATTTTTCTGTTTATAGTTTGATTTTCTGTATATAGTTGGCCTTCCATATCTGTGGATTCAGCATTCACAGATTCAGCCAACCAAGGACCTAAATATTTGGGAAAATTAACAATAATTTTGTATAAAACAAAACTTATACAAATAAAAAATAGAATATAATAACAATTTACATACCATTTACATTGTAAATGTAATTATTATAAGTAATATAGAGACAATTTAATGTATGAGGTAGTATATACATTGCTTAAATGCAAATACTATGCTATTTTACATAAGGGACTTGAACATTTGTGAATTTTAGTATCTGAGGGTGGGTCTTAGAGCCAATCCTCCTTTGACGCTAAGGGTTAATGACTGTATGTACTACTAGCAAAGTCCTCCGTTTCAATGCCAGAAGTGGTGATAGCAGGCATTCTTGTCTTATTCATTGTCTTAAAAGAAATACTTCCTTCATGTCACTGGAGTTTTATTTTCCCTATTATGGAAGTTCCTTTATATACCAAGTTTGCTAGTAGATCTTTTCTAATTAAATGAATTTAAATTATTGAAATTCATATGATTTTCTCTTTAATTCTGTCACTGGGGTGAATTATATCCTTTAACAAATTCAGTTTAACTATATTTTATGCTTTTTCACATTGCTTAATTCAGTTTTTGTTTTAGTTCAGGAAATTAAAAGTAGACAGATGTTTGGTTGCAGATGAATTATTGAGAGGATACTCTATAGGAAAAACCTATAAAGGAATATAGAAAGCAGAGCGAGGAAGAAATAGGTGGTCTCAATTGAAGTCTGGTTTTGGAATACCACCCAAAGATTTTCTGCTGTGAGACAAGGGGGCTGAACTTTATCCATATCAGCTCATCCTTGTCTGTTCTCAATAGGGTGAGACATGTGCCGGGCATATGGGTAGGGTCAATTCTCCAGAGAAGCAATAGGCTGGAGGATATATGTACTACCTGGTAAAAGGGATCTGACCAAAATCATGTACCACATAATGATGTTTCGGCCAACAAGGGACCACAGATATGATGATGGTGCCAAAAGATTATAAAACTTTTACTATGTTTAGATGCGTTCGCATGCACAAATATTTTCCATCGTGTTACAATTACCTATTCCATATAGTAATGACAGGTTTGTAGCCTAGGAGCAATAGGCCATACTACACTGCCTAGGTATGTAATAGGCTACACCATCTAGGTTTGTGTAAGTGCACTCTATGATGTTTGCACAATGACAAAATTACCTAAGGACGTGTTTTTCAGCTGAACCTGCTCAGCATCTGGGTGTGATTGTAATTCTAAGGGGATATTTTTCATTCTCCAACAAGCACAAGTTCAGGAAATTCCCTCTTTTTTATATTGTTTTTTAATTTTTAAAACAACAGGAATTTACGGTTTCACAATTTTTGAGGCCAAAAATACACAATCAAGGTGTCAGCAGGGACATGCTCCCTTTGAAGTCTCTAGGGAAGAATCTTTCTTTGCCCCATTTTAGTTTCTGGTGGCTATGGCTACATTGTTTTAATCAATGTTTCCATCCTACATGGGTCACTACAAAAGTTTTGAGACAGGTTGTGTTACGGTCTATTATTTCACTGTGGACAGCATCCTTTCTGATTTACTCGTACAAGTTTCAACTTACTCAGTTTATCACTGCTGCCGAGAGGGTTTCATTTGTTTCCATCCATGTGGATTTTATGTTTCTTGATTTTTGTGTATCTCAGAACTTTTGTAAAGGCCCACATGCCCTTCTTTAGGACTCACCCTGATCTAGTATGACCATATCTTAACTAAATTACATCTACCAAGATACTATTTCAAAATGAGGTCATTTTCTGAAGCTCCACTACACATTCATTTTTGGAGGACTATATTATTAAATATATTTTGACTTTTGCAAAATGTTTTTATGCACCTACAGAGAATACATGTATGATTTTTTCCTTATTTTTATTAACAGGATGGATTATATTAATGTCTTTCCTAATAATGAATGATCTTTGCATTCCTGGAATAAATCTCACATGGACTTATTGTATTATTATTTGTGATATGCCATTGAATTCTGTTTGCTATTAACTTTAAGATTTAAACATTAAATTTTATGTATTTCATATGTGAAATTAGCTAATACTTTTCATTTTTGGTATAAAATAAAAAATTTATGATCAACATTATATAGCTATACCTCTGAATTCATAGAGGATTGGTTCCAGGACATGCCATTGATGCTAAAATCCATTGATGCTCAAGTCTCTTATATTAAATGGCATAATATTTGCAAGTACCTATGAATATTCTCCTCTATACTTTAATCATCCCTAGTTCATTATAATACCTAATACAATGTACATGTTATGTAAATAATTGCTATGCTAGATTGCTTTTATTTACATTTTTATTTATATTTTTTATTTTTCATCTTTTAAGTATTTCTGATTCATGGTTAGTTGAATCCATGAATTGTGAAATCCCTGGATACAGAGGATTGACTATATCACACATTTTTTTGAAGGACAAAAACCATATCATCTCAATAGATGAGGAAAAAGTGTTTGACAAAATTCAACATCCTTTTATAATAAAACTCTCAATGAAATGGGTATAAAAGAAATGTACCTCAACACAATAAGGTCCATATGGCAAGCCCACAGCTAATGTATCCAATGGTGAAAAGTTCAAAACGTTTCCTCTATAATCAGAAACAAGATAAGGATGCCAACTCTCACAACTTCTGTGGAAATCCCGGCCCAAGAAATTAGGAAAGAAAAAATAAATAAAAGGTATTCAAATAGGAAAATAAGTAAAATTGTCTCTATTTATTGATGACATGATCTTATGTCTCTATCATATGTCTAGAAACTCTACCAAAAAACCTGTTAGCACTAATAAATTAATTCAATGAAGTTGAAGGATACACAACAGACAAAAATCAGTAGTATTTCTATACACTGACAACAAATCATCCAAAAATAAGTTGAGAAAACAATTCTGTTTACAAGAGTATAAAAGTACTTAGGAATAAGTTTAACCAAGAAGATGAAAGATAGTGAACACTATACAACTTTGTTGAAAATAATTTAAGGGATACATATAACTGGGAAGATATTAGTGTTCATGTATTAGAAGAATGAATATTGTTGAAATGCCCATACTACTTAAAACAACCTATTGTTTCAAGGCAGTCTGTAACAAAATTCCAATGACATTTTTCATAGAAATTTTTAAAAATCCTAAAAATTATATGAACAACAAAAGACCCAAATTAGTCAAAGCAATGATAAAGAACAAAGCTGAGGCAGAGGCTTCATGCTCTGATTTCAAAATATAAAGCTCTTATAACTAAAACAGCATGGCATTGGCTTTAAAAACAGACACAACAAAAGGAACAGGGAAAACAGCCTAGAAATAAATTCATGAGTTTACAGTCAATCGCTTTTTGACACATGTGCCCAAAGCACACACGTGGAAAGAATAGTGTCTTTACTAAGGAGTGTTGGATAAATTGGATATTCACATGCAAAAGAATGAAATTGGACTGTTACCTCACACTGAATACGAAAATAAACTCAAGGTGGATTGAAAATTTAAACATAAGGCCTGAAACTGTAAAGCTGCTAGAAGAAAACATAGGGAAAACATTCCACTACATTGCTCTGGGCAACGTTTTCTTGACTAGGACCCCAGAAACCCAGGCAACAAAAGCAAAAGCAGGCAAATGGGATTACATCAAACTTAAAAGATTCTGTACAGGCAAGGAAATAATCAACAGAGTAAAGGAACAACACACTGGCTTAGTGCCTATGGCTCAGCGGCTAGGGTGCCAGCCACATACACAGGAGCTGGCGGGTTCAAATCTAGCCCGGGCCTGCCAAACGACAACAACTACAACCGAAATATAGCCGGGCATTGTGGGCACCTGTAGTCCCAGCTACTCTGGAGGCTGAGGCCAGAGAATTGCTTAAGCCCAGGAGTTGGAGGTTGCTGTGAGCTGTGACGCCACAGCACTCTACTAGGGGTGACATAGTGAGACTCTGTCTCAAAAAAGAAAAAGTAAAAAAAGAAAGAAACAACACACTTGGACAAATGTCTGTAAACCATATATCTGATAAGGGACTAATGTTCAAAATATATAAGGAGCTCCAACAAGTGATCAGTAAATAAATAACCCAATTAAAAAAAAAAGCAAAACAGACAAAGGACCTGAACAGACTTTGCTCAAAAGATCACATTTCTCCTGCTATCAGGAAAATGCAAATTAAAACTGCAATGAGATACTACCACTTACTTTTTAGAATGGCTATTATAAAAAAGACAAAGGAGTGGGGCGCTGGCCCCATGTGCCGGAGGTGGTGGGTTCAAACCCAGCCCCGGCCAAAAACAAACAAAAAAAAAGACAAAAGATAATGAGTGTTGGTGAGGACATAGAGGAAAGGAAATTCTCGTACACTGTTAAGAATATAAATTAGTACAGCCATTTTGGAAAATGATATGGAAGTTAATAAAAAAAAACCCTAAAAATAGAACTACCATATAATTCCTAATCCCCTCTTATGGGTATATGTTCAAAGGAATTGAAATAAATATCAGGCTCAAGACCACATCCTTTCTCCTTTTATGGATATTACACCTCCAGCTGTGTGCTACCGAGCCCTATTTTTGGGTCTGATTCCATTCTGAAGCACTGTAGTGTCAAGCTGCACAGTTAAAGCTGTGGTTTTGATCGACTTTTCTGCATCTGAAAACTAGGAATATCCTTTTTTCCTACATAAAGCTAATCTGTAAATTAACACCTGTATCTTGGATGCTCATGTTCCTGGAGTTAGAGGAGCATCTGTGCCATTCATTATGCTGTGCTACCTGAAATAGCCTGTCTTAGACCTCCTATTTGTTCAAGTGAGTTGTTGAAATGCTGCCTAAATCTTTTCATCAATGGTATATAGGAAAATACTATCATTTTACTTAATGGAAGAATGACCTAAATCATTAAAAAAAATCACACATTTCTGTAAATAGTGTACTAAATAGATGCCAAAGGCATTGATAATTTAATTTTTATATTTTGCTTTTGTTTCTATAATGGCTACTTTTAAGATCCTGGCTTAATGCCCATGAATGTAATGTTTTTTACTTATGTTGTTTTCTGATTATTACATTTCACAATTTTCATTCCAGAGGAAATTTTAACACAGGGTTTTACTCCAATAATAGCCTCATAAACTTGTTTGAAAAGTAATATGATTTCTATTCTGTTTTGTCACTATAGCTGACAGTCCCAAAGGGGTTTTGAGTTTGTTCTTCACTTACAAAACAAATTGTTTTTATATTTATGTCAAGTCATATTTTTCTAAATACATATACCTATGCAGTGTATAAATATTCATTATCTTCTTCATGATACAATGAAAATCTTCCAGTGGTGATAAAATTACAATAATAACAATTGTATTATGATGAGACCAATATATCAGCCAGTGATTACTATTCTAAAGGCACGTTTGATCTCATTGCTGTTGGTCCAAGTTCTTACTTCTCACGAAAGAAATTTGTATGGTAAGATTTCTACAATCATTGGTTTATAAAATATGTTGATGTGTTGTATAAACCCCAAAACATTATTTACCCAAAGTAAAGTCAGTGAGATTTTTCTGTAAGAATAAACGATGATGCAAGAAATCTCATGTTGGTTGATTAAATCGTGATCAGTACAACTCATAAACTAATTGTGAGTACAAATCAATTGTTTCAATAAAGAAATTCCATCATATATGGGTATGCATGGTCATAAAATATACCCCCAAGAGAGTTACACTTTAATAGTGATTCACTGTCATCTGATTCTCTGTGTGACCTTAACAAGGTGAATGAGAAGAACATAGATATTTAGATATCTAGTTGGTCCTTCATTAAAAGAAAAAAAAAGTTACGTGCTACATTTTGAGTGTCAATGATGAATGCTTTTCCATAGGAAGTACATCTGTTGGGAGAACACATTAGTGGTGAAATACTAATAAATCAGCTATTTTTTGGAATGTATTTTATTCTTTGTTGCATTTACAGAAGACTAACATCCATGTTAAGGGAACTGGTAATTCCAGAGTGTTAGGTATTTGTCAGGCCATATGGGCCATGATGGGTTCAGTTCTGGGTGCCACATTTTAAGAATCTCAAAAACTGGAATATGTTCAAAGGAAGCTGAGTGGGATGTTTAAATGATGACAGAGGAATTAGTAAAAATTTTGGAAATGCTTAGGTCATAGATCAGAGAACACATAGAAAGAACATGAAAGTTGTCTTTAAAAATTGGAAGGACAGCCAGTCGATCATGCACAATATTTGAACAAATATTCCACACCAGATATTGAGCATGGAATGCTGAAGTCAACAACAATAAATAAGAAAGGGATGCTGTGAGCTGCGATGCCACAGCTTGAGGCTCTGTCTCAAAACAACAACAACAAAAAAATATTGGCGCCAAGGCAATATATTTTTTCTTTTTCTTTCTTTCTTTCTTTTTTTTTTTTTTGAGACAGAGCCTCAAGCTGTCGCCCTGGGTAGAGTGCCGTGGCATCACAGCTCACAGCAACCTCCAACTCCTGGGCTCAAGCGATTCTCCTGCCTCCGCCTCCCAAGTAGCTGGGACTATAGGCGCCCGCCACTATGTCCGGCTATTTTTTGGTTGCAGCCGTCATTGTTGTTTGGCGGGCCCGGGCTGGATTCAAACCCCCAGCTCAGGTGTATGTGGCTGTCGCCTTAGCCGCTGGAGCCACAGGCGCTGAACCATATTTTTCCTTTTTAATACTATGTATTCCCAGGTGCTTAAGCTTAAGGAAACCCTATCTTTGATTATAGTTAGGATAGACACTTGTATCCTTCTACTACTTGCCAATTGCTGTTTTATATTCTAAACAGCACAGCCTTTTCTTTGCTCAATGAAAACAACACCCATCTTAATATTCTACTGCTTTAGAATCTATTCCTTATGCCTCTTGACAATATTGTACTCCTCATTATAAGCCAGTGTGCAGTTTTCCTTTATATTCTATGCTTTAACTGAGGTCTCCCACAGCAGCTGTTCAGCCATAATCCTACTAGTCATTCCCTAATGCAGCGGTTATCAACCTGTGGGTCTCGACCCTTTTGTAACAATGAAAATATATCCTGCATATCAGATATTTACATTACGATTCATAACAGTAGCAAAATTACAGTTATGAAGTAGCAACGAAAATAATTTTATCCTTGTAAGATGCACCGCAGGTGTGATTCCCCCTTCCCCCTCCCTCCCCTCCCTTTCCCACTTCCCCCTATTCTTAGGTTGTAACTGGGTTATAGTTTTCATGTGAAAGTCCTAAATTAGTCAGGAAGGCTATGTCAACCAGTGTGATGAAACTGTCAACGGTTTATGAAGCTAATGTATGATGCCCCATGATCACATTAATGTACACAGTTATGATTTAATAAAAAAAAGAGAAAAGAAAAGAATTTTATGGTTGGGGGTCACCACAACATGAGGAACTGTATTAAAGGATCACGGCATTAGGAAGGTTGAGAACCACTGCCCTATACATTTGAACCTCAGTGGATCTCATCACAACAAACCTTTTCTCATATACTGATGTACTAACACTCTTCTAAGAGCAAAGTTTTTAGTTCTAAAACAAGATTGTGTTTTAGCTTCTTTTTGAGGTCTATAAAAATATTCCATGTGTTAGATAACAGTGCTGGACCATGTCTCATTTCAAAATGGATGCCCCATCACTATATAGGAAGTTCACTGGTTTGGACTAGAGCTTGATGTGATTGTGGTACCATGTCCAACTCTCTCTCCATACTTTCTCTCAACTGAAGACCTTGGTTTTTATTTTAGAAAATGTGAAAGAAGAAAATTTCCACAAACTCCCACTACTACTATCTATATCTGTGCTCACATGCCCTACTTTCTTTCCTGTCACTATTGACTGACTGTTCTCCTGGCAAAGATGAACCCTTTTAGTTGTGTACTCAATGTAATCTCTTTGTGCCTCCTAAAGGACTCTGATCCAGTAATATTTGTCCTTCCTTGCATCATAAATGTATTTATTAGGATTGAAAAGTCTTAGGGAGGAGCAGGTATGGTAGAAGGTAAGAAAAAAAAAAAAGAGTTCCTTCTTGTAATATCCTATGAAATGACTGCCCAACGCAGTGTTCAAGTAGAGGTATCACATTGGTAGATTGATAAATAAGTCTAGTTTACCAGGTAGGTCTCCAGCACAGGCAGGTAATTTGGGAAGTCAAAAGCGCATAAATGTCATTCAAATCAACAAGAAGTGAGTGGGAAGATAACAAAACCAGAAGGTCACTGATCGAGTTTTGGAGACCTCACAGAAAAGCTAGCAAAGTTGAGTGGAAATGGCCCATGGGGCAGGAAGAAGTTCAAAGTAATGAAGAGAAGACAAAAAGTGTTTCAAGGAGAGAGTGATCAGTGATGTTGATTGCTGCTAAGAAATATATAAAAAAAGGAAAGAAATGTGGACTCTGGATTTAGCAACCATAAGTCATCTGCTTTTCACAATTAAGTTACTGAGGAGTAGGAGGGGCAGAAAGTCCAAACTTTTTCCAAAAATAGTTTCTGTAAAGAGGAAAATAGAAATTGGTACAGGGAAGAGGATGTCTACTGTCAAGGGAATGCCAAGGAATAAATCTGTTTGGAAAATCCTGCAGAATGCAAAGGAGTGAGGAAATAATTCATATTAAGTTGGCAAACTCAAATGACACTCTTAAAAGTAGTACTGAAAGAGCTAAAAAATAGCAAAGAAAGATAAATATTACATTTAGAGTAAGATTGCCTAGTAAGTCAGTCATTATAAAAATTGACAGAATTTTTCAGAGTTACGGACAGAGAAGAACTCTGAGTGATATTCTGTAGGATAGGTAGAGACAGACCAGTTTTCTAGAAGGACAGTCAATATAATTGATGCCTCTAAAATCTATCTTTAGTGTACCTGTTACTAAGAAATATTATGTCCTTTAACTTTGGGACAGAATATATACCTTTTAAGATCAGAAGTTTTTTTCCAAATTTCAAAAAAGTGAACTGAGAGCTTATCATGAGAAATTCATAGAATAGATTTTTCCACCACTATTTTTTAAATGGAAGTTTAGATACTTATAATTTAATAAAACATCCACTGCTTCATTTGTAAGGCTATAAAACTTGCAATGATCACCCTAACCTATATGGATTACTGTCTTATTTTTCACTATAGCCTGCATTATTAGCTTATTAAAAATAAGAGTTTTCCATACTTTATAGCTACAAATTAAAGCCCTTATCAAGTACCACATGAAAAATTAAGATTCAGCAGATTTTAAGATTAGGTGATAAATTTAATTTCTTAATTTTATTTCAGTTTAGCTAATTATAAACTTATATATAACAATGAGGAATATATACAGTTTCCATTGTTAATTAACATTACTGAAAACCAGCAATGATAATTATGATTGTGCAAAGAACACTTCTTTGTACATAATGGATGAACAATAAGGATCTGTCATTGTAGTTCAAAAGAAGTACTTAGAGCTCAAGGCAAGATATTTTATATTCGTTTATTAGGAAACACTATCATTTGTGCAAGTTAGGCTTCCATAACTAAATAGTGAGCTACTGATACCAATCTAAATACTGTGATAGAAAGCATTTGTCCTAAATAAAATATATAAGTGATAGAGTGAAACCTATTTTCTACTCAAACGTGAAGAGAAAACTGGGTTAAAATTAAACAGTAAAGGTTAAAAGACTCTGCGTTGTATTAATCCTGATCTTCCTTTACTATCATCTATTATCTATTATACATTTAGTTACCCAACCTGGAAAATGGAGCAAACTTGAGAGCCTTGCTCTCCTGTCTCATTGCCCATCCTCATCCACAGAGCATTTAAGAGGTCAACACACCCTTTGGCGTACACAGATTACACCAGAATTTTAGGTATATTACTCTTAGTGCATCTACTGCATTTCTGTTGGCATTTAAGATGAATATCTGAGAGATGGGTACAATTCCCTTTAAATACATTCATTTGGGGAGACAGTTGTGTACCCTTTGAGATAATATAAACTATCACAATGAGTTATGTGTCTACATTTCTTTAACAGTGATGTGAAAGCAAGTGAGCGTGTCTGTAAATAATTTCTAATAGATAGATAAAGAGATATATTATTACAAAATATATGAGTCCTTGAGTCCTTTTCCAATTTCCCCTGGGAAAGGAGAAAACAGATTGATACAATTTTCATACTAATGTAAATGATTCCATCCAAAGTTCTAGCCTAGAGTTAATCATTGAAATTAAATATCAAAGACTATTTGTTTTGCATTATTTTTCTTATTTGTCTTTTTAATGAGTGTACTTTTGGGAATCGATGAAATTTCTCTTAGTTGATTCATGTGTGAAATGGACTTACCTATGAAGTGTGTGTGTGTGGGGGTAACACATTGTTTTAACTGTGTCTCATAATTTTTGTAAGGCTGGAACCAGTTAATTTATGAAACATAATTTGTAATTTTTAAAACATTAAAAATATAAGGTCCTATTTTTATTAACACTAAATAGGCTTAGCTTTTCTCTATTCTGTAACTTGCTTTAAGATGTTAATCTTATAAAAGATGAATTGGATGATCTAAAACTTATGCTACTTAGCCCAGCTTTTGTGTCTGTTTATTTATTGTGAGACAAGTGATGTTCCATGGAATAGATCCAGGGTCATCACATTTTATAAAGGTGAGAATACATTGTAGAAGCATCATAAATATTAAACAACCATATAAGGTATTTGGGAGTATCTATTGAAATACATTGCTGTGTCTCTGAAATACCCTTTAACATACTTTGAATTATTAATAGGTATTTAAAAAAAAACACTGACAGTAATGTGAAGCTCATTCATGTCTTTCAGAGCCTTTGGAGTTCCTGGGGATACATGAAAACAATTCTAAAAAGAAGTATCCCTTTTCATAAAAAATATGAAAATAAATCATTCAGATTTCAATAAGCCATAACTTTGTAAGTTGAAACATTTCAAATTTGCCTCGAGGTAAGGTTAATAGGGATGTGGTATATAGAAAAAGAAAGCAGCAATGACCAGTCATCTGCTTATGCATGATATCACATCTGAGTGCAAGTTCAATTGGATGAATTAATCTTCTCAGTAATGACTTTTCACAGAGAGCAATGAGGATGGCCTTGAATCTCAACAGAAATGATCTTTTTGATTTTCACTGACCAGTTTCCCTCCCTGTTCTTCACGAATAGATATCAATTATGTATAAGTGCCAATTCCATTATTTTGTTATTGCTAAATGGCGAGTACTAAGAAATCTGACCAATGTAGCATGGAAAGAAGGGATTTCAAAAGAGGAAGCCACCCTTGATAAAGGGGAAAAAGTGACCAGTCTGAATGCAGAAAAGCTTGAAACATCAAGCAAGCAACAATCCAATTATGCTCCTTGAATGGGGAGAAGATGAAGCTCTGGAAGAATTGCCAGTGGCCATCCATATTAAATCCTGCCTTTTGACAACGAAGTATTATAGTATTATCTCAGTATTATAAATAAGGCAAGTTATCTAAACTAAGATATAGAGTCCCAGGGCCACAAATTAAGTGGTGTAATGTTAAGTGATGAAGAAATCAGCCCCATAATGTGTGAATTCGATAAAGAAATGGAGTAAATTGTTGAATTACTAAGGGAAATTCATAAGTTTCCCTACGGTGGGCAAACGTTCCCCCCTCATAGATCCTATTGTTTTACTGAACATGTACCAGGAACTTTGCACATGTATGTTATTAGTTCATTTTCACATAGCCTTTTGAAGTCTCTTACTTATGATCGGCACAATTCTACCCTCCCTTCTGCTGATTATTAAGAATTTCCTCTCCTGGTCTGAATTTCAGGAGGGATTCCTTCCACTGCCAACCATAAGGCAATTGTTGGAATGAGTATCTGCCTGTCCTTGTGTGGGAAATGAAACCATGCTTTTGGTGTGTTAAGAAGTGGAATATTGTGCTTCTGAGCCTCTGGCTGGAATAATTGATCTCTCTTTTCCTGTGGTGCAATTTATGCTCTTAATAATTTTTTTTTGCAATGACCACAGGTCTTTCTTTAATTATAAGAGGTAGAAAAACATAAAATGGAGGAAAAAAGTAATTGTATCTTTTCTCTTCCTTTCTAGGGAATCGATTTAAACTTTTATTTATATAGTGAATAAGTAATATATTTATAAGGTTCTAATAAAAACTGTATAACAATCATACATAGTAAATAATCTCTCTGATACTTTTGTCCTCATCTGCCCAGCTCCCAATGAGTAACTTTTTTATTATTATTGTTAAATCATTGTTAAATCATTGCTGTGTACATTAATGCAATCATGGGGCACCATACACTGGTTTTATAAACAGTTTGACACATTTTCATCACACTGGTTAACATAGCCTTCCTGGCCTTTTCTTAGTTATTGCGTTAAGACATTTATATTCTACATTTACTAAGTTTCACATGTACCCTTGTAAGATGCACCACAGTAACTTCTTGTCCATGTCTTTTGTATGCCCATTCCCCAAATCAGTAACCGTGGTTAATCTTTTTTTTTTTTTTAGACAGTGTCTCACTCAGTCTCTCTGGGTGAGTGCTATGGCATCATAGCTCATGGCAACCTCAACCTCCTGGGCTCCAGTGATCCTCTTACCTCAGCCTCCCAAGTAGCTGGGACTACAGGCGTCCACCACAACATCTGGCTAGTTTTTCTCTTTTTAGTAGACACCAGGTCTTGTTCTTGCTCAGGCTTCTCTTAATAAACTTTTTAAATTTTGGAATAATTTCAAATTTATGGAAAAGTTGCAAAGATAGTACAGATGCTGTAATCCTAGCACTCTGGGAGGCCGAGGCGGGTGGATTGCTTGAGTTTACAAGTTTGAGACCAGCCTGAGCAAAAAGCGACACCCTGTGTCTACTAAAAATAAAAAAAAATGGGCCAGGCATGGTGGCTCACGCCTGTAATCCTAGCACTTGGGAGGCTGAGGTGGGTGGATCACCTGAACTCACAGGTTCAAGACCAGCCTGAGCTAGAGCAAGACCTCATTTCTAAAAATAGCTGGGTGTTGTGGTGGGTGCCTATAGTCCCAGCTACTCAGGAGGCTGAGAGAAGAGAATCACTTGAGCCCAAGAGTTTGAGGTTGCTGTGAGCTATGATACCAGAGCACTCTACCAAGGGTGGCAAAGTGAGACTCTGTATCCAAAAATAAATAATAGAAAAACTGAGGCAGGAGGATCGCTTTAGCCCAAGAATAGGAGGGTGCTATGAGCTATGACGTCACAGCACTCTATTCAGAGCGACAGCTTGAGACTGTCTCAAAAAAAAAATGAGATAATACAGATGTTTCCCACATAACCGTCACCCACTGTCCCCTCATGCTGACTCTTTTTGCTGTTGTTGTTGTTGTTGTTGTTGTTGTTGCAGTTTTTGCCTGGGGCTGGGTTTGAACTCGCCACCTCCGACATACTCCTTTGAGCCACAGACGCCACCTGTTGACTCTTATATAGCCACCCGCAATGTATTTGTCAACACTAAGAAGTTAACACTGATGCATTTCTGTTAACTAATTGTAGTTTACAGACTTTATTCAGATTTCACCAGTTTTTCCACTACTTTTTTTCTTTCCTATTCCAAGATGAGAGGGATGCTTTTATAACTTAAGTTCCCTGGTGTGTCTCTTCTGCTCAAAAATCAACAATGGCTCAGTATTATACTCAAAAGCCAACGTCTGATCTCCCCAGTGGCCTATAAAGTACTACATCATTTGCCCTCACCCAATTACCGTTATGGCTTCTTCTCTAGCTTCTGTGCTGCTTCCACCCTTTGGTCTCTCTGCTGCGTTTACAATTGACCTTTTTGCTGTTCTTTAAATATATTGAGTGCGCTCCTTCCTTAGGCCTCTGCATTAATGCTTTCCTCTGCCTGTGGCACTCTCCATCAGAAAGATGTAGATCTAACTCTCTTATTCCCTTCAAACCTTTCCTTAAATGTCACTAAGAATAGGTTTAGATTGCAGGTAAGTTGCAAAGATAGTACAGAGTTCTCAAACATTGCACGCTTAGTCTCCCCTATTGTTAGTGTCATGTATCCATTATAACTAAGAATTCAAAACTGGTACATTACTATTAAGTAAACTCCACACTTTTTATGTTATTTTATTTTATTTTTCTAATGTCCTTTTCCTGTTCTAAGAGTTTGTCTAGGACACCATATTACATTTTGTCACGTCTCCTTAGCCTTCTCTGGTTTATGACATTTTCTGAGGCTTTCTTTGCTTTTTATGACCTTGATAGTTTTGAAAAACACTCTTCGGGCATTTTTAGAATGTCCCTCAAATGAAGTTTGTCTGATATTTTTCTCATGGTTATATGGGATTATGGGTTTGGTGGAGATAAACGACAGAGGTAAAGTGCTCTTTTGATCACATCTTATCAAGGGAACATACTGTTGACATGACTTATCATTGTTAATGTTGACCATGATCACTAGGGTGGAGGGAGGTTTCTCCACTGTAAAATTAACTTCTTTTCTCTCTTCCCCATACTGTGCTGGTTGGAAGGAAATCACTATGTACAGCCCAAGCTTAAAGAATGGGAGTTGTGCTCCATCTTCTTGAGAGTGGATTACGTGAGATTTACATAAATTATTTGGAAGTCTTCTGCATAGGATATTTGTCTATTTTACCCATTGATTTATCTATTCAATCATTTATTTATATCAGCCTGGACTCATGGATACGTAGTTAATACTTCAGTAATAATCCAGTGCCACTTTGTTTCTTATGCTGCTCGGGTTTATCCAGTTTGGGTCATTGAGAACTCCCAATTAGCTCTTTACGCTTGATACTTTTGATTTCTAAGCATTTCCTTTCTTTGTTTCACTATAAGGTAATCCAGGCTCATTTTGTATATTCTCTACCTCAGCTCTACAATCAGAATCTTCTTTACAAAGCCCTGGTTCTTTTATTGAAGAATTGTGGTAGAAACCAAGATCCAAGTGGTGCTGGTTATATTAATTGATACTAATAGGCTGTCATTTGCTTCTAGGCTCTATCAGTGAACAGAGCTAAGAATATGTGTGTATGTATACTAACCCGTGTATATACAACAAACTAAAAGCAATTCTGTATCTATCTATCTGTATCTAGATCTAGCTAAATATGAGTTAATACTGATTTCTTCGAATCTAGCTAAATATGAGTTAATACTGATTTCTTCGAATCTACTCCAACACTATGTGGCTCATTTTGGCTTTCTGCCCTTGCATATCTGTAACCTCCTACTCCAGAAGTGAGAAATGTGGCTTCCACCATCTGTCTCCACTGACTTTTTTACTCAATCCCAGTATACGTAAACAGCAGCTTCGGCATTATCAACCTGTATTTCCATGAGACTTTACCAACTAGGGTACAGTCTTTATGTGCTTTTATTTGTCCAAAGTAACTCATGTCAGTACCTTTCTTTTCTATTCTTTTTCAATGAATTTATGGCATACATTTGTGATGGAGTTAGAGGTTTTAATTATAGTCTGAATTACATTCAATTTCTTTTTGTAATTTGTACATTTTAAAGTTCATTGTGTTATGGGTTTTAATAAATGTATATCATCATGAATCCACTAATGCAGTGTGATACAGATTAGTTCTATCACCCTAAAATATCCTCTGTGTTTCCCTTACTCAAACAATACCACTTCCACAAGCCTCTGGAACCCACTGGATCATTAAAGAATGGGGATTTGTGCTCTGTCTCCTTGAGAGTGAAGTATGTGGTATCTACATAACTTATTTTGGATATTTGTCTATTTTACCCATTTACTTACATATTCAATCATTTATTTATATCAGTCTGGACCTACAGATATTTATTTAATATATCAGGTTATAATCTATCCATCTTTATCTAGATCTAGCTAAATATGAATTAATACTGTCCTCCGAGTTTTGCAGTGTGTGAAATAAATGGGATCATATAGTATGTGGCTTTATCAATCTGTTTTCTTTCACTTAGCAAATGCACTCAAGAGTCATTGATGTTGTGTGTGAACTAATAGCTTTTTCTTTTTATCTCACAAAAATATGGAGATACCACAATTTGTTTATTCATATGGAAGGACATCTTGTTGTCTTTCCTTCTTTTTTTGGTGATAAAGAATAAAGCTGCTATAAACATTCTTGTGATGGTTTTTGTATAATAAATTTTCATGTAAGTTGGGTGAATACCTAGAGATGTGTTTTGTGGATTGTATGGCAAGTCTATGCTTAACATTATAAGGCAATGCCAAGCTATTTTTCAGAGTGACTACATTCCAACCATATTATATTCCGTTCAGGTAAGAATGAGTTTCTCCAGTTTATTCCATTGTTCTATATATAAAAGGGGAAAGATTTATAAGATCTGAAGAACATATGTATCTGTGTTTTCACTAAGGCTATACTTCTATGATTTTTTTTTGGAGCTTTATAGTAAGTCTTCAACTTGGGTAGTGTGCATCCTTTCCCTTGCTATTGTTTTTCAGTATTGTGTTGGTTCAGTATTGAGTTGACACAAATCTCCATTCTGGAACCCATCCAGTGGGTTCCAGAGGCTTGTGGAAGTGGTATTGTTTGAGTAAGGGAAACACAGAAGATATTTTAGGGTGGTAGAACTAATCTGTATCACACTGCATTAGTGGATCCATGATGATATACATTTATTAAAACCCATAACACAATGAACTCTAATATGTAGAAATTAAAAGGTCCTTTGCCATTTGGTATAAATTTTAGAATCAGTTTGCCATTATTAAAAATGTTTTGCTATAATTTTGACTAGGATTGTGTTGAATGTATATATGAAGTTGGAAAAACTGATATTAGGAAATATTAAGATTTCCTATTCATGGTCTTTCCATATATTTATGTTTTTATTTCAGAATATTAAGGGGTCACAAATGTTTTTGTTATGTGGATACCATGTATAACACTTAAGTTGTGGCTTTTAGTGTGCTCATCACCAGAATAATGTTCATTATACCTGATAAATAAGTTAAGTTCTTACCCCTCACCCCACTCCCAATCTACTGCTTCTTGGATTTCAGTGACCTTTACATCTCTTTGTGCCTATGTATGCCCATCATTATCTCCCAATTATTAGAGAGTGCATGTGCTGTTTGGCTTTCCATTCCTGAGATATTTTACTTAGAATAATAGTTTCTAGTTCCATCTCAGTTGAGGTGTGTGTGTGTGTGTGTGTGTAACATTTTCTTAGTCTATTCATGAATTGAGGGGCACTTAGATGGAGTCCACATTTTGGGAATTGTGAATTGTGTTTTGATAGACATTCAAGTGCAGATGTCTGATTGATTATATAACTTCTTTTTTAGACACCTCACAGTGGGATTATTGGATTGAATGATAAATCTACATTTGTTTGTTTGAGAAATATTCATATTGTTTTCCATAGAGGCTGTAATAACTTGCAGTCTTATCAACAATGTATAAGTGTTCTTTCTATTTGCATTCACACTAACATCTGTTATTTGTTGACTTTTTTTTTTTTTCTGCAGTTTTTGGCAGGGGCTGGGTTTGAACCCGCCACCTCTGGCATATGGGGCCAGTGCCCTACTCTTTTGAGCCACAGGCACCGCCCTATTTGTTGATTTTTTAATAATGGCCATTCTGACAGGGGAAGGTGGTAGGTACCTCCTTGTTATTTTAATTTGCACTTCCCTGATGATTAGTGATGTTGGCCATATTTCTATATTCTTTCGAGAAACTTTTGTTCATGTTTTTTGCCCACTTTTCAATGAGATTTTCTTGCTGATTTATTTTGGATCTTTGTAGATTTGGGGTTTTGGCATTTTATTGGATGAATTGTTTGTGAATGTTTTCTACCATTCTGTAGATTATTTATTCACTCTTGATTATTTCCTTTACTGTGCAGAAGCTTTTTAATTTAATAATTTCCATTTATTTATTTTCAATTTTCCTTTGTGATCTTAGTCATGAATTTTTTGCCTGGGCCAATGTCTAGAAAAGATTTTCCTATCTTTTAAAAAATTTATTATGGCTTCATGCCTTACACTGAAGTCTTTTATCCAGCTTCAATTAATTTTTTATGTAGTGAGAGATAGGGGCCCTGCATGTGGCTATCCAGTTTTCCCAGCACTATTTTTTGTTCATTTGTTTTGAGACAGAGTTTCACTTTGTCATCCCCTAGTAGAGTGCCATGGTGTCATAGCTCATAGCAACCTCAGACTTTTGGAGCTCAAGCAATTCTCTTGCCTCAGCCTCCCAAGTAGCTGGGACTACAGCCACCAGCCACAATGTCTGGCTATTTTTAGAGACAGGGCCTTGCTCTAGCTCAGGCTGGTCTCAAACTCATGAGCTCAGGTGATCTGCCTACCTCAGCCTCCCACAGTGCTGAGATTATAGGCATAAGCCACGGCTCCTGGTACCCTCAGCACTGTTTATTCCAGACGTCCTCAAACCTTTTACACAGGGGGCCAATTCACTGTCCCTCAGACTGTTGGAGAGCCGAACTATAGTTTAAAAAAAAAAACAAAACTATGAACAAATTCCTATGCACACTGCACATATCTTATTTTGAAGTAAAAAACAAAACGGGAACAAATACAATTCACACCACTTCATGTGGCCCGCAGGCCGCAGTTTGAGGACACCTGGTATATTCTTTCCCCAATGTTTGTTGGGGAAAGTTGAAGATCTGTTAGTTATAGGTAGATGGTTTTATTTCTTGGTTCTTGATTCTGTTCCAGTGGTTTACGTCTCTACCTTTATGCCAGTGCCATGCTGTTTTGGTTATTATAGCCTTGTAGCCTTGTAATATAATTTGAAGTCAGGTAATGTAATGTGGTGCTTTGTTCTTTTTGCCTAAGACTGGCTATTCAGACTATTTTTTAGTTCCAAATGAAACATAGGATTGTTTTTCCTAGACCTGTGAAATATGACATTGGTATTTTAGTGGGGATTTTATTGAATCTGTAAATAAAATAGTCAGGGTAGATATTTTAAGTGTTGATTCTACAAATGTGAGAGCATAGAGTATTTTTGCATTTATTTGGGCTATCTATAATTTCTTTCATCATTGTTTTATAGTTCTCATTGTAGATAACTTTGACTACTTGGTTAAGTATATTCCTAGGTATTTTGTTTTCCTTATAGATTTTGTAAATGGTACTGAGTTCTTGACCTAACTTTCAACTGTACTGTTATAAGTATATGGAAAAGCCACTGGATTTGTGTACATAGATTTTGTAATGTGAGACATTGCTGAATTTATTTATCAATCCCAGCAGTCTTTTGTTACAGTTTTTAGGGTTTTCTCGATGTGAGTGATGTCATTAGCAAACAGGGATAGTTTGACCTCTTATTTTATTTTTTTGGATATACTTTCTTTCTTTCTCTTGCCTAATTGCTCTGACTAGGACTTCCAGTATGATGTTGAATAGAAGTGGTGAAAGTGGTAATGCTTTCAACTTTACCCCAGTCACTATGATACTGGCTGTGGCTTTGTCATATATGGCTTTTATCTTTTGGAAGTATGTTCTTTCTATGCCTAGTTTGTTGAGGTTTTTTATACTGAAAGGGTGCTGGATTTTACGGAATGATTTTTCTGCATCTTTTGAGATGATCATATGATATTTGTTTTTGCTCCTATTTATGTGGTGAATCGTATTGATTTGTATATGTTAAACCATCCTTGCATCCCTGGGAACAAACACACTTGATCATGGTGAATTATATTTTTGATGTACTATTAAATTCTATTTTCTGGAGGATTTTTTTTTTTTCATCTATGTTCATAAGGGATATTGGTCTGTAATTTTCTTATTTGGTTATGATCTTTCCTACCTTTGGTATAAAGGTGATAATGGCTTCATAGAATGAGTTAGAGATTTTCTCTTGACATTATAGAATATTTTCTGTAGTATAGGTACCAGGTTTTCTTTGTAAGTTTGGTAGAGTTTGTCTGTCAATCTGTCTGGTATTAGCTGAGTGTTTTTGTTTTTTTGGATTTTTTTTTTTTTACTGCTTCAGTATCACTGCTCATTTATTTGTCAGTTCAGGATATCATAATAATGTCTGTTGCAGCAACCTGGGTATAAGAGCCAATAGGTCTCTGCTGTACCTGCTCTCTGGTGCAGTGTCACTGGACAGACTTCAAGCAGCCCCCCCAATCAGTCTGGAGATCTTCATGGTTGTAGGGGCCCCCACACAGCTTGGGATACAGCACCCATTGGGTGGAGCATGGGGCCCCAAGTTTCTATATGTTCTTCCCCACTTGTGGATACCTCTCCCACTCCCTAATCTTTCTGAGTGGATTACCCCATCATTTTCTCCTTCACGCTGAATGTTCCTCATCACTTCTTTGGTGATTCACAATGTTCTTTCCATGAAAGCCCTTCTATAGGTGGGCATCCACCTGCAACTTTTGATCTTCTTGAGAGCAGTGTATATAAGCTACCATTTCCCCCCTTTCCCCATTCCATTTATTTAAGCCTTCTTTGATTTTTTTCAAAATCAGTGTTCATAGTTGTTCACATATATATCCTGTACATATGTGGTTGATTTTTTAACTAAGTAGTATAAATACACAATTTTTGTTGTCATAAAGGGTATACATGTATTTTTTAATTTCAAATTTTATTTATTTATTGCTAGTATAAGGGGAAACTATTGAGTTTTGCATATTTATGTTGTAACCTGTGTCTTCGTTAATTTATATATTAGTTCAAGGAGGTATTTTTTTTTTTAGTTCATGTCATCAGAAAATAAAGATAGTTTTATTTAATCTTTTCCAAATTCTGTAATTTATAGTTATTCCTCTTGCTTTGTTGCGCTATATAATACTTCCATTACAATGCTGCATAAGGGTAGTAAGAGAGGTTACTCTTGTTTTGTGCTTGGTGTAGAGGAGAAAGCATTCAGTCTCTCACCAGTAAGTATCATTTTAGCTGTAACTTTTCATATCTTTTTTTTATTAAGTTAAGAGAGTTCTATTCTACTCCTAGGTTTTTGAGAAGTTTTACTCTGGATGACTATTGCATACTATTGAATACTTTTCTGTATATATTGATATAGTCATATGATTTTCTTCTTTAGCCTGTTAATATGGTGAAGCATTCTTAAAGGAACCCCAATAGGCCATGGTGCATAATCATTTCTATACATTGCTGAATTTAATCTTTAAATATTTTGTCAAAGATTTTTATGTCTGTGTTAATGAGCAATAACGATATATTGTTTCCTTTTCTTCCATATCTTTGGCTTTAGTATGTGGTTAATACTGGCTTTATAAAATGAGTTGGGGAGTGTTCTTCCTCTTATATTTTCTGGACAATATGGTATAATGTTGCAATTATTTATTTCTCAAATGTTTAGTAGATTTCTTATTCCACTTTGTGCTGCTATCTATAACAAAATTCCTGGGACTGAGTGATTTGTAAAAGACAGAAATTTATTTTCTCAGTTTTGGAGGCTAATAAGTTCAAAAATAAGGTATTGGCAAGTTTTTTGTCTGGTGAGGTTTTAGTCTGCACTTGCAAAATGGTGCCTTGAATGTTGTGCACTCACACAGTAAAAGGTGGAAGGGCAAAAGGGATAGACTCCCTCATCAGTCAAGCCTTTTTATAAGGGCACCTAATCCCATTCATAGGGTTCTACCATCATGGTTTAATCATATTCTAAAGGCTGCATCTTTTTATACTGTTATGTTGGCCATTAAGTTTTAACATGATTTTTGAGGGGACACAAATACTAAAATCATAGCAAGTTACCACTTAGATCACCTGAACTTGTGTTTCTGTAAGAAAAATTTTAACTACTGCTTCAATTTGATCAATATATGTAGGTTTTTTCAGGTTATTTTGTCTCCAGTGAAATTTTGGTGATTTATATCTTTCAAAGAATTGGTCTATTTCACCTAAGTTATAAAATTCATGGATATATGGGCATAGAGTTCTTCATAGAATTTTTTTCTTGAGACAAGAGTCTCCCTCTGTCACTCATGCTAGAGTGCTGTGGTTATCAGCCTAGCTCACAGCAACTTCAGATTCCTGGGCTCAAACGATCCTCCTGTTTCAGCTTCCAGAGTAGCTGGGACTACAGGTGCTCACTACAACACCCGGATAATTTTTCTATTTTTAGTAGAGGGGAGACTTGCTTTTGCTCAGGCTGGTCTCAAACTCCTGAGCTCAAGAGTACTGGCATTACAGTCACTGTGCCTGACAGTTTTTTTTTTTTTCTCAATGTTATAGATCAGTAGTGTTTTGTCTGGTGTAAGCAGGTGGCAAGGAAATGGCTAAAGGCAGACAATACGAACTAAATTGCAACTAGAAACTAGTGGGAACATATGTGGTATAAAAAATTCCTGGTGACCTGTAACTGACCTAGAGCTCATTACCATCTAATTAAACCTGTGATGTAATTTATTATGTAACCCTAACCTATCAGTCATCCCAAAGACAGGAACAATAACCAATCACATCAGGAGAAAGGCAGGAAAAACTGGTGAACTTATTAAAAGGCAGTGTGTGTCTTTCTTCACTCATGGAGACTGACCCATCCCTCTCTCTCTGGGATGTATTTTTACTTTGCGTAACTTCCTTCTTTACTTTCATTCTTTCTTTTATGTGATAAACTGTGTAAAATTGCTTTGTGTCTGTGATGATTGTCTCATCACCTTGACTCAGTACCAGTACTCATTCTTGACACTGAATGAGTCAGTGTCAGTGGGGACCAGAAAACATCGAGACAGACCTAGCAGTAGTATGGCCCCTCTTTTATTTCTGAAATTGACACTTTTTGTCTTTGTTGTTTTTTTATGGTTGTCTTTGACTGATAGAATTTTATTATTTTATTGATCTTTTTTCTACCTGCTTTAAATATTTTCTTTTTGCCTTTAGTTTGAATATAATACAACTAGGGTTGTGTATATTTGTGTGTATTTATTCTGCTTGGTGTTCTCCTACAGTTTGATGTTTGTTACTAACTTTAGAATATATTAAGCCATTATTTCTTCAAATACATCTTCTGCTCCATTGTTTTTTTTCTTCTAGTATTTCAATTTTGTACATGTTATACCATTTCGTATTAACCCATAATTCTTGTATGTCTAGTTTTTCCCTTTTATTTCTTTTTGCATTTTAGTTTTGGAAATTTATATCAATAATCTATTTTGAAGGTCAGATTCTCTTCTCAGTTTTTTAAAATCTACTCAAGGGACTTCCTGAAGGGAATTTTTTATGTCATTGTGGTTTTGTTTTTGTTTTTATGAACAAAACTCAAAATTTCTAGAATTATTCCTTGATATTTTCTCGTGGTTACCATCTCCCTTCTGATACCACTCACCTGGTTTTGCATGATGCCCACTTTTTCTATTAGAAACCTAACATACTATAATCATTTTTATTTTGAATTTTGTCTGGTAAGTTCAACATTAGCATCGTATCTGAGTCTGATTCTACTGATTGTTTTGTGTCTCCACACTGGAATTTTTTTTAATCTTTTGGCATATTTTAAATTTTTTACTGAAAGCCAGAAATATTGTATGGGTGGTAAATATTGATTTAAATCGTACTTTATTGTGAGGATTTATTTTAATCTGGCCAATAGTTGGGTTATGTTTGTTATTTGTTGCAGCTATGAACACAAGAGGTTTCAAATTCCTCCAATGTCCTTTCTTTGTCTCCCCTTTTGGCTTTGGGGTTTCCCTTTGTCATACTTCTTAGAGAGAGTCTGTCCCTTGCTGCTCTTTCATCCAGAATTCACTGTTTCTGTTCCTGGAAGGTCATAATAATTGATAGTGATAATATAAAGGTGTGGGGAATTTTTCTGATCTGATTAAATCCTTGTCTTTGGAGTGCATTGTGGGCCTGTACCTAAGGGATATGGCCTTCACAAGTGTATTTGTCTTTCTCTAAGGGTAAAACTTTTTTTGCCCCCTTAACCCTAATCCTTTCCCTAGTGTAGTATTCTTCAGTATCCACCCCCCAATCTGTGTCCTTAAGATTCTCTCTCCTCTACATTTTATCTTTTATTCTTTTATATTTTTTCTTAAGTGACACAGGATGATTGTGGCAGAGCAAAGTTCCCTTCATCCAGCTTGAATGGGATTTCCCTGGTGCCAGCTGTCAGAAACATCAAATCTCCTGGAAATTAAGTCTTTTGTTTTCTGAGGCAGAAGGGTCTGAGTGGATTTTAAAAGGCTATTTGCCCTCTCCCCGAGATAGGGCAGAGTATGTGGGGTATGAGAGGGAAGAGGGCCTTTCTTAGTGTTTCTTGATTCTGCGAGAACCTGGGTTCCTGTAGAGAAAGCCTGTAAAAGTGTGGGCACCTCTCCATGACTACGACTCCCTTGAGCTACTCACTCTCATAATCACCCACACTCAGCCTCCAATATTTCATTAAATTTTCTAATTTAATGTTTCTTCCAGTTTGTATGACATCTGCCCAGTGACCCTTGCTCCAAGTACATATGCATGGGTTATTTCTCTGGAAAACTGAATTTAGGGATGATGGTTTACTCTGCAATCTCGGTTCTCTGATGTGTCCAGAAAAAGCTGTTGATACTCAGCTTGTCCCACTTTTTCTTGTTGTAAGGGTTGGAATAATGGCATTCAAGATCTTGATATTTCCAAGCTGAAACCAAAGTCCTTGTGATACAGTTTTAATAAATTATGGAATCTTTTAAAAATCGCAAGTCAGTGGTTACTTGTGTCTTAATTCAGACTCTATTGTCTTCTAATATTCAGTTATTAAATATTCTCAGATACAGTATCCAGCCATGTATATGTCTATTTTTCATATTACATGGCTGGATACTATAACATCCATACAATATTTACCTGTTATTGAATTTGTTATTGATTATTATTTAAATTGAAAATTAAAATGAGTTCAGAGATTATTTCTCCCTTCCCTTTCATGTTAGAGACTAGGACAGTGATATTAATTGTATGACCCCCTAAAGGTCATTCAGAGTCTATGACATAACTGAGGGTTCTGGTTCTAGTTTACCAACTGTAGAAATGTCCAATAAACCCATTACCTGATGTTGCTGTCCACTGGGCTTCTAGTCAATGACTCAGAGATAGCACTGCAGACGAAATGATTGATTTAAAAGGGATGGCTGGTGCTTGCTTGGGCACAACAGCAATCAGCCATCTTTATTTACTTTCTTATATACCCCAAATCATCAAATAAAAAATAATCCAAGAATAAAGAAGACAAAAGGTAAAGATTCCTTATCAGCGTTAATACACTTTTCTAAACCAAGAATATCCTGTTTGGAGCTAAACAACAATGGAGATGAACCACAAAGGGCTGGGTTGTCAGTTCTGTTTGCCTACTTCCCTATATGACTAACTGAAAGTTAGTGTGTAAATAGAGGTAGGGGATTATGTGCAATGGTCCATTGCCCCAGGCAGGTGCTCTGTCTCCAGCTACGACTTGGTGAGGGCTCTCTGGCACATTCTTTCCTTTAAGGCGTGACTGCCTGCATTTTTCAGCAAAGCCCCTTATGCGAGCTGGGGGAGAAAATCCCCCAAAACTCACATCTAGCCCAAGTACTGGAAATGTTCCTTCTCAGAGCACAAATGAGACCGATTCACCTTACAAGGGTGCAGGGGACTGTGCCCCTTCAACCTGACATTACCATTTATCCCCAGCAGACGTTACTTTAAGCAAATTCATGTTTGACTGTATGAGCAGCAGCAGCATGTGTCTGATTACTGACTCTTTGCTTTGGACTTTTTCACCTTTCTTCTGTAATCTTAGGTGTAAGACATGATGACGGTTGTGAAAAATGTATCCAAAAGATAACCCAAACTAGAAAGAGGGTCATAATCATGTTGTTGGTTTACTCTAATTATGAATGGACAGGAAAGCCTGAAGGAACTTGCATATATAATAACACCCAATATCAGATATGTGTGCCCACCAGTGGGCCTGCTGTTTGCTACAATCCTTCTGAACCCGCAGAGCAAAACCGAGTTTGCTATGTGGTATACTGATATCCCTAGAAAGATAATAACTCAAGTTATAACAGAAGGAATACCTAAAGAAGCAAAAAACAAAACAAAACAAAACAAAAAAATTACTATGTGGCTATAGAAAAGTTAATTAATGCCTATGAATTCATTTTTCTCTTTTAAGTGAAAGGAAAGTGATAATATAGTTAGCCCTCGAGCAACATGGGGGATAGAGGAACTCACCCCCTATACAGTGAAAAATTTGTGTATAACTTTTGACTCCCCCAAAACTTCCTTACTGATAGTATACTATTGATCAGAAACCTCACTGATAATATAAAGTTGATTAGAATATATTCTATATGTTATATATATTATTATACACCATATTCTTAAAGTAGGCTAGAGAAAAAGTTGATAAAAAATAATAAAAATATATTTACTAATCATTAAGTGGAGATAAGAGTATGATAAGGATCTTTATCCTTGTTATCAACATATTAAGTAGGCTGAGGAAGAGGAGGGGGTTGGGAAATTAAAAAAAGAACTCTATTATCAGACTTCTGTTGCACATAGTAGTTATTCTAATCATGATGTCTTACATTCAGATGAGAACCCTTTTACATACATTTTTGATCCTTTCTATAACCCAGTCATAAAAATGATTACTTTCAATTAGTTTTTATTCTTATTTCAATGAATTTTGAATTTTGACTAGAATTATTAAGAAAGAAAGTAAATTATTTGTCCAAGCACATGAGGCTTAAATGGAGGAAAAAACAGGACTAAAACTCAATTCTTAAGAGTTTTAAACCTCACACAGACTCTTCTCCACTTGAGAAGCCAGCTGCTTTTAGCGTGATTCTGACCACTTCATGTAACTGTCTGCACTATTCTTAGGACAAAAGAATGCACACCTGCTTCTCAGCTTTGAAAAGCATGCTTCCAGGGCAGCCTTCTGCACAGAATAAGTGATGAAAAATGTGGACCATCAATCAAGCACTCCTTTCATGTGCAATAACTTTTAAAGGCTATGATTGCTAAACACAATAGAAACAAACAAGAACATATTTCCTAATACTGAATATAGGCCTTCTTCGAGTAGTAAGTGAATATGTATTGCAATCAACTATGTAAACTAAGAGTTTTTTGTTACCTAGTTTGGAAATCATTACACTTCCTTTTTGCTCTCCTAATATACTAGGAAAGAGCACCCAGAAGTCATTGTACTATCTGCAGAGCCCCATAGACTATTCCTCTACTAAATTCTATTATAGGAATTTAAACAATTTCACTTGCTTAAAATATTACTTAGCACACATAACACATGTCAAAAGTGTTATTATAAATAATATTTTAAAGAAATGATATGTTCTTAAAGTTTTACATGTTTGTTACTTGTTGATTTAGTTTTTGCACCAACTTTTGTAATACGCTGCACATCTTGACCAAACTATATAAGAGCATAGTTACCTGGTCTGCCCCATCTAATAGTCATCTAATTCTACTTATTTTGAGAATCTTATTGTACAAACACCTGTAATAGTTCTTTAACTCAATATTTATTTATTTAGTTCCAGATGGTGATTTTTTAATACACACAGAGAAACAACTCTACAAGAATGTGAATTACATATTCACATTAGAATTTTTCGTGCAGCCTTTCTTTTATTTTTCTCTTTCATTGTTTCTCTTTTCTACTCCTATTGAAATTTCTTCATAATTTTCACCCAAAAAGTAACTCATGTTTACAACAAATACAAATCCTTGATTTCTTTCCACACTAACTTTAGCACATATTAGATTTTAGATTTTTCTTTCCACACTAACTTTAGCACATATTAGATTTTATAGGAATTATGTTTCATCATTTTAAAAACTTGGGATTATACTGTGTAATGTTCTGTTTATTGCATTTCTCACTCATTATCATTCATCTTGTGTAGAGTATCTGCCATACAAACTGGTCCAATTCTAATTCCTTATTTTAAAATATTTTAATTCCTCATGTAGTGCATGGTGTGAATATACAACAGTTCCTCTACTCATGTTATTTATTTAGTTTTCAACATCGAAATAAACATTACATAATATATATGTATATATATGTCCCCTTTAAAAATGGGGCTTTTATTTATCTGGGAGAGATTTTGAAGAGTGGTATTGCTGTGCCAAAATTAATGAGTATTTTAACTTTTAATACATCATTATTGGTTGAATTGTGTCCCCTAAAATATATATTGAAGTCATAACCCATGAACCTGTGAATGTGATGCTATCTGGAAATAGGGTTTGATAAGGTAATCGAATTAAGACGAGGTCATACTGGATTATGGTGAGGCCAAATGCAATGAGTGGTGTCCTTTTATTTTTTATGTGTTTTTTGAGTGGTGTCCTTTTAAGAAGAAGGAAATTTAGACACAGGCACCCAGGGGAGAAGGCTATGTGAAGATGGAGGCAGAGATTGAAGTCATTCTTCTACAAGGTCATGCCCCACCTGAGTGGTAGCACAAAGCCCAAAACTATAATTCTGCCTTGTCCTCTTACCTCAATTCAGGACCACTCTGAAGGGCCATCTAACTTCCAAGCTCCCTGTGGAATTGGTTGAACCTCTGGTACAGCTCCTGTCCCTGCTTCTCATGCTGCCCAGTCCTCTTTCCCTCACCCTCTCAAAGGAATCAGTAACAAGAAAATGCCCTATAAGACAACTGCTTGCCAGCTGTGCAAAAAGTCTGTTTCCAGGGCAGCACAGCCAAAGACAATTCTTATAACAGCATCTGGTAAATATTCAATAAATGTGCTTATTACAAACTACTGTTGGGAGGTAGATAGGTTGACTTCTCAGGGAGCACCCTGCCTCAATTCTGAGCTAACCAGGGAAAACACCTGCAAGGGGGCACTTCCTGGGGGTTCTTTAGAATCACAAAAGAGGAAAAGAATCTGGAGGCCCCCCTACCTGGTCAGGATGGACTAGGCCCATGCATTTGAGAGTCAACAGATGGGAGGGATTAAACTTGTCAAAACTGCAGTTAAACTAGAAAACCTGGTTTACTTCCTGAGCCTGAACAGAACTGGCTTGTCCCTCCCCCTTATTTACATACACAGCTGGCTGTTTACCAACCCCCTGCCGCTTACCCTGGCTTTCTCTCTATCCAGTCTTCCTGGGAACTTGGGATTCGTTCACCCTATCTTTTGCATATGCCCCTTTGTTAAAAACTAATAGAAACCTAAAAAAGCCAGGAAGGGGCTGCATTATTTCAGTCTACCCAGCCTGAGTTAGTGTAAGCCATCTGCAGGCATCCTCAAACTAGTTTTTCCTTAAAACTGGTGTTGAGTTAGTAATTTCCAGCATCGTTTCCCAGCCAGCATTTAAACCAAGTTGGGGTTCATGGGCATCGACCCAGGACAGATTTCACTGCTGAGTTCACTGCTGACCTCAGAAAGTCTTTCCAACAATGCAGTGCGTGTGCATGAGAGAGATGGATGTCAATAACTCTTCTTTCTTCTGGAATCCCATTTGCTGGTGTTTGTGTTCTGACTCTGAGCAGAGAGATGATATAAGAAGGCTTATATCTCCTAACATAGACTTTTCCAATTGAGTGAATAAGGACATCTACTATGCAACATCATTCACCAAGAAATAGTAGAATGGGGTATTTTTGTGGTTTATAATTCAGAGTTCAATATGTTGGAGGCTATGTTAATGAAAGCTGGAAGGCAAAACATATTTGAAGCCAAATCTTAAAGGAAACAAAATATGGGCTTAAATGTTGAGAAAATATTCATTAATGTTTTCTATAATGCTGAGTTTTAGTCACAATTCCCCCAATCCAGTTTATAGGAACTTACATTGAAATTCTGTGTGTGTGCTGTGTAATGTGTTTCTGAGTAAGTAAAGAGTGTTTGAGTAAGTCGGTGTCCAGTAAGTCACTCTGCATGACCATGCATACCCATTGCTTAGCTCCCACATACAAGTGAGAACCATGTGGTATTTGGTTTTTTTGTCCCTCAGTTATTTTACAGAGACTTCTTATCTCCAGTTACATCCAAGTTGATATAAAAGACATTTCAATTTTTTTAGATGGCTCAGTAGTATTCCATGGTAGTATTCTACATCTTTGCAGTTGTGGATTGTGCTGCCATAACAGGTGGGTGCAGGTGCCTTTTTTCCATTGGATACATCCCCAGTAGTGAGATTGCTGGATAAAATGTTAGATCTACTTCTAGTTCTTTGAGAAATCGCCATAGAGGTTGTACTAATTTACATTCCCACCACCACTTTATAAACCTTTCCTTTTCACTGCATCTGCAAGTAGCATCTGTTTGTTATTTTTTGACTTCTTAATAAACAGCCATTCTGACAAGGGTTTGGTTCTCCTTGTGGTTTTAATTTGCATTTTTGTAATGATTAGTGATGTTGAGCATTTTTTTCAATGTCATTTGTTTCTCCTCTTTTGAAAAAAATTTTTTCGCTTACCAACTTTTTAATGGGGGTTGTCTTTTTTCTTTTCTGTTTTCATTTTTAGATTTCATTTTTTTTTATTGTTTGGGATTCATTGAGGGTACAGATAATTATGTTACACTGATTGCATTTGTTAAGTAAATTCCCTCTTATAATTGCATCCTGCCCCCAAGAGGTTTGCCATACACCATGACCCGCCATCCCCTCTCCCTGTTCCTTCATTCCCCTAATCCCCCTTGTATTACATTATCTACTGTTGTCATATTAGAATTGAGTACATTGGATTCTGGCTTCTCCATTCTTAGGATGCTTTACTAAGAAGAACGTGTTCCACCTCAATCCAGGTTAATACAAAAGATGTAAACTCTCTATCTTTTTAAATGGCTGAATAGTATTCCATGATATACATATACCACAGCTTGTTAATCCATTCCTGGGCTGGTGGGCATTTAGGTTGTTTCCATAATTTGGCAATTGTAAATTAAGCTGTGAAAAACAGTCTAGTGCAAATGTCCTTATGATAAAAGGATTTTTTTTTTTCCTTCTGGGTAGATGCCCAGTAATGGGATTGCAGGATCAAATGGGAGGTCTAATTGGAGTTCTTTGAAGATTCTCCATACTTCCTTCCAAAGAGGCTGTGTTAGTTTGCAGTTCCACCAGCAGTGTAAAAGTTTTCCCTTCTCCACGCACCCACACCAGCACCTGCAGCTTTGGGATTTTGTGATGTGGGCCATTCTCACTGGTTATAGGTGATATATCAAGGTGGTTTTGATTTGCATTTCTCTGATCATCAGGGAAGATGAGCATTTTTGCAAATGTTTGTTAGCCATTTGTCTGTTTTCCTCAGAGAAGGTTCTGTTCGTATCTCTTGTCCAAAGGTAAATGGTATTGTTTACTCTTTGTTGATTAATTTGAGTTCTCTGTGGATTCTGGTTATCAACCCTTTGTCAGATTCATTCCCTGTAAATATCTTTTCCCATTCTGAAGGTTGTCTTTTTTGCTTACTTGTTGTGTCCTTAGCTGTGCAGAAGCATTTCAGCTTAATTAAGTCACATTTGTTAATTTTTGTTGTTATGCAATGGCCACTGAAGTCTTTGTCATAAAATCTTTCCTCAGTCCAATATTGTCAAGAGTTTTCCCCACACTTTCTTCTAAGATTTTTATTGTTTGGTGTCTTAGATTTAAGTCTTTTATCCATCTTGAGTCAATTTTTGTAAGTAGTGAAAGGTGTGGGTTTCAGATAAGTTTCAGTCTTTTACATGTGGTTATCCAGTTTTCCCAGCACCATCTGTTGAATAGGGATTCTTTTCCCCCATTGTATGCTTTTGTTTGGTTTATCAAAGATCAGATGGTAAATAGAGACTGTTTTCATCTCTTGGTTTTCTATTCTGTTCCATGTGTCTGCGTATCTATTTTTGTGCCAATACCATGCTATTTTTATTACTGTGGACTTATGATATAGCCTGAAGTCTGGTAGGGTGATGCCTCTGACTTTGTTTTTATTACTAAGAATAGCCTTAGCTAATATGGGTGTTTTTCTCATTTCATACAAAACAAAGAACTATTTTTTTCCAGTTCTTCAAAATATGGTGTTGGTATTTTAATGGGGATTGCAATGAATCTATAGATTGCTTTGGGTAGAATAGACATTTTGACAATGTTGATTCTTCCCAGCCAAGAGCATGGTATGTTCTTTCATTTGTTAGTATCTTCTGCAATTTCTTTTCTTAGGGTTTCATAATTCTCTTTGAAAAGATCTTTCACCTCTTTTGTTAGGTATATTCCAAAGTATTTCATTTTCTTTGAAGCTACTGTGAAGGGAATTGTGTCCTTGATTTCCTTCTCAACTTGGCTGTTATTGGTATATACAAAGGCTACTGATTTGTGGACATTGATTTTATACCCTGAGACATTACTGTATTTCCTAATCACTTCCAGGAGTGTTGTGGTTGAGTCTCTGGGGCTTTCTAAATATAAGATCATATCATCAGCAAGAATGAGAGTTTGACCTCCTCTGCCCCCATATGGATACCCTTGCTATCCTTTTCTTGCCTGACTGCATTGGCTAGAAGTTCCAGCACAATGATGAATAATAGTGGTAATAGTGGACATCCTCGTCTGGTTCCAGTTCTAAATGGAAAAGCTTTCAGTTTTACTCCATTCAGTGTGATATTAGCTGTGTGTTTGTCATAGATGACATCAATCAGCTCAAGAAGTATGCCATCTATGCCTATTTTCTTAAGTGTTATTGTTAGAAAAGGATGCTGGATTTTGTCAAATGCTTTTTCTGCATCTGTTGAGAGGATCGCATGGTCTTTGTTTTGCTTCTATTGATATGATGTATTATGTTCATGGATTTGTGCATGTTAAACCAACCTTGCATCCCTTGGATGAATCCTACTTGATCCTTGTCTTTTTTCTTGATGATATGTTTGACTTCCTATCTAATTTTACACCAGTACCGTGATGTTTTGGTTATTATTTCCTTGTAGCATAATTTGGAGCCAGGTAATGTAATGCCTCAAGAGTTGTATTTTTAGGATTGCTTTAGCTGTTTGAATTCTTTTTTTGGTTCCATATGAATTTTAGGATTGTTTATGCTAATCCTATGAAAAATGATTTTGGTATTTTGATAGGAATCACACTGAATCTGTAGATTATTTTGGGCAGTATGAACATTTTGACAATATTAATTCTTCTGATCCTTGAGCATGGGATGTTTTTTCATTAGTCTGTGTTATCTACGGTTTCTTTTATCATAGCTTTGTATTTGCCTTTGTAGAAGTCTTTCACCTCTTTGGTTAAGTGTATTCCAAGATATTTTATTATTTTTGCAGCTATTTTAAATGGGATTCTGCTCTTGACTTGATTCTCAGCTTGTTTGTTATCAGTGCATAGAAACACTACTGATTTGTGTATGTCAGGCTATATATGTTACATTTCATCTCACAGTACCCTTTTGTTTAGAATTTATGGTATTTATAGGAAAACTAATTAAGATCTTCTATTAATCTGAAATGGAGAGTAACAAAAGAGGAAGAAGGATCATAGACATGAGAAAGGAGACATTCTGGGTGATGTCAATTAAAATGTTATAAACCAGATTTTTTTGTTGTAGATTTATGATTCAGAGATTTTTGACATTGGTTATTTTATTATACACATAATCTACCTTACCCGTAATATTAATTTTATCTTGCTACTATGATGAATTACTATCAACTTGATATCTTCAAGCAAGAGCAATTTATAATCATACTTTTCTGCAATTTAGAAGTTTGAAATGGCTCTTAGTGGGCTAAGATCAAGGTGTCAGCTGATTTTTTTTTTTTTCTGAAGCCTCCAGGAGAAATGAATTTCTTTAATTTTTCCAGCTTCTAGAGGCTGCCTGTACTCCTCAGCTCATGGCTCCCTTCCAGCAATCACATCACTCTGACCTCTGCTCCCTCATCACATCTTCTTTTCTGACTCTGACTCTCCTTCCTCCCTCTTTCACTTATAATGACCTTTGCAACCACATTGGGCTCATTCAAACAATTTAGAGTAATCTCCCAGCTCAAGAGCTTTAGCTTAATCATGTCAGCAAAGTCTTTTTTACTGTGTAAGGCAAAACATTCAGAGTTTCCTGAGATTAGTATGTGGACATCTTAGGGCGGCTTTGATTTTTCCTGGTAAAATAATTTTTCATTTCCCTGACAAATAAAAAATCAACACTACATTCAATCCATCCATCCATCCACTCATCATAAATGGATAAATTTAGCATATGCATAGATATGAACTGATTGCCCAAATCTGTCTTAACTATGTCTTTCTGAACATCCATTAAATCCCCTGGGCCTGAACACCAACCATCATTTGAAAAACTGAAATACTTTACCAATCTCTAAATTCTGTTGTGGAGATTAATGAGACAATATAGGTGAAAATATCCAGAGCAGTACCTATTATAAGTTATCAACTAAACTAAAATAACAACAACAAAAATAATAGCAATAAAAAATGGAATTCTGTGGTGAGTGCCAAAAAACCGTAATAAGTATTAGTTCTATTGAAGTGACTAATATAGGCCAAGAGGAAGATTGAATAATTTTTATTAATTCAAAGACTAATTTGAAATATAGTGAAACCATTATTGAGAATACTAGGGTCTATCTATTCAAGTCCCTTATCAATTTGGGCTCCACTTCGCTGGTGAAAGTTCTCAACTTCTTTTTCAGTATTTTCATGACAGACAGGGAGTTTGATATGCCCAAATATTTCCATAACTAAATTAAGTCATTAGAAATTCAGTGTTAATCCTGACATGCATACAATGCTAACCTTTTAAGGATACTTTTGATTGAGTACAATTTGCTTTTAATTCTGGCATACCACATTAATGGGGAAGACGTTTGGCAACTTAGACATATCCTTAAGCTTATATTCAAAGACAGATACAGACACTTGCAACAAAATTCATACTCATAAATCCTTGAATTTCTTCTAAAATGCTAACATAGGCTTGGTGCCTATAGTACAGTGATTATGGTGCCAGCCACATACACTGAGGGTGGCAGGTTCAAACTTGGTCCAGGCCAGCTAAGCAACAATGATAACTGCAACAAAAAACAGCTGGGCATTGTGACAGGTGCCTATTGTCCCAGCTACTTGGGAGGCTGAGGCAAGAGAATTTCTTAAGCCCAAGAGTTTGAGGTTGCTGTGAGCTGTGACGCCACAGCACTCTACCAAGGGTGACATAGTGAGACTCTGTCTCAAAGAAAAAAAATATGCTAAAACAATTCCTATCAAATAGTTCTAAGATTCTTCAGAATAGGTTATTTCTTTGAGCTCAAGGCAGATTGATAATGAGAAATAAATGGAATCTCCAGATGTCATCTGCTTCATCCACATGTCCATTTTGCATCTGCATACCGGAATCTGTGAATAAATAAGCACCACTCTCTTTTATTTTTGACTATTCTTTTACACTTAAAGTTTCAAGTTCATTATGTCCAGCTGTCTTGTCATATCTACAAGAAAGTAAAACCTTTTGAGTCACTGAGGGTTTAACAACCAGATCTTTTAGGGTCTTGGACTTTCCTCAAAGTCTTTCTTTAAGAATGTACTTATTAAAGATTTTTAACCTTGACATTTGAGAGCATTAAAGTAAGCAATATATCCATACTCCATCTCAACTTCTTCAAGAATGATATAATGATCCACCCTGAAAATTTTGCCAAATAAAATTCTGTAACAAATGATTTGATGACAGCCAGGTACATCAATTCTTTCTTTTAACATGAAACTTTATTTAAAATATTTGAAATGCTTCCATCTTTCAATATATGTATCAGATCTGTGACCAGTTGCACTTGTTCCTTCTTTGCTTAATTTAAACTGCTAAAATCTCTTACCAGCTGTGCTTAGGCTCTAGTAATTATGTGCAATATAATAATACCTACTGAAATAATTTTCTCCCTACTACTATGTAAGATGGGCTTCATGTAGTCTCGGGGTATATGTTGGAGGATGCAGGCATCCTCAAACTTTTTCAACAGGGGGCCAATTCACTGTCCCTCAGACCGTTGGAAGGCCGGACTATAGTTTAAAAAAAAAAAACAAAGTATGAACCAATTCCTACGCACACTGCACATATCTTATTTTGAAGTAAAAAAACAAAACGGGAACAAATACAATCACACCGCCTCATGTGGCCTGCAGGCCGCAGTTTGAGGACCCCTGATGTAGACTCAGAAGACACAGAGTTGCATCAGGTCAGCATGTATTTGGGGAGGACTATACTGAAGTAATGAACAATTAAGCTGAGATACAATATGGAAGGGAGTTGCCATTTACGGAATGTCTTCTATGCTAAGTCCTATTCTAAGAACTTTACATATATACATATGTTATCTCATCCTAACTAGAACTCTTTAACATATACTAGGTGAGGGTAAGTGCCAAAGAGTATGATTAGGCAAAGAAGGGGCATAAAGTGTCTGGGAAGAGGTGTGATGGGATTTTAAAGAAGTGGTCAAGGAAAAAAGGTGACTACTGAACAAAGCCTTAGAATACCCAAGTGAGATAGGCACAGATATACAAGCCTGAGACAAAAAACATTGAATGTAGAGGAAATCCTATGTAAAAGCCACAAGGAGAAAGTGTGACTAGTGTGTGCCACAGGAACTTAGAGAAGCCTGGTTTCGCAGGAAAACTAGTAGAAAAATAAAGTAAAGATAAAAGGGAGGGTGGAGCATGAAGGATGTGTGTATCAAGCTTTGTATGTTATAGAAAGTGCTGTGTTTTTAAAAACTCCACACAAAGGGTGAACCCTGTTTGCCCCTATGAATAACCCTTTCTTTTCTGCTCTTCATGGCCCTTGGGAGGGAGAATTTGTAGACTCCACCACCTTGGTTTCCTTGTCCCGTGGCTTCCATTTATGTCTGGCCAATTGGAAGGACGCACTGGCAGGAAAGTGGAGAAATAAGAACCTCTGTCCTGGTCATGTGTGACCACAGCGCCCCCGTCAGGCAACCTTCTACCATAGTTATGTTCTTAGAGTGTCTTGCTGAAATTGTTCCTTGCTTTTGCAAGGAAAGACTTCCACCTGTTGCAAATTCCTGCTTGTTTCACTGTTCCTTATAGTTTTACTTTAATCCTATAATTCCAAAATATACAAGGTCTGACAATTAAGTTCAATCCTAGAAAAAGTGCTGCACACTTCATTGCTGAATATCTCTACAGTCACCTTTGAAGTACTCCCCTTGGGAAGCTATTTGCTAATGCCAGAACCTAGTCAACTCTTCAAAGCAATTTTGGAACTCTTTCTGGAACGACCATTACAGCTGTCATTGTGTTTCCCGCGATGACCCGAATGTCATCATAATGTATTCCTTTCAATATTTCCTTTATCTGTGGGTAAAGAAAAAAAGTCATTGGGGGCCAGATCAGGTAGGTATTCCAATGCAGTTACTTATTTACTGGCTAACAGCTCCCTCACCGACAGTGCCACGTGAGCTGGTACATTGTTGTGATGCAAGAACCACACCTTTTTCATGCCACGATTTTCAGTTAAGATTTTCCTGTTTCTCTATCAGTGTTTACTTTGTCTGCTATGCATCTTATAGTCAGCTGACGATTCTGACATGCAGTTTGACAATTTTTTTGCAGTGTTTTCATCAATTCTGCTTGTTATGGCCTCCCTGACCTCTCTTCATCAGTGACACTTTCTCTCCCCTAAGAAAAACATTTAATCCGTTTTTACAACTGATTTTCTTTTCTTTTCTTTTCCTTTCTTTCTTTCTTTTTTTTTTTTTTTGAGACAGAGTTTCACTTTGTCACCCTTGGTAGAGTGCCATGGCATCTACCTGAGTTGAGCTCACAGAAACCTCAAACTCTGGGGCCCCAGGCAGTTCTCTTATGTCAGCCTCTTGAGTAGCTGGTACTACAGGTGCCCACTACAACACCTGCCTTTTTTTCAGAGATGGGGTATTGCTCTTGCTCAGGCTGGTCTCGAACCTGTGAGCTCAGACAATCCACCCACCTCAGCCTTCCAGAATGCTAGGATTACAGACATCAGCCACCATGCCCAGCTACAACTGGTTTTCCTAATGGCATTATCCCCATAAATTTGGATTAGCATGGCTATGATTTCACTCTCACTCTTGTAAACTTAATAATAAATTTAAAAATGTTTGTTCATTGCTCTAATTTAAACTCCAACATTGTTGTGACAGCACACAAAAACACACAACAATAATGAATGCCATTTAGCAAGATACTGCCACATGTCAACATGAACACGACTGTGAGACACTAATATACTAAGGTTATGAAACCTTACTAAGTTATTTGTACAGTGTTGCCAGCATAAGTGCACTGTAAGTTTGTGGCCATGATTGTCAGACCTCATAGACTCTTCATTAAATTTTTTTCAGTTAAATATTTTGAATGTGCAATCTCTTCTACTCTGCCAAAACCCTGAGAGAATCAAACAGAAAGGCACTGGAGGGTTTTGAGAAGAGGAATTACATGGTCTGACTTACATTTTGAAAGAATTATGTTGGCTGATGTTTTGAGAATTGATTCTAAGAAGACAAGTGTATATGCAGGGAGACTATTTAAGGATTAAAAACTCTGATAAAGGTTATAAAGTAAACTAACAGACACTGATACAGCCATATTAAAGATCTCATTATTCTGAAATTTGTCAACCCGAGTATTAGAACGGATTATGTGTTTTGTTTATGCTTTCTTTATTTTCAATTTCCAGTTTGACAGGTGAAATTTTAAAAAATTCTCCTCAAATATGGATACTTTGGCATTTGTCAATCTGACTCTTGGCAATTTAAAATTTAGCACCGAGGTCTAAAGTTTTAAAACTTACTAAATTCAAAACAATGTGTAGAATCTTGTTAAGTATTAAGGCAACCATGAATGATCCCAGAATAAACAATGATGCTATTCTTGAGGCTGTAAAATAACCATTTTCAAAATATGTGAATAAACATGAAGGAGAGACAATGGTAATATGATGACATGTAAAAATAAGTGCTATAATTGTTCAACTTATAGTAAAGAGGCAGGTCCTCCAGCCACCATCGATCATGTACCTGCCAGTGTCAACAGTAGCCTCATCCATCAATAATCTACCACTGTACTGTATCTGCTGTTAGCACATAGAGGGAATTTATTATAGTACAGACAGGACATGAAAATTTCTAAGGAGAAGGCATTCAGATATGATTGTCTTCTCCTGGGGCATATAGTTTCACTGAGATGACAAATACATCCTTAAAGAATTAATAGAGCTGGGCAGCACCTGTGGCTCAAAGGGATAGGGCGCTGGCCCCATATGCCGGGGTGGCGGGTTCAAACCCAGCTCTGGCCAAAAATTGAAAAAAAAAAAAAAAAGAATGAATAGAGCTGTATTTTCTAATTCTTCTAACAGTGGAGAACTTCAGTGGACTATCAACCCCCAAATTGCACTATATGAATAAAACAATTTTAATAAAGTATTTTCTGATTCTTAAAATTACTTAAACAAGTTTGCTTTGTCATGCGAGACATGTCAGTTGGCTGAACATGTCTTCCTTGTGAAATGAGAAACTTGAACTCAGCAGTGACTGGGAAACTCTAGCTGCCCTTGTGACTCTTATTCTTTTAGCTCAATTTCACAGGGTGAATTCACAGGTGGTAACAGATTTGGGTGCAGTTGAAAATCACTTCCACCAGATGGTTACAGACAGGACAAGTGTCCTGGGCCTGTTCTGCTCCCTCTTTGTTTTGGTTTGCAATAGAAGGCTTGCTGGCTCAGTGTAAATAAAACTTTTTTTTTTTATGTGAAAGGGGTGAAAGGGAGGTCAAATACTCAACCATGCCACCTGGCACCACTAAAAGAACCAGCTTGAGCTGACCATGGTCAAGTAGATACTTTGAGTGTAAAATCAACAGAATTAAAGGATAGAGAGAGACCAAAAATGCCCATGTCATGAAAGAGACAGTTAAAATGACCTCAGGGGAGGTTGACAGTGTTGTCCACCTGGGGTTGTAAACACCAAAAGGGTGACTTCTTCTTTTCACATTCCTTCGTAACAAGCCCAGATAGGGCAGAGACAGATATGTCCTTAGTAAATGCATTTTAAAAATACAAGAGTGAGGAGAGAATGAGTTCCATGGGGGTGTTTAAATTCTGTAAGTGTTAGCACTGTTCTAGACTCAAGTTGGAATTTTAGCTGGTAGGGAAAATGCAACATCAAGTAATTGGGACTTTATTTTTGTAACTTTCATGGTATGAAAAGGTCTCCATTTCTTTCTAGAGCCTATATAGTGTGCTCCAGTATCAAGTTGAAATAATCTGACTCCCTACATGTCTTCTTAAGTAAGTTCATCAAATATCAAGTGAATTGCTTTTTGTTAGGGCAGAATGTAAGTGCTAGTACTGCTTACTCATAATTAAACATATCATACATTTTTAATTTAAAAATTTTCTAGGATTCAAGTTTGAGAATGTGAGGAAGAAGCCCTGAAGATGGATTTACTAGGGACAGAATAAATGGGATTAGCTCAGAGAATGCAGAGGAGCACAAAAGAATGCCCTCAAGAATATGGGGAAGAGGGAGAGGGAAGGGGAGGGAGGGGGAGGGGGCGGAGGGAGGGTGATTGGTGGGATTACACCTGTGGTGCATCTTACAAGGGTACATGTGAAACTTAGTAAATGTAGAATGTAAATGTCTTAACACAATAACTAAGAAAATGCCAGGAAGGCTATGTTAACCAGTGTGATGAAAATGTGTCAAACGGTCTATAAAACCAGTGTATGGTGCCCCATGATTGTATTAATGTACACAGCTATGATTTAAAAAAAAAAAAAAGAATGCCCTCACTGGTAACATGAAAGGCAGGTTGGAATCAGATTCTATTATGTTTGACTAAGGACAGGGGAGTTTCTGGTAAGGGTTAGAGGAAACCTTTGTCTTAGTTTGTCTACAGAGGTGTCAGCTTCCTTTTTTAACTCTTCAGCTATACAGTACATAATTTTCCCCACAACAATGGGTATCTATGTATTGTGTGAATTTAAGTCCATATGTTACATGTTCCAAAAGCTATTTCTATTTAGGGCTTTTGGGTCCTTACTAGAAAACGAACAATTTTATCTTTCCTAAAAAATTACAAAAAATTATTCATGGAGTCCATTGAAGAAAATTCACTTTGAAACTCAGGGCAAACTTGCTGAATTGGAAGTGATTGTAAGGGACAGAAAATAGCTTGGGTGGATTGAGATTGGTGAGGTGGCCAAACCTACTACGAATCTCAAATACTACATCCTTGTTTCTCTCCTCCCCATTTTCTTATTATGTTTTCCCCAGAATAGACTGTATTTAGTGCAGAAAGTATATGTCATGTGCATTAATTTTTTGTTCTATGTGAAACACAGGAGTTAAAGAATTATTTTCATGTACAGAGAAGAGGAAATTAAAATAAAAGAAACAATGAAACCAAAATGTAAAGCAGGGAGGAATCAAAGAAGGAAGATTTCCAGAACCTTCCCAAATACTTGATTGCAAAGTCAGAAAATTAGCTGCTGTACAATTGTTGCCTTCCCCTGTCAGAGTCGGGGATGAAAAGCATAAAAGAAAGATTATGTCTTTTATTTTCATGAAGAAGGAATTCTGTCATCTTCATGGTTCTTATAACTGCTATTTCTGGTAATTCTAAAGCTATTAAATACTACGAAACGTAAACTAGCTCTAATACACTTAAGCAGCAGCCAATTTACACAACAGCTGGGAAAAGACAATCAAAGCCACGCCATTGGACCAGCTGAATCGTGAGAGAGACATTTCATATCCCTCCAGCTGACACAGCATGTAGATCACACTGGCAGCTGTATTTTAGGGAAAATATGACACAACAGACAAATGTAAGAAAAGGAGAAATCCACAAAAAAGGATCTTTTGCAAATGAATCACTATAGAAGGAAAACTACAGAATGAGTAAGTGAAAAGTTAGGCACCATCCCCTCAATATTTAGAAAGCCCCTAATACCCACTGCAACCACTGCAGGATGAAATAAATTTTTAGAATTCTGTCTCATAGAAACAGAAATCATGAGCCAGAACGTCCTAAATATAGTCACCATTGGTTTCTTTCTGCTGTTCTTAAATATAAAATTATTACAGAACTGTCAATAATGAAAGGCCAGGAAGATAAAAGAAAAGAAAAAAGAAAACCATCAGGTATATAATTTTTGCACAGTGCCAGCCAGGGCATACTAAAACTTCACACCTTAGAAACGTGCTAAATATAAACTTATTGTCAAAATGACCTTGACATGTTTGCCAAGTGATGCCCTGTATGGAGCTTCTCATGTGGCAAACATTGTTATATATTAACCAGGTACCATTTTTTGTTCCATTTGTACAGAAAAGGATATGGTGACGAGTGATACAGTAGCTTTTCTAAGGTCCCACAGCAAGTTACAAAGCTGGGATTTAAACCTAGATCATTGAGATTCCACATATTGATATTTTCACTCATTTTACTCTGCCTGGTGGTCACCTAATTTTACTTGACCTACCCTGAGATAGAGATATTTCTAGAGAGTTCTCAGTTCCTTGAAGCAGAGAATTCAAGTCTTGAACAGCTCAGAAAGTCATCCTGTCTCCTCCACCTATTTCTGATGGCAAGAAGTCTTGGAGCCGTAGAGATCTGATCAAATTTCTTCTTTCAGTGACAGCTAGTCACATATTTGGAGGTGGCAGTCAACCTGATTCCTATCTGAAACTTGTCTTCTCTTTAGTGAAACCCCCAACTGTTTCTTAGATTGGCATGTATCACCCTTTGACTTTTTAGCTACTGGGAATGTGTCTCAGTCTCTTCAACTCTAAAATGGGAACCGTAATAATTCCTATCACTAGACTTTTTTTTGAGAAAACTTAATACTGAGTTAAGATATGTAAATATTTTACTACCTGATAGCAAGTGCTCAATAAATACAGAGCTATTTTGATTAAAATGTGATAACATAGGTAAAATCTCTAACACGGAGCATGGGGCAGTTTAGTCACTCAATATATGTAAAATTCTTTATCCCTTCAATCACCAAGCAAGCATTTTTGGACATGGGACAGTTTATTTTCTCAGTTTTCACTTCAATAGTTTGCTGTAATAATAGACCAGTAAGATTTCTTAGTACTATATTAGCAATAGATTTTTATTATGTATATTTCTTTCTTAGACAAATACGTCTGACTTTAGAATGCATGTCAGTCCACTTTATTGCACATAAAGTGCAGAAAAAAAATCAACAGTTTGCTGCAATGCCTTGATAAATGTATCTTTCCATGGGGTCAGTCATCATGATTCTAAAACGTTTGAAGAATGTTCTTGAAGACCGTGGTGGACATTTTCCACACCCAGCAGTGGGCCAGCAGCAGGGCCTTGGTAATGAATATCTGTCACGGTACAGATGCTCTGGATTTTCATTCGGCTCCACAGCTGCAGTATTTATTTCATGGGATGCTTTCTCACGGCAAACATAGGAGTGTGAACCTCCACAATGACGAGTAGACACGTTTCCCTGACAACTTTTATAATGCAATTTCCTGGATTACTTTTTCTGCTGCTTTCTCTGTTGATTTGATTAATTGAAAAATAACTGAAATTATGTCATGTATATGCACATATGAAAATTTGTATTGTAAAATATTGAGCACTCTGGGAGCACATATATATGTAATATATAATGCATATACATATATACATTATTTATTATATATTAAATATATAATACACACAAAAACATACACATATAGATCTAATCAGCCTGAGAAAAACAACAACAAAACAAAAACACAGGACATCTGCCTTGGCTATTCAATAACTTCCATGAAGCATGTGCATGCTATGAAGACAGGAAAGCCAAGTGTTGAGCCAGTGATCTGGCAGTAGCAGGTTTACGAAGGTTGCATCATGGATACCACTAAGCATGTAATTACATTATAATGGTCTTCATGCAAACGGGTCATGGAAACTATTGGCATTTTTCTATGCCAGGGAAGGGAGAATTATATCATTTTTCACATTCTGAAAATAAAAAAAATTATCCTCTTTATTTTATTCCTGCATCAAAAATGTATTTAATTAAAACAGCATTTCATAATCATAAATCTACTTACAAAGAATAGGAAAAATTTATTTTAAAATATTAAGCACAGTGAGAACAGTTTACCAATGTTAATTGATATTGATTCTTGATTTCCAAAATATAAATTCTTTAATACCTTAACATGGCCCATTATTTTTCATAACTACATAAAAATTATTCAATTCTGGGATTCAATCTAATCTTCCAAAGTACCAGTAATTTCAACTACCACCATCAATGTTTTTTGACCACAGATGTTTTCACCTACCATCTGTGAAACCTAGCTACATGATTTCAAAAGAACGGATTCAATAAAAATGAGAAATACAATTTGACTCTTGTAGACAGACTGTCTCATTCCTTGAAAAAAAATTTGGACATTGGCACTCAGTTTTATTGTTAATAAGTTATTATCTTTCATACATGCATCCAATTCTTTTGAACTTATTTCATGACCTTTTTTCTTCTTTTCCTATGAAAAGTTTATGAGTAATTTAGCTATACATTGTTTATCCTTGATGCTTTGGTCTTCAACACACCCAATGCTTCCCATCAATACCAGGTTATCTCAAGGGCCTTAGCTGAAAACAAAGATTGATCTGATGGTGCTGTATTCTAACGATGCCCACGGGTGTTCAGGACAGGTGGATAGTGGCCTGGAACTTAAGTGCCTGTAAAGGACATGGCTAGGGGTGTGGGCTCTGGATTGGCTGGTTTGTATATAAAAGTCATGTTCCAAGGGGAGTTGTTTGCTATGTTTAGGAATTAGCTAACCCTGGGAGAGGTGACTAACCCAGGGTCAGCAAGGCCCCAAGATAGGAAAGCATGAGAGTGCAGAAAATAAAAGTCATTGTTAATATAGGTTAATGTCCATAATGACAGAGACCTCACCTGGTTGGTATGACTGGTTGGTGAGCTCCTCCAGGGAGAAATTGCTTTATTTGTCATTACATGTCCAGCTACAAAACCTGCCCTATGGGAAGTGATTATAAATATCTGATACATTCTGGATCCTAAGCCTCACTACTGGAAAAGTTCGCTTGTATAAATCTATTTGGAAGGAAAACAAAAGACCAAGTTAAAACCTTTCTTCATCTAATAATAACAGTAATTTGTAACATGTTTCTTAGTGTGCCTCAGATTCACTAATTCCCTACATAAGCCTTCAAATGATTGACAGGTGTGAATTTCAAATAGTACACAGAATACAGTGTTTGAACTCTTTGAGGAGCCCTACCCATCTCCCCTGCCCTGCCTCACTTTCTAAGCCTGTGAGCTTTCCTATCCTCTGTATCTGTGATGACTATCACAGTGCTTAAGAGATCAAACATGTCTGTCAGTCAGTCCAAGAGCAACCATTTATTGAGCACCTGAGGGGGTGTGTAACCCACAGAGTGTAACAGAGTAAATAACAAGAAATGAGCTAAATTACTATTGCCAAAATAAGAGGAAGCTGCAGGCTCCTCTTTAAGGATGAGCAAATTTAAGTTGTCCTCATTTTTTTAAAAAAGATATTTTGGGAATAGTAAATTCAAAAGATTTAGTCAAGCATTATTTCTTAACTTTCAGAAACTGGATTATCCTTAAAGGAAACAGAGTGCATTCAATTTATTTTTGTATTACTTTATCAAGTTATGGGCTTATAAAATCTGTTTCACATTTTGTAAAACTCTTTGCAATATTTTAGTAAAACCTTTTTTTTAAAAAAAGAAAAATATTCTAGTGGAAATTAATGCCAACATTGGGACCTTAATAATTGTTGACTATATCTCTTCCATGTGTTAAGGTCTAAGCAACTCTTGTCTTTTTCAAGAAGGGAACTAAAGTTTGGGATTTGTTTTGTTTTTGTTTTCTGATTACAGTCCTTATACTCAGCTAGCTGGGATAAAAGTGTGTCTGTGTGTGTGTGTGTGCGCACGTGCTATTTCATTTTACTGACAAAGTGATTATTGTAAAGAGTCTTGGGTCCCACAGTGTTAATCTCCATTGGTTTGAGGATGACTTGTGAACCTACATTTTAGAACTGGGAAAGTCTGCAGAGCATGGTCAAAAATCTTGAAACCAAATGAGGAGACTAGCCCATATAGCCCCCCTGTCTGTCCTAACTCACTGTGTGGCCACCGTGTGGCCTGCGCATTGAATGGGGCTGCTCATTGAATCTCTGAATAAAAGTAGTCTGGACTCAGTTATATTGGACTCAGTATAAATGATACTTTTGCTTAAAAATAATGGTTAAGTAGGAACATTAACATAAGTGTAAGAGAGGATGTAAATGGATTAAGGGTGTAAATGGACATCTACTGAGGTTAAATATATCATGATTTAGGTAAGACTTTGGCTTCTGAACTGCATGGAATTGTCAATAAATTAGAAAAAAAATATGCCTTTTATAAGTAATATGTCACTCACCTGGAATCAATGAATTCCTAGGATTCTGACACATGTTTCAGTATCAACTTGTGGCAAAATGATGAGAGTATTTCCTAACTCACTGTAGTATTATTAATTGCTACACGATCACTTGGGAAATATGGTTACTTTATAAACATATGCTGAGTAGGGAATGAGAATAGTAGATTTAACCCTTAAACAAATTTAGATAGTTGCAAAAATGGTTTTGAAAATGGACCCTAGATACATAGTAGTGCATTGCAAGGAAAGTATTCCACTGATGTGAAGATGGTAAACTAAAAGTAGAATGAAAACAATTAACATTACTCTTTTATATTAAAACCTTCATTGGGTCAGCAAGGGCTTTAAATGCTAGTTGGCCTTCACATATTTGGTTCTTCTTATTTAACTAATTTCTTGACACTCTTTATTTCCTCTGCTCTCACCATATATTAAGCTCTTCATCAGGGGGGCTCTTATCTGAACCCCAGAATAAGTTTTGCCTCCCTATTACAGTCTTCATTAGTGCTATTCTGTAATTCATAACAGCCATCATTATTTCAAAAAATATGTTTAACATTTATCTTCCCTGCTAGAATATTTGCTTAACAAGTCATGATTAATGCCTAGCTTTTTGGAGGCAGATGGCCCCATGACTTTAGGACAGCATCTGCTACATGATTACTCAAGTTATAGGTTGAAATAAATACAATAGTGATTGTTTTAAAATCTCATCTAAGTATGTAACGCATGCAAACAGTGCCTGATGATTTGTGAATTAAAGATAAAGAAGGGGCAGAATACAAATGTCTGCATACGATAACTAAGAAAATGCCACGAAGGCTACGTTGAACAGTTGGATGAGAATATTTCAGATTGTATATGAAACCAGCACATCGTACCCCTTGATTGCACAAACGTACACAGCTATGATTTAACAATAAAAAATAATTTATTTTTAAAAAAAAAAGATCAAGAAGGGAAAATTTTAATTTTTTGTCCTTACTCCCTAAACCCTTCAAGTGGAAAAATGTAAACCTAGGGAAAAACAAAACAAAACAGGATTTTTGTGAGTGTGTGTGTGTGTGTGTTAGAAGATGAGGAGAGAGAAGAAATAGGTAGAGAACACTCAAGATCCCTATGACACTGTCAAATTACTGACACAGAGCAAATACATAATCATACACTATTTTTGAAAGCATATAAGCTAAATTTGGTAAGTTATGCAAATACAAATAAGTAAAAGACCAATTTACTAATGGTTAAAGGAAATAGAATAGAAATATTAAGGAAGAAAATTAATTACCTTATTTTGTGTTTTATTTGCTGTTTACCTTGAATATGCTATCTCTTGAAATATTGATTTGCTTAGGTAACACGTAAGGTTTCTAATGTGATAACAAAATAAAGAATTTTATTTCAACTTTATGAAAAATGGTTTTATCTCTGGGATGATTTTTCCACAGAAGCCTGATTGGTCATGCTTGCTTAACTGGAAGCTGCTGGCTGCAGGAAATGTCTAGGAGAGTAGAAAATGGGGGCGTATGATATTGCAGAAAAGGGGGTCAAAGAGTGTGAGAAGGAGGGAAGGGATCAAATCTTTCCTACATACCCTTAGCAGGGGTTCTCAGTACAGCCTGAACTGAAGATGATAGCCAAAGCTAGTTGTCTGTGGATGTACACTGTATACCAGCCTATTCATAACTAATTATTATGAGTCACCTATTTGTGTCACCCAAACTCAATACACAGACTCAGAGTGTATGTAAGTGGTGCCAAAGAACCCTGCCCCTAGAGAAAAATTTATTTCATCAAAACAATTTCTATCTCAGTGATTCTCCAGTGCTTCCTCAGAACCAGATATTTCAGAACCATGTTAGATGATTATTACAATACAGAATTTATGCCAGGCACAGTGGCTCCCTTGTAACTGACCTTTGTCCAGAATACACTGGCTATCAAACCATTAATATTGCCATTTTGATCAAAAAAAATGGTATTTTCATATGGTTCAGCCTAATGGTTTAACTCTAAGCATTGTTTCCTGTATTTTAAATGAGATCATAATGTCAAGAGAAGGCTACTTTGGGGGTTAAATTAATTTTTATAGATATTTCACCATAAAGCTATAATGTGAGCTGTTTTCATTTCCTTTGGAGACCACACTACTAGTAAATGCTGGTATTTATGTTTGGACATTACACACCATTGAAATATGGCTGGCAGTAATTTTTATTGTATGCATACATAAAACTTGCTCCACACTTTGGAACACTGAATGATGACTGCAAGTCCCTGCCATCATAAGAGATTTCTCCAAAGCACTAACAGAAAACTACAGGTACTTGTATGCTTCTGCTAAAACAGCATCTTGGAGTTGTTGCCTTTTTATGCACCCTCACCCCATACCCCCAGCCCTGGTTCTCTCCGTTTTCTTGGTTCTGCAGGTCACAGAACAGCTGCTTTATTATGTTGCTCTCTCTGACTTTCTGCTGCATCCAGGGAAGGGGTATTTAATTCCATGGAAATGTCTCCCATATTTGCATGCTGGCCACACTACAGGACCTCAGGATGTAGAGTCCAACCAGCTCCTTAAACTAAAAGGAGTTCATTGCCATAAGTTACCAAATTACTACCAGTAATTATGTAATCATTGGGCAATTATTTCTATGAACGTGGTGGTGTCTGAAAGAAATTGGGGAGGTACTGATCTAAAAAATGTGAAAATTAGGGCCAGGCATGGTGGCTCACATGTGTAATACTAGCACACTGGGAGACTGAGGTGGGAGGATCACTGGAGCTCAGGAGTTCAATACCAGCTTGAGCAAGAGCAAGACCCCATTTCTACCAATAATGAAAAAATTAGCTGAGTGTTTTGGTGGGCACCTATTGTCTCAGGTAGTTGGGAGGCTGAGGCAGGGAGGATCACTTGAACCCAGGATTTTGAGGCTGTTGTGAGCGATGCTGACACCAAGGCACTCTAGCCTGGGCAAAAGAACGAGACTCTGCCTCAAAAAAAAAATTGAAAATTATAATTTGTTCAAGTAAAGATTTACTAAACAATTTATCAATGTTCATAAAACTTTAGGAAATGATTCAGGCAAGATGATATGCAGGTACTGTGGCCAGAAGGAATTTGTGATTTGGGGGAGCCAAAATTAGCTCACTGTGCACAAGCTGAAGTTTTACCAATAGTAGATTGAAATTGGCCACCATGGGATTACTCACATTAAGAAAAGAGGCCAACACCATAAATTTGGGCTTTATTTTCCTCTACAGCAAGTATTTTCAACTGGCGTGCTGTGGCACATTGCTATGCCGTGAGAGGATTTTAGGTGTGCCATAAAAAAATATTTTTAAAAAATAGTTCCATGTTTTATTGATTTCAAGGAATGTGTCCCTAAGTAAGCTTTTTTTTTTTTTTGCAGTTTTTGGCCAGGGCTGGGTTTGAACCCACCACCTCCAGCATATGGGACTGGCGGCCTACTCCGTTGAGTCACAGGCGCCACCCTGTGCCATGAAAAATTTTAAAGACCATTAATTAAATTATTTTTGAAAGAAGTTCAAAGCAGCGTAAGTATATTCTTTTTTTAACTCTTTTTTTTTTTTGATCAACATAATATAAGTGTGCTGTGGAAGTTTAAGTATAGGTTCACATGTGCTGTGATTGAAAAGCTGCTCTAGAGAATCAATTGTTAAACATTCATTAGCATACCCTTGGGTTTTTTTTTTTTTCTCAATTCTGAATTTAGTCACTCAAAAAAATAAATACTATATGTATTAGCCAAAATGCTAGTGTTAAGGTAGGAAAAACTCTTACATGCTCTATGCTGAGATAGCTCCTAGTCTAGTGTGGGAGACAGACATATGGCCTGCAAAGCCTACTATGTAGTCTATTCCCTTGTTTTCTTCTTTGTTCTCATTTTCTACTAGTTTCATATGCTATGGTCTTAGCCATACTGGTCTCTTTCCGCCTCCTTAAACTACAAATGAGTTTGTACTAATGTCTCCAACTCTAGTATAGAAAGGTTTATTCTACCCCTCACTTAGGTGTAATGTTTTGCTCCAACATTGAGAAACCAGATTTCCACCATCTGACTCCATTTACTTTTGGTTCTGCTTTTCATTTTTCTTGTCCATTCCTTTTGTTGTCTTTATCAGCCATATTTTAAATTACCTTTCTGTCAATCCATTAATTCTTTATACATGGAGTCTTCTGCAGTTGCTGCCTCATGGTTCCTTGAAGGAGCTCCTCTGTTTTTATTTCTCATGTTGCCTGAATTTTTCTGTTGGTTCCTCCTCATGTATTCTTAATTGTTGTTCACCTTTTTGTTTTCCTTTTTCCTTCTTACTACCTCCTTTGCTTCAAACAGAAGTCTTTCCTCCTGATGACAGGATGTTGAAATATGTTGCCAGGACACCAGGTGGCGCTGTGCTTTTTTTGGAGACAGCATAGCCAGCAACCTCTTTGGTTCTTATTCTAAACTTAGTTGCCTTTGGTGATTGCATGATTGTTTCCTCAGCATTCAGATCCTGCTGGGTTGGGATCTTAAAGCTCACAAGAAACCTTTCAGAGGTAGGTCTCACAGTGTCCCCTGACTGCAGTTCCCAATCGGGTGTGGGAGTCCCTCAGTCTGTCCCAAGAGTGGAGTTCTGATCCCAGTAGGCAGAATTAAGATGGCCATGCTTTAGGCCCCTGCTAAGACCTTCTCATGATCTTCTCACAATGGCAGCCCTCTGGCCTCTGAGACCTTCTCAATCTGCTTCACCAGCTACCAAACCTATGGCAAATCCACTCTAACCAGCATTCAAATCTGGTTACTATATACTGTTGGAGTCTTCCCACTCTTCCAAACTTTCTACTCAATGCACAGCTTCCCCCAACAACTGAAAACTCCAGAAAGGCTTCCTCTGGTCCCAGATCTCTGTGAGGGGCCAACCAATTCTGGTCAGTTGCAATCACTTGCCTAATTCATCAGATTTCCACCACTGGGGATCACAGGCTTTATCCAGCTCACCACCGCCTTGCTGTGCTCCGTAAGCCATGACTCTGGGTAATATCCCTGCACCAGGTATGGCTGGGTTCTTTCTTTTTCCCCAGTTCTAGGAGAGCTCAGCTGAACAAGCCTTTCAGTCTGTCATCTTGGTCCGCTTCCCCTGATTCCATCTACTTCTTCGTTTAATCTCAGTCCTATATAGCAACTTCAAAATTGTTAACTTGTATTCCCACGAGAAACAACTTTACCCAAACTAGATTATAGTGTTTATATTCAGTTCTTCTTGCCTTTAGTCTTACAGTTTCTAGTCAAATGGATCATTTTCCACAGACAAACTGACTTTTAAAGCATCATAATGCTAATCATCTGTAATTATCACATTAATTTGTATATATTTTTATCCTCCCAATTAGATTAAAAACTCCAGAAGAACCAAAAACCTAGTTTGTCCATTTGGTAAACTTTCTTAACTCAGGATCAAAGACAAAGACACTGAAATAACTCAGAAATAGAAAGTCAAATAATGCATATTCTCAATAATAAGTGGGAGCTAAACAATGAATACACATGAACTTGCAGAGTGGAATAATAGACATTGGAGTCTTCAAAAGGAGGGAGAGCAGGACCAGGGAAAGGGATGAGAAATTGCCTGTTGGGTACAATTTGCACTATTTAGGTGATAGTTACACTAAAAGGCTAGACTTCCTGACTATGCAGTGTATCCCTGTAACAACAATGCACTTTCAATGCCCTAAATCTACTTATTAAAATAGTATTTTTAAAAAGACAGCGAATCAAGGCTGCCAATATTTGTTGAATGGAGGGATGAGATGACTCATAATACAACACATCTTTAATCACTTGATTCTATGCAATTGGCTGAGTGTAATTAGGCACTAAGTGACCAACACATTCCTTCATTTCATAGAAGAAATATTTGATTAAAAAATGCCAATAAAATAATTTTACTGAAAAATATGGCTGCCAACAAACATACATATTTATACCAAATTATTTGTTCTTCTTTCTCTGTAGGAAAGTAATGTCTGGGTCTGACTGAGCAAAATAAAATGAAGCCAGCACTAACATCAAGTGACTGGATCCATGGGGCAGAACCTCAGGGCCTTGGATTCTGCCTCAGAATTTCTCAATGAATTGATGTTCATTCAAATAGGTTATTGAACAGAGCCTGACCCTACAAGGAGGTATGCCCCAATCCCACTCAACTCTCCTCAGAGAGAGTATCCCTCTATTCCAGATGGATTCATATTATAGTTTCACAAAAAGATGTTAAACGTATACCCTTAACCTGCTACTGATAAGAACTATGAACCTGAATAAATATTGAATACGTAATAGCTGCGTTTTATACATTTACTATATGAAATAATCTTAAACTCGCCACCATTCAATATTTGGTAACATTGCAAGTGGTGTTTGAACTGACAGGTGCTGCATATATTTTTCCAGATATTTTTAAATGAATTCTTATATTATTATAACAGAAGATCTAGTACCTACATCACATTAGATTGCCTCCCTCCCTGATACTTGTTCATGCAGAAATACTTTCACCACCAGCCTTATTGAAGTATAGTCTAAAAAACAATCTTGTTAAAACTGTGTGGTGCTGTTGTGAATCAACAAATCTATAAAATTAGAGTCCATATTTTTTTGTTTGATGAAAGTAATATTTCAAATTGGGTGGCAAAAATAAAGGCAAAATATAAGGAAACACTTTTTCAGTGATTAACTTATATACCTCTATAAGGTTTCCTTTTTTCTTTTCTTTCTTTCTTTTTTTTTTTTTTCAGACAGAGTCTCACTTTGTCGCCCTTGGTAGAGTGCCATGGCATCATAGGCCACAACAACCTCAAATGATTCTCTTGCCTCAGCCTCCCAAGTAGCTAGGATAACAGGTGCCTGCCACAACCCCTGCTATTTTTGGAGATGAGGTCTCGCTCTGGCTCAGGCTGGTCTCCAGCCCAGGAGCTCAGGCAATCTGCCCTCCTCAGCCTCCTGGAGTGCTAGTATTATAGTCATGAGCCACCGTGCTCTTATATTGCTTTCTTAATTTGAGTAAAAATGTGTTACTTACTTTAAACTGTATGAAATTAAGAGAAAGACATCAGGAAAAAGAAGTATTCTAGAACTTGCCCACTGAGTAACTGAAAATACGTTGTTCATTCACAAAACATCATGCCCTCTTTTTTGTGACCCTGCCTAGAAAGAAAAGTAGTTTTATTTCATTTTTTATCCTAGGAATAAGTGTACTTCTGAGCAATTGTTTTGTTTAATTTTATGAACCCTGTAAATTGTGTAATTGCCTATATGTCACATTTTATTCGGATATTAGAAAAATGGGCCAAATTTGTGCTGTATTTTAAATTTATACTCTTCTCCGAAAGGATACATCCTGAGCTTCCTCAAATCTCTTCTAAAACAACATGGGGTCTAAGTATATAATTAAATGAACAGCAATGATTATGTAAGTACTTTCATCAGACTATAGCTCACAGATGATCCTCTATCTCTAGTGCAGGACTGTACCTGCCAATGTGTCTAGAATACTCATGGAAGATGGTCAAGTCACACTTTCTCTCGGACAGTGCTGGACACAAATGGAAGAATTCTATTTTTTAGCTCCCCATTAATGAGATTATATAGAAATTATTTCACTTCATGTTAAGGATATGTTACACGAAGCATGTCACCATTATTTGCAATCACATGTTGTCTTATATGAACTGCATTTCATAATCTCTGATAGTGTTGGGAGAATTGCTTTAATCCCTGGAGAACATGAAGGTAGCATGCTAACCTCAGCAAGCATGTTCACACAGATCACCTTTAGGACCACTACTTCTGAAAATGTTTCATTGTTTGAATTGTCTATTACTGCATAAAAACTTTCTGAATACTTAACGAATAACACAACACTGATTCCTTAGTATTTTATAAATAAAAGAATATTTATGGCCAGGTGCAGTGGCTCATGCCTGTAATCCTAACACTCTGGGAGGCTAAGGTGGGTGGATTGTTTGAGCTCAAGAATTTGAGACCAGCCTGAGTGAGAGTGAGACCCCATTTCTAATAAAAATAGAAAAAACTAGCTGAGCATGGTGGTGCAGGCCTAGTCCCAGCTACTCCAGAGGCTGGGGCAAGAGGATCACTTGAACTCAGGAGTTTGAGGTTGCTTTAAGCCATGATGATGCCACAGCACTCTACCCAGGGTAACAGAGTGAGACTCAGTCTCAAAAATAATGATGATAATAATGATTATGATAATAATACTTAACTATTGTATCATTGTTTTCTCTTCACAATTTTGGATGTTGATTGTACTCAGGTAGTTCTTCCCTTGAGTCATTCATGCAGTTCAATGATGACAGAGACTGGATTCATATGTGAGAATTCCACTCATATGTGGCTGGCAGGTAGTTCTAGCTATATGCTTGGATCTCAGCAAAGGCTGTCAACTGGATCACCTACATGGGGGTTCATCACATGCCCTGAATTCTAAGGTTGAAACATCCTGAGAGAGCCAGGGGAAAACTGTATTTCATTTTCAAACATAGCCTCTGTAATCATGCAATATCGTTCTAGGCACCTGCTATTTAGTTAGGAGCTAGTAACTAAAGCTCGCCTATATTCACAATGAGGGGAATTAGATTTCACTTTTCAGTGGGAAAGGCAGCAGAGAATTTGTGGGCATGCTCCAAAAATATCCCACACATCTTGCTCTTTGATGTTGATTGTTACTTGTTTCATGTGGCGACCCTTCCCTCTCTAGATCTCCCATCCTCTAGTGGGGTGCTCTCCACTGTGCCTATACCTGCCTATCCATTAACATCACTACAAAACTTTCAAATAATGATCTGGAACTCCATGTCTTCTTTTCACTGTGTTTTGCCCCCAAATTTTTGCTACCTTACTGAATTATATTTATTTATGATGATTAACATGACAATGTGCTGTGCACAGATTAATATGAGCTTTTGCTCTTCTTGCTGATGACAGTCTAAACTTTAAAGGCTTCTCTGTATCTAACAGGTACATTAATTAGGGCTTCTGGACATTTGTTCTCAACCTAGTACTAGTTACCCAGCAAAGTGGTGTGCAGTCTCCATGTGTCTTCTTACCTTTACACATCAGTCAACAGTAGCACTTCACAGGCCATTTCACACTCTATTCAGTTGGTGATCTGTCTGGTTGACTAAGGTTAAATTAAAAGACTAATTTATTTATGACACGATTCCAAATATTGAAGGATTTGTTTTTACCGTAGGCACATGAGATCACTAGAGAGAATCAAGGGATTGGCTTTTGTAACTCCTGCCTCTGTATGACCATGTTTCCTTGAAATTACTTCCTGAAATAGCATCCCCTGCTCTTTGAAATAGAAAACCTTGAGAACATTCCATGGTACAATTTTTGCCATTAGTCAAGGCAAGAATCAAAATATTTTTACAGTTATGGAAGTAATTATAATTATGGAAATTGTAATATTTACAGTGTTTTGAAGTAGATATCTATGATTGAATATGGTAAAGATTTTGGAAGCTGTTTGTGTGCATATAGAGGTAGATATGTTTAATGGCAATGGAGCACATTTTGCTAAATCAGCACTACTCTTTGGCATGTATGTATAAATCAGTCATTTTAAAATTAATTTAACTTGATTCCTGAACTGATATTAAATGATTATACTTTTTTATTACTCTATATTTTAATATTCTATTTGAAACAAATGGCTTTTAACTTTTGAACTACAAATATTAAAATCAGGTTGGTGTCCTACAATATGGGATTTAACTTATTTAGTTAAATCAATATGCCCAATTTGAAAGACAGCTCAAGTTCTTTTGCTCAGCCCAGCTATATGAAATTTCCAACAAGAAGAAATGTCCCACTGTGTTTAAACTTCGAATGTATTTACAGAGGATTAAAAATACCAGCACTTTATAGTCACATATGGGTGAAAATTGCCTTTGAAATAATTCATGAAGTAGGAAAAATGGAATTTTAATATCACAGAATATAAACCAGTCTTGGTTAAGATTTAGTATTTGTACAAAATTAGGGGATATTTATTGACTAAATATGTTTAATAGTATATTTTGTGTTATATTAGCATTTTTATTATAGACCCTAGAGCATTTTTAATAGACTTATTAAAATCTTCACTTCTCTGCTCTGATTAGAGAAATGCCTGCATCTTGTATCTGGCATTTCTTTCATAGTTCTACTTGTACAACAATTACAATAGAGAATTATGAAGCAAGTGAATCAGATCATAGACTGGAAAAACTTCTATATCGAGAAGATTATAGACTACAGATTTTTAATAAATCCAATATACATAAAACAGATATTATCACCATCTGTTGTGCTCATTGATCTTATAAGAGAAAGTAAATTGCCTGGAATGTAAAACTTTTGTATGGTACTGTATCTCTTAGTGTTATTAGTCAAATGTTCCTCTAGCAAAGAGAAAATAAAGTCAGAGGACCCCACTCTCACCCCAAACATTCAAACCAAGTATGTCATGTCAAGATAGACAATGTCAGAAACCCTAGTCCTCTTCCTGGTTGCTGTTTTGCTATTATGAATTGACACTATCATCACAATTTCAATCACATTATCAACAATTTCTCCCTGAACTAACAAATTAGTTTTTTTTTCCTTCCTAGGCATCAGTGTCAGAGGAGTAATAATAATTGGTCATAGAAGGGTTATATAATATTTAATAATATTCTAAATTGGATTGTACCACAAGGGGGCAGACTTACAAGTCCAGTATGGTCTTTAACAAGTGTTTTCCAAATCATAGGTTATGAAGTGTCACCCTACTAGAGCCAACTTATAAATTTTCTTTACCCCAACCAAATAGGACTTTAGATTCTTATGCTTACTTCCCAATGGTACAAGAATATTATATCCTAGGGGATGCAGAGAGAAAGACTGCCTGTTTCTGGATAGGAAATGATTGGAAGGAAGGAGAAGAAGAAGGGAGGGAGAAGAAGAAAGAAGTCACCAGTTTCCCCTCTTTGGCTGCAAAGTATTGGAGAGAGGAACTTTTGATGAATAAAGATAATATTAAGGACTGACAAGGGGGCTCTTGGGAGAACTAAAAAAAGATTTACTGGGCGGCGCCTGTGGCTCAGTCAGTAAGGCGCTGGCCCCATATGCCGAGGGTGGCGGGTTCAAACCCAGCCCCGGCCAAACTGCAACCAAAAAATAGCCGGGCGTTGTGGCGGGCGCCTGTAGTCCCAGCTGCTCGGGAGGCTGAGGCAAGAGAATCGGTAAGCCCAAGAGTTAGAGGTTGCTGTGAGCCGTGTGACGCCACGGCACTCTACCCCAGGGCAGTAAAATGAGACTCTGTCTCTACAACAACAACAACAAAAAAAAAAAGATTTACTTCTTGCTTCTTGGCCTGCCCCTCTCCCATCAACCTTGAACAAGACTCTAGGAACTTCAACCTATAATGGGATCTGACTGAAGGAACTAAAGGAAGAATGCTATCTCTCCAGCCCTTCTATCTACCACCCCATCAGCTTCTTTCTGGGTTCACTGTGCCTTCCTAGCTTGGCTCTCATGAATAGCTGTGATGAATGCAAATTTATGTGCCCTGTGTTGATGCCCTCCAGTTAAAGGCTACAAAAATACTTATAGGTGACAATATTAATTTATTATTGCAATGAGGGAGACTAAACCATGAGGAATAGCAGGGGAATCCAATGAAAAGGAGTTGGAAGATTATTCTAGGAGGTGGGTTTATTTTATTTATTTATTTATTTTTTTATTGTTGGGGATTCATTGAGGGTACAATAAGCCAGTTACACTGATTGCAATTGTTAGGTAAAGTCCCTCTTGCAATCATGTCTTGCCCCCATAAAGTGTGACACACACTAAGGCCCCACCCTCCTCCCTCCATCCCTCTTTCTGCTTCCCCCCCCATAAACTTAATTGTCATTAATTGTCCTCATATCAAGATTGAGTACATAGGATTCATGCTTCTCCATTCTTGTGATGCTTTACTAAGAATAATGTCTTCCAGTTCCATCCAGGTTAATACGAAGGATGTAAAGTCTCCATTTTTTTTAATAGCTGAATAGTATTCCATGGTATACATATACCACAGCTTGTTAATCCATTCCTGGGTTGGTGGGCATTTAGGCTGTTTCCACATTTTGGCAATGGTAAATTGAGCTGCCATAAACAGTCTAGTACAAGTGTCCTTATGATAAAAGGATTTTTTTCCTTCTGGGTAGATGCCCAGTAATGGGATTGCAGGATCGAATGGGAGGTCTAGGTTGAGTGCTTTGAGGTTTCTCCATACTTCCTTCCAGAAAGGTTGTACTAGTTTGCAGTCCCACCAGCAGTGTAAAAGTGTTCCCTTCTCTCCACATCCACGCCAGCATCTGCAGTTTTGAGATTTTGTGATGTGGGCCATTCTCACTGGGGTTAGATGATATCTGAGGGTTGTTTTGATTTGCATTTCTCTAATATATAGAGATGATGAACATTTTTTCATATGTTTGTTAGCCATTCGTCTGTCATCTTTAGAGAAAGTTCTATTCATGTCTCTTGCCCATTGATATAAGGGATTGTTGGCTTTTTTCATGTGGATTAATTTGAGTTCTCTATAGATCCTGGTTATCAAGCTTTTGTCTGATTGAAAATATGCAAATATCCTTTCCCATTGTGTAGGTTGTCTCTTTGCTTTGGTTATTGTGTCCTTAGCTGTACAGAAGCTTTTCAGTTTAATGAAGTCCCATTTGTTTATTTTTGATGTTGTTGCAATTGCCATGGCAGTCTTCTTCATGAAGTCTTCCCCCAGGCCAATATCTTCCAGTGTTTTTCCTATGCTTTCTTTGAGGATTTTTATTGTTTCATGCCTTAAATTTAAGTCCTTTATCCATCTTGAATCAATTTTTGTGAGTGGGGAAAGGTGTGGGTCCAGTTTCAGTCTTTTACATATAGACATCCAGTTCTCCCAACACCATTTATTGAATAGGGAGTCTTTCCCCCAAGGTAAGTTCTTGTTTGGTTTATCAAAGATTAGGTGGTTGTAAGATGTTAGTTTCATTTCTTGGTGTTCAATTCGATTCCAAGTGTCTATGTCTCTGTTTTTGTGCCAGTACCATGCTGTCTTGACCACTATGGCTTTGTAGTACAGACTAAAATCTGGTATACTGACGCCTCCAGCTTTATTTTTGTTACTAAGAACTGCCTTAGCTATACGGGGTTTTTTCCGGTTCCATACAAAACGCAGAATCATTTTTTCCAAATCTTGAAAGTACGATGTAGATACTTTGATAGGAATGGCATTGAATAGGTAGATAGCTTTGGGAAGTATAGACATTTTAACAATGTTGATTCTTCCCATCCATGAGCATGGTATGTTCTTCCATTTGTTAATATCCTCTGCTATTTCCTTTCTGAGGATTTCATAGTTTTCTTTATAGAGGTCCTTCACCTCCTTCGTTAGGTATATTCCTAGGTATTTCATTTTCTTTGAAACTATGGTGAAGGGAGTTGTGTCCTTAATTAGCTTCTCATCTTGACTGTTATTGGTGTATACAAAAGCTACTGACTTGTGGACATTGATTTTATATCCTGAAACATTACTGTATTTTTTGATGACTTCTAGGAGTCTTGTGGTTGAGTCTTTGGGGTTCTCTAAGTATAAGATCATGTCGTCAGCAAAGAGGGAGAGTTTGACCTCCTCTGCTCCCATTTGGATTCCCTTTATTTCCTTGTCTTGCCTAATTGTATTGGCTAGAACTTCCAGCACTACGTTGAATAGTAAAGGTGACAGAGGACAACCTTGTCTGGTTCCAGTTCTAAGAGGAAAAGCTTTCAGTTTTACTCCATTCAGTAAAATATTGGCTGTGGGTTTGTCATAGATAGCTTCAATCAGTTTTAGAAATGTGCCACCTATGCCTATACTCTTCAGAGTTCTAATTAGAAAAGGATGCTGGATTTTATCAAATGCTTTTTCTGCATCTATTGAGAGGATCATGTGATCTTTATTTTTGCCTCTGTTAATATGGTGGATAACGTTTATAGACTTGCGTATGTTAAACCAGCCTTGCATCCCTGGGATGAAGCCTACTTGATCATGATGAATGACTTTTTTGATGATAAGCTGTAGTCTATTGGCGAGGATTTTGTTGAGAATTTTTGCGTCTATGTTCATGAGTGAGATTGGTCTGAAATTCTCCTTTTTGTTTGGGTCTTTTCCTGGTTTTGGTATCAGGGTGATGTTTGCTTCATAGAATGTGTTGGGGAAGATTCCTTCTTCCTCAGTTTTTTGGAATAATTTCTGCAGTACAGGAATAAGCTCTTCCTTGAAGGTTTGATAGAATTCTGGAGTGAAGCCATCTGGACCAGGGCATTTTTTAGTTGGAAGCTTTTTTATTGTTTCTTTGATCTCAGTGCTTGAAATTGGTCTGTTCAGGAGGTCTATTTCTTCCTGGCTAAGTCTAGGGAGAGGGTGTGATTCCAAATATTGATCCATTTCCTTCACATTGTCAAATTTCTGGGCATAGAGTTTCTGGTAGTATTCAGAGATGATCTCTTGTATCTCTGTGGGATCAGTTGTTATTTCCCCTTTATCGTTTCTGATTGAGGTTATTAGAGATTTTACTTTTCTATTTCTAGTTAGTCTGGCTAATGGTTTATCTATTTTATTTATTTTTTCAAAAAACCAACTCCTTGTTTCATTAATTTTCTGAATGATTCTTTTGTTTTCAATTTCATTGATCTCTGATTTGATTTTGGATATTTCTTTTCTTCTACTGAGTTTAGGCTTAGATTGTTCTTCTTTTTCCAATTCCATAAGATCTCTTGTGAGATTGTTGATGTGCTCTCTTTCTGTTTTTCGAATGTAGGCATCTAAAGCGATCAATTTTCCTCTCAAAACTGCTTTTGCAGTATCCCACAGGTTTTGGTAGCTTGTGTCTTCATTGTTGTTATGCTCAAGGAAGTTAATGATTTCCTGTTTTATTTCTTCCTTCACCCATCTGTTATTCAACAGAAGATTGTTTAATTTCCATGCCTTTGGGTGGGCTTGAGCATTTTTGTTAGAGTTGAGTTCCACCTTTAGTGCCTTATGGTCTGAAAAGATACAAGGTAAAATTTCAATTCTTCTGATTCTGTTGATATTTGTTTTGTGTCCCAGGATATGATCAATTTTGGAGAGTGTTCCATGGGGTGATGAGAAGAATGTATATTCTTTATCTTTGGGGTGGAGTGTTCTATATGCATCTATCAAGCATAGTTGTTCTAGGGTCTCATTTAAATCTCTTACATCTTTGTTTAATTTCTGTTTAGAGGATCTGTCCAGCTCTGTAAGAGGTGTGTTAAAGTCCCCTGTTATGATGGTATTATCAGATATCATATTGCTCAGACTGAGTAAGGTCTGCTTCAAGAATCTGGGAGCATTTAAATTGGGTGCATAAATATTTAGAATTGAAATGTCTTCTTGTTGTAGTTTTCCCTTGACCAATATAAAGTGACCATCTTTGTCTTTTTTGACTTTAGTTGCTTTAAATCCACATGTATCTGAAAATAAGATTGCAACTCCTCTTTTCTTCTGAATTCCGTTTGCCTGAAAAATTGTCTTCCAACCCTTGACTCGGAGCTTTAATTTGTCTTTTGAGGCCAGGTGTGTTTCTTGCAGACAGCAAATGGATGGCTTGTGTTTTTTAATCCAGTCCGCCAATCTATGTCTCTTCAGTGGGGAATTCAAGCCATTAACATTTATTGAGATAATTGATAAGTGTGGTAGTATTCTATTCGTCTTATTTGGTGAGAGTCCATTGCTTAATTTTATCTTTTGCATCAGTGTGGAGGTTAGGTTTTGTCCTTTGATTTCTGAGTTCTTACTTTGCTGCTGATCCATTGTGGTGGTCAGTGTGCAGAACAGGTTGAAGTATTTCCTGTAGAGCTGGTCTTGTTGTGGCGAATTTCCTCAATGTTTGTATATCCGTAAATGATTTGATTTCTCCGTCAATTCTGAAGCTTAGCTTAGCAGGGTACAGAATTCTGGGCTGAAAATTGTTCTGTTTAAGTAGATTAAAGGTAGATGACCATTGTCTTCTTGCTTGGAAAGTTTCATTAGAGAAGTCTGCGGTCACTCTGATGGATTTGCCCCTGTAGGTCAACTGGCGCTTACTCCTGGCAGCTTGCAGAATCTTTTCTTTTGTCTTGACTTTGGACAGGTTCATCACAATGTGTCTTGGAGAAGCTCGGTTAGAGTTGAGGCGACCTGGGGTCCGATATCCCTCTGAAAGCAGTGTGTCAGACTCTTTGGTGATGTTTGGGAAATTTTCTTTTATAATATTCTCTAGTATGGCTTCCATTCCTCTGGGGCATTCTTCTTCCCCTTCTGGAATTCCTATAACTCGTATGTTGGAACGCTTCATAAAGTCCCATAATTCTGACAGTGAACGTTCTGCTTTCTCTCTCTTCTTTTCTGCCTCTTTTACTGTCTGAGTTATCTCAAGAACTTTGTCTTCTACCTCTGAAATTCTTTCTTCTGCATGGTCTAACCTGTTGCTGATACTTTCCATTGTATCTTTAAGTTCCCTAATTGAATGTTTCAGTTCCTTGAGGTCTGCTATATCCTTTTTATATTCTTCATATCGTTCATCTCTTATTTGATTCTGTTTTTGGATTTCCTTTTGGTTATTTTCCACTTTATTAGCAATTTCCTTCATTGTTTCCATCATTTCTTTCATTGTTTTCAACATGTGTATTCTAAATTCCCTTTCTGTCATTCCTAACATTTCTATACTGGTGGAATCATCTGCAGTAGCTACCTCATGGTCCCTTGGTGGGGTTGTTCTAGACTGGTTCTTCATGTTGCCTGGAGTTTTCTGCTGATTCTTCCTCATGAGTGATTTCTTTTATCTGTTTCCTTGCCCTAATTTTCCTTTCACTTCCTCTTGCTCTTTAAGTTCTTGTGCCTGTGGACTAAGGGTTATAGGACCAGAAGGGTGAGAAGGTTGAAGAGCAAAAAAAGGGGATGAAAGAAAGGAGGACCGAGTGATAAGAAAAAAAGAAAGATAGAGAAAGGAGAGGGGGTGGGTATAAGGAATATTGACAAAAAGAAGAGAGGCACAGAAAGAGGGAGACAGGGCAATATAGGTGTACAGTAGGGTACTTTGACACAACCTTAAAAAACCCCACCTTCTGGGGGTGCCCAGTTGCGTGGTTCCCTTGAGGTCAGCAGCTCTTTGCTAACCTGATCAGACACAGTACCCCACCTCCACCAAGTAGAGAGGAAAGACAAAAATGCTTTAAATCAAACCAAAAGAAGCAAACAGAAAACTTTACGGGGATAAAATTGGGTGAAAAACCAAATTATATCGGTAGAAACACTAGCAAAAATGAAGTTGAAGTTATTAAAAAAGGCAGCAATGGGAAATTATAATTAAACTAGGAAAATTGAGAAAGAAAAAGGGATCTGTGTGGAAAAGATTGAAATTAAAAAAACAAAAGAACATCAGCAACGTCAAAATAAACAAACAAAAAAAACAACCAAACCAAAAAAAAAAAGAAGAAAAAAATACACAACCAAAAACAAAGCAGTTTGTATATGTTATTGAATATTGTCTGGGCAACACGTGGTCTTCTGGGGTATGAGATGTTAGTCACAGTTCTGATACGACTGGAGGCTGCTGATTTCTCAAACCCCAGCAGGTAGACACCCTAAATCTCTCTTCAGCCTACTTAAAAGGCACTTTGAACTTGTAAACTTGCTGAGCAGAAGCTTTCCCAGCTTTCTCGCTGGAATCGCTGCTGAAGTGGCTATGCACTTACTCAGTGTGCCAAAACCGATCTCACTCTGCCCCTGAGGGTTAGGGCTGCAAGACGGCTCAGACCCCACCCTTAGGCTACTTGGTTGCTGGGTTACCAGCTCCCACCCGTTTCTAGCTCTGCGACCCTGAGGGCAGAGCTTGCCGGGGCAGATCACTGACAATGGATCCGTGTGACCCACCGCCAAACACTATCAGCTCCGTCTGGCTCAGTGGCTCAGACTGGGGCCCTAGACAACGGCCAAAGTTCTCCGCACTCCCGCTCAGGCCTTCCCCAAGGCAGTTCAACTCAGTGCCAAGTCCAAGGACATCAAAACAGTTCACAGGTAAGGCCTTTCTGGTTTGCAGTCTCGCTGCTACTGAACTTACAGTTGTGGGCGGGTTTAGACGGATTGAACACACGCGACCACTTGCCGGCTTTCCACTGTTTTAGTCCTCCTCTTGGGGTCCAGAAGTCTCTCGCTGACTCCCTGTATTTTCATAGGAGTGATGATAGGCAGTTCCCACCAGCCAGAGATGCCTGGAGTCCTATCTCCCCAGACTCACGGTGCCCAGATGCAAGGAAGCTGTTACTCGGCTGCCATCTTGCTCCGCCTGGAGGTGGGTTTATTTTAATTGATTTTAGGGAGGCTCCAGGATTATGAATGTTTGTTCTGGATTGTGTATTGTAGAAATCAGGAAAAAAAATTTCTAGGTGACAGAAGAAAATGATCAGAGCTAGAATTGTCACTGAAGAAGGAGGAGAGATAGTGAAGTTAGCAGAGAGAGACTATTTGGTCATTTTTGAGGTTGCACAGGGGTTTTATTTTAGTTGCTGCTGTATAAATTTCTATTGCAGCGCTATCACCATAGAGCAATATTGTTTTTGTTTTATCACAGTCACAGTGAATCCTTGTGCACTGTTGATGTTCTGTGAAATTATGTTCAGCAAGTATTTACTATGGTGCATCTGGTAGCAACAAGGCCAGCTACCAGCTCTCAACTCTTGGGGCTATTTTTTTCTTTCTCACATAGAAACTTTCATGCTCTGAACTACCAAATCTGCCATGTCAATTACCAAGCTTTTGCTGTCAAGAGTTGACCTGAAGAAAATTATAATTGCCTTGAAAATTCACTAACAATTCATGTTTTTATTTTTTTAACCGGAAGGGTTACTTCACTACTCCTCAGTAATAAAAATATGTACCTCATGTTAAATTTATATTAGGACCAAGGAAGCCAATTAAATTCTTTACAGCAGGGCATAATTTAATCACTGCATCTTTTACTTTTAATAGATGAACATCTACAATCTAGTAGAAAGATTGAGTGCATTTAATTAGAAAATACACTTTCCAAATTATCTCCTTATTATCTGTAGATGCCTCTGAATTTCAGCTCATCTTCTAATTACAGGGAAGGATTCCTACTTTTTTTCCAAAGCTACTAGTACTCCCAATTTCATGATATAGAACTGAGTCTATGAAATTGTCTAATCAGTCTTTTCCTTTCCGCCCACCATCTTCCATCTTTTTATTTTAATGTACTAAATGACAGTTTTCCCTTACCAATATACATTCTCATCTTTTCCCAAACTAAGAATAAGTTACTCTATTTCTCCTTGAGATTTTATTTCTTAACACACTTAATAAACCCTTATTGTCTTTATTTTCTTTTTGTGTTGAAAAATCTCAGAAAATCACAGAAAATAATATAACACCAAGAATTAACAAGTATTCATGTTTTCTTATGTTAAAGATTACTTTAATAAAAACATGCTACTGTAATTGTCATTTTGCTATCTTGCAGACACTGCCAGAATTACCCTGGCTAAAGATCAGTTTGTCACATAAAAGCAGTCCTTTTCTGAAATTTCTGTTTCACTCTTTTTTTTTTTTCTTTTCTTGAGACAGAGTCTCACTCTGTAGCCCTTGGTAGAGTGCCATGGTGTATTAGCTCACAGCAACCTCCAACTCTTGGACTTAAGCGATTGTCTTGCCTCAGCCTCCTGAGTAGCTGGGACTACAGGCACCCGCCACAATGCCTGGCTAATTTTGTTGTAGTTGCCACTGCTGTTTTAGCTGGCCAGGGCCAAGTTCGAACCTGCCACCCTTGGTATATGGGGCCAGCGCCCTACCTACTGAGCCACAGGTGATGCCCTGTTTCACTCTTAAAATTACTTTGACATCGGGGAGGGAGACAAGATGGCGGACTGAAGCCAGCTTTCAACAAAGGCTCCCGTCCAGAAGGAGAGTTAAGGGACAGGAATTTAGTAAGTATCCTGGTGGACTTGAGCCTCACCAAGAGAGAAGGCTGAAGAACGCACATCAACACCGCTGAGGCAAGTTGTGATCACAAGGACGCAAACAAAAGGTACAAAATCCACCACCAAGCGGACGGGAGTCCCCCTCCCCCATGAGACCGGCTCTGGAGCCCCACAATTTAACAAGCGGGCAGAAATTAAAGGCCCTCCCACTACACTCCACGGGAAAGACCTTCTAAAAACTGGACCTACCTCCCCTACTGGGGTGCCGTGGCGTTCTCCTGCCGGACATAGGGCTGAATAAAACTTTGGGAATCCTTTGCCGGCAACCCTGAATCCCCGGCGCTCCCCTCCCGCCCACTGAGGTCTGGAGGCCTGTCCCCCAGGACTTCGGATCCTTGGGTGATTTCTCAAGGGGAGTGGACAGTCCCCGAGTTGCGACTGGTAGCATTGACTCTGAGGCCCGCGAGTGAGGAGAGGGCACCGGGCTGAGGGGGAGTCACGCCTCGCGGCACTTCCCTGCGGTGCAGTGCACCAACTCTCCCCGGGCATACGGGGCCCAAGACTGAATAAGACTCTGGCCTCCCCGCTGAGAGCTGAGAACCCCTACTCTCACTCGGGGTCTGAGGGCCTATCCCCCAGGAGTTCGGCTCCTTGGGTGATTTCTCGAGGGGAGTGCACAGTGCCTGAGCTGCGTCAGGTCAGCGCTGACTCTGGGATACGTGAGCGAGGAGAGGGCACTCCGCTGAGGGGAAATCAAGCCTTGGCGGCACTTCCCTGCGGTGCAGTGCAGGAGCCCTCCCCGGGCACAAGACTGAATAAGACTCTGGCCTCCCCGCTGAGAGCTGAGAGCCCCTACTCTCACTCGGGGTCTGAGGGCCTATCCCTCCGGAGTTCGGCTCCTTGGGTGATTTCTCGAGAGGAGTGCACAGTGCCTGAGCTGCGTCAGGTCAGCGCTGACTCTGGGACACGTGAGCAAGGAGAGGGCACTCCGCTGAGGGGAAATCAAGCCTTGGCGGCACTTCCCTGCGGTGCAGTGCAGGAGCCCTCCCCGGACCGTAGTATTGCGTGAAACTGAATGAAACTCTAGCTTCCCCCCGCCCCACTCCCAATCCGGGTCTGAGGGCCCATCCCCCAAGAGTTCTGATTCTTGGGGGATCTCTTAAGGGGTGTGGACCCAGCACAAACTGCAGCCGCTCAGTGCTGACTCTGGGGCGCGGGACAGAGGAGAAAAGGGTCGCCTGAGTGCCCACACCAGAGCAGCAGTTCCCTGGAGGTAGATCAACAGCCGTTTTTTCTTTAACGGCAGAACGCTCACTTCTGGATATTCTGAGGCCACACCCCCTGTCTCCCTGGGCAACCAGAGGAGGCCACCGGTGTCACGGCTCACAAACCCAGAAGCCTCCAGGGCGGGGCCGACCCAGAGAGGTGTTCAGACGCAATTCTCCAGCAGCAAAGACGTTTGAACTCAAAACAGCCCGTCTCCTGTAGGCGATGACAGGAACAGAGACAGAACCTCACAAAGTTGTCTGTTCTGTTCTGTTCTGTTAGCAGCATCCATCAGGGACGGGGCTAAGCCTGAGTGAACACCTCCTTCCCATCACCTGCATCAAACACTCAAAGATGTCAGGCCCCATCTCCTCCTGCTAGATAGCGGCAGTCTGCGGGGGCCTGGCAGACTTCCTCGCGATTCAGGCAGGTGCAAACCCCTGGAGTGTCTGTTCACTGCAGGCAACTGGGTTAGCCATCTGCAGAGATACCAGTGACTGGGTCCGACGGAGGGGCAAAGTGGGGAAGGAGACGTCAACCTTCCCAGACTGCTCTGTTTGCGGGGTGGCTCCTCCTGATTCCACGCTGCACTGGGGTGAGCTGTCTCAGAGGAGTCACCAGGCCCCTGTGATCCAGTTCCCAGAGACCTCTTGAACCCTTCCACCTGAGACAAGTGCCGATTGAGACAGTTGATTCGGACCTTTTGAACTGGGCTAATAGACTGAGGACTTTTCAGGTGGTGCCCTGGGTGTGCGATTGTAGGAAGGTTTGATTCTCCTTTTCCAACTGGGGCCAGAGGTGGGCAGGCGGGGTGACTTAATTGCTGATTTTTTCACACAGCTGAGACTTCAAGCCAGAGTAGAAGTTGCAATAGGATCGAACAGAAACCAGCTGAAAACAAGACAGAACCACTTTGCTCCACCACACCAGACAGGGCCCCAGTTTCTCAGGCCACAACACTGTACGGGCCCTCGATAAAACCCCAGGGGAAAAACCAAAGGGAGTAAACCATGGGGCGGAATCAGCGGAAAAACTCTGGTAACATAAATAACCAGAATAGATCAACCCCCCCAAGAAAAGATACGGCAGATGTGATTGAAGATCCCATTCATAAACAACTGGCTGAGATGTCAGAAGTCGAATTCAGAATTTGGTTTGTAGACAAGATTAATAAAATGGAATTAGGAATTCGAGGAGAAATTCAAAAGTTGTCTCAAGAATTTAACGAATTTAAAGACAAAACCACCAAAGACTTAGACACACTGAAACAAGAACTTACAGCCCTCAAAGATATGAAAAATACAGTAGAATCCCTCAGTAACAGAATGGAGCAAGCAGAAGAAAGGATTTCTGACATTGAAGATAAAGTCTTCGAACGCTCCCAATCTCTCAAAGAGGAAGAGAAATGGAGAGCAAAAACGGATCACTCACTCAGAGAGCTCTCAGATAATTCGAAAAAACATAACATAAGGGTTATAGGAATTTCGGAGGCTGATGATGTGGCAGCCAAGGGCACAGAGGCCCTTCTACATGAAATTATGAAAGAAAATTTTCCAGACATGCCTAGAGAATCTGAAATTCAGATAGCAGACAGCTTCAGAACCCCAGCACGATTCAACCCCAAAAAGCCATCTCCCAGACATATCATAATTAGCTTCACTAAAGTTAACATGAAAGAGAAGATTCTCAAAGCAGCCCGGCGAAAGAAAACTATAACGTACAAAGGTAAGAATATTAGAATAACTGCAGATCTCTCTGCTGAAACTTTTCAAGCAAGAAGAGGCTGGTCATCAACTTTTAATCTCCTAAAGCAAAAAAACTTTCAACCCAGGATCTTGTATCCAGCTAAACTGAGTTTCATCTATGATGGAGAAATTAAATACTTCAATGACATTCATATGTTGAAAAAATTTGCCATAAGTAAACCAGCTCTTCAGGATGTTCTCAGACCTATCCTCCACAATGACCAACCCAATCCTATACCACAAAAGTAAACTCACTCAGAAACTTCGGATCAAACTCCAACTTCCACACTGGCGAAAGGATTAAAAATGTCCACTGGACCTTTGAAAAACTCGATACCCAAAATTCCACCAGACTTATCCTTACTCTCCATCAATGTGAATGGCTTAAACTGTCCTCTAAAGAGGCATAGGTTAGCTGACTGGATACAAAAACTTAAGCCAGATATTTGTTGCATACAAGAGTCACATCTCAACTTAAAAGACAAATACAGACTCAGGGTGAAAGGATGGTCATCCATATTTCAGGCAAATGGTAATCAGAAAAAAGCAGGTGTTGCAATTTTATTTGCAGATACAGTAGGCTTTAAACCATCAAAAGTAAGGAAGGACAAGAATGGTCACTTCATATTTGTTAAGGGTAATACTCAATATGACGAGATCTCAATTATTAATATCTATGCACCCAACCAGAATGCACCTCAATTTATAAGAGAAACTCTAACAGACATGAGTAACTTGATTTCCTCCAGCTCCATAATCGTTGGAGATTTCAACACTCCCTTGGCAGTGTTGGATCGATCCTCCAGAAAGAAGCTGAGCAAAGAAATCTTAGATTTAAACCTAACCATCCAGTATCTAGATTTAGCAGACATCTACAGAACATTTCATCCCAACAAAATTGAATACACATACTTCTCATCACCCCACGGAACTTACTCCAAAATTGATCACATTTTAGGTCACAAGTCTAACCTCAGTAAATTTAAAGGAATAGAAATTATTCCATGCATCTTCTCGGACCATCATGGAATAAAACTTGAATTGAGTAACAACAGGAATCTGCATACCCATACAAAAACATGGAAGTTAAATAACCTTATGCTGAATGATAGCTGGGTCAGAGATGAGATTAAGAAAGAAATCACCAATTTTTTGGAACAAAATGACAATGAAGACACAAGCTATCAGAACCTCTGGGACACTGCAAAGGCAGTTCTAAGAGGGAAATTTATAGCACTGCAAGCCTTCCTCAAGAGAACGGAAAGAGAGGAAGTTAACAACTTAATGGGACATCTCACGCAACTGGAAAAGGAAGAACATTCCAACCCCAAACCCAGTAGAAGAAAAGAAATAACCAAAATTAGAGCAGAATTAAATGAAATTGAAAACAAAAGAATAATACAACAGATCAATAAATCAAAAAGCTGGTTTTTTGAAAAGGTCAATAAAATAGATAAACCTCTGGCCAACCTAATCAGGAAAAAAAGAGTAAAATCTCTAATATCATCAATCAGAAACAACAAAGACAAAATAACCACAGACTCATCAGAAATCCAAAAAATCCTTAATGAATATTACAAGAAACTTTATTCTCAGAAATATGAAAATCTGAAGGAAATAGACCGGTACTTGGAAGCACGCCACCTTCCAAGACTTAACCAGAATCAAGTGGAAATGTTGAACAGACCCATAACAAGTTCAGAAATAGCATCAACTATACAAAACCTCCCTAAAAAGAAAAGCCCGGGACCAGATGGTTTCACATCAGAATTCTACCAAACCTTTAAAGAGGAATTAGTACCTATATTACTCAACCTGTTCCAAAATGTAGAAAAAGAAGGAAGACTACCCAACACGTTCTATGAAGCAAATATCACCCTGATCCCCAAACCAGGAAAAGACCCAACAAGAAAAGAAAATTATAGACCAATATCACTAATGAATATAGATGCAAAAATATTCAACAAGATCCTAACAAACAGAATCCAGCAACACATCAAACAAATTATACATCATGACCAAGTTGGTTTTATCCCAGGGTCTCAAGGCTGGTTCAATATACGTAAATCTATAAATGTAATTCAGCACATAAACAAATTAAAAAACAAAGACCATATGATTCTCTCAATTGATGCAGAAAAAGCTTTTGATAATATCCAGCATCCCTTCATGATCAGAACACTCAAGAAAATTGGTCTAGAAGGGACTTTTCTTAAACTGATAGAGGCTATCTACAGCAAACCCACAGCCAATATCATATTGAATGGAGTTAAATTGGAATCATTTCCACTCAGATCAGGAACCAGACAAGGCTGCCCATTGTCTCCATTGCTTTTCAACATTGTAATGGAAGTTTTAGCCACTGCAATTAGGGAAGAAAAGGCGATCAAGGGTATCCATATAGGGTCAGAAGAGATCAAACTCTCGCTCTTCGCAGATGATATGATTGTGTATCTGGAAAACACTAGGGACTCTACTACAAAACTCCTAGAAGTGATCAAGGAATACAGCAGCGTCTCAGGTTACAAAATCAACATTCATAAATCGGTAGCCTTTATATACACCAACAACAGTCAAATTGAAAAAGCAGTTAAGGACTCTATCCCATTCACAGTAGTGCCAAAGAAGATGAAATATTTGGGAATTTACCTAACAAAAGACGTGAAAGATCTCTATAAAGAGAACTATGAAACTCTAAGAAAAGAAATAGCTGAAAATGTTAACAAATGGAAAAACATACCATGCTCATGGCTAGGAAGAATCAACATTATCAAAATGTCCATACTACCCAAAGCAATATATACTTTCAACGCACTCCCTATTAAAGCTCCACTGTCATATTTTAAAGATCTTGAAAAAACATTACTTCGTTTTATATGGAATCAGAAAAAACCTCGAATAGCCAAGACATTACTCAGAAATAAAAACAAAACAGGAGGAATCACACTACCAGACCTCAGACTTTACTACAAATCAATAGTGATCAAAACAGCATGGTATTGGCACAAAAACAGAGAAGTAGATATCTGGAATAGAATAGAGAACCAAGAGATGAATCCAGCTACTTACCGCTATTTGATTTTTGACAAGCCAATTAAAAACATTCAGTGGGGAAAAGATTCCCTATTTAACAAATGGTGCTGGGTGAACTGGCTGGCAACCTGCAGAAGACTGAAATTAGACCCACACCTTTCACCATTAACTAAGATAGACTCTCATTGGATTAAAGATTTAAACTTAAGACATGAAACTATAAAAATACTAGAGGAGAATGCAGGGAAAACCCTTGAAGAAATTGGTCTGGGTGAGTATTTCATGAGGAGAACCCCCCGGGCAATTGAAGCAGCTTCAAAAATACACTACTGGGACTTGATCAAACTAAAAAGCTTCTGCACAGCTAAGAACACAGTAAGCAGAGCAAGCAGACAGCCCTCAGAATGGGAGAAAATATTTGCAGGGTATAACTCTGACAAAGGTTTAATAACCAGAATCCACAGAGAACTCAAACGCATCAGCAAGAAAAAAACAAGGGATCCCATCGCAGGCTGGGCAAGGGATTTGAAGAGAAACTTCTCTGAAGAAGACAGGCGCACGGCCTTCAGACATATGAAAAAATGCTCATCATCTTTAATCATCAGAGAAATGCAAATCAAAACTACTTTGAGATATCATCTAACTCCAATGAGACTAGCCTATATCACAAAATCTCAAGACCAGAGATGTTGGCGTGGATGCGGAGAAAAGGGAACACTTCTGCACTGCTGGTGGGAATGCAAATTAATACATTCCTTTTGGAGGGATATATGGAGAACACTCAGAGATCTAAAAATAGATCTGCCATTCAATCCTGTAATTCCTCTGCTGGGCATATACCCAGAAGACCAAAAATCACAACATAACAAAGATATTTGTACCAGAATGTTTATTGCAGCCCAATTCATAATTGCTAAGTCATGGAAAAAGCCGAAGTGCCCATCGATCCACGAATGGATTAATAAATTGTGGTATATGTATACCATGGAATACTATGCAGCCTTAAAGAAAGATGGAGACTTTACCTCTTTCATGTTTACATGGATGGAGCTGGAACATATTCTTCTTAGTAAAGTATCCCAAGAATGGAAGAAAAAATATCCAATGTACACAGCCCTACTATGAAACTAATTTGGGACTCTCACATGAAAGCTATAACCCAACTACAACTTAACAATAGGGGGAAGTGGGAAAGGGGGGGGTGGGTAGAGGGAGGGGAATCGGTGGGATCACACCTGTGGTGCATATTACAGGGGTATTTGCGAAACTTGGTAAATGTAGAATATAAATGTTTTGGCACAGTAACTGAGATAACGCCGGAAAGGCTATGTTAACCACTGGGATAAAAATGTGTCAAATGGTTTATGAAGTGAGTGTATGATGCCCCATAATCATATCATTGTATACACTTATGATTTAATAAAAAAAATTAAAAAAAAAAAAAATTACTTTGACATCAAAGTCATTATATTCTGAAACTCTTGTTCTGACTTTTGTTTTCTCCTCCACCAAGAGAACTTCATTAAGTCCTAATGATTGTCTCGTCTCATAATCTTTCACAGTAGCTATCCTTTCTATGGATATTGTCACCACCTAAGTCCAAACCTTATTACTTCATGTAGGAGTTACTCCAATATTTGTCTTAATGGACTCCAGAGTCTTCTAATTCTAATTTATATGTTATACTTCCAGATTTTCCTTCCTAAAACAAAGAAGAGGGTCCCTCGTTTGTTGAAAAAATCAAATACACATAAAATGTGTACCCATATACTTTAACTGACCATCACAATTCTCCAAAAAAGAATTTCTTCCTGATACTTTGGAGGTATAGCTATGTGATGCAGCTAGACTCAAATATTCAGCATTTTCTGATGATGCATTGTTCTTACTGTATCCATTTATGTTCCCATATTGTTTACCTTGTATAATCTATCCTCAGCCTTCCTTTCTTAATATCTACTCATGCTTAAGGCTATGTGGTCTCTTCTACCTTGTTGACTTTCCTGATTGCCCTGGCTCTTGTTAACATAAGACATAGTTGGTGCTATTTTTATGAGTCTGTTATTTACTGTCTCATAGAGAAAATTCTTCTTATTTCTTTTAGATATAATTATTGGAGGAGACTGATTTTGGTGGTAAAAATTAGCTTGAAGTCTCCATTTTCTGGGAGATATATTCAAAATGTTGAAGGAAACAAATTGTCAGGCAAGTGTAGTATACTCAACAAAGCTATCCTTCAAAAAATGAGAGAGAAAAAAGTTTTTCACAGTAAGGAAACACTGAGGGAATTCACTTTCAGAGGTAGGAATCCTTTGGGTATTTCTCATAAACACAATAATCACTATCATGAAAAACACAAAAGTATAAAGATTACTATGATAGCATGATACACACAGGAGAAAGAAAAAAAGAATCAAACCCTAGCATTACATACAGCCACCAAACCTCAATGATAAACAATGAGAGAAGAATAGGAAAAAGAACATGCAAAACAATGAGAAAAGAATTAACAAAATGACAGGAGTAAGTCCTCACCTGTCAGTAATAACCTTGAATGTAAATAGTAAGAGAAGAAAAGAAGAATAAAACTATACAAAATAATCAGAAAACAAAAAAATTATATAAGAAAGTCCTCATTGATCAATAATAACCTTGAATATAAATGGATTCAATTCCTCATTTAAAATTTATAGACTGACTGAATGGATTAAAAACATGATCCAAATATATACTGCCTACAAAAACTCACTTCAACTGTAAAGACACATATAAACTGAAAGCCAAGGGATGGAAAAAGATTTTCCACACAAATGGAACCCAAAAGTGAGCAGGAATAGCTGTACTTACTTATATTAGATAAAACAGACTTGTAGTCAAAAACCGAAAACATACAAGGAATCTGAAAGAGACTCTGAATACATGGCCCAAGATTTCTCAGCTAGATCAAGAAACACGTTCAATTAACTCCTTGAGTCTGCCTTAAATATCCAAGTTTAGCTTAGATGTAGATTGATCCCTTTCATTTGTGCTGTTAATCTGGGTACAATATGATGTTAGAGCCAGATTTTGTGCCCACATGATGTAATATTTTAACCTCTCCATGAATTTGTGTTTCTTTCTTTTCTTTGTCTCTCTCTTTCTTTGTCTCTCTCTTTCTTTCTTTCTTCCCGGAGTCTCACTATGTTGCCCTCAGTAGAGTGCTGTGGTGTCACAGCTCAGAGCAACCTGAAACTCTTGGGCTTAAGTGATTCTCTTGCCTCAGCCTCCCAAGTAGCTGGGACTACAGGCACCCACCACAATGCCCGACCATTTTTTTGTTGTTGTTGTAGTTGTCATTGTTGTTTGGCAGGCCCTGGCCGGGTTGGAACCCACCAGCCCCAGTGCATATGGACAGCACCCTAGCTGCTGAGCTACAGTGAGGCGAATTTGTGTTTCGAGTCTCACTTTATTGCCCTCGGTAGAATGCCGTGGCATCACAGCTTACAGCAACCTCCAACTCCTGAGCTTAAGCGATTGATTCTCTTGCCTCAGCCTCCTGAGTGTCTGGGACTACAGGTGCCCGCCACAACGCCAGGCTATTTTTTGTTGCAGTTTGGCTGGGGCTGGGTTCAATCCCACCACCTTCGGTATATGGGGCCAGCACCCTACCCACTGAGCCACAGGCACTGCCTGAATTTGTGTTTCTTAATTAAGGACTTTAGATATAGCAGACAACTAGCATGAAGATCTGATGAAGAATTTCCTTTACCTCCTAGTATCTCTTTTACTGTGGGTTTCTACCTTAGCAACAACAATTGATTTGGGTAACATCAAGGTATTAACATATCAGCTTTCAGTGGATGTATTTACTCTCTTATTTTTTAGCAATTTGATGTGACTAGAAAGGACCACACTTCACTCACTTGAGTTGATTTTATTTCTAGTTAAGAAATTGGATTCTATAAGAGACTGGACTAATTATTGTATAATAATTAAATATGATTTAATAGATTAATAAGTATTAATAAGTCCTTTGTTACTTTGCTCATTTTTTGTTGGAAGATAGGCCCAGTTGTCAGTAGTTTGTTGAAGTCCCCATCAATTCTGATGCTACTACTTATCATTGTGTTTAGATCAAATACAATTTGATTTATGAATCTAGGTGCTCCTGTGGTAGGTACATAAATATTTAAGATTGCTAAGTCTTTTTGTTGGATTGTTTCCTTCGCCATTCTATGGTGAGCATCTTTGTCTTTTTTTACTTTTGTTGATTTGAAGTCTATGTTACCTGATATGAAAATGGCTACACTAGCTTTCTTTTGGTTTTTATTTGCATGGAATATAGTTTTCCATACTTTCACCTTCAGTCTAAATGAGTCCTTGTTGATTACATGCATTTTGTGGAGATAGAAGATCTTTTACGTGGTGTGTGTGTGTGTGTGTGTGTGTGTGTGTGTGTGTGTGTGTGTTAATCTATTTAGCCAACCTATGTTTCTTCAGTGGGGAGTTTAAGCCATTTGTGTTTATTGACAATTTTATACGTGTGGTGAATTTCTGTCATCCTGTTGGGTAGGTCCTTATTACTTTGTTTTACCTCTTGAGCCATTGTGGCACTGGGTTCTGAACTTTACCTTTGGGTGGTTTTACACTGGTGGTTGTTTACTGTGCTGATCATTGTGTAATGCAGGTCTCAATACATCCTGTAAAGCAGGTCCAGTCTTCACAGATTCCCTCAGAAATAGCTTGTTTGAGGAAGTCTTTATTTCTCCCTGGTGTAAGAAAGTTACTTTTGCAGGATGCAAGATTCTAGGCTAGCCACTATTATGTTTTAGAAGGCAGCTAAGGATGGTTCCCCACTCCATTCTGGCTTGTAAGCTTTCAGGTTTCAGTTGAGAGGTCTTCGGTTTAGTCTTATCAGTTTTCCTTTTCAAGTTAACTGTTGTTTTGCTTTATTACTTGCAGGAGTGCATATTTTGTGTTTACTTGGGCCAGCCTAATGATTATGTATTGTGGTGACCGGCTCTTTATGATAAATCTCCCAGGAGTCCAGTGCACTTCTTGTAGTACCTGGATATCTAGATTTCTAGCAAGGCCAGGGAAATTTTCCTCAATAATTTACCAAATAAATTATCCAATTCTTACGTATTTTCTTCTTTGCCCTCAGAGACACCTATGATTCTTATGTGTGGCCTTTTCACATAGTCCCACATTTCTTGTAGCCTGTTCATTCCTATTTTTCTTTCTCTTTGATTTATTTATCACAAAGGTATTATCTTCAAGAATCTAAGATTCTTTCTCTTGCCTATTGAGCCTATTCTGAAAGCTTTCCCCTGTGCTTTGTAATTCCTTGAATGCATTTTTCATTTTCAGAAGTTCTGTTTGGTTTTTCTTTGATGTTTTGATTTCTTTAGGGAATTTTTAATTCATTTCCTGCATTGTCTTTGTGGTTTCTTTGTGTTCAGTTTCTATTTTCTCCTGTATTTTCATGAGCTTCCTTATAACCCATGTTTGAAATTCTTCATCATTATAATCTTTTCCTTAATTGTTAAGAGTTATTGTTGTCATGGTGCCTGTGGCTCAAAGGAGTAGGGCGCTGGCCCCATATGCCAGAGGTGGTGGGTTCAAGCCCAGATCTGGCCAAAAACTGCAAGAGTTATTGTTGTCTATAGAGGGGGTGACCTCTCGTTTTGATTTTTCATATTTCTGGAATTTTTTTGCTAGTGCCTTCTCATCTGGCCTCTCAAATGAGAACCAAGGGTGTTAGGGCTGGCTTATAGGCCTGTGTCTGAGATCCCAAAGATCAGTCCCTGAGTGTGTCAGGGAAAGTGCTGATCCTGGGTTGCCTTTGAATTGCTATAGAAAGTTTAATGAACCCCTGCCCTGCTATCTTCACCTCTTTCTGACAGTGCGTAGTGAGTTGGGTCCCTACAGCTACCTCTTGGTGATATCGAATGGTACTTATAAGTGTGAATCAGCCACACCCTGTTTGCTTGAGTTGGAAGAAGCTTTGAAATTAATAAAGGTAATACTGTAAATGTCTATATTCTTTGTTCCATGTTAATACAAACCACTTCTGATTCTCCTTCTTGAATGATATGAAAAATAATGCATTATTAGTGCAATAGCTGTAAGACATGTACCCAAGTGGTGTGATTATGCTCTAGTAAAGATACCAAATACAATACAGCAGCTACAATGGGGCTATTACTTGGTTGATTAAGTTTGCAGTAGTCTACTATTATTTTTGATAATCCATTTGGTCTTTGCATGGGCTAGATTGGTCAATTAAATGGAGTTATAATAAAGTAACTGAAATTAAAAAGCTGCTGACAAAGAGATAATTCCGATTAGAAGTTCATGAATTAACAACTCTCCAATTTTTAAATAATCATGATGTTTGTCTGGTTAGTTTGTATACCTCTCACATTATATATAAGCTATTAATAAGTAAAATTATTTGGGCTTCCAAAAAGTCTCCATTCTTATGCATTTTACAGTTAATATTTGTAATTCCTTTGCTCAAAATTTAGGCTTCCATTTTTTTCATCTAAAATTTTCATTGGTATCACACTCACTCAAGTGGCACAATTTTTTGCATATTTAGACCTCTCCTTAAGTAAAAAACAAGGTGCATATTTCTTCTTCCTTACAGTACTAAAATAAACTATTGTGTCAACCATTCAGAATTTTGTCTCAAAACAATTTGATATTGAGAAATAATATAAGAGAGTCAGGGAATCTTCAACTGTAGAGTAGATCTTTACCCCCTCAGTGCTTGGGTGGTGCTATGGACCAAGAAATTCAAAATGTCTCCATCATGGTTGGTTATTGTAAGTTAGTAGCTAACCAGGAAAACTCAGAACTGCCTATCTGACACAGTGTAGAGCTTATGTAACTATAAATTACATATTCATCAATAAAGATTAGTTAAGTTCCTTCTAAGAAAGTTACTTCTTAACCATGAAGCCCAGCTAAGTGGTGATCTTTGATGTTGAAATTTCATGATGTTTCACGGTGGAGTCACAAGAATATGAGTTTCAATACAACATTGAATTCTTATCACAAAGAATTGTTGCTAATTCTGCTGGCTGTAGCCCAGCTCCTTTAGTAATTTTTCTCCACCAAACCAAAATGAATAATAAAGTGTGTTCTCTGTGCTCCTCAGCTCCCACATATCTCCACCCACCCGTCTTCTGTTCCATAACCAAAAAATAAACCTACATACACTTTCAAATATATTATGGTGGGTTTTATTTAGAATTCTATATCAGGATGTTAACATTTTTATTATTTCTCATAAATATGCTGCAATGCCAGAATTGGCCATTTCTCCTAAAAATGGATGGAAAAGCACTTTCCCTTTGTAAAATTAATTTAGCATCATTCTAAATATTTTTAATCACCTGAGATAAAATTATTCAAATATTGTGGGTTTCTGTTGAAAGTTACTTTTTAATGTCTCAGCATTGTAAAAGCAAAGGTATACTCCCTCCAACAAGTCAGTATAAAAAACGCAAAATTATTACCATGAGTCAAGAAGTTTGAGTCACTTATGTGTGCAGAAATAGATAAAAATCCTCTGAAGTTCAAAGACTTGAACCACTAGTCAAGGACAGTATGGCGGGAGAAGCATTAGGAACACCTGTTCTTCATAGAATAGAGTGAATTGTTAGGAAATAAATTAATGCCATTTTTCTAAAAAGTGGTTAGGAATACTCAAGAACTTACAAGGCCAGAAACTCTAAAAAATATCCTGGGGTTACCCCAATGGAGACAGAAAGACTCTGGGTCATGGGGTAATAATATGCAAATCAGAAAAAGTTTCAAAAGAAACACAGATTCCTAAGTCAGCATTGCTCCTGTATCATGTAAGGTATGCTTCCTTGACCTATTATTTATCTTTCTATCTACTCTTTCTGCCTTACCAAGAAGAATTTTAACCCTATTGTATTAAGTTGAATGATGAGAGAATGAAACTCATAACAAATGTTTAAAATGCATTGTCATGCTAAAGTTAAGCAAATCTCTAGCTCCTGTGGACCACTTAGGACCAAAAATCAGACCAATTAGTTAATTGTTTTCTTTATACTCATAGCTGTTTGGCAGAGAACAAATCAAGAACATATGCGTTTGTAGGCATGAACTCATCTGTATATTGTAGATGATGTAGGCCTCATCATCTTGGAATCTGACACAACTCTATTTGTTGGCTTGCTGGAGATGTGCATCAGGGTAAGCATGGTTTACTGTGATGTCTTTATTTTCGAATATACCATGCCAATACAATTCAATTACTACTCTTAGAAATGGGCAGGAAATCACTTTCTTTTTCTTTTATTGTTTAAGGTTCTTTGAGGGTACAAAGAATTAGGTTACACTGATTTCATTTGTTAGGTAAAGTCCCTGTTATAATTGTGTGCCACCCCCAAGAAGTGTGCCATATGCCATGACCCCATCCCCTTCCCTACTCCCCTCTCCATGGCCTCTCATTTCTCTAACCCTCACCTTGTATTACATCATCTACTGCCTTCATATTAGAATTGAGTATATTGGATTCTTGATTCTCTATTCTTGTGATGCTTTACTAAGAAGAATGTGTTCCAACTCAGTCCAAGTTAATACAAAAGATGTAAAGTCTCCATCTTTCTAATGGCTGAATAGTATTCCATGGTATACACATACCACAGTTTGTTAATCCATTCCTGGTTTGGTGGGCATTTAGGTTGTTTCCACATTTTGGTGATTGTAAATTGAGCTGTGATAAATAGTTTAGCATAAATGTCCTTATGATAAAATGATTTTTTTTTCTTCTGGGTACATGCCTGCTAATGGGATTGCAGGATCAAGAGGGAGGTCTAATTTGAATTCTTTGAGGATTCTTCATACTTCCTTTCGGAAAGGTTGTATTAGTTTGCAGTCCCATCAACAGTGTAAAAGTGTTCCCTTCTCTCCACAGCCATACCAGCATCTGCAGCTTTGAGATGTTGTAGCTAAGGAGATCACTTTCTTTTGTACAGATTCACTGATAGATTTTCGGTAATTGCCTGAGTACTAAAGGCAATGTTACATTAATATATTTTTACAAAATAATGCTATATTGGTAATTTTCTATTTTAACTTTACACGTTGTTAAAAAAAAGAATATTCATAACACTTGCTAAAGATAGCACTGCAAACTTTATTTAAAGATGGGAGAGGACCATGGCAATAGGTAAAGAGACCACTTGCAACAGAATCTTGCAAGGGAAGAGAGAGATTGGACTCAGCTATGACCTCCAAAATGACACATGGGTGATAATAATAACGAACGAACAGGGTGTAAGCCAGTGTAGGGAAAATTACTAAGAGGAATTATCAAGGATAAGGGGTTTCCTGACTAAACTGACTTGATAGGATCCTTGCTGAAGGTGGCCCAAACTGCTAAAATATGGCTAGATATCAGAGGTGGGAGATCTTCCCTGATCTGCCTTAGCAGGATTCTTACTCAAACCAGATTCTGCAAGGACAGGGAAGGGACCCCAAGGTCCAGTCTAATCCAGCAGAATACTCACCGAGCCTCTCTAAAGTTTTGGTCAAAGGAGTGTCTTCTCTGAGATGTTCTGCGTACTTAAGCTAGACATAGAATATTCACACAGTGAAACAACTTCAGATTTCTAAGGCAACTTTATTATTTCTGCACTATAGAGACTAATTAAAGGAATTAATTAATCCCATAGATTCCTATGGGATCTAGGGACTTGACTTTCTGTCTTTAAGAATTATTTATAGACAAAAGCTTAAATACTTCTAAGTAAATAAATATATATGACTGGAACAACACTTAGCAGCCACTGTTAAAACCCAGGATCACTATGTGGGCATAAATTGGGCATGTGTTTATTGTCTTGGTTTCAGTGACTCAACATATACATCTGTCCAAAAAGGCTCTCTTCCAAGGTTATTCTCAAATCAATGTAATTGAAATTACCAAAACTGCTAAAAAGTACCAAATCTTTTAATCATTTATCAAGTTAATTAATAAAAAGGAATCTTTTTGTAACAAGAATGGGTCACCAGGAAAAGTATAGACAGGAGGAAAAAGCCTGTAATTAGCAAATGAAGAAAAAGATATGAGTTCAAAGTTTTGGTTACTTTGATGGAGTTGGCCATCACTTATTTTCTCCTCTCAAATGTTTTATTCATTGTTTGTAAAAGAAAGTTAAGGTTGTCATATAAGAGAATGCCAGTCTTTCCTACCAAGGGTCAAAAGCAAGGGTTCTAAATCCCTTAGACAGAAATGCTATAAAGGTTTCTTCTGGTTTAAGACATACAGAAACTGGTAGAGAAAATGAAAATGATTTAGACTAAATGAATTTTTTATTGTCCCCGTGGGAGGGAAACAAAAATGACTCAACTATTTTAATAAGGCTTAAGGTTCATTTAAAGAATCTTCATGATTCATCTGCATTTATTTTTTCTGTCACAAAACTACTCATAACACTGTTCCCAAAAGAAGAGATAGAAATGATAATGAGATGGATACCAGAATATAAATATAATGACTAGAGAAAATTATTTTTAAAAGTTAACCAAGGCATAGATTTCAGACAGTAAATCTTAGTCTCAGGTTGTTATATATGTCAAAATCAAAGGCACACACACGCACATCTATGAGTATAAATGTGTATCTTATGTATGTAGTGTTTAATGATTTTCACTATGGCAATGACATTTGTTGATTAGCTGGAATAAAATTCATTTCTCAAATTTCAAGATCGTAAGTTGTCTCTGAAAGAACCTGTAGCTTCTCATAAATAGAACCGTTGTAAAATATTTTTAAAGTTGAGAAGTAAAAGTATTTCTTTCTCTAGTTCAGTGAGCAAACTAAAAATTTATACCATTTTCTTTAATTATTTGCTTTTCCTTGTTTTGTTCCTGTCATTGTATCAGAAACACTGATTCATTAGCCCCCGATGGCTGTGGTGTTTGCCAAGTTAATATTTTGTTTCAACACATTTATTTATAAACAGGTCATATGGCATATAAGTGAGATGCTCTGACTTTCACTGTTGTTTGCAACAGACATTGACAGAACATGATCAGTTCCTCCCTGGAGAGCAGAGTCTAGCAATGGAAACCCCTGCTCATGGATGCTTCTTGTTTATCCAGTATCATTTCTGCTCTTTCAAAAAGATCTGCTGAAAATAACTGATCCCTGTTATCCTCCCTACAATTGCTGTATTAATTAAACAAACAAATAAGAAATATTGAGTAGTGTTTCACAGGGAAAAAAACTGGAAATTATTCTAGCTACAGCAAACTTACAAAATAAATATATTTTTATGAGGGTCAGGTATTTTCCTAATTCTGCTTTTCCAATTTCTGCAATATTTTTGCTATCAATTGGGATGCTCCTCACAGAAGTGTCCTGACCCTATCAAAATACCAATGACACTCTTCAAAGAAATGTTTAAAAAAATCCTAAAATTCCTATAGAATAAGGAAAACAAAGTCAAAGTCAAAAGACCCAGAATAGCTAAAGTAATCTTAAGCATAAAGAACAAATCTAGATGTGGGACCTCACCTAATGTGCATGATGCAATGGTACATTTCAAAACTATTAATAAAAGAGTATAATTGTGATGGATGTGTTACTTAATTCAATGTAAGCATTTCACATTGTATATCGAAGCAGTACACTGAAACCCATAAATGCATCAATGTACAAAGTTATGATTTAATAAAAAATAATTAAAAAAACTTAAATGTAAGAACTGAAACTATGAAACTACTAGAAGAAAACATCAGGGAGGTGCTTCAGAACATTGGTTTGGGCATAGATTTTTTTGAGTAAGACCTCAAAAACACAGACAACCAAAACAAAAGTTGAAAAATGGAATTAGATCATGTAAAAAAGCTCCTGTGCAGAACAGGAAATCAACAAAATGAAGAGATAATCTACAGATTGGGATAAAAATGAATATAATTAGCATCTGACAAAAGGTTAATATTCATAATACATAAAGGACTCAAATAACTCAATCTCATAAAACAAATAATCCAGTTTAAAAAATGGTCAAAGGCCTGAATAGACAATTCTCAAAAGAAGACATACATTTGGCTAATAGGATATGTGAAAAAAATGCTCATCATCACTAATTATCATTGAAATGCCATTTAAAACTACCATAAGATAACATTTCCCTTCAGTTAAAATGGCAATTATCAAAAAGACAGAAAATATAAAATGCTGGCAAGGATGCAGGGAAAGGGAAACACTTACATGTTGTTGGTTGGAATGTAAATTAGCACAGCCACTACATAAAACATTGTGGAGGTTTCTCAAATACTAAAACTAAAAATACCATATGATCCAAAAATCTCACTGCTGGGTATAGCTTCCTCAAAAATAGAAACAGCATATTTAAGGAATATCCGCATTCCCATGTTTATTGTAGCACTATTCACAATAGCAAAGATGTGAAATTAACCTAAGTGGGTTTTTTTTTTTTGGTTTTTGGCTGGGGCTAGGTTTGAACCTGCCACCTCCGGCATAAGGGGCCGGGCGCCCCACTCCTTGAGCCACAGGCGCCACACAACCTAAGTGTTTTTCAATGGATGAATATGTAAATAAAATGTGGCAAAGTCTAGTGGCCCATGCCTTTAATCCCAGCACTTTGAGAGGCCAAAGTGGGAGGATTATTTGAGTCCAGGAGTTCAAGACAGCCTGGGCAACAAATAATTAAAAATTAGCCAGGCATGGTGTTACACACCTGAAGCACTAGCTACTTTGGAGGCTTAGGTAGGAGGATTGTTTGAGCCCAGGCAGTTGTACAGTTGCAGTGAACTATGATGATGCACTCTAGCCTGGACAACAGAATGAGATCCTCTAAAAAAAAAAAAGAAAGAAAGAAAGAAAGAAAAAGAAAATGTTATATATATATGTATATATAATGTGTATATATATATAAATGTATATATATACACACACACGTGTGTATATACATGGAATATTATTCTGCTATAAAGAAAAGTTAAATCCTGTCATTTTCAACAGCCTGGATGGAATTGGAGGACATTATGTTAAATGAAGTTAGCCAGGCACAGAAAGACAAATGTTACATGTTCTCACTGATGTGTGGGAGCTAAAAACGTTTGTCTAGTAGAGGTGGAGAGTAGGATAATGATTTTGGAGGTGGAGAAGGGTAGTGTGTGTGAGGGGGAGAATAAAGAGACGTGGTTTGGGCAGCACCTATGGCGCCGGTCCCATATGCCAAGGGTGGTGAGTTCAAACCCAGCCCCGGCCAAACTGCAACAAAAAAAAAAAAAAAAGAGAGATGTGGTTAATAGGTACCAAAATGCAGTTAGACAGAAGGAATAAGATCTAGGTTCCAGTAGCACTATAGAATAACAATAACAATAACTTACTGTATATTTCAAAATAACTAGAAGAGTAGATTTGAAGCATTCTGGACACAATGAAATGGTAAATGTTTGAGCTGACGGATATCCCATTTACCCAGATTTGATCACTACACATCATATTTTAGTATCAAAATATCACATGATCCCCCCAAATATGTACAACTATTATGTATCTATAATTTTTGTAGAAAGGAAAGGAAAATTTCCTGAATGTGGCATAGCAGAAGTATATGTAGAAACAAGAAGAAAAGAATTGGTATATTGTGCCCAGGGAGGACCTCTATGTTCCCAATTACCATCTCCCACCTACTCAAGCTTTTTTTAATATTCATAAAAATTTCTTTTGAGGGCCTCATATTACTCAGGAGTACATCGATACTGGCATTTGGCAGTGTTCACCCAATGAAACGTGGACTAGAAATGTCAGATTATATTGATATTGTCTGAATTCTTTCTTTCACTAGTCTCTTGCTTTTTTTAACCTATTCTTATCTCTTGTCTATTCTCTGATATCCTCAACAAAGCTTGCTTGGGAATTCTTCTGTTCTTTTTCCACCAATCACTTCTCAATTTTATAAATTCTCATATTCTTCCAAGATTATTGTCTCTCATTTCCTTACCTGGTCAACTCACAAAAGAGTGATTGCATTCCAGTTGTTCTGTTTTTAATGTTCTAATGCAGAGAAATCACAATTCTGAACCATCCCCTGAGACAGGAAGGCTGGCTGAAGTCTTGCTATGTCAAGTGAGGTCTGAGGATCAAAAGCATTGGCATCTTCTGGGACCTTGGTAGGAACCAGAAGTTCAGATCTTATTCCAGACCTACTATATGAAAATTCACTTATCTGCATTTTAACAAGATTCCCTAGTTAACTGTGTCCATACATTAAAGCATGACACACACTGGACTAGGTCACTGGTCCTCTAACTCATTATTACTATTTGTTTTTTTGCAGTTTTTGGCCAGGGCTGGGTTTGAACCCACCACTTCTGGTATATGGGGCCAGTGCCCTATTCCTGTGAGCCACAGGCGCCACCCCCTCTAACTTATTTTTAACAGCATATCTTTCTCAGCAAAATTAACATTGAGTACATTTACTTCAAAATATGAATGTAATGAGGCACCAGGATACGATAGATATGATAGTTCAAAGTATGTCTGGCATACCAAATTCAAATGTTCAAGGAAAATAAATGCCTGATAATTTTTCAAATACAGTAGAACCTCTGTAAATTGACCACCCAAGGGACTGTAACCCATGGATCAACATGTGGAGGTGGTTAACATAAGGCACAAGGCCTCCTGTACTAATATGTGCATGTGGTACATGTCCAGTCTGTGAAGATTAGGTCAATTTAAGGAGGTGGTCAATAGAGGGAGGTGATTAACTGTGGAGGTTTTACTCTATTGAAATCCTTCAAAGTATTAGAGACTAGACTTTGAAGGGTAGATTTGTAAGATTTTTTTCAGAGGAAACCATTGCCATGATGTGACTTCACCTACTGCTTTCAATGCTTCAAGGTGAAAAAGTGGGGACATCTAGAATCCACCTTGAGCCTAATGAGAAATCTCATGTTTGTTCCTTGGAGTTCTCAAGGGACTGAGGATTGGCCTGTCCCTACTGACAAGTAAGCCATGGAAGCAAGTCAGACTCAGTGGTGAGGTATTTGGTGACATAGCAAAGGAAAACTGTATAGGAATAAGCCTGTCCTCCAGGAGTTTGACAATGGGAAACTGCATGTTTTCCACGATCCATAAGCAAGTGAGAACTAGAGCCATTTTGATTCTTGTCCAAGAAACCCAAGTGGGAGGATAAAGGGACTGCCAATTGTGGATTCTAAAAGTCCACCAGAAACGTTGGTTGATTACTTAAAGCTGAGCCTATGTAACACACTGGGAATATTGGAGAACATCTGTGGGTCAAGGAAAGCAACATTGATTAGACTTACTGTAGTAAGGGAGACCTTGACTAAGTGAGTCTTGTAGTCATGTACTAAAGGAGTCTTACAGTGTCTTAGGATAAGTCCGGAAAGAATATTTACAGGATTTTAGAATCTTGGTTTGGTGATTTTAAGGCTTATCTTGTAAGGTAGGGAACTGTTTAAGATTGGACATAGCTTTTGGTAAAACTTTGGATTTTTTTAGTTGATTCAGTCTTGTATTTCAGGAGGAAACCATTTTCTGGAGGAAGTAGATAAGTTATTTTTTTGTTATGAAAACATTGTGTAGAGCTGGAAGGAGATGGGAATGGTAAATTACTGCTAATGGATATGGGGCTTTCTTTTTGAGTTGATGAAGATGTTCTGAAGTTGGATTGTGGTGATGGTTGCATAACTATGTAAATATACAAACCCCACTAAATTATACATTTCAAAAGGGTGAATTTTATGGTATTTGAATTATATTACAATAAAACTGCTATTAAATACATATATTAAATTGGCAGATTAACTATGAGTGTATGTGCATCTTCATATGTTTCTAAGATAGCAACTATTAACAGTTGCTGGTCATTTCTGAGAATTCTAGCACATTAACATCTTTCTTTTTATTTTTTAAAAAAAGCCATAATAGCACTAATGCCAACTATGCTTTTTTTTGCTGCGTCAGGAACAAGTGAACCTCTTTGGAGAAATAAAAGATTATTGTCAATGACATAAATACTTGAGAAAATTGAATCCTACTTTTTAAAGTAACTAGATTTGAGAGCTTTTAATAGGTGACACATTATTTTTCTGCAACAGAACCATCCAGAAATGGGAAAAGTTAGAAAAAAAAATCCCTTCTATAATAATCTCTACATAGCACAAGATATTTTCAACAGCAAATAATTTCTCATTCTTTGTAAAATTCTACTTCATATTTAAGTGACAGATTACATATGAGAATGCATATGTGTTTACATGCCTGCAAGGTAGCAACTACTGACATCCCTGAAAACATCAGCAAATTAACACCAATCATTTTGTAGGAGAAAAAGTGGATATGGCTCTAATTTCAACTACTTTCGTGGTGCTTTGTTAGGAGTTTATCAGGGGACCTTGGTGAGGAAAAAAGATACCATGTTCACACCCTATTCCAATATATATTATTGTGAAGATTCTACCATTTAAGACAATAAAATCACATACCTGGGTACTTATAAACCACAATCTGTTGGAATATGTTGAAAGCAAAGGAACCAGTAAAGTCACTGCTGTGGCTACATACCAGGCTTTCCTCAGGTCATGATGTGTGATATGACACTTGAGCATCTAGCAGACAAACCAAACATGAAAGTCATGTATCAATCATTAGCAAACCTCATTGCTTTCCATTTTTAAATAGAATTTTGTTATTGGAAGGTAGACTGTTTTCTTACAGTCGAGTCACCTGGCATAGCCCTGAAAGATGTGTTCTGAACTTTGGAGGCAAAGGACCTAGAACAGGCTTGGGTAGGAGGCAGAGAATTTAAGGGCAACACCATCAGCCTGCTAGCTCCCTAGTTCCACCCCTCTACCTTTCCCCAGCTTTCATATCCCCAAGAACTGCCTCTGTCACCATCTGTTGTGCACCTCACCACAGAAAGCTGGTTCTGACAGCTAATAGATCTTATTTCTACCCAAGGAATTTATTAATGCTCTAGTCTGATGGATTCCCATATCTATACTGCAAAGTTGATTTTCCTCAGCAAAGACTCCACAATTACAAAAGACTAAACGTGGTCACATGAAATGACAAGAAAGGGCATAAACCAGGAGAACTTCTCTGAGGGTTTTATAATTGTGCATTTTGAAAATTGTAAATTACTCTTCAAAGGGGTTAAAGGGAAGGATTAACCTCTGTGGAGTGCCTAATACAATGCCAGCATCTCCGGGGGCTTACTAATCGGTTTCTGGGTTTTGACACTTTTAACTAAGGAGAACAAAAATGTAGACAATGAGCTTTTAAAATGCCAATTAGAAACATTTAATGCAGGCACTAAGAAAATGGACTTCACACCCTAGAGCTACATATACATACTTACCAACTTGCACATCTTGAGAGCACTCTGCTATTCTAATATCCTGATCATTCAGCTTCTTGTAATGGTGTGATTTGCCAGAGGTAATCTTTAAATTCCTTGCTCCACTTTTACAACTGAGACTTTGCCTTTTTAAAAAATCACATTTATCTGTACTCCTAAATTGATATGCTATAGAACAGGGTTTCTGAACCTCAGTGGTACTACTGACATCTGAGGCCCAGATAATTCTTTGTTGTAGGGAGCTGTACAGTGCATTGTAAGATATACCCCTGGAATCAGTATTGCTGGCTTCTACTCTCTAGATACCCCTTACACACCACTTTCCTAGGTGATGGCCAAAATACCAAATATTCTTTGGGGAGCAAAACCACACCCTGTTGAGTACCACTGATGTAGAGCTGTAGAATTGTAGAGTGTGCCTACACAGCTAATAACAAAATAAAAAAGAAAAAAAAGAATGCTGCCTAAATTAGCAATAATAATTATTTCTGATTTTTGATAAATGGTAAAATTTCCTCAATAGACTTGAAACTTACCCTGCATTGTGGGTATATTTGGAACTTCATTGCAAGGGTATATTATGCATTTTCTCAACCATTCACCATTGATTGACTACTTCCTTCTTTCTCCTATATACAGGAGGCACTGTAGACTATATTTCTGGGAAGTGAAATAATAGACAATAGCACAATCTGTCTCAAAAATTTCATAGTGACCTACATCCATATACTATATTTTATTAATCTACTCATGTATTGATGGGAACTTGGATTGATTCGACATCTTTGCAATTATGAATTGTACCACAATAAACATTCAAGTGCAAGTGTCATTCTGATAAAAGACATTTTTTTCCTTGGGGTAAATACCCAGTAGTGGGACTGCTGGATCAAATAGTACGTCTACTTTTAGTTCTTTGAGGTATCTCCATACTGTTTTCCACAGAGATTGTCCTAGTTTGCAGTCTCACCAGCAGTGTATAAGTGTTCCTTTCTATCACCATCCATGTCAGTATCTGTTGTTTTCGGACTTTTTGATAAGCATTATTCACACTGGAATTAGGTGATATAGTATTGTGGTTTTGATTTGCATTTCCTGGCTTGAAAATGTGGAGGAAATGGACAAATTCTTACAAACATATGGTCTCCCTAGGCTCAACCAGGAAGAAATAGAATTCCTGAACAGACCAATATCTAATACCAAAATTGAAATAGCAATAAAAAATCTTCCAACAAAAAAGTCCTAGACCACATGGTTTCACACTCAAATTTTATCAGACCTACACAGAATAACTGGTACCTATGCTGCAGAAATTATTCTATAACATTGAAAAGGAGAGAATCCTTCCCAACACGTTTTATGAAGTCAATATTACTTTGATACCAAGGCAAAGAAAGGACACAACAACAAAAAAGAAAGCTACAGACCAATATTCCATATGGATATAGATAAAAAATTCTCAATAAAATCCTACCAAACTGAATTCAGCTACACATAAAAAAAATAATCTACCAATACCAACAGAAGCAAGGATGGTTCAATATATGCAAATCTATAAATATAATTTATCACGTAAATAAAAGCAAAAACAAAGACTGTATGATCCTGTCAATAGGTGTAGTGAAAGCCCTTGACAAAATTCAACACCTTTCTATGATAAAGCTTAACAGAATAGGCATAGATGGGACTTACCTTAAAAATTATAAAATCCACATATGACAAATCCACAGCTAGTATCATATTGAATAGAAAAAAAATTGAAAAAAAAACCCACTTAGAACTGGAAAAAGACAAATTTGCCCACTATCACCACTTCTATTCAACTTAGTGCTGGCAGTTTTAGCCAGAGAAATCAGACAAGAGAAGGAAATCATGGGTATCCAAATGGGGATAGAAGAGGTCAAGCTATCACTCTTTGCTTATGACATGACTTTATATCTAGAAAACCCCAGAGATTCTGCCAAGAGATGCCTGGGATTTATAAATAAATTCAGCAAATTCTCAGCTTACAAAATCAACGTACACAAAATAGTAGCTATATGAATAAGAATGAAACAGGACCTCTACCTCTCACCATATGCAAAAATTAATATAAGGTGGGTAAAAGGCTTAAATGCAAGGCACAAGACCATAAAAATTCTAGAAAAAACTTAAAAGAAAAACTCTTATAGGCATAGGCCTAGACAAAGAATTTATAACTAAGACACTAAAGGCAAATAAAATAACAACAGTAATAAATAAATGGGTTTATTAAATTAAATGTCTTCTTCACAGCAAAGGAAATAATCAACAGAGTAAATAAAAAACCCACAGAATAGCAGAAAATATTCATAAGCTATGCATCTGGAAAAGGACTAGTATCCAGAATCTACAATGAACTCAAATCAGCAAGAAAAAAAAAAAAAATTGGGCAAAGACACAAACAGAAGTTTTCCAAAAGAAAATAGACAAATGGCCAACAAACAAATGAAAACTGTTCATCATCACTAATCATCAGGGAAATGTTAGTTAAAACCACAGTTTACCCCTGTCACAATGGCCATTATTAAAAAGTTGTTATAATGGCCATTACTTTACCCCTGTCATAATGGCCATTGTTAAAAAGTTAAGAAAACAATGCATAGATGTGGCAAGAAGAAAGCAGTATACACTGCTTGTGGTACTACAAATTAGTATAACTTCTATGCAAAACAGTATGGAGATTGTTCCAAGAAATAAATACAGACTTTATAATTTTTTCCAGCAGTTTCACTATTGGTTCTCTAAAGAAGTCATTTCATCAAAAGGACACCTGAACTTAAATGTTTATTGCAGCACAGTTTACAATTGCAAAGATGTGGATCAACCTAAGTGTCCATCAGTCCACGAGTGAATGATGAAAATGTGATACAAACACACAACCCCACATGCCCATGGAGTACTACTCAATCATGAAAAGGAATGAAATAGTATCATTAGCAGCAACTTGGGTTTAACTGGAGATCGTTATTCTAAGTGAAGTATCTCAAGAATATAAAACCAAATAACACATATTCTCACTAAGTGGGAGCTAAAGAATGGGTTGCAAAGGACGCTGAAAACCAAAGAGTGACCGTGAGCAAAAAACTTACCTATTGGGTACAGTGAACACTATTCTAGTGGCAGGCACACCAAAATTCCTGATTTAAGAATCGTACAAGGAATCCACGTAACAAAAGCATTTGTATCCCCTTAATATTTTTAAAATAAAAATCCACCCCCCAAACTTCCAGAGTTTAGTTGCCCCAAAGTTCAATATAAATCAAGTATATTATGAAACCAGGGTATGGGGCCCCATGATCACATTAATGTACACAGCTATGATTTAATTAAAAAAAAAAAAAGAAACCACATCCCCAAGTATGGAATTTACTGGGCTGTTCTGGAGAGGTCATGTATTTAGAATTGTTTCTTCAGGATGACAAGACTACAGTAAGGATGACAATTCTGGTGTGTTGAAAGGGTTGAAATGATTCATTCTCAGATGAATCATTTTGCTCTATAATCCTTTGGTGTAAGAAGAAAGCTCTAATTTCAAACAAATAAAGCTACAAAGTGAAAAAAAAATAAATCAGCAGACTTAGTAGATGGCCTCCTAATGTGGGTGGGCCTCATCCAATCAGTTGAAGGTCTTTAGAACAAAGACAGAAGTTTCCCCAGGTAGAATGAATCTGGCTGCAACACAGAAACTCTGCCTTGCTGGCGTGCTCTGAAGATTTCAGATCAAGACTATGCCAATTGTAGTCTGAATCTCCAACCATCAGCCTTCTCCAAAGAGTCAAAGATTTTGGATTTGCCAGCTCCCATGATTGAATGAGCTGGTCATTTAGAATAAATCTCTCTCTCTCTAAAAAAAAAGCACACACACACACAGTACATGCACACAGAATACATTCAAAACAAATCTTAAGCATTTCAAAAGTATGGCTGAGAACACCTTAAGAGGAAACTCAGAAGATTGTACAAAGAAGACTATAAGGAAGAATTTAATGCTAATTTAATGCTAAATAAAAATGTGGTGGCCAGGTAAAAAAATGAAAATAAAAATAAATAAATACAGCTTAATAATATAAAAAAAATAAATCAAGTATAATTTGGCAACTGAGAAACTCTTAGCGTACTGTAATAGTAAGATGAAACATAAATCACATGAGTTGTGTTAAATCCGCCTTGGCTTTAGAATTAGGATAGTGATTTATTAGGAAACCGTTGAGGGTAGTTTTATTTCTGCTACCAAGAGTGTGTTTCTTTTTATTTTTTCAACATAAAAGTTTATAGTTGATATGTTTCTAACAGCATTGAGTCGAAAGACATTTTTACATATAATTGAACTTCAGTATTATAAAAACGTTCAGCTGGAACTTTTTAGAAAAATGTTTAATACAAACCCTAAATTGTGACCCCCCCACATGTATACTATTTTATTCATGGTTTAAAGGTAACTATTACCTCTAATTAGAAAATAATTTAAATTTATGGAAAATAAATACCATTAAAGTAATCAATTGTATTTTAGTAACAATATGAAATTGGAGGAAAGGGTTTGGCAGTTGATAACATCACGAAAACCTGAGCAGCCTATGGTGGGAACAAACATCCAGCTACAGCTGCCACTCTTGCCTATGTAAACGTACGAGGAATTTTTTCACATCTATTTTGATGGTAGGTAGATGTGTCTTCATTATTTTGTTGTGCAGGTTTCCTATTTCCCTAAGCCCATGGTGATTATCACCAATGACTAGTAGATGACATATTCAAAAATGAAAACAACAGAAATTAGGTAGGAGAAGAATGTGGAATAAGAAACTCTCAGGGTTATATTCTTCTACTAGTGTAGTGATTAGTATTAATAAAAATAACATCTATATTTATTTATTTATTTATTTTTTTTTTTTTATTAAACCATAGCTGTGTACATTAGTATGATCATGGGGCACCATACACTTGGTTCATATATCATTTGACACATTTTCATCCATATTTCAGGCAAATGGTATCCAGAAAAAAGCAGGAGTTGTAATTTTATTTGCGGACACAATAGGCTTTAAACCAACAAAAGTAAGGAAGGACAAAAATGGTCACTTCATATTTGTTAAGGGTAAGACTCAATATGATGAGATTTCAATTATTAATATCTATGCACCCAACCAGAATGCACCTCAATTTATAAGAGAAACTCTAACAGACATGAGCAACTTGATTTCCTCCAACTCTATAATAGTCGGAGATTTTAACACTCCTTTGGCAGTGCTGGATCGATCCTCCCAACAAAAAGCTGAGTAAAGAAATTCTAGATTTAAATCTAACCATCTATATTTATTTTGAACAACTATTATTTTTAGACACAAAGTTAGGTATTTTAAAATGGATATTTACTTTTGAATTTTATAATCATGAACTTTATTGTTGCCTATGCTGTATCATCCCAAAGCAAGTATTCTATGACTATGTCTACAAGAGTATAAATTATCCTGGATGCTTTTTAAAACAAAAAGAATTCATAGGGCTGCTTTTTAAGAATCTGTGTCATAGACAGATTCCTCTAATATGGATAAAACTAACAGAGTGAAATATCTGAAAATTTAATTTGCAAATTATTAGTAAATTATTATGAAAACTGATTATGAAATCTAAAAAATAATTAAAATTAACTATGGGTTAAAAATATCTTTCTAAATCACAGGGCTTGGAAAAAAAATCTCTATGCATCACCAATGAAGAACAAAAATGGGCATTCCCCATCCGGTTTGCCTTGACGAGTTCACTGATGTCCAAATGAGAAAGTGCCAGGATCACTGACCTAGAAGTAAATAGTACTTGGTACTTGTGAGCTGTTTGATTTGGAAAAAATATTTCTCCTCTTTGAGGGTCATCTTGTTCTTAAAATAAATAAGTTAGAAAAATGATGTTTGAGGAATTTTTTATTTCCAAAACTACTATAATTACTAGATAAATAAATGTATTTTTATTCTAAGTTTTGCATTTGTATTTTATATACTTACTGCAAAATATTATTTTCTCTGATTGCAGAAGTTTGGCTTACCCCAACATGAGGGGAATTTAATTAGTAAATGGAATGAATGTGATACTTTTAGATTTGCTATTCATGCAGTCTTGAAACTGGCAATATTATGTACCTTTGGAATACAGATAAGAAAGGCCCACGTCTCTTTGTCTGTCTCTCTATGTCTGCCTCTCCCTGTCTCTCACATACAAACACACACATCTCTACCTTCATTCTCCATCTCATCCCTGATTATTTCCAGCAACCAGAAGCCAGCGCCAGGATATACAGCAGTCACAACCTCAAATAACTTCTATTTTTGTGCCATTACAATGCCCAAGAGTCAAGACAGTGAAACGAGTCAGCAAGAACGTACTAAATGCCTGCTGTGAGCACAACCTGTGCCAGAAGATATGCAAGATAACTATGTTTACAGTATTCTTTCTTCAGGAGCTTGTATACAAACTAGAACTTGTATACACCTGAGTTCAAGGCTCTTCTGTATCTGTGATCCTACAGCATGTCTCTTTATACATCTGATCAACATAAGGGTTTCAAGGTCTCTGAAGACTGTGGTGGACTGTGCACAGGGAGAAACCATGTTTGCATTTCCATATGACTCATGGAGAGACATCCGTGTTGGATCACTGACTTGAGGTATGGGTGCAGATCAGTATTTCATCACCTGGAACTGAAGACCAAGCAGCCTAGCTTTCACCAGAGGAAATAGTAGCACATGACTCAGAATTCTTTTTTTTTTTTATTGTTGGGGATTCATTGAGGGGAGAATTCTTAATTAAAGGTCTGTCAATGATTGAGGCATATTCAGATGAAAAATCTCCATTTAGTGCTAAGTGACTTCATTGACAAATGTGGAATTATGCTGGTTACTGACCTGGCAACAGGATAGGTAGAAGTGGCTATTAAAATTCATTGACCAGCTTACTGGAGGTGGAGAGAAAGAACCACATGGATTCTGTATGATGAAAATGGAATGGAATAATATTTTTTCAGTTTTACCGATTGAAGATTTTAAAAATAAGCCATTGAGAAAAGTAATGGAACATTTGCATAACATCATATGTTCATCGAATTTTAAATAAACGAAATTTCTTCCATCACATAGTAGAAAGTGACAGTCATGGTTAATGAATTGTGGGTCCAGTTTGGAGATATTAATTTTACTTACCTTTGAGCCACTATTTAAGTGTTTACCAACTAGTTATTATGTGCCCTGAATTTTAATCAGAAAGATTTACTCCACTTATTAAAATTCAAAAGAACCAATAAAGAATTATTTAAGAATTATTTTTTTAACCATTTTTTTTTTTAAGAGACGGAGTCTCACTTTGTTGCCCTTGGTAGGGTGCTGTGGCGTCACAGCTCACAGCAACCTCCAGCTCTTGGGCTTAGGCGATTCTCTTGCCTCAGCTTCCCGAGTAGCTGGGACTACAGGCAACCACCACAATGCCCGGCTATATTTTTGTTGCAGTTTGGCCGGGGCTGGATTCAAACCCGCCACCCTCGGTATATGGGGCTGGCGCCCTACTCACTGAGGCACAGGCGCTGCCCCTATTTAAGAATTATTTTTATAATATTTTAGGAAAAAGAATGGTTGCTTTTGACATGATATATGGCTTATAATTTTGTTTTTTCAGTTTATAATTGCATCTAGATAAGCACGTAAAATATCTGACAACAAAAATAAAACTGTACTAATGCAACATCATTAGCAATTTTGCGAGGAAAAAAAAGCTTTAGAGAGCAACAGAACTAGTTAGAGGCCTAAGGTACTTTTTTGCGCTATCACTTAACATAGACATAGCCATCTGAAATTTGTTTCTATAACCTTGAGGAAATGTAAAAACTTCAGCATTCATCAAATGATGCTTTTGATGTCATATCATTAAAGCACTGGGTGTCCAATGTACAATGATCAAGATTGCGAAATGTGCTATGAAATAAAAAAGATTGAAAAAAAAGAAATACTTCAAACAATTGTGATGGATGTGTTACTTAGTTCGATGTAAACATTTCACATTGTATATCGAAGCAGTACCTTGAACCCCATAAATGTATCAATGTACCAAGTTATGATTTAATAAAAAATAATTAATTAAAAAAAGAAAAAAAAATGATCAAAATTGCGGGTACCATTATTTGCCACATTTTCAGGACTTTCTGGATTACATTTGATACTTGCACTCAGTCTTGCACTATTAGAGAAATCTACAACCCTAAATGCTTTTATTGGCTGTGATCTACTATAATGCAATCATTTTTAAAGGTATGATTCAATCCCCAATATTTTAATGTTATTAGTTCTATATTTGTTTCCTTAATAAAAAAGTCTTAAAAAAAAACAATACCTTTTTTTTTTATGTCCTTAATTCGCAAGCCACACAGCTAATAAACAATCCAAACCTCAAGAAATGATAAGGTGTAAAAATGAATTTACAACAAATTATCCAAAACCTGGAACATTGAATTGACATACAGGGGTATGATAACAGTTGACTTCCTTCCAATTTCCTTTTCATCATGAAAAGTGCTTAGTGATTCTTTGCTAAAGTCTGCTGAGCCATGTTGGAAAATGCTAGCCTGGGATATTTCCATTAAATTTATCATGTGGCCTAAAGATTCTTTCAAAATCAAACCAAGATCCTCTCGGCTGCAATTCTAAAAAAAAAAAAGTTTCTCCATCACTGAAACTATAGGGTTTTGCTTATTCTTCATATATTTACCAAAATTCTAGTATTGCTTGGGCTAGTACAGGGCAAGGCTCATGATTTGGTTCACAGTGGCTATGAATTGGAAAAAACAAAAGATCAATTGGATCAATATTTCATCTCAAGCAGAAAATTATTTTACAAGGGCAGAGGGGAGACATGAAAGGAAGGGGATACTTCACTGTTGTTGTTGCTGCTGCATGAGAGAACTTGTGCTGGGGTCCTAGGTGCAGGAGACAGACTCAGCTTCAAATATGAACTCTATGATTTACTATCTCTATGATTTTTGTCAATATCAGTTCAGTTTCAGTTTACTCACAGTCTAAATGTTAGTGATTCCTGCCTGTCAGGGTTATGAAGGGTCAACTGAGATCATGAGTGTACAGCACTTAGCAGTTTCTAGGCATGGTTACTGCTCATTATGTTTTATTTGTGATGATGATGATGGTGGTAGTGACAAAGACTGTTCATCATTTTGTTTTAGAAGATTACTAGAAACTTTCCTTATTCCTAATATACTATGGCATGTTGCTGTTAGCAGGTAAGAAAAGGGTGGTCAATCTCTGTCCAGTAAAAATTGTTGGGGTTTAGATTATTTTTGCAGTAGTTACTAGAGAGGATTTGGGGAAAAACATTGTGTTCTAGTTTGAATTGAGACCCAGTGTGTGTATGCTCTGAGAAATTTGCCCTAATAGCCAGTGGAGCATGGGTCATTTTTGTCTGGGTTGGCCCAAAAATGATGAGTTAGAATGATGGCTAGAGAAGAAGGTGAAAACACCCAAGCTGTTCTCTGCCTTTAGATCACTGGGGACAATGAGAGTTTTCTGCTCAGCAGTATGACGAAGGAGAGGAAAAATCATCTAGATGATTTTTGAAAAGATTGAGCTGGAGCTCAGACTTCACAACAAGCTGGCTTGTGACAGCTTGATCAGTACTGTCATCATTCCTGAGCCTCAGTGTCTTCATCTTCCTAGAGTGATTCCCACATCCCTATTTAAACAAAATAACGTATAAAGATATGCTGTAATCTGGAGTACTCTGAACAAATACAAAGTGGGTCTAATATTTGTCCTAGTGTTACTATATAATGAGAGAGGTAAACTGGGAGACAACAAAAGAAGAAAAGATGCCAAGAACATGGAAGAATCAGAAAAAAATGGGTGATCCAGGAAAGACTATGCCTCAGAGAAGTAAAATATATACATACATACACACAGATACATATACGCAGAGGGTGCCCAAAAGTGTATACACTTTTAAGAAAGAAAAAAACTGCATTGGGGCGGCGCCTGTGGCTCAGTGAGTAGGGCGCCGGCCCCATATGCCGAGGGTGGTGGGTTCGGACCCAGCCCCGGCCAAACTGCAACAACAACAACAAAAAAAAATAGCCGGGCGTTGTGGCGGGCGCCTGTAGTCCCAGCTGCTCGGGAGGCTGAGGCAAGAGAATCGCGTAAGCCCAGGAGTTGGAGGTTGCTGTGAGCCGTGTGACGCCACGGCACTCTACCCAAGGGCGGTACAGTGAGACTCTGTCTCTACAAAAAAAAAAAAAAAAAAAAAAAAAGAAAAAAACTGCATTAAAATTGTCATATTCAATTCACACTTGACTTTTGCAATTATAAAAGGTGCTCAATGTGACTTGTATTCTATGTATCGAATATTACAATTTTAATAGTTTTTTCCTTTTAAAAACATGTATACTTTTTTGGCAACCTCTGTGTACATGCATATGTATATGTATACAACATATATCATAGGAACTGAATAGTATTTAATGTACAATGTTTCCCTACTCTAATTCTCCTTAGTGGACTCATTTAGCTTATCCCTACAAACTTGGAGCAGAATGCAGGTCTTGAAGACAGACTTGTTCTAATTGTTGTTATTCTCAGATGCATTAGGAAGTGTCTTAGCAGCCCCACACCAAGTTATACAATCATAGCTCTGTTAAATCACTGATATTCAACATAAACACAAAGCAAAATGAGTGGTATGGCAAGTGATTGGTGCAACATCAGCCACTAGATGGACCCAGAGGGAAAGTTAGGAGGTACAACATGGCCCTCCCCTACCCCCGACCCTACCCCCGCACAAAGGCCACCAATTCCATAGGATCTATAGCTACTTACCAAGATATGTGACCCAGGTTAACTCTGATTGGTTAATATTCTTTGGATATGGAACTTCAGCTAGCTGTGAATTTACCTATGGATTCTGAGCTCTGGTCAAATGTTTCTGCATTTTTCCCTTAATGATTCTGTAAATACATTTCACAAGTCTTATTGAAATCAAGAAATAATGCCAGCTGCATTCTCTTAGGATGCTGATATACTGACACTCTATAAAATAAAGGACATAACATTATTTCAGTCTGATTTTTTTGCAGTGAACCCACAATGTGTCCTTGTGGTCACAGCATTCATTCCATACGAGAATCTTTTATTTTAAAATGTTTCCTGTGATTCTCCCACTTGTAGAAAATTATAACAGATATTTTTCATTAAAATTTTATAGATTATCACTTTTATAATGAGTTTACTTGAGGTTTATTTAAAACTTTCTCTGTAATATCAATTAAGTTATTGGTAAATGCATAAAATATTATGCATCAACTCCTCTCTCTCACATAGTGCTATTAAACAAATCTGTCATTGTAATTCGGCTTAGAATATGGAAATGTTTTGTTGGCCCTAAAATTGTGAATAATTATAGCATTATGAACACTTTCATAATGAGCTTTGTGAATGATCATTCCTATTGTACCTTGTGTAAACTCACTCAGCCACAGGCTCCTTTAGGTCTGTAATTGTAGTAAGGCATCCTGAATCCATGATGGTAAGAAGCTGAACAAGCAGGAAATGTATGGTGTGCATTTTGAAATTTGTAGCCAAAAGATTACAGAATGCCCCAGTGTGTTTAGTATGTTTAGTATGTATAGCAGGAGTGTATGAGAAAAAAGCCATATTTATGGTCAGCCAGGTATAAGCAGTGAATCTATGGAAACCTCTTTACTGAGAATAAAGAGATAGAACTCTAGATCTAGGGATGGAAGAAGACAGGAGTTTGGGAATTTAGCAAGAGTCAAGGCCCCAGATGGGTTTCTTATGCTGCAAAATTTGGAATGTTCTCAATATACTAGGAGAGAGGATTTTGGGGAATATTTACATAAACGTAAAGTTCTGATGAATGGTCTGCCAGGGGTGGGAAACCTGCAGCCTTGGGACTTCATGTGGTCCCAAGGATCCAGAGGGATCTTGAGTGTGGCCTTTTGACTGAATCCCAATTTTACAGAACAGATCCTTTGATTAAAAGGATGCAACGGAGAAAGATGAAGCTTTTTTGCCTCTTTTGGTGGTTATGAAATAACAATCTTGAAATCAGAAGGCCACAGTTTCCCCACTTTTCCTTCTGTATCTTTATCCTGGGATACCTCCGCCTCAGGTTTGAATCCCTCCCTTTAGACACAGCAGCCTACAGACATATGTTGACCCACTCTAGGTGGGTCATGCTCAGAGGACCAGCATCCCATATGCCAAACCACAAGTACGCATCTACAGATAAGCCAGCCATATACAAGCCATTAAGCAAACTATTTGCACATAAATATGTATACCCACAGTCACGTCACACAGGCACATTCATGTAAAAACATACAAATTTACAATCAATCACTACACAGATCTGTGACACATTTTGGCTTATGGCAGAAAAACTATTCCTACTGGTGTGGATGACATTTCTGTCTTCTGTGAGCCTTTCTTAGTTTTGGCTTAGATCTGAGCAACATGTTTCAAGGGAAAAGCAATTTGCTCTACCCATAGTTGGGTGAACTCTTATGAAGCATAATGATTTGACATAAATACTGCCATTTCCCATATATAAATAATTGCTATACTTTTGAAAGTATTTTGATTTATTCTGTTACCGAGAAACATACTAGTTAAATAACTATACAATAAATTAAAGCAACATGAAAAATATTTTCATTCCAGAAAAAGATTTCTTTTGTGAGATATATATATATATATCTTTTGTATTTCTATATATACTTACATATATATATATATTTGGGGGGCAATTAAGAGATTTTTTTATATCCAGCTTTTATTCAGTCACAGCAATTCTAGATTTGCAACAAGTATTGAGTTTGAACAGTTCTTATTCAAGAAAAAATTATGAATCCTCATGTTAATAAAGTTAAAATATGTAGACAAATTAAAAGATAATATGGACGTAAAAAAAGCTAAAACACTGCATTTAAAAGAAATCTTTAAAAATTTAAAATATAAGGTGTCCAGTACATTGAAACATCTTCTAGAATATAAAATTAAGTAACTTTTGGACTGCATTTAAAGAGATACACTTCTGAAATTTTGAGAAGATTACATTTAAAAATGTGGTTATTGTACAGCAAAGCAACAATATTTTGCTGTTCATTCTTTTATGGAAGTCAGGTCTAGACTTCACTCGGTAGTTCGATACCATCATTAGGGACCAGGCTCTTTTTATTGTTCTTCTCAGCACACTGAGTTTTCATCCTGAGGCTGGTTGCCTCATGGTCCTAAGATGGCATCATGATTAAAATCAAAAGCAAGAAGTGGAGAGAGAAGACAGAGGTGGTGGTGACAGGGTTTGTTTGGCCTTATTCCTGGAGTGGCTCTCTCCTTTTATCAGCCCAAAAGCCTTCCCTCCATGTTGTGTTGGCCAGAACCAAGTCTCGGGGTCACTCCTCCTGCAGAAGAGGCTTGGAAAGGAAGCCCTTGGTAAAGGAGGTGGAACTTGCAGTGATAGTGCTGCCCTGAACAGAACGGGGCTTCTATCCACAAGGTGGTCAGGGGCTTCCAAGAGGGTGACTAGCTGGCCCACTGCCCTCCAGTTCTGCACCCCATTTTCTCATCCTAGAAAGTCAATGCCGTGAGGTTTTGAAAAGAGCAGTAGCTTGACCAAGATTGTGTTAGGTGACCCTGGAAGAGCAAGAATTCCTCATAAAATTATTAATATAGGCAAATCCCACAATGGTGACATTTCTTTCTAACAATTCTGATATCTTTTAGTTTTGAGCCTTGGAAGTACAATTCTGCACCTCAGTTAGGGGCGGCAACTTCTGGGAGAGATCTCTTCCTACTCACTAAGAGAGGTTAATTCTTTGTTTCACCCAAATTGGGTACTGGAGGGTGTAGGTTCAAGTTCGCACTTCTTTGGCAAATTAACAACATAAAAGCTGGTTAAACGAGCCAACCAGGACAGTGTTTAAAAGTCAGAGCCAAAAAGGGTCCAAAAAAAAAAAAAAATGGGCAAGAAGAGCTAGTCTCTTTTCAGTAAAGTATTAATTATTCTAAGAGAAACTGGATAATAAGTACTCAAGGTTGTATGTGAGTGTGTGTGCACACGCACTCACACACACACATATAGTGTAGAAAAAATGTACTTTTGCTCCTATGGGCATTGACTCTCCAATTTACTTGTGTATCAAATATCAAATAAATATGGTTAAATTATTGCTGTTTGTTCTTTTATGGAAGTCAGAAGGAAGCAGGTCTAGACTTTTACTAGCCAATGTTTGGGAAGATTCTGTAGTATCTTAAGATTCTGCATTATCTTCAGGTACTGTTTTGAGAAAGTGCACTGTAGAAAGAAAACACCACCCCGGGGAGACTGCACACTGCTGGCTGACTGCTCTGAGGTTCTCAGGGAGCAGACATCAGGCATCTCAGGTGAGCCAAACACCAGAGTGACCTCCTCAGGAGCTAGTGCTCTGCATGCATGGATGTCAAACTTCTCTGCTGGGACACTGGACACATTTTGGAAGGACGCCAGTAAAACGGCACAGCTGGGATTCAGGTACTGTTTTGAGATGTGCCTTTCTCTTTGCCTTCAACACTTGTTAGTGTGTTAAATGTCTTGATAGAGAAGGTCGTATTTGGGACTATTGGGATCAATAGGATTTTGGATGGTAAGTTTTCCTCTCATTGCTCCTCGCTAGATTACTTAAATGTATGAAGTCTTGTTCTATTTTAAAACTTCCCACAAACTTGCTGTGATCTGGAGGCCCAGAATCCACTTTCATATGCTGCCCATTGAAGAAAAAGACAGTAGATGGAATATAACTGATGTCAAAATACCATGTATAAACGGGAGTTTGGTTCACATCTACCAGGTATATAGCAGCCATTTTACTGTTTGTTTGGTTTCAACTGCTTGTTTGTTTGACTTGGGTTAGAAGACATCTTAGAAAGAGTAGCATCCAGCTGCAGGCAGACAGGATCTTTATCTCTCCCAAACCCGAGAACCAACAGCTTCTCAGCAGTACTTTTTATCACCTGGCCTAATTCCTTTTTGCGTCCGCTTGAGCAAGGGGAAGCTCATCTAGAAATAATTCAAATGTTAATTCTCAGTGTCAATTTTTGCTCAGCCAAGTCACTTCCATGCTTCCACGTCAGGGCTGTCTGCACCCGCCATCCGTTCTGGAAGAGCCAAGACACCGGAGGCTCCTTTTTCCTGCCCAGAGCCAGCAGCTGACCCTTGCCTTATTCACCAGGAGACGCTGCACTGGTCCTACCTTCCCTGACCTTCTGCCTGGTCTGGTCAGATTGGGCTGCCCATGGAGGTTTTGCTGAGATCCAGGTTGTTACCCAGGGTCACCCTGAGCCCTCTTCAGCCTTAGCCCACTCCCAGACTGCTGCCGAGCCAAGTAGGGCTTCTTGTGTTTTCTCTTTTGTGATATTTAAAGGAAATTCACTCATTCTGGTTGGAATAGTAATGCCAACAGCAAAAATATGGTGGTTGGGAAATTACATTTTCAGTTTTGAAAGAGTAACTTATATCACAACAACTTTCCCACTGAGAACAACTATCAAAGCTGGATAAAATACAAAGAAAAGTTGTTTAAAGGCATCAGAAGGCCATAAAAGAAGTTAAGACTTGTGAAGCCAAGGTCCTGTGGGTAATAAAATACATTGAGATGGATATCAACTTTACTGTTACTGCCCCCTTTGAGTCAAGATTTTATGAATAAATAGACAAATTCTGCTAGGATTTTGACTGGGATTGAGGAACACCATTAATAAACTTGACCTAATTGAAATATATCTATAAAACAGTGTACCCCATAATTACAACATATACTTTTCTCAAGTGTACTTGGAAAGTTACCAATATTAATCATATTGTGGAACATAAAACAACTTTCAACACATTTTGAAGAAGATTATGTTGGCGAGAATAGAATTAAATTAAAAGTATCAAAAAGACAAACAGAACAAATCCTTTATTATTTGATATTAAACTTCATAGGCATAAATACATTGTATCAAAGAAATAATCAATAGATATTTTTAGATACTGTGAAATAAGCAATAATATAGTTGGCATATGAATGTGCAGCATGCAACTAAAGCCATGCGCAGATATAAATTTATAGACTCAAGAGTATATGAAATAAACAATTCATATATTTAGCTTAATCTACTGACAGGATAGCAAATTAAACCCAAAGAAATGAGCTGAAAAATAATGGTAAGTGCAGAAATCCAATAAAAGGGAAACAATCATAAAATTGACAAAACCAAAAGTTGATTCTTTAATAAAATAACGTTGCTAAACCCCTAGATGAAAGAAAGAATAGAGGAGGCACAAATAATAAAATCCAGACTAAAAGAGGGGGTATTACTATAGATTTTATAGATATTAAAGGATTATAAGTAGATATTAACAATGTTGGGACAATAACCTGACAATTTAAATAATTCTTTGAAAATGCCATTTAACAAAACTGAAGAATAAATATAAAATCAGAATTATTTTATTTTAGATCTAATAAATGAATCTGTAATTCAGACACCTGCGGTGCATCTTACAAGGGTACATGTGAAACTTAGTAAATGTAGAATGTAAATGTCTTAACACAATAACTAAGAAAATGCCAGGAAGGCTATGTTAACCAGTGTGATGAAAATGTGTCAAATGGTATATAAAATCAGTGTATGGTGCCCCATGATCACATTAGTGTGCACAGCTATGATTTAATAAAAGAAAACAAAAGAAAAGTACGCTAGAATAGGGATCAGACTTCTAATCTGAAAAAAAAAAACAAACCAAAAAACAAAAACGACTCTCACAGCAAACTCTGAGTCTAGTTGTCTTCACCAGTGAATTGTTTCCAAATACGTAAGGAACGAATGAAATCAATTCTTTGAAAACACCATTTAACAAAAGTGCATAAGAGTAAATGGAAAATTAGAATTGTTTTATATCTAATAAGTGAGTCTATAATTCAAAACCTACTCTCACAGCAAACTCTGAGTCCAGATGTCTTTCTAGCAAATTGTTTGCATATAGGAATGGGTGAAATGGCACAAATAGTATATAAACTATTCCGGAAAGTAAGGAATATTTTCAAAGTTCTCCTACGATAGAAAGCCAACATAACCTGATTTCAAAATCTGACACTACAAAGTGATAATTACCTCTCAAAAGCCTTCATAAACATAGATACAGAAAAACTAAACAATACAGATTCAATTTGTTAACACTGTGTTTAGTTTTTTTGCACTTATGTTCATTAATATAGATAGTGAAACTCCCTGGTGACTGCCTCCCAGATCATTATATTTGGCTTGATGTAAAAGCCTCCATACTTTTTCTATATAAATCTGTAATGTTCTGCATTTTTTTTTCATGTAGCATCTTTTTCATTTTTCCATGTCAGTACATACAGATTCACTTTATGCTTTTTAATGTCTTTATTCTATCCCAGTATATATATTTCAAAATTATTTAGCTGTTCTTTCATTGATAGATGTTTTAGCTGCTCTCAGTTTCCACTGTCAAAAACAATCCTGCATTGAAAATTCTTTGTTTTTTTTTGGAGACAGAGTCTCACTATGTCACCCTCTGTAGAATGCCATGATGTCTCACAGCTCATAGCAACCTCAAACTCTTGGGTTTAAGCAATTCTCTTGCCTCAGCCTCCATGTAGCTGGGACTACAGGAGCCTCCCACAACGCCCGGCTATTTTTTTCTTGTAGTTGTCATCGTTTAGCAGGCCCAGGCTGGGTTTGAACCTGCCAGCCTCAGTGCATGTAACCACTGTGGCACCATAACCACTGGCACCGTAACCACTGTGCAACGGGAGTCGAACCTGAAAATTCTTATATATGTCATTCTGTAAGTATGAGAAAAACATGCATGCACATTAAGTAATTTGAGGTAGAAGTATGGGATAAACTAGAATTAAATTTTTAAAAATATTATTTTAGTACTATTTTTTAAAATATATTTTTATGTTAAGTGCCTTCCACTTCTTATATTTAGCATTCTTGATGGTGGCTTTGTCAAACTGTCTTCAAGACATTTTAACATCTTGCTAACCCTTCCCTTGTACCTTTAATTATAACCTTCACATGAGTCAAGTTCACAAACCTGCCTGATCTCAAGCTATGTCTTCACAAAATTGCTGATGAAAATATTTTAAACATTAGCCACAGATTTATTACCAAAGTCAAGAAAACTTTTTTTCCAGCATGTATCATAAGCTGAATATGGGCAGCCATTTTTTTGCTTATGGCTTAAAATATGAATCTTTATTTTCTAGATTATTGGTTAGAATGTTGAGCATGAAGTCATTACCTTTTAATTTATGTATTAAATAATTCCATTGGTGCACTTCTAGAAAATCTACAAGAAATAATAAATTTAAATGCATAATTGGGGAAATTGTATGTTGAATGACATTTTTAATCACATTTAAACACAATATTTAAATAAACTTTGAGTTTTTTGTGCCCTCCCCCCCCCCACATCCTTATCCTCAATTTAGTGGGAGAGTCTTGATAATCTCCACAGGTTTATTGTGACAAGCATTCTCCAATCAATTTTTTTATGTACATAATTTAATGGGTAGGTATTAGATAATACTGACCTTTTATTTCTACACATTGTGTCTCAATCTACCTCACAATGACTTTCTATTCTAAAAATATATTGTAACTGAGATCATTTGAACATAGACCCTCCCTCATATTTGTGGCCACGTGTGGTACTTTTTCATATTTCTTATCTACAATGTTCAGCCATCCACCCAGAGCTACATTTTCTCCCATAACACTGTCCTGGAAATATTCCCTTTCTTTCCTATCAGAAATGTCAGAGGTCGAACCTTTGATACTTGTCTCTGCTTCTCTCCACCCAATACTAGTTTGAGGAGGGATCTTCCTTGGCCAAACAAGTCAACACAGAAGTGATAAAGAGAGAGAAGTGGTCCTGGAAAGACTGTGTTTCCTCTAATCAGCCCCACTTCCATTTTATCAAGTCTCATTTTCTGTGTGGTTGGCACAGCCTTTCTTTCCAGGCCCATTCCTCTCAGTTGTGGATAAATCTTAATTCATTGTCTTGTACACCCAAACACCCACTTATTTCATATTGCTGCCCTCTCTAAACAGTCTCTTTGAAAGAAACTTCGGGGGAAAATAGAGGCAGATGTGTTTTTCTTATTAAAAACAAGATGATACTGACTAGATTTTCTATTGTATAGTGTGGCTGGCCTAGCTCACCTTCATTCTTCCTTCTTCACATTTCCCAGACATTCTCACCCATTTACTTTTCCACATGCACATTACAGATAAACATCTTGCTATTTCTATGGCTAATTTTCTTAGCTTGATAAATCATTTCTTTCTTTTTTTTTTTTTTGAGACAGAGTCTCACTATGTCACCCTTGGTAGAGTGCCGTGGCATCACAGCTCACAGCAACCTCCGACTCTTGGGCTTAAGTGATTCTCTTGCCTCAGCCTCCCAAGTAGCTGGGACTACAGGCACCTGCCATCATGCCTGGCTATTTTTTGGTTGCCATTGTCATTGTTGTTTAGCAGGCCTGGGCTGGGCTTGAACCCACTAGCTTCAGTGTATATGGCCGGTGCTCTACTCACTGAGCTACAGGCGCCGAGCCGATAAATCATTTCTTTTAACTCATGTATGTGATGTAGCAAACACTTTGTACCACATGCTATAATTTTGACTATAAGTAATATTAAATGGCTCTATACTGTTTTATATAACTAAACTCTAAATAGTAGGTAGTTTCAAGCTAAGTCAGTCATTCCATGGTATTTTCAAGGATCCATCTTTCTTCTCTACCAGTTTCAGCTTGTTGCTGTATCCTAACAATATCAGTTCCGGGTATCACATTCAGGTTAAAATGTCTACAAGAAGAAATTTCCCTGGCTTGACTCCCTCTTTAAGGTAGATAATAACTTTCCTGTAAGTCCCAAAGCATGTTTTCTTTATGTCTCATTGACCAGAATTGCAGCAAGCAAAAGAAGACTGTCATAGGGCAGTGCCTGTGGCTCAAAGGAGTAGGGCGCTGGCCCCATATACCAGAGGTGGCAGGTTCAAACCCAGCCCCGGCCAAGAACTGCAAAAAGAAAAAAAAAAAAAAAAGAAAGGACTGTCATAATAGATTTGGAGACCAATCAGGAAAATCCTTTCTTGGTGCTTGGCACTAGACTTCCAAAATATCATGGGAATTTAAAATTGGGCAAAATGAATCAGAGTGCTCTTAGAAAGAAGTGGGGAGATGCCTACGGAGTGGGTGATAATTGCCTACACATCTTCACTTTAGGGAAACTTATAGAATTGGAATTAAATCTGGTTCTTCAAGGCAGTCGAAGACCATAAATGTCTACCCTCATGAATGACAAGTATTTAATGAAATGTTCCCTGTGTTATCAGTGAATCAATTCACTTACATTCAGAAAACAATTCATGAATATTCATTTTATCAATGATACCATTTTCCTGGTTTAGATGTCCAAAAAAAAAAAAAAAGAAAGAAAGAAAGAAACAAAAAATGAATTAACATTCAAAACTGTTATGGAGTAGGCATATCTTCAACACACAAAGCCAGCTGTTACCATAACATTTAAAAAGCTTGCTGCTTTTTTCATCCCTATTTTTACCTACAGCAAAAGACATTTATTTTATATAGTATCTTTTCTTCAAATAGAAAATCAAAATATTTAGGCCTCTAGTTTTCAAGATTTTCAAAAGCAAAGTGATAATTTTTCTACATAAAATATTTTTTAGCACTGTGACATATTGTTTTAGTCCATTTGGCTGCTATAAAGAACATCATAGACCAGGTGGCTTATTACCAATAGAAATCTATTTCTCACAGCTTTGGAGGCTGGGAAGTCCAATATTAATGCACCGGCAGATTTTTTTGTCTGTTGAGAACCCACTTTCTGGTTCATACGTGGCAACTTCTTGCTGTGTCCTCACACGGTAAGAGGAACAAATGATATCTCTTGGGACCTTTCTTATAAGGGCATTAATCCCATTCATGAGGGCTCTGCCACCATGACTTAATCACCTCCCAAAGGCCCTACCTTCTAATATTATTACATTGGAAGTTAAGATTTCAATATTGCATTTGGCAGGGCCATAAACATTCAGACCACAGCACATATAAAACACATGGAGCTTATCTGGTCTTTGTAAAAGTAGTAGGCCTCATAGCTCTTCTTTCTTGTCTTCTTTTCATGTTCTCTTTCCCTCCTAACATTACACTTTTTTTTTTTTTTTGAGACAGAGTCTCACTCAGTCTCCCTGGGGTTGAGTGCTGTGGTGTCATAGCTCACAGCAACCTCAAACTCTTGGGCTCAAGCAATTCTCTTGCCTCAGCCTCCCTAGAAGCTGGGGCTACAGGCACCCTCCACAACGCGTGGCTATATTTAGAGATGAGGTCTTGCTCTGGTTCAGGCTGGTCTCGAACCCATGAGCTCAGACGATCCGCCTGCCTCAGCCTCCCAGAGTGTTTGGATTACAGGTATGAGCCACTAACGTAACATTTCATTCTCCTGTGTGGACTCTGAGACACCTCTGTAGAATTTGTGAAAAAACCTGACCTGCACTGTAGAATAAAGAAAGTGCTTTGGGATCACAAACTTTGTTGGGTTTTCGCTTTCCATTTTCTTTCCTCCTTTGAAAGTAAAACAAATTCTAGACTATAAGTAATAAAGGAATACAAATTCAGAATCATCACCTGGGTGTGACTCTCTTTCATTGTTTATCAAATGAATTTAATTTCTTAAATAACGTATCTCTTGTTTGTTGCCAATTTCAGTGGAGTCGAGAAGGGAAAAATGATCCTGAAATGTTTTGGTTATCTTACACAGCTTCTGAGATTTCATGTAGGAAATGAATTTTTCCTCAGAGTGATGATATCTTAGAGAACATTTCTTTGGGGATGATTATTTTAATGCAACTCATTCTGGTCATGGAACACTGTTATCACCAGGGTGCTATTTAAGAATCCATTTGAAATTTATTTATGGTGTCATCTAGCTCTTCACATAGAAAGCCCATTTTATCAAAGCTAGTGTTATTAAACTAGTCCCCTATATGTCTTTTTATACAGAGTAGAAGGATTAATATAACTGACTTGTTGACAGATGGTTTTCTGGCTAATAATGGTGAGTGAATATTTATCCTAGACCAGGGTTGACCTTACCAGGAAAACAGAATGAAAACATAACAACGGTCTTTGTGGTTAGTTGCATAATGTCAATTTGAAATTAAATTATATTGTGCAATTTTACTTTACATATTTACTAAAATTGAACCATATCAAGTCCTTCAGGATTACAATTTTCAATTTACAGACAAAGATGAAAGCTCTAAAAATAGTGTTAGCATCTCTCGTTTGTTGTGTCTTATAACTTCATGATTATTATTATTATCATTTTTGCAGTTTTTGGCCAGGACTGGGTTTGAACCCGCCACCTCCAGCATATGGGGCTGGTGCCCTACCTCTTTGAGCCACAGGCGCCGCCCTATAACTTCATTATTTTATTTTTCCAGCAGAACATAGTCTAAACATACCAGTGTATGTTTTGAATGTTTTAAAATATTTTTAAGTAGCCTAATATTGAAAATACTAATAGCAACAACATTCATAATAGATCTAAATTTCTTCCATAGAGATCAAAACAATTTTATGTAAAATATATCTAATTGTTCATCTTAACTCAGGGAGTATGTTAGGATTAGGTCATTTTCTGTAACCAGCTGAAAGGAATGATCACTCCCTGGGCACCTCCAACCTTTGCAGTGTGTCACAAAAGATCTCCATTATTTTGCTACTTCAAAATCAACAACGTCTTCCCACTCCGCTGAAGTAAAAGAATTGACTTGTCTGTAGTCAGTGTTTCTGGCTCCAGGATGACCTCCTTTAAAACATTTAAAATAATTTAAACTTAGAAGTATGTGACAAAAATTCAAAACGTCTGAACACTTCTAAAAGTCAAAGTGGAGCCTTTTTTCTTTTATGTAAGACCTTTTCTTTAGAAGTAATATTGTGGATAAGTTTTTTGCAAATCCTACACTGTGTAGCTCTTAAAATATCTTTGGTAGATTTTTTATTTTACTTATAGTGATAATTACTTTTTTGTAAGTTTTTTATTTCAAAATGGTAAGGTAGTACAAATGTTTGTTACATGTATAGCTTTATAATGCTTTAGTTAAGGCTATAAGTGTGTCCATCACCTGAATATTGTTCACTGTTCCTTTTAGATAGGGTAACCCTTTTATTGAAATCTGAAATACATATGGAAAGGTATACATATTTTGAGTCTATTTTGATGAATTTCCATGAAGTGAGCACACCTATGTTATCTGCACCTAGATACTTCCCACTGCACTGTATGTCCATTCAAACAGCCCAGGGCAAAACTTTTTACTTACTGCTACTTCAGTGCTTAAACTCCCTACCTGACCACTCCAGAAATTTTGGTATTTTACACATAATAAATCGCTCTCCAGATGCCAGCCCTCTTCTATTTGTCCAAGTTCTTTGACAAGGTACCAATATACAGAGTTTAGGATGACAGTACATGGGACTTTCTCTTCCCTTCTGGGTTCAGAATCAACTGAGAGACAGACACATGCAAACACAGAACAGAAATTGTATTACTGATTAAAAACTCTATTAGAGCATGGCTTAGATCTGTGTCCATAAGAAACAAGAAAAAAAAAAAAGTGGACAACTATAATCTGGACAACTCCAGGAAAGACGAACAAGAAAATGAAGCTCAGATACTAATCATTGCTTTTAAGAATATACAATCTCTGAGTTGAATTAGATCACTGAAATCCAAGCCACCTCATTTAAGGAGTAGAACCTATCTGATGTAATTACTATATAGGGAGGAGTAGACCAGAAGGTACCTTCTATGAAGCCAGGTAGAGGAAGAAACCAAAGGGGAGGAGGGTAATCTGAACATGCTCAATTTCAAGTCTCTGGTTTTCTGATTAGAGAAGTGACTTCTTCCACACACTCCCTACTTTGCCTCTGCCCTATGAAAGAAGATGGAGAAAGGATGGAGAGAAATGTGCAACGTTCTCCCCGCATTATTACCCTTCTGAATACTAGAGTAAAAATTCCTTGCTTTCCATGGAAACATAAAGGAGGGGAGAATAAGTTAATATATAAGTAATATAGTGGCAATTTAATTTCTTCTAATTTATAATTAAAATATCTGATTATCCTCAAAAGAGAAGGAAAAAGACTTATAAAAATATTAAGAACTAAGACTGGCAACTGAATTGATGACAGAACCTGGGAGGAATTTTAATTGGGTAAGATATAACGAAGAGAATACTAGTGTCCCCGTTCTTTGTCCACTGGAACAAACGTTTGTCATGTAAAGGGTGGCCATGGAGAGAATGAGAAGATAGTTCATTCTTTTTTTTTAATTATGTCTCATTTTTTTCTTTTTTTAAAATTGAATCATAACTGTGTACATTAATTCATTTATGGGGTACAACGTGCTGATTTTATATACAATTTGGAATGCTTACATCAAACTGGTTAACATAGCCTTTACCTCTCTTGAGAAAACACAACTATGGCCCAGAATGAATGAGGAAAGAGGAAAAGGAGGGGAGGGGAGAGGGGAGGCCAGATGGAGGAAGGGTAATCAGTGGGACCTTACCTATGGTGCACAGTGCAAGGGTACATGTCAAATCTATTAAGAGTAGAGTATAAATGTCTTAAAGATAGTTCATTCTTATTTAACTGGCTGTCTCCTCATTCCAACAAGTGAGGAGAATAAACCAGGAAGTAGGCAGCCTTCCCACTAATGTCTGTAGCACCTTCTTAAGGCCTCTATGCTGTATTAACAGGGGCACACCTCATTTACTGCACTTTGCCTTAGTGTGCTTTGCAGATACTGTGATTTGTACAAATAGAAAGTTTGTGACAACCCTACCCATGCCAATTTCCCAAAAGGATGTGATTACTCCATGTCTCTGTGTTACATTTGGGTAATTCTCTCAATATTTCAAAACTTTTCATTATCATAGTAACATTTCACAATTTTTCATGATCATTAAAACTGTTACAATGACCTGTGGTTTTTGATGTTAGTGCTGCAATTGTTTGGGGGTGCCACACCCATATAAGATGGCAAACTTAATCAGTAATTATGTATTTTCTGACTGGACATTCCCGCATCTTTCTCTCTCTCTTCTTGGGCCTCCGTATTCCTTGAGACATAACAGTATTGTTATTAGTCCAATTATAATAATGGCCTTTAAGTGTTCACATGAAAGGAAGAGGTAAATTAAAAGCTGGAAATGATGTTTAGGGAGGAAGACATATCAAAAGCTGAGATAGGCTGAAAGCTGGGACTCTTGGGACAGTTGCCCACATTGTAAATGCAAAGGAAATGTTCTTGAAGAAAATTAAAAGTGTTACTTCAGTCAACACATGGATGGTAAAAAAGGGAAACATCCTTATTGCTGATATGAGGAAAGTTTTACTGGTATGGATAGAAGATCAAACCAGCCACAATATTTTCTTAAGCCAAAGCCTAATCCAGAGCAAAAGCCTCTCTTCAATTCTATGAAGGCAGAGAGAGATGAGGAAACTACAGAAGAAAAAATTTAAAGCTAGCAAAGACTGGTTCATGGGTGGCGCCTGTGGCTCAATGAGTAGGGCGCTGGCCCCATATACCAAGGGTGGTGGGTTCAAACCCGGCCCCGGCTGAACTGCAACCAAAAAATAGCCGGGCGTTGTGGCGGGCGCCTGTAGTCCCAGCTACTCGGGAGGCTGAGGCAGGAGAATCGCTTAAGCCCAAGAGCTAGAGGTTGCTGTGAGTCCTGTGACATCATGGCACTCTACTGAAGGCAGTAAAGTGAAACCCTGTCTCTACAAAAAAAAAAAAAAAGAATTTTATTTTTATTTATTTGTTTTTTTTTTATTAAATCGTAACTGTATACATTGATATGATCATGGGGCACCATACACTCGCTTCATAGACCATTTGACACATTTTTATCACAGTGGTTAACATAGCCTTTCCGGCGTTATCTCAGTTACTGTGCCAAAACATTTACATTCTACATTTACCAAGTTTCGCAAATACCCCTGTAAGATGCACCACAGGTGTGATCCCACCGATCCCCCTCCCTTTACCTACCCCCCCTTTCCCACTTCCCCCTATTGTTAAGTTGTAACTGGGTTATAGCTTTCATGTGAGAGCCCCAAATTAGTTTCATAGTAGGGCTGAGTACATTGGGTACTTTTTCTTCCATTCTTGAGATACTTTACTAAGAAGAATATGTTCCAGCTCCATCCATGTAAACATGAAAGAGGTAAAGTCTCCATCTTTCTTTAAGGCTGCATAGTATTCCATGGTATACATATACCACAATTTATTAATCCATTCGTGGATTGATGGGCACTTGGGCTTTTTCCATGACTTAGCTATTATGAATTGGGCTGCAATAAACATTCTGGTACAAATATCTTTGTTATGTTGTGATTTTTGGTCTTCTGGGTATATGCCCAGCAGAGGAATTACAGGATTGAATGGCAGATCTATTTTTAGATCTCTGAGTGTTCTCCATATATCTTTCCAAAAGGAATGTATTCATTTGCATTCCCACCAGCAGTGCAGAAGTGTTCCCTTTTCTCCGCATCCACACCAACATCTCTGGTCTTGAGATTTTGTGATATCATCTAACTCAAATAAGACTAGCCTATATCACAAAAAAAAGAATTTTAAAGAAAAGAAATCTTCATAACATAGAAGTGCAAGTTGAGTCAGCAAGTGCTAATAGAGAAGCTTCAGCAAGTTATGTAAGATCATTGATTACTAAACAACAGACTTTCAATGGAAATGAAAGCCTTATATTGGAGGAATATGCCATCTAAGACTTTCATAGCCAGAGAGATGTCAACGCCTGGTTTTAAAGCTTCAAAGGCGAGCCTAATTCTTTTTGTAGGGGCTAATGCAGCTAGCGATTTTAAGTTGAAGCTAATGCTAATTGACCATTCTGAACATTCTAGAGCCCTTAAGAATTATGCCAGGTCTACTCTGCCTCTGCTGTATAAATGGAACAACAAAGCTTGGGTGACAGCATATCTGTTTCCAGCATGGTTTACTGAGTAATTTAGCTTACTGTTGAGACAGTGTTCAGAATAAAAAAAAAAAAAATCCTTTCAAAATACTACTGCGCATTGTCAATACATCTAGCCACCTAGGAGCTATGAAGGAGATGTACAAGAGATTAATGTTCTTCTCATGCCTGCTAACACAATATCCATTTTGTAGTCGTGGACAAAGAAGTAACGTCCACATTTAAGTCATATTATTTAAGAAATACATTTTTGAGGCTATATCATCTGCTATAGATAGTGATTGCTCTGATGGATCTAAGTCACGTAAACTGAAAACCTGGAAAAGATTCATGTTTCTAGATGCCATTAAGAACATTCATAATTCGGGCGGCGCCTGTGGCTCAAGGAGTAGGGCGCTGGTCCCATATGCTGGAGGTGGCGGGTTCAAACCCAGCCCTGGCCAAATAAATAAAAAAAAAAAAAAAAGAGCCTATCTCATCAAGAACATTCATAATTCATGGAAGGAAGTCAAATTATCAACATTAACAAGAGTTTGAAAAAAGTTGATTCCACCCTTCATGAATGACTTTGAGAAGTTCAAGATTTCACTGGAGGAAGTAACTGTAATTATGGTGGAAATAGCAAGAAAACTAGAATTAAAAGAGATGAAGATGTGACTGAACTGCTGCCACCTCATGATGAAAGTTGAACAGATGTCCTCATTGTTGCTTCTTAGAAATAAGGACAATGTGGTTTCCTGATATGGAATCTACTCCTCATGAAGATACTGTAAAGAATGTTGAAATAACAATAAAAGATTTAGACTATTTTTATAAGTTTAATAATAAAGTCGTGGCAGTGTTTAAGAGGATTCACTTCAATTCTGAAAAAGTTCTATTGTTGATTAATGCTATTAAACAGCACTGCATGCTACAGAGAAATTTTCCATAAATTTGGGAGTCAGTACATGTAGCAGATGTCATGGCTGTCTTATTTTCAGAACTGCTACAGCCACACCAAACCTTAGCAACCATCACCCCGAGCAGTCATGAGCCATCAGCAAAGACCTTCCATCAGCACTGAGGCAAGGCCTGCCAATAACAAAAAGATTGCAGCTTGCTCAAGGTTCAGATGATTGTTAGTTATTTATTATAAATAAATTATTTTTAAATTAAGGTATGTATATTGTTTTCTTAGGCATAATGCTATTGCACGCTTATGGGAAACCAAAAAAAAAAAAAAAGTGTGACTTGCTGTATTGTGGTATTTATTATTTTGTGACGGTCTGGAACTAAAGCCACACTATCTCTGAAGTATGCCTGTACAATTTTGTTGATAAGATCTTTTAATTCTATATTATGAATCTATATTTCACAAAACATTACATTATTTGAGGTGAAGGAGATAGTTATGTTAATTATCAGTGTTATAAATTGAAGATGAATTATTTTTCTGTTAGAAAATGACATATAGGGGAAGGGAGGGGGGAGGTTTTGGTGGAGGGAGGGTAATGGGTGGGGCCACATCTATGGTGCATCTTAGAATGGGTACGGGCGATTGCACTAATGTACACAGCTATGATTTAACAATAAAAAAAAGAAAATGACATATGTTCAAGAAGATCTATTATATAAGTTTTTATAGAAATATGACAGTGACACTCTTGTTTCCTCAAATGGCCAGGGCCTAGGTATTAGGGAAATGAAAGCAAAACCATCCATATCATCTTGAGCTTACTTAGTTGGTGATATATTGCTTCTTATTCAAGAATAAGTAAACGGTCTGTGAAGCTAGTGAATGATGCCCCATGATCATATCAATGTACACAGCTATGATTTAATAAAAAAAAATTGAAAAGAAGAAAAAAGTTGAAATTAATTGAGCCTTGTAGCTTCATAACACATTTTAGTTCCAGCAGAAAAGTGAAAAATAAGCACTTTTAGTTAATTAGTAGTTCGCTATTTATCCCAGGCTGCTTCCATCTGCCTTTTTTGTCCAACTAATAATGAACCATTCTTGCTTTTTTAAACTACCTTGCTTTGTTTTTCTATTCTCCTCCATGTAGTGATTTTGTCCAAAAACTGACACCAAGTTTCCATAAATGATAAACTCCGAAATCTAAAACTTGACAGAAAATGGTAGGGAAACAAATAGCGTAAGCTAATATATTCTTAGTTTCATTATAAAACAAAGATGGAATTACCACACTTATTTTAGTCAAAAATATCAAGTTTTACCCACAAAGTCTGGGCAGCCCATAGAAGAAAATGAACTTACAGATAAAGAGTACTCTTGCTAATTAGGCATAGGGCAAGATTCTGCATCCCAAAAAGAAATGATAAGGTTCACAGTTCAGAAAGAACAAAATTATTCTGAAGCAGTTCACAACAAGAAGTAGAGCAATATTAGAGAAAAATATCTGTTTGGTGTATGCAATAATATTAAAGGCAATGGACTCTATAGAGATCATTTTGATCTGATATAAATCTTACATAGATCAAAATAAAAATAAAAAGAGTGAGACAAAGTGGGAGTTTATTGAAAAGCAGGTGGAAAGAAATGTACTTTGTTTACTTAAAAAATGAAAAACTTACAAACATTATAATCTGAATTCAAATGTAAGCACAACTAAATAGACATTGGGAACAAACAGGAAAAGACATATTTTAAAAGAGTACTACAGAAATAATTAAACATACAAAGAAGAGAAAATGGCAAAGCCAAGAAAATGTTGAAGCTCATTACTGTTGAAAATGAAAAATAGACATATCCAAATTGTGATATTCCTTATAAAGGGAGCAACAGGATAGAACGCAAACTGAAAAATACACTTAAAAATTTTTCAAAAGTTGAAAACCTCAGTCTATATGTTAAGAGATTTTTTTTGTGTGTGTGTGTGTTCTTTTGGCTGGGGCTGGGTTTGAATCCACCACCTCCGACATACGGGACTGGCGCCCTACTCCTTGAGCCACAGGTGCCACCCATGTTAAGAGATTTTAATAATACCAGGGAGATGTGCTAAAATAAAACAAACAAAATCAAATACTTAGTTTTGTGAAATTTTAAATTAAGGAAAATAATTCTTTAAGTTTAAATAAGAAAAAGTAGTTTTCCAGATAGGGATAAAAATAATCTGGTCTCAGACTTCTCCAGAACAATAACCACTAAAAAACAACTTTCTGACTCACACACTGTATATCTCCAGTTATTATTTATGGTGAGTAGCAGAAGAAAAACATTCTCAGAAATTAAGTAACATATCATATGGACCAAGAGATATTTTAAATAAACTTCAGTAAATATTAGCAGGGAATAGTAAAATCATTTGGATGTAAATTACAATCTAAATAATTATGATTATAAAATGAAAATAGTAAAATAAAAATTTAAAAAGATGGTATAACTCTGAAAGATAATAAAAATAAGAATCTGTGCCAAGTCCACTCTTAACCTCTCCCCTCAGGATTACGAGCAGCACTGATATAGCAGCACCTTAGCACCATATCTCGCCTGGTGCAGATCCCATTAAGGACTCCATAGTCTTGGGATTTGTAATGGTTCCAGAACCACAAAAAGTGTGAGAGCACACAATCTATGGCCTGATTTGCTCTCTTTGTGGGCTACCATGACTGATAAGGAATGTCAACACCGCTGAGCTGGGATCTTAAGAAAGGAACCTTTCCAGGCCAAGAATGGATAACCTTCTTTGGCTAACCCTGTGGACACCACAACAATGACAGAAAACTAATTCCTTATACAGCATCCCAGTAGCCTCGTTCATGCCTCATCACAGTCAATAAAGAAGTCTAGCCTGGAGATGGAACTCATGAGACTGGATGAAATCATTAAAAGAATGGCCACCAAAGGAGGAGAAACACATTTGAGCAGGGAGTTCTGGGAACCAGTTGATACCAAAGAAGTCTGATGCATGTAATACTTGTGAGCACCATGTTACATACATAATAGGTTTTACTGGGGGAAAATGTTACAAATCAAGAAGTAGCAGAGTATACGTGATCACCTGAGCTGTCATTTCCACAGACAGAACCTCAGGAGAAGACTACCTGCCCCTAGAATGCTCTGGAATGATTCAGAAGAGAGCAAAAACTGAAAGGAACAAGGGCAGACAGAAGTGTCCTGAGGGAGATGACAGCAGATCTTGTACACAAAAAGGGAGTCTGGCTTTAGTAGGAGCAGGAAAGTTGATCTACCAAAACAGGTCTGAAGATGGACTGTATGTGGACAGATGCCAAAAGCACTTTGCATTGGACTATCAAGAACAAGAAGCCAATTTCCTTTTAGACCCTTGACATTTTGCTGTTAGTTACTATTTAACAAGAGCCATATCAGCTATGCTGGCACCTCCAGGGAAGGGGAATCTCCATAAGAATTTTTAGAGAGGAGAGGGCCCTTGTGTTTCATCACATACATCGCTGCCGCTTCATCCAGCCTGCCATCTTCAGTTCCCGTAAGATGACCCCAAGAAACAATTTCTTGTACGTAATAGTTTCATAAGAACATGCACTTCTAAACAACTGCTTGGCTTTCACTCATAAGCAATGTACATCTTGTAAAGGAACATGTTTTATTCGTTGTAGTCACCAGGAAGCTCAGAACTAAAACAGTGGCCCATTTGTAGCAAATGACCAGGACATTCTGATATACACTACAAGGGCTAACACTCCCTGCGGATCACATGTATCTTAGTCTCATATCCTATTTTCCATTCGTCCCCATTTTCTCACCTGTTTTATAAATTTTGGACCAATATAAATCCCCAGAAGCCACCTTAACTCCATGGACAGAGGGTAGAGAAACACTAAATGGATAAATAAATAAGTAATAAAATGGATAATATGGACATAAACATATTAAAAACTCTTACATCATCTGTTGGTTTGGAAAATTACCAAATTTGATAGAAGTAAAGTGTTCCGCATCAACTGCTTTGTTTTAACCATGCTTTTTATTATACTAAAACGAATAATAAATTAATTACAGGCTGTACTTGGCCTCTCATTAAAAAAAAATAAGAGTTGGGATCTAATATATGTACAGTCAATCCACATTAGTGATGGATTCTGTATTTGCAAATTCAACTACTTGCTAAAATCTATTTGTAACCTCAAAATGGATGCTGTGCTCATTTTGTGGTCACTCATGGATATGCACCAAGCAATAAAAAATTTGAGTCATTTGATGCTCACATTCCTAGCTGAGGTTGAACTTGGCTTCTTATTAAAGCTCTCATACCATCCTTTTAATAGTATATTTAGTGTCACATTTTTTGCAAATTTGGTACTTTTTGGTTATTTTGCTACTTAAATAACCACGTAGTGCTGAAATGCTGTCTAATGTTCCTAGGTGCAATAAGGCTGTGATGTCATCAATGAAGACAATATATGTTTTAGATAATCTTTGTTCAGCCATGAGTTATAGTGCTGTTGGCATAAACTCAATGTCAATGAATCAACAATATGTATTTAAATGAAGAATTTTTAAGCAGAAATACACATAAAACAAATTTATTTGTTGGTTTGGGTTGGTTGTAACCATGTGTAACCAACCATAGTGATTGGTTAAAAAAATATGACCAGAGGCTAGCATAAACCTTACATTGTATTTCCTAGCTAGGAGCAAGAGTTCATATTTGATAACCTGGTGTTTGTAGTGACTTCACAAAAACTGTGGTGAAAAATGAGAAAGGTCTGTATGTGTTCGTGTGTAATTGTAGAAAATAATCTGAAAATCTTTCCAATTTATTGTATAAGGCTCGCATACCTGGTGAAAGGAAACATGAAATGTGACAAAGATAAAATCAAACTGAGCATTACCAATTAATCTTATTTAAGATCGTTTTGGTAGATTGGAGTGGATCATTACTCCCAGGCATTTACTTTTCTCTTCCCTGTATGAGGATCATCTATTCCTGCTCATTGTCATACTAATGTGCAGTATCTCCTTGTGGGAGAAATATAATTTCTCAACTCATTGATATCAGGTTTGGCCATGTAACTGGTTTAATGAATGAAACGTGAGTAATTGTGATCCTGTATAACAGTTTCTAGCAAAAGGTTTAGAGATAATGGTGAATCCCACCAGCTTTTTTGCCCTTTGTCTCTCTAATAATATAAAGAGATAGGGCTTCTCTTTTAGCTTCGATTCTAGAATGGTGAAGATATTGGCGTGAAGTCATAGACCTATAGCCAACATGTAATCTGGGCAGGGGGAGTGAGAAAAAAGTATTTGTCATATAGGCTACTGACATGTTTGGTGGCTTTTTACATCACCTTTATCTAGGAAAAGCTGAATAATGGGTGTGAAGATACTCTAAAAATGCCACATGAATAAAACATTTGTTTAATTTAATAAACTAAATTTAATGAAATATTTAAGTAAATCCATAATTTTAATGAACTAAAAAAAAAAACTGTGTAGATTTTACTCCATAATTTAACACATAGTTCAACACTGTGAAAATTATTAATGTAGTATAGCAATGGGTAAAATAAGAAAAAAAGCCTATATCAAGTAAATTCATGAAAAGTTATGTTATATTTAATAAAGCTCAAAAGCCATTTAACATAAAAATGTTTAATAACCCTGTATTTAAACATAAATGATTAAGACACTAAGCATTATTTCAGTATCAAATTCTTGGATGTTAAGGAACAATTAGAGAATGACTGTTTTCACTGCTGTTTTCAACATTGTTCTGAAAATTCTAAGAAAAAAGTGCAATCATTGTTTTAACTGTTAGAAAAGAATAAATTATGTATGTTCACAAAGCTGTTGGAACATGTTTGGAATGAACAATAATAACAATTACATAAAAATAATGGCTGCAGGATTGAAAATGAACCTATGGTAATCAGTTCAATTCATATATAACAGCAATAACATAATAGTTCATGTAATGAAACAAAATATACCATTCATGATGTCAAAAATATATAAATTGCACAGGTCTAAATACATATAGAAATTGGTACATTTTAAAAATTATCTATCTATCTATCTATCTATCTATCTATCTATCTATCTATCTATCTATATGTATATATATATACCTTCTTGAAGGTTATGAGTGGAATGTTTAAAACTCTAAAGTAGTATTCTAATCCAGTTTAAAAGTTAACTACTAAGGGCATACAATGCTGATATTTTCCCAAACAAACCTCTCTACTTCTTCTAAAGAAGAAGTTATTTTTACATTGAACTACAGCTCTGCTTAATTCATCCTTCTTCCACAAATCAATACCTCCTTTTTTAGACTGCAATTTCTCTTACCCTTCGTAACAGTCACTTAATCATTGGGATAGTTGCATCCTTAAAAATAAGGTTTTCTGTTGGGTGAAGGAAGCAAACTAACCTACTCTGAACAATCATTCTGTGCCCAGGAACTTACTTAGTCTTATTTAATTCTCACCATATCCCTGCAAAATAAATAATAGTATCCACATTTAACTTATACCTATATGCAAAGCTCTCTTTCCTAGATTTTTTTTTATGTTCTTGAAATATATTGTTCCTTTAACAGAATATGTTAGCACAAGGATAGTGTTAATAAAGACTACGAATCTGTGCAAGACTAAGGGGAGTTTAATTATGTCTCTTGATTCCACCAGCAGGTAAAATTTTTGATTTAGGCATCACCAAATGTTTGTGATTTAGTCAATGTCACACTTTATTTTAAAACAACATATAATAAAAAAGCACACCTACATTTATTCCTATATATTCACGTTTTTTTCCTATAAGGAAGTATGTGTATTCTCCACAGAAACAACCTGTGGGCGTGCCCTTGCTCTCATGCACTCTCTCGCTCTCTTTATATATTTATATGTGTGTTAAACTATTTTTACATAGTTTCATATTTTTACATAATACTATTTTAACATAGTGTTAAGCTGTGTGTGTGTGTATATATATGTGTGTGTGTATATATATATATATATATAGAGAGAGAGAGAGAGAGCGCACGATTGATTTTAGCTTTTAGCATAAAGTTTTGGCTCATGTGATTATGGAGGCTGAGAAATCCCAGAATCTGCAGGATGGAGATTCAGAGAAACCAGTGGTGTAGTTGAAACACTGGAGAGGCCATGGTGTAGCTTCTAGTACTATATAGGAGTGCTGAGATGCTGAGGGAAAGAGATTAGCATCTCAGCTCAAGCAGTCAGTTAGCAAACACAACCTTACTCAACATTTTCTTTTCTTTTCAGGCCCTGAACAGACTGGGTAATGTGCACACAGTTGGGGACTATTTTATTCAGTTCACCAGTGTAAATGCTAATCTTTTCTAGAAATATCCTCACAGACATCCCCCGAAAGATCATTTAACCCGGTATCTAAGCGTCCTGTGGCCCAGTCAAGTTGGCACATAAAATTAACTATCACGAGCCTTCCCTTTGTCACCTTGGCACCCATAGACATATCCTTAAGGCATATTTAATCTCCAAATCAAGACAATAATAGTCATAATTCTGCTAAGCTAATATAACTATTCTTCATACAGCCAAAAATGTTCTAGAACAGGTTAAAGTCTTTTTTATTTTTTTTTAGGTTAAAGTCTTCAAATGATGTTTACCTGTCTCTTTGATATTCCATAATCTAAATACTATGATATAAAACTAACAATTTTTAAATAATATGATATAAAATAAAAGCCTCTTATGCTACATGATAAAAGAATAAGAGGGAAAGAAAACTAAAAGTATTTCATATCTTTGTGTGTGTGTGTATATATGTACATACACACATACAAGTTCATTCGTGTATTCAACTAAGGAGTATATACCATGAAACCTACAGAACTAATTTCTTTATCTAGTCTCAGGATCACAGCATGTATTTATAACTTCCTTCTTCCACTACTCATAGTGAATTCTCTTTTCCTTTAGCAATCACCTTAGCTGGTCATGGTTCTTTACTTGGTGGGGTGACCCAAACCTTCACTCCCTAAGAGTCTGGACCATTCATAGTCCTGCCTAGATTGGGAGGTTTTAGTTTCCGTTGACCTTAATCACAGGGCACAGTAATACTAGGAGACAGCCCAAGGGATCTTGTTTATTCCAAACATACTCTTCCTTACCTCCATTGTAGAGTAGTAGTCCAATTTCTCCTTGATAGTTTGGATCTATCACCTCAGCCAGCACATTAACTTCTTTATTTGCCTGTTGATTAAGAGACATGTAGAGCTCAGAGTGGCCAGGTGGCTGTTTACACTTCCAATTCAATGGACTTATTTTTGTGTCTCCTGGTGGAAGCATTTGTCCCTCTGGAACCTTTAGGCCAGCAGAACATAAGTTTGAAGGAGCAGGAAGCAAAATTTTTGCTAGTGGGCAACTAGGATAATGATGAATGGTGTCACTCCCATTTCCACCCCTTGATTCCTGAGCTTAATAATCCTGGCTACTGGACAAACAGCATCATATATTGGACTCTGAGTCAGAGAACATACAGCCTAGTGAAGAATCACGCCCTGGCTCTACCAGATATTGCCACTTAGCTGATGCTGCAGCTGAGCATTCAAAAGGTCACTTTACCACTGTATCAAACCACTGCTTCGGAATGGCAGAGAACATGTAAGACCTGTGAATTTCATGAATATGGGCCCACTGCTGGACTTCTTTTACTGTGAAGTGAGTTCCTTGCTCTGATACAGTGATGTATAAAGTACCATAACAGGCAAGTTGACACATAAAATTAACTATCAGAAAGGATTTTCTTAGTTCCTTTTGGTGGGGCTTGAGAAACTTATCACGTGTAAACTGTTATATCTAATTGACTATATACACATATCTATAAATGTATGTAGATTTCTGTATTTATGTATCTTTTTATATCTATATTACTTTGGTGAGAATAATTTAATCCTATGATACTACCTATATGTATAGATGCTACTTATGGCCAAAAGAATTAAGCATACACATTCACATGACTTATGTCTACAGTATGTTTCTGATCACTGTCTATACTCCATCAAAACAGGTAATCTGTAAAATACTAGTCAAGAGTGTCTTATGTCTGTCCTGGTCCTCATCTCCCATCATTGCCCTTGTCTTTTTTTTTTTTTTAATCTTCTGTTAATATTCTTCTGGGTCCCATGCTTTAAACAGAAACAACAACAACAACAATGACACAGTTCTCTTATTCAGACTGATTAACTGACTCACTCTGATTAATAGGAATCAAATATATGATCAGCAAAAATTCTAAACTTCTTCCTTAGGTTCAAATTTAAATATTTAATGTAAACACTGTTAAAATCTGGACTCATACAAGTCTTGCTATCCATCTCCAGGTGTTTTCATATGGAAGCTTAAAACTTTAGAAAGTACACTTACAAAGTTCTGTTTTCTCTAGTGTGTAAGCAATCTGAAAATTGTCTGTTGAAATTGCCTGTTAATGGATTGGAATTTTTTCTTTTCTCTGTTGTGGCTTTTAACTGGATGAAAAAAAAAAATTCAAGCTGAGACCTACCTCAAAATAATTTTCCCAACCCCACCTCTTTAATATTCTAATGTTAATTCCTGTGTCAGTGTCACATGTCTCAATAAGAGAACACTAGTAGGAGCCATGATGTTAACTTGTGGTGAGTCTCCTCTGACTATGCTTTAGTTAAACGTTTACCTACCTGTCCATTCCATTAGATCAGTGGTTTTCAAACTTCCTAATGCCGTGATGTATTTTCATTGTTACAAAGGGGTCGCGACCCACAGGTTGAGAACTGCTGCACTAGCCCATGAGTTTTTTAAGGGTAAGGACTATATTCTGTTTATATCTATGTCCTCAGGACATAATTGTGTTATAGAACAGATAGTAGGCTGGTTAAGAGAATTAATGTAAGGAAAAGGTCCAGTAACCAAGAAGAAGGAAGCTGAGTCCCCCAGCCTACCATCAAATTCTATAATTTTGAGCAAGTTATTTGTAGGTCTTAAGATCTATTTCCTCAGTTATAGAAAAACAAGTTACTATGTAGCACCAATATCTTTTATTTTAGAAATTCCAACAATACCAGGCTTTGAAGGCATTTGATGAACACTTCTTGATGGATCCATTATTATGCAAACTTTCAAATTTCTCTTGGCTAGACTAAGCCATTTTCTAGATATTATCCTCAATTGATATGTTATTTATGTCATTTGTGAGCAGAATGTTATCTATGAGCAACATTGGATACTACTTTCTGAATTCCTAACCTGACAGCCATTGTTAAATTCTTTAAGTTGTTAGAAGCATGAAGAATCCTGTTTGTAGAATGTGTGTATGTAGCCATGGAAGATTCAAAATTGAGTCCAGAAATTCTAAGAGAAAAGAGCTTACACAGAACTGAGTAAAATGTACTAGTTTTAAGAGGAAGCGTCACATAAAAGTTGTAGTTAAGAAGAATAATTGCTCCCATTTCTTACATTGCCTAGATGATATTCACATAAAATTCATATCAACAATTGGGAAATTCTTTGGAGATAACAAAATTGTCCAATTAGCCAAAAGTATTTGCACCAAACAATAGCTATTCCAAATAAGCTACCCTAAGAAGATCATTTTCCCTGTCTAATTCTTTGAACATTGTGCTTGAAATATTGAAATGTAACACATTTGTGTCTCATGATTATGGGTACTTCAGCAAAAAGGGGACCACAACTCTTTTCAATTGCACCCATGCCTATTTTGACAGAATATCATGGAGAAAACGTGATGAGGTGGACACTGCTCTAAAGACCTTACTACATAATTTGTATTCATTTAAAGTTTAATTATACTTTTCCTCTAAGCTTAGTGTCAACACTTTTCCATAATGAGCTCCGTATTTTAGAATTTACAGATTCAGTATGAGAAATAGCATAGATTGAGAATTTCCTTTTTTTATTTATGATTGACACATACAAATTGTACATATACTCAAGTTATCTCAATTAATAGGTAGATGTTAATTCATGTTAACAGTAACAAAAAATGTGAAACATAACTTATATTGTGGGCAAGAAATGAGTGGGATTTATTTTTATGGATGTTAGATAGATGATATGAAATATTGTAACTATTTTAATATTCATGGTACTTGTCAGATTGTATAGTCCTTTAAGGTGCTCTTGTAATATTCTTTCATTTCTATATCTTACGTTTAATCTTACCCTTATCAGACATCTAAAGCTGCAATAATTCTGCATAACAAATCACCCCAAACTAAGTGGTTTATAAACAATAAATATATCGATTTCACTCAATTGCTTTTATATGTGGTATCAAGTGTGGATTAACTGATCTCAACTGGGCTCACTGTTCTCTGCTGCAAGCTGCAAACACACTGAGCTTAAGTCCAAGTAATGGGTTAAATTCAGGTCTGCTCCACTTGACTTTGAATGTCTATCAATAACAATTAAAAGTCTCAAATTTCATCTTACTTTATAATGGCAAGTTACCTGCCATTATAGTTTCATAGATGCTGGCAGAAGATATGAGATCCTTTATTCTGTGGCAAAGGACCTTATTATTTATTATTGCTATATTATTATTTTATTTCACTTAAAAACATTCCTACCACAGCAGACAGCATGAGATTCATGTTTTCCTTTGTTTCTCTTGTCCCTTATGCTCCATAAAAATGATGTGGAGGAAAGTCTGTGTGGATTCTATGCCCCTGCTTAATCTGTGTCAGAGTTAAGGAACCCTGAGCTTAGGAAATCCTAGCAAACCTGCGCAGTCATTGTCCCAGATGGAGCCATTATCTTCACTTCTCTGGTCAGGAACCTGTTCTCTGACTCAGGGAAATACAGTCTCTAATGTCCAAGGCTGTTTTCTCTATAAACAGTCAGGCAATAATATACAAGAACAAAGCTGTCAATGACTTTTGCTCAGAAGAAATACATAAATGTGAAAGATCCTTGGAGAGTTGTCTCCAAATGTCCTTTTTGAACCAACGTCTACCTCTGGGGTATATTCTTATAGTGAATGGCATGAGCACATTTGCTAACGTTTTGTTGAACAAAATCATACCGCTTAGCCCAAAATCAGTGTGTCAAGGAAGTACACATTATCTCAAGTGAAGGAGAGAGGAGAGTGGATATTTGGTGATTAATCATCCAATCTATTACTCAAAGAGTATTGAAATTCTTTGATTTCCTTTGTTACTAATTGTGATTAAAGACCATTTTATCCACCACTGTATTATTCATGCACTGCGTCATTATTTCATTAGGTGATCAGTTTTGTTTGTTTGGTTTTTGCTTAATGAATGAATGTCTATACAATGGAATTATTGCTTTGGAGATTACCTATTTGTATCAGATACCTATACACATATATAATATTTTATCAAAATGCAATATTGTACTTAAAAGACTTTACAAGAGTGTACTTCTTGGAGCTAGACTGTCGTTATTCTAATCCTAAATCTGCCACTTACCTGGGCAAGTAACTCAGCCTTTATATAACCTCAAATAGCTTTACCACTGAAAGAGGGCTAAATGTAATACCTACTTCGTAGGGTTGTTACAAGCACCAGCTGAGTTAATATATAAAAAGCATACAAAATCTCTGACACATATCAATCAGCAAAAGTGATGGATACCATTATTACCAGACATGTTGTTAGAAAATTTATATGTATCAATTCTAATTCTAGTAATAACCTATGAGATTGATATTATGTCTTTTTTTTTTTATTGTTGGGGATTCATTGAGGGTACAATAAGCCAGGTTACACTGATTGCAATTGTTAGGTAAAGTCCGTCTTGCAATCATGTCTTGCCCCCATAAAGTGTGACACACACCAAGGCTACATATAAAGTCATTAACTACTAAATTGTCTAGTAATAATAAACTAAAATTAATATCACTTTTCACTACTAAGGAACTATTATTCCAATAAAGCTAGAACTATCATATCTCTACAAGATAGATGTTCAAGGGTGAATTTTGAATATTTATAAGGTAGCTAAATAGGCTTTCAGTATTTGTTCTCTGCCTCACAATTTTAAAATATTCTTAGAAAATTATGAGTTTTTTGCCTTCTAAAGGGAGAAGATGGCACAATAATAATGGTAGTGATAATTATAAGAATGATACTAAAATTTAAAAAATAAAAGTAACCTCAATGATTTGGGGATTTTAACGTGAGTCTTTTTTTGGATTTGTGAAATATCTACATGTATTTCTTTGTTATAATTTGGGCTATCTTTTACAGTTTCAAAATACTTTAGTATAGATACTAATTTTTGACAATATGATAATTAAATTAATAGATATTTTTTAAGTTTTTGGTGCAATGGGCCCATTTTATTATTTATTTATTTATTTGTTTATTTTTTTGAGACAGAGTCTCACTATGTCAACCTCGGTAGAGTGCTGTTGCATCATAGCTCACAGCAACCTCAAACTCTTGGGCTTAAGCGATTCTCTTGCTTCAGCCTCCCAAGTAGCTGAGACTACAGGTGCCCACCACAATGCCCGCCTATTTTTTTGTTGTTGTTATTGTTGTTTGGCAGGCCTGGGCTGGGTTCGAACCCACCAGCCTCAGTGTATGTGGCCGACACCCTAGTCACTAAGCTACAGGTGCTGAGCCTATTTATTTGTTTATTTATTTATTTATTTTTGAGACAGGTTCTCACTCTGTCATCCAAGCTGGAGTTCAGTGACACAATTATAGTTCTCTGTAACTTCTAATTCCTGGGTTACAGTGACCCTCCCACCTCAGCTAGCACTGCAGGCATGCTACACTTGGCAGATTTTATTTTATTTATTTATTTATTTTTGAGACTGGAATCATTTTAACTCTGTTTTTCCAAATGAATGTGCAGACATGTTTCCTCATTAATGAGAGTGCCTATCAAAATTCCAAAATAAAGTGTGCTAAATATGGGCCATTACCAAAAGATTTTTAGTTCTAGAATCGTTTTTTTTTCCCTTCTCACTATGTAAATGGATCATACCTCTTCCTCTAATATCACTGTACTCTTTATGTTGACCTTAATAAATATTGACTTCCAACTACACTTTTTTTGTCTTGTGAAATGCTCATCTGCATTTTATTAGAGCTATTTATGAATTTCTCTCCCACTTACGTAGTTTTTTATGGTAGTGCATATTTTTGTGAAAAAAATATAAATGATTTTCTGGTAGAGAAGATTAGTTATCACAGATTTGATTTTTCTCTTCCATCGGGAAAGGTTTTAGCTATAGAAAGAAGTGACAAACTCTCCTTCCAGGTCTGATCAATAAAGGCCTCCGAGAGAGTTCTCTCACTACCTTAGGTACTGCCTAACTGGGAGACAAATACATAAAAACTCCTTAATCACTAAAATAAATATCATCATAAAAACTCTTTAATCTATCGTATTATTTCAAATTGCCATTTTATTTAGAATATACTTTCTTTCATATCTTATGTTTTTTGTAAACTTTGAGCATTATGTTGCCATGGTATTATGTGTTTTGTCAATAAAACTAATTCCATTCGATGTTTCTGAACTTAAATTTAACTTTCTAGGATGCTAATGTTTTTTTTTTTTTTTTTTGAGACAGAATCTCACTGTGTGACTTTCCATAGAATGCTTTGGTGTCGCAGCTCACAGCAACTTCAAATTCTTGGGCTCAAGCGATTCTCCTGCCTCAACCTCCCAAGTAGCTGGGATTACAGGCGCCCACCACAATGCCTGGCTATTTTGAGAGACAAGGTCTTGCTCTGGCTCAGGCTGGTCTCAAACCTGTGAACTCAGACAATGCACCCGCCATGGCCTCCCAGGTGTGCACCACTGCACCCAGCCTAGGATGCTAATTTTTACTATATATATTTTGTTTTTATTTTTCTGCTATTAAAATTACTTTAAAAATTTTCCATTACAGTAAGTGTATTTATGATCATTCAAATAATAAAGCTTACATATATTACTAATTAATTACTTCTGTCTTTGATTCTTTGTTATTCATGTATCGAAGGCAGTCAATAGTCATAATATATTCTGATTTCTATTATAATTTTTCGATTATATTAAACATACAAACACTTTTTTTCTTTATTAAAATTATGGTATTAAAATTACTTGGTAGTCTACAGATTCTTTTCTTTGCTTAATAACATGAGTAACATCTGTAGCAAAAATTTATAAGTCTAATTCATTTTTTAAATAATGACCATGAAGACTCTGTCATATTTTTTGCCTTCTCAAATAATTGAAACCATTTTGGAAAAGGCCCCCACTAATGAATATAAGAGAATATCTGTGGTTTTGTTCCCTTGTTTATTAGAGAGAGTAAGCCATCTGGGGAAGAGACATGATTTAATTTCCTTCTGTCATTCATGTCCTTTCTCCACTTGTCTTTTTCATTGCTGAGTTATACATTTTTTTTGTATTCTGGATTATATTTTGTGTTTTATATGGTTTGCACATATCTCTTCCCACCTATCACTTGTCTTAATTTTGTGGGTTTTTCATCATATAGACATTGTACATTTTGAGGCAGTCAAGCTGACAAAAGTTGCCTTTGTAGCTTCTTCTTTCAATGAATTTAGGAGTACAAATAGAGTTTCATAGTTGTTCTTTTTTTTTTTGAGACAGAGCCTCAAGCTGTCACCCTGGGTAGAGTGCTGTGGCATCATAGCTCACAGCAACCTCCAACTCCTGGACTCAAGCAATTCTCCTGCCTCTGCCTCCCAAGTAGCTGAGACTACAGGCACCCGCCACAACACCCGGCTATTTTTTTTGGTTGCAGCCATCATTGTTGTTTGGCGGGCCCGGGCTGGATTCGAACCCACCAGCTCAGGTGTATGTGGCTGGTGCCTTTGCCGCTTGAGCCACAGGTGCCAAGCCTCATAGTTGTTCATTAATCATATGTATCCTTGTCTTCTACAGTAGATGAAGCTCCAGGCAGCAAGGTGATGGCTACACATGTGTGGCTTTGGCAGGCACAGTGAAGTAAAGTTTAAGGAAGAAACCAGTCTAAAGCTTGGCTGGAAAGAAAGTGAAAGCCGTGTAACTTCTCAGTACACTTTTTCATTCAGAATTTTAGAAACAAACCTTCTGTATCTATTAAAAGCCCTACATGCTACACACTTAATATGGAAACTGAAGAAACATTTAAAATTATGAATGGGGCATTTAAGTAGATAGAACACCAAATCCATGACATGAATTTGGCCTTAAAACTTCTCTTGAAAATGTGTGCTTTGTCACAACATGTATTTCTGACTTTGGGTGAACTTGAAGAAAATAGAGCAATTATTTAGTCCTTTCAACAAATAACTGAACTTTATCCTTTAATGTTGAGCTCACATAAAAACTTGTTGAATATCCCCCTTGGGAGATTGGGAGAACCTGGGGCAGCTATTCCTCAGTTTGTAATGGCAACATTCCATTGCAGGCAGTGTACAATCTCCTGAAATTGTGCATCCATAACATGGCATCCTGTGACATCTTGGCATTTCAATCCTTTCATTCCTGTTGTTGGTTTACGTTGCATAATCACAACGGCACTGCAAAAATGTATTCATAGAAACTGTAATAGTTCTTTTAAAATATATACCAATTTTAAATCTTATTAATTATTTTTGTTTCTAAAAGAGACAAGAGGAGAACACACTGGAAAGATTTTCCTGTAGAGAAAAACTTAATTTAATCTCTTTTTATGGGCACCGGTGAAGAAACTATCTTGTCCTGGTTCCCAGGTATGTGATTTTTCTCTGTTTTCTTCCTTTCAGTTTTTGTTGACAAGTCAGGTCTGAGAAAGGTCAAAGTCCCCAAGGAATGCTGATAAATAAAAACACCTGTAGCACTGTCATGCGGTTCTCTCAGCAGGGCTCGTCTCTTTGTTTTCATTCCTCTCTATGTAGGGGCTTCATGAACATCTTCCTCTTGTTTCTTTCCACCCCCTCACTTTGTTTCCATCCATGCTTCTTAGGAGAGGAGAATAACTCAATACTGCCGCTCTGATTGTGAGATAGTTGCTAGGAAAGCAATGCACAGAAGATAAAGAGGCAGTGTTCTGCTGCAGGGCTACAACCACTGGAAATCAAATTTCCCAAGGTTTCTTTGTTGTTATAGTATATTGGATTGTAATTTACTGTGCCTTAGGCACTTTGTTATTTTCTACATATCATGACATTTGAAATGTTCATCCTTCAGGAAATTTCACACAGTTTTCGAGATATGACTTAATTCAGATGAGATGAATGTTACTAAATGATAAAAATAGTAGCACAAACAAGGAAAGTTGTTTTCACGGCCAGGCATTGTGCTAAGCACGGAATACACATTAGACGATTTAACTTTCACACGGTTATGACTACTCACTCCCAAAGGGCAAATACACCGTATACAAAGCAAAGGTCAGGAACATTATGAAACTTACCCATGATCACAGAGCTGGTGAGTTTGGCAGGATGATTCACACCCGAGGAATATGACTGCGGACACTGTAATCTTATCCTCATACATACAGTCTCCAGTGCACAATGACCAAGTGTGTTCATTTTACAGTCTGTCAGAGAACCTGTCACAGGCTTCTAATTCTGAGTGAACTAATTCTTTCTTTCAACAGACATTTATTCTGGTTACTCTGTGCCAGGCACTGCTCTGGGCACAGGAGATATAGTCACAAACAAGACAGAGAGAGAAACTGCACAAATAGAGTCGACGTTCTTGCAGATGGATGAGAAAATAATGATACGTTTACCTGGTACATTCACTGGTGTATTAGTGAACTATTTACGATTCAGTGAATAATCTGAATACTGTAAATCCATACCGCAAGAGTCAGTGCTTTAATCATCACTTGTCTTCATCATTGTGACAAGAACAATGCCTTATTTGTGTGGGTATTCTCCTCAATGAGCACAGCACGTTGACATCCAGCCTGTATGGTTTCCTCAAAAAATATTTGGTGAATTATAGATTGTTATAAAATTTAAAACTTATGCAGCAACCTCTGATTAAAAAGAGAGGAGGGAAATGTGTCCTTGTGAGTAATATACATTAAGTCTGATCTTAACAATGGGCCATGTGCTTTTGGAGTAATTTTACTTCCAGGTTTGATTGGAAATATGGAAATTGAAAGCAGTGCAATATATAAACAAATGCCGGACTAAGAAGAGTGCTCAGCTGTTTTTTTTATTAACTAAAAATATGCTAGATTTAGTTTTTAGTGAAAATAAAATAACAGCAATTCTCTCATGATGTGTTTTGAGTTTTTTTGGTTTTACCATTTGTAAGTGGAGACTCTGTTGTCCAGAATCTCATTCTACATTTTTATAGAACACTTTATCATTCAAAGTTATTACCCCACTAATAAAATATTCTCTTCTTCCAGGGGTAGTTTTTCCATTGTTTATTTCCATTTTGTATTTTAGATGCTTTTATAGGCAATACTGCACTGCTATCTGCTTTCATTGAATAAAATGACTAGTCACACACTTGAAAAATTGCACGCCAGCCAATAGCAGTGAAGAACATGATGTCAGAACTAAGTTGTCCAGGAAGGCCCATAGGAAAACATGAGACTGGGGAAAAGACGGCCTGCTCCATGTTCTCCTCACAGTAGGTTTACAGTAAAGAGCATGAGACTATAGTCTCAGTTCTCAGAGGTAGAGGCATTTAGAGCTGAAGGGCCCCTGAGGATGAGTGTTCCTCTAATTTTGCAGAGTGATTATCAAGAGGATCAGCCACTAAAGAAGTAGAACACTTTCCTTACCTTCTTATCTAAGTGGAAACTGGAGCAAAGGCAGGGCTAGCATCTAGACATCTTGAAGCCAGTTGGCTGTTCCTTCAGTGAATTAATTCCTCCTCCACTTCATTTGGTGCACTAATCTGAGTGTATGAGGATAAGCAGTCACCGTCCTTGTCCTAACGGAGCACATCGCCTGAATAAGACAGCTCATTTGTGTTTGGGCAAGGAAGTCTCAGACCAAATGTTGCAGAGTGCAATGAAAGTTGAAGGGAAAACACCTAACTACCTAGGATAGGAAGGAGGAAAGAAGTCTGGAAAGGAGATTGCCTTGGTACAAACTGGAAAGGATCCTAGGTAGTTCAAAGACCTAGCATGCTCTTTATTTTGTTCTGATTTCTACCCCATCAAAAAGCAACTTGTTGTACTCAGACTAAATGAATGCTATAATTTTAATCACCAGCAATCAGTGTGATCAGGAGTATTTAAAGAAAAAACAACAACAAAAACAGTATCAAAAACAAGTGTGCCTTCATAGAGTCATGGTTGCATGCAGGGTTTTTCAGATTCTTTAGAGCACAATGCTTAAAAAGACAAAACCCTTTTAATGATGAAAATGTAGGAAATTCAACAAAGATGTTTCCCATTTTCAAGAAATCTTGTACTACCATATCATCTATTCTATAATGATAATGATATGAAGCTTATATATAAGGATGTAAAACCTGTTAACACATCAGAAACCATTCCTGGCTTCTCCCAGTCCTTTCTATAATCTCTAAGATTACATCTACATTCACTTTATCCTTCCAACATGTGATGAAATTCCAGGAGAAGTTACCGGATGGCTTTGGGTAATACTAAACTACAAAACTTCTCAAAGACAATGTATTAGCTATTGATAATCTTTTAACTCAGTTGTATTTCTCCTCCTCCTTTAAAATTATATTAGAAAAGATTTAAAGTGCCACTATATAAACAATATGAATTTACTACTTAAAATTATAAATTTTGGCAGACTATCTTATGGAAAAAGATTTTATAAGTCTTTTCTAAAATTTAACATAGTTTAAAATTTATAAAACTGACCCAAAGTCCTGAAATAAATTCATATTTCAACTCTATATATTTCTGGCCTTTTAGCAGGCTGCTGTAATTTGAATTTTAAATGTGATTTGATTAATATAAATACATACATATATTTAATAATATAGGTCCTATAGCAATTTAAACTTGAGACTTTTCTTTCTTTATACTGAAACCATTAATAGAAAAAGAAAATCTGTTACAAAACCAGAATACAGTGATGTCAGAAGTAATTTAGCCTCTAACTTTTAGATCAGAGGTTCTCAACCTGTGGGTTGCGACCCTTTGGGGGTCGAATGACCCTTTCACAGGGGTGGCCTAAACACATCCGGTATATCAGATATTTACATAACGATTCATAGCAGTAGCAAAATTACAGTTATGAAGTAGCAACAAAAATAATTTTATGGTTGTGTGTCACCACAACATGAGGAACTGTATTAAAGGGTCAGGTCGCAGCATTAGGAAGGTTGAGAACCACTGCTTTTGGAATGTTCAGAACAAATGCTAATGAAGTGGAGTCTGCAGAAGGGATGACAGAAGCTCTGGGACAAGTATGGAGAAATGACTCCTTTCTTCCAAGCTTATGTTCTAGTCCAGGGGTCCTCAAACTATGGCCCATGGGCCACATGCGGTCTGCTGAGGACATTTATCCAGCCCGCTGGGTGTTTTTGCCACAGCTGCCTGTCCTGCTTAGCAGCCGACTTGTCCCCGGCCACAGTGCGCATGTGTGGAATGTGTGCCAACTCTCCAACTCTGCTCCTTCTCTCTGTCTCTCCCCACGGAGTGTTTTTGCCATCCTGCTTAGCAGCTACTCATCCCGGGTCATAGTGTGCATGTGTGGAATGTATGCCAAATGTTCGACTCCGCTCCTTCTGTCTCTCCCTGTCCCTCCTTCTCTCTGTCTCTCAACTCCTCCTCTCAGTCTCTGGTGTAATTGGAGTCATCATCAGGTTGCCTGTGCAGAGCCTGCTGCTGCCTAAGGACTGATGCAAGAACAAGTTAGGATTTCTGTTTTTTTTTTTTTGAAGTTAGGAGGTCTATTTTTTTTGCAGTAAGTACAGCCTTTTTTTTTTTTTTTTGTGGTTAAGGGGGGCCTTTTTTCCCTTAAGTTAGGAGTTTTTTTTTTTTTTTACAGATAGAGGGCGCCTTTTTTTTGAAGTTAAAAGAGGATTTTTTGTTGAAGTTAGGAGAGCCTTTTTTTAAAATTGGTTAGTTGGTTGGAGGTGGTTTCTAGGGGGGGTTGCATCACAGTGATAACGCAAATAGCACTCAGTGCCAATGAAAATTGTCAGTGCTAAGAGGTAATGCAAATGGTCAGAGCTCAGAGCTCAGAGGTAATGCAAATAGTCAGTGCTCAGTGGTAATTATAATTGTAAGTGCTCAGTGTTAACACAAATTGTTAGCGCTCAGAATTAATGCAAATTGTCAGCAGTGTTATTGCGAATGGTCAGCGGTCAGTGTTAATGCAAATGGACAGTGCTCAGTGTTATCACATGAGGGCCCAAACTGGTAATCTAGGGCCTAGGGCCCCATGGAAACTTAATCCTGCTCTGCAGACAGCCTAGGAGTAGGAAACCCAATTTAATTGACAGTAAGTGCATTTATATTCTGATTGCTATTCAGTTGTGTATGATGTTGTATGTTGTGTGCTGTGTAAGCCCCATTTCACACTGTTGCCATCTCTGAGCAGTGCGATCTCTGAGCATTAGATTTGGAAGAAAAAAAGGCATATGTGCCTTCTTTTTTTCTGCAATGGAATCTGATCGCATGGGTCTTCTCACCCATGCGATCATATTCCTGTATGAGTTCACAGATTGCAGTGCGGTTCACACAGGGTAGTGTGAACTGGAAAGGTGGTGGAGGAACCGGCTCTGTAATCGTGCCTGTTCCCTCACTGCACCAGTGTGAGCCTGAGGTAAAAGTGGAGTTCCACCATATGAGCACCGGTGAGGCTGAAATGATGTGGACTGGAAAGGCTACATTGATGGACACTGATCAGACTGCATTGATTGACACTGATCAGACTGCATTGATGGGCACTGATCAGACTGCACTGATGGACAGTGCAGTCTATATGTCTCTGTGTGGGCAAAGTTATTGCTGGTATATTGTTTTTGGAGTGCTGTATATATATATTGGGATTTTACTAATAGCAATTTGGAATCCCTAGGAAACAATGATATCAAGAAAGAGAAAAATTGACTCGGAGCGTAGGATATTCAAAGAACAGTGGACTTATGATTACTTTTTCATGCAGTACAAGGAAAGAGCTGTGTGTTTGATATGCCAGAATATAGTGTCTGTGTTCAAGTAATACAATTTGCGTCGACACTATCAAACTCAACATAAAGATAAATATGATTATTTGGTCGGAGAAGTGAGAAAAGATAAAATATTAAAACTGAAATATACATTGACAACTCAGCAAAATACTTTTGTGAAGCAGAAACAGCTAAATACTTCATCACTGTGAGCAAGTTTTCAAGTTGCCAAGCTAATAGCGTGCACTGGCAGACCATTCCTGGAGGGAGATTTTGTTAAAGAATGCCTTTTTTCTGTTGCCAAAGAGATGTTTCCAGAGAAGGCTGATTTATTTAGTACAGGACCCTTGATTACATGAAGGATTGAAGAAATGGGAGACAATTTGCATCATGCTTTGCAAAACTCTGCAAAAAAACTTTCCTATTTTTCCTTGGCACTTGATGAAAGTAATGATGTTCATGATTCTGCACAACTTCTAATTTTTATTCATGGGACAAATGACTATTTCAAAGTCACAGAAGAGCTTGGTGCACTGCAAAGCATCAAAGGAACCACTACAGGAGAGGATATCTATGAAAAGATTTGCCAAACTGTGAATAGTTTGGAGCTGGACTGGGCAAAACTAGCCAGTGTGACAACTGATGGTACTCCTGGCATGGTGGGGTTTAAGAAAGGAGTAATTTCCCGCATTAACCAAGAGATGGACAAACATAACCTTTCTCATCCAATAGCCATACACTGCCTCATCCACCAATAAGCTCTGTGTAGTAAATCACTAAAGTGGGACTGTTATGAAAACTGTGGTATCCTGTGTTAACTTCATTAGAGGTAATGCACTAAACCACAGACAATTTCAGGAATTTCTGTCTGAGCTAAATGTTGACTGTGAAGATGTTCCGGACACAGAAGTCCATTGGCTGAGTCAAGGGAGAGTTTTGAAACATTTCTATGACTTACTTCCACAGATTACAGGTTTTCTGCTTTGAAAAAACAAAGAAGTACCAGAGATCAATGATGCAGAATGGAAATGACACCTTGCCTTTCTGACAGATGTAACAGAGCTACTCAACAGTTTCAATGTGCAACTTCAAGGAAAGGGGGAACTCATCTGTGATATGCAATCACATTTGAAAGCATCTGAAGTAAAATTAGGCCTCCTCATCAAACAAGTGAAGGAGGAAAATTTCTGCCATCTCCCCACAACTCAAAAATCTATTAGCAGAAAATCCATTGGTTGCATTCCCAAATAAAACATGTGTGGATTCACTGGAAAAGTTGCAAAAGGAGTTCCAATTTAGATTTAAAGAGCTTCAACGCCATTAACAGGACATACAGCTTTTTCATAACCCATTTTCTACTGACATTGAAAATGTGGATATGATTTACCAAATGGAACTGGCTGAACTGCAGAATTGTGACTCTCTGAAAGACGCATTCAAGTCAAGCAGCCTTCCTAATTTCTATGCATCTCTCCCCTCTGAGACATATCCTAATCTCAGGAACCATGCACTCAAAATGGCAACCATCTTTGGCAGCACTTATGTCTGTGAACAGACTTTTTTCAGAATGAAACATCTGAAATCTCCAACCAGATCTAGACTAACTGATGCACACTAGCATCACTTGTTACGACTAGCAGTGACAAATATGGAACCGGACATTGACCATCTCATTAGCCAAAAGCAGGCCCATAGTTCCCATTGAAATACTGGTAAGTTTGTTGATTTAACTTTACTTGTTCTTCATTTTAAATATTGTATTTGTTCCTGTTTTGTTTTTTCACTTCAAAATAAGATACGTGCAGTGTGCATAGGAATTTGTTCATAGTTTTGTTTTTTTTAAACTATAGTCCGGCCCTCCAATGGTCTGAGGGACAGTGAACTGGCCCCCTGTTTAAAAAGTTTGAGGACCTCTTCTCTAGTCTATACCTAGGAAATCTCCTTTATACCAACGTAGTCCCAATATTCAGTATCTCTTTTTATTTGACACTAGGTTGGAGCACTTTGTTGCGTTGAAGCACCCATGGCACAAATGAGCTATTAGTGTTTTAAATCACTGAGGTTTGAGATTATTTTTTTCTGGAGCACAGTCTATCCTGACTCATTCAGTCACCTTCCATGAGCATAGGCCTATTGATGAAACTAGCATTCAAAATCAAGATGTAAGAAAAATTCTTCTAGATATCAGGATAAGCAGAGAATTTTTAACTAAGACCCAAAGGCAAATACAGCAACAACAATAATGAATGGAGCTTAATTAGATTAAAAATCTTATGCACAGCAAAGGAAATTAGAGTAAACAGACAACCTTCAGATTTGGAGGAAATATTCACAAAGTATACATCTGACAAAAGGCTAATATATAGAATCTACAAAAAAGCTCAAATCACAAGAAGAAAAAACCCATTAAAAAGTGGGCAAAAGACTCGAATAGAAGTTTTCAAAAGAAAATTGACAAATTGCCAGCACAAGAAGAAATGCTCAACATCTCTAATTATCAGGGAAATGTAAAGTAAAACCACAATGACATAACATTTTACCCATGTCAGAATGGCCATTGTTAAAATGTCAAAAAAAATAAAGATCATGGTGCTGATGCTGAGAAACGGGAATGCATATACACTGCTGGTGAGACTGAAGATTAGTACAACCTCTTTGGAAAACAGAATGTAGATTTCTCAAAGCAATAAATACAGACTCACCATTCGACCCAGCAGCCTCAATACTGTTTATCTACCCAAAGCAAAAAAAGTTATTTTTTTTCCAAAAGACACCTGCACTCAAATGTTTATTGGAGCACAATTCACAATCACAAAGATGTGGAATCAACCTAAATGCCCATCATTTCATTAGTGGATTAACAAAATGTGGTATATATATCATGAAGTACTACAGACAGTCCCCAGATTAGGCACAAAATAGGTTCTGTAGGTTCTTAAGTTGAATTTGTATGTAAGTTGGAACAGGTACATTTACCTATTACTTGTAATAGCCTCCATTTGTGAGTTATAGAGTTGTACCTAAGTCAGTTGTTTTTAACTCAGTGATTGCCTATACTCAGCAATAAAAAGAATAAAAAATGTCATTTATGGCAACTTGGATGGAACTGAAGACTATCATTTTAAGTGAGCTATCTCAGGAATGGAAAAACAAACACCATATGTACTCTCTAATAATTGGAGACTAATTAATAGTTAAACATGGGCACAAAGAGATGAAGAAGGGGTTGGGGTAAAATTCTACCTATTGGGTGCAAATAACACTATTTGGATGATAGACATGCTAAAGCCATCTATGTAACAAAAACATCTGTACTCCCTTAATATTTTTAAATAAAAAAGGGGTTTATATTGCAAACGTAATTGAGGTTATGAATTTGAGTTGATTTCTTCCAAGTTTATTGTTTGTCCCTTTCTCTGTCCTAAAGTAAAGTAAATTTAATAATCCCTTGCATTAATCCAGCCAATCCATATTAGGATATGGAAAGATTCTGATCTTTCTTCTCTAGTTAACTGCCTTCAATATCAAACAGACTGCAAATCTCTGGGACAAATCCTATAATGTTATTTTTCGGACAACTTCTCAATAGTAACTGGACTCATTCCAGGCATTCATGTCACAGAATTTCCTGACAAAAATGACATTGCTTGGCAGGCTTGTTTGCAGCTGGAAATAGGAGCCCAAACTAGACACATGTGAGCTCAATGATTTTGCCTGATACTTGTCTTTGTGAGCAGAAAGGTGTGAAAGATGGACTTACCTGCTTCACAGGGGAAAGGCCTCCTTCCCTACTGCTATTTCCATCTGAAATTCTTTTCTCAAACTCAAAGTATACTAATCAGGAGTAGAAATTCTCTTCCTTTGGGGAAATATCATAGTCCTTGTTACAGTAGCTTTTTGGAAACTCAGCAGAGCAAGGGCCATGGCTTTTGTAGGTAGAATCATCTCAGCCCAAAACCCTAAAGTGGATTCATGCTCCTCTCACACACGTATTTGGATGTCAGTGTGTGATCTAAACCGCTTTCTGGTCCTGTGTGATTTGAGTTAGTTTTGTACATTATCTTCTCAATGATTAAATTATCACTTCTTATTTTCTCTACCTAAATTTATATGACTTGTATCCCAAAACAAAAAAGAGGCTGCTAGCCTATCAGTTTAATTTTAGTGATTCCTTAAGCTGCAAAAGGGGATTAATTGTAAATAGTAAGTTGGGAGAATCATGAAACATAAACTGCTCAATAAAGTTATAATGTTTAAAGAAACAATTGTCTTAATATGATTAAATCATTATATTTATTCTTAAACCGTTTCCTCCTTTTGCATTTACTGACTTGATTAGGGAGACTTTATTCACTCCAGGTAAATGCTAGATTCTAGCCATAACTAACTTTGAATTTTCCTGCACCTTGCATGCTTGTACCACACAAACCCCACTTCACTGAACTTCTACAGTATCTTCTCGGATCATTTCTTCCTATTCCATTCCCTCCTATCATTTCCTCCTATCACTTCCCTCAAGCTCAAGTTTTCATTTATAGCATTTAATGGATCCCTTTTCTATGCTTACATTGTGCTCATAACACTTTTCCCAAGAACACTGATCAGATTTTACTGTGGCCATTTCTTTAAAGGACAGGCTCCACTGCTGGACTGTGAGATTTCAAAGACAGAGCCATTACCTATGCCTCTGTGTCTCCAGATCTTGGGATAGGCCTATATGCTAACGAGTTCTTGATAAATGGCTGTTTGATGAAGACTTTCTTAGTTCATTTGCTGCCTCCAGTCTCCTCCCATGCATCGTCAGCCAACCATGATGTTAAAATTCCTAAAATAGAGCTCCATTCTCAAAACTCTACTTGTACACTCATTGTCACTATTTTGTGCTTAACAAATAAGGTGGATGCTTTTGATCCTATATTCAAAAGCCTTCTCAATCTGTATGAATTTCCAAATCTTTCTGAAATCACTGCTCCAGAAAAATCTACCACAAAACTAACTGCATTGCTTGCCTTTGTCCTATCTCAGTGTCTCACTTGTGCTTTGCTTATAATATTTTCTGTCTCAAGTTTTTTTTTTTTCTATTAATCTTCATGCCTCATCTTTCTGTATTCAACAATATAGCTGGAATATACCTCATGAATCATTTGGGGGTCACCAGATGAGGGTGTTTTGACACAAGGAATGAAGAGGCTTGACACAGAGTCTATGACAGGGGACTGAGAAACTCTGGGAGGAGCCCTCCCAAGCAAACCTCGGGGCCATATTTATTATCATAAAACAGGAAGAAGTAGACAAAAGCTGCATGTTGGACCTTAGCACTAATTAGGGAGGACAAGGAGAAGGTCAAGGAGAAGGTCAGATAGAATGTCTCCACCTTAGTTTTTGCAAAACCAAAATCTTTGAGCACAACTCTGCCTCCAGCATCAAGACACCTTTGGAATCTAGAGAATCTTTACTGTAATTGTTAGATCTGGTATTGCCACACTTCACATAGACATTCTCTCACAGAGGCCAGTTTTCTGATCTCCTGCACACACACAACTCACATGTCATTCTTGTGATTCTCTTGATCTCTTTCGAAGGCAATCCTATGCTCAAGGTTAGGGCACAATTTTCCCTACAGCTCCAAGTCTCAGACATTTAGCAAGCCTTCACGTCGTTCCTGCTATGACCTATACACTGTATGTAGCAGACCACATACAGAAAGAGAAGATGGCATTGTGCGCTGGAAGGGTTCAATACTGGTGGGTCAACTGATGCTCAAACTCTTAGAGTACAGTGAAATGAATGTACAAGTGCTACTCTGGAAACTTAAGGGATATTCATTTTTCCCAGACTAGAGATAACAGGGTTGGAAAATGCACCTTGGATAAGCCATTAACACCTGGGTTGAGTTTCAAAAAGCAGGTATAAGTTAGTTGGAAAAATGAATGGGGTAAAAATATTGTAAGCTGAAAGATCAGGCAGCATCAAGCTTTGGTGGCTCTTGCAAGATGGCACACTTGAGGAAGTTCATGTAATTCCCACAATTTGCCTGCTTTAGACTTCCATAGAATTGTGTCTCTACTTCTCTTAGACATACTGCTTGTTGGCTTATTACATCCATTAACCTGCTTATCTTCATTATCAGATAGAAAAATAAGAACAATTCGTAATTCATCTTTTTTACCCCTAATAGACCCTACAAAAGGTCTTCTGTTTACATAATGCATGATTGATACATGTTTGTTGAATGGATGGATAATTTTAGATTAAATTACCCTGAATTTTTACTTCAGGAATACTGGGTTTTCAAAATGTTGATCTGTTGTTTATTTCTTTGAATGAGAGTTTCCCAATGTTCTATCTTACTTTTAGGGTATCTAATGAGAGAATAACTGTGAATCTATTTAAATTTAAGGAAAAATTATCAGGGCTTCAATAATTGTCATGGCATATTCTTCATATGGTACACATTCAATGTCATTGGCATGTAAGAGTAAATCAAGTGCAAATTCCCTATCTGGTAATGCCACCCTTGCTCAGGCCACCTATAATACTTGGGATAGTAGCAAGAGAACAAATAAAGACCCACATATCATATATCTACATATTTAAAATTTATAAAGAATGCTAAGAAATTCTTAAATAAAATATGTTCTCTATTTCTATCTTGGAGAGGTAACTTCCTAATCACATGTATGGGTTGGTTCACATTACGAACTCTTTGACTCTTTGTACTTCTAGGCTAGAAGGTAGTACCATAGAAAATAAATACTCTTAGGCTGGTGGTCGTCTCCCTATCTCTTCTGTCTCTTTTGCATCCTCTCCTGATGTTCAAAAGCCTTAAATAGTCAAAGCCTTGACTATCAGGAGAGGAGGGGCCTTGCACCCATGTGGACACTTGCACATCCAGATCGAAAATATATTCCCACCTCTGCACTAGTATGTGCCACTTGGTTAACCCTTGGGCCTAAGGGATGTATACACCTAAGTCAGGCTACCCTCAGCCCAGAAGAAATCCCATACAACCCTGGAAGTGGATTTAGGGCCATTTCAGAAAGAACACCTTGGACATGAATACTCAGATTGTGGATTAGAATTGGTGTTTTAATCACCTCATCAGTAGCCCTGGCAGAGAGGCTAGGCCAGGGGTCATGGTGCTTGTGGCTAAAGGAAGTGCTATGCTTCCTAAACATCTTCTCTAAGCATTATCTCACTCCTGTAAATATATAATCATCACCACATGTATTTAGTAGCTTCATATACATTTTCGGGGAAATTCATGCTACATCCTTAAGAAAATTATAGTCCATGAAGTGCATGTAATGAACATATATAGAAGATCTAGAATCCTTGAAATATATAGCAGAATATTTTGTGAGGTCCTCGGGGTGAAAATAATCAAAATAGTGATTATAATCATGTGTGAAAATGATTCATGATAATGGATAAACAAGGAAGTAATGAAAAAAGGACTCTATATAAATTGTTAAGAAACAATGAGAATTTCTTTGAAAAATTGAAACAAAAAACCTGGCTGCAGAAAGCTTATTATCAGGATAGCTGACGACTAGACTCAATGTGTCAAAAATACTTACACTTTCCTGATACATTAGAGAACAATGAGGTCTCCATCTGATAAGGTGAAATCCTGTGCCAGAAATACTTGCTGAAAATTCTTTTCATTCAGTTAGAAAATAATCATAAAAGTAGAATTTGGGAGACTTGCACTAAAATTAATAACAGAACTGTAAGTTTATTATAAACCCCTACTAATTTATAATAATATTAAATTGGCCATCTTTCTCAATGAAGATAATTACGAAACTACAATCTATCTTTTGAAATATAAATTAATTTAATTAGAGGTATGTTTTAGGAATAACATCACCTTAGAAAAGTTATGATTTGTCTGTGGTTGGCAACTGAGAACAGTGAGAAAAAAACAGATGCAAAGCTTGGCTTCCATTGGAAGTACAGTGCTCCTCAGATGTACATCTTTGGGTCAGGCACTGAAACTGTATTACTTTGAGAAACAATATTTCAACATAAAGTAGTGACAATAGTATTTAATATTACTGTTATGACGATTAAACTGGACAACACATGAAAGTGTTTTGTAGATTGCATTGTGCCCTATAACTGTTACATGAGAATATTATATTATTTCTCTTAACTCCCTCTCACTGTTGTTTCTGACATACCGTATGTAAAGTGTGAATCCCCCATTAGCTGATTTGCTTCCTTTCAGCTCAGTAGCAGTTAATCTCTCAAATTTGAATCTCTCAATGCAGAGCTCTAATTCAGTCATTAAAATGACTGATCTGAATCAAGGTATCTTCTTGCTAGTTGTTGCTTTCATCTTAACAAGCAATTAAGATCAATTATGTAGTCATTGATTTGATTGTTTGACAACTGAAACTTTCTGTAACTAAAATAATTGCCTCAGCTGTGTTTTTGGTCAATCCTTCATAATCTCCAACATCATTTTAATGATCCTTTTCTTCTGAAGAGAGTTAAAGTGGGCATGATTGAAATAACAACACATAAGGTAAGGAAAGTTTACAGCATATCCTACAATGTGTGTGCCTTGAGAAAGTAAAAGAGGCAATTTATATTAGCAAGCATATTCCAGAATCATAAAAAATCATCAAGTAGAGGTCTTTTAAAGACAGGGAAAATACACTGTTGGATAGTCAACTGTTGAGATCAAATAATGCCACAAGCAAACCTGAGTTGGTTATGGACTACAAAAACGATGAATGAAGAGTCAGAATTCAAAATAAGGTATGTGAAATTGACATTAAATACAACTACATTTTTATCTTGCGTGACATTCATGATGATTATCACGTCTGTTAGAGAAGAGCCTGGCTCCAGGGAAATCTGTGCTACAAATAAAATTCTTTGTCTTTGCTGCTTCTCTTGCCCAAAGTATGTTTGTGCCGCTGTTCAAATCCTCTGCCTTTATATGGACTTGTGGCTTCTCAAGGTAGGATAATTCCCCGCTTTTGTGGGAACAACTTATTTATTTTACTTGTTTAATATGAAGAATTTTTAAAATATACAAATTCGGACAAATGAACGTATTATGCATTCAGGTATCCATTCCCCAGACTCAAAACCATCACCCCTGGAAAATCCTGCTTTATTTACACTCCGCCCCCAGACAGTCCCTGGGTTGTGAATGAGATAGATTCTATGGGTTTGTTCTTGAGATTGTATGTAAGTTGAAAGAGGCACACTGACTTATTACCTGCAATAGCCTCTATTTATAAGTGTGAATTGTACGTTACGTCTGATGTTTGTAATTTGCATTTTATCCCAAAGGCACACAAATGTACTATCATCCACATTTTTACCGCTCAACGCCCTTGCCATGCAATTTTCTCTCACAGTCATGCTTTTCAGCAGACAAAGGAGGAACCTAATGCATTGCTTAAGATAAACTAATCCCTGCCAAGGGCTTTAATGAGAACTTAGCTATGAAGTGGTACTTACCACGCATCATTATGGATTAATTAATAACAAGTCAAGTCAAACTCATCTCATTTCATAATTTTGACAGGGTTCATTATTTACTAGGATGGTGAGTGAGAGAAAGAGCACAGAAAGACAGAGTACGTACTTCATTAAGAGATTTTATAAAACCTTTCACAAGATCCTTGAGGTGGTGATAAAGAATCAGGGATCGTATGTTACTAATATTATTTCAATTCAGAGAGCCAAGAAAAATTAAATAAAAATGTTTGAAAGACCAATACTAAATTTAAAAACAGTTCAAAGTATTCATCCAGATCTGAGAAATTAAAACAGGGAAAGAGAGTAGGACATGTCAAACTTTTAACAAAAGGATGTGACTGATACAAGACCCTAATCAAAACGTCTCATCTATTATGAGATGGCTGTTGACTGCATTCTAATCATGTTCCCCACATGTTTCATTCTTAAGGGCTCCCTGACTTGTAACATAATGGATAAATTGTTCAGAGATTCTCAAGCTTGATGGGAGAGATATTTGAGGCAGAGATTTCTTTAAGGCACAAGGACCTACCATCTTGCATGTGAAATAAGATAATTTGACATATCAACATATATAAAAATACAGAACATAATATGTAAATAATAACTTACAAAGGCAGTATGCCATAGTGAATAAGGGAGCAGTATTATAATGAGATTGCCTGAATTTCTCTCTCAGCTCTGCTACTCACTAGTTATATGACCTTGGGAAAGATACTTAACCTCTCTGCTTCAGTACCTGAATCTGAAATGAGGATACTAATACTAGTGCTTAATTCACATGCTTGTGGAGAGTATCCACATAGTTAATATAGGCAAATGTCCTCCAAGTAAGCACTACATAAATGTAGATAATGGTTATTATTAATACATATATCAATGAAAAATGAAATATGTAGATATTTCTGTTGGGAGAGAATTTTCCATGGGTCTGATGTTTTTCTATACACATTGTAAATAAACATGCCATTCAAGACTGTTTTTCCTAAGACGTTTTCAGAATGAACAACCTTGGGAGACAGAAATAATGTCTCTTGTTCGGGCAAAGGCTAGACGGGTTTACTGCCCATTATGAAAGATCTGGGTTCCATGAGCTCAAAGTTCCTCTACTGTAATGCAACCTACTTTATGTGTATGTGTCACCTAGTTGTTTTCATATTGCTCTGGAATCGGAACTCAAGGAGCCTTTGAAAAAATGCTGATACTCTTATCATTGCTATGAGTAATATACCACACTTTGTCTTTGATTAAAGATTCTCACATCTTCTCACAGCATTCATGAAAATGTGGTGGGCTAACTTGTTAGCCTGTGAGTTGTGTAAAAATCTCACACCCTTCACAGTTCTTGACAGTTTCTAAAGACTAAATCATGGTTCATCAGGTTCAAATTCATTGTAGACAATTTGCATAACCCTATTCAGAATTTTTAAAGTGAGTGAGACCATAATGCAATAAAGACTTTATATTAAGAGTAATCTGAAAAGATTTTTAGTTCCGATATTAGTGCAGATCTGGCTAATTGAGTCTATTTGTTAGAAGCTATTTTAATTATCCAAGGATAGAAATTTTGCTGTCATATAAAATATATTGGTCAATTCTATCAATCTGAAATAAAGATTTAAGCATAAGAGCAAAATAAATACTTTTATGCTTTCTATAACATTTATTGAGGTGTATGTATTCCCTCTGTTACTATTGAATGGTCTTACAATAAAATCATAGATATAAGAGGGCAGGCAATAGTTAGTAAGAGATAAAATAGGTGGTATAGAATGTAAATCAGGGTAATAAGGAAAAATTTGAAAAATAATGACTAAGAAAACATGAACTTTAGTCACGTTTCTGCTATAGTAAAATGAAAAGTGAAGGATTAAATTTTGTGGTTTGTCTGTTTAACCATATTCTGCTATTTACCTTTGACTTTGGATTTGGTCTTAGAAGGTCAAAAAGCTGAGTGCCTGATTCAACATAATTCCTGGCATCCTTGAATTTCTGGCTAATTAAAAATGTCACGATTGAGCCAAGCATGGTGGCATGTTCCTGTAGTTCCATCTACTCAAGAGGTTTAGGCAAGAGTATCATTCGAGCCCAAAAGTTTGAATCCAGGCTGAGCAGGATAGTGAGACCTTATCTTTTTTTTTTTTTTAAAGGTCACCATTAAATCTAATCAACTGAGCTCTGTCAGTAATACTCTCAGGCATAGTAACAGGATTTTTAAAATGCCTAAATATTCATTTCCACAGAGAGATAAACTTTAAACACTTAGTTTGAAGTGAATTTATTATTTTTAATGTTTATTTTCCATTAGTTGGCTAAGGTACAGAGGGATACTTATCACTGTGAGAGTAAATAATATAATACAAATATTTATATGAGTATAGTAGCTAAATCATAAAGAAACTTATTTAAAAGTAAATATAAATATTATGACAGCATATATTAACTAGAAAATTTAAGAAGCAAACTACAACCCTTTTAAGATGTTTATGAAAATTTACCATAAAAGTATAAGATGCAATAATAGTGATTAGACTATATGATAATATTTAACTTCACAGAATGTTTTTGCACAATAGTACTCATTAATAAATAATAGTCATTAAATAAAATAATATTTAAGAACTATATTTAGCATTTAAATATTTTATTCCATTAGACAATGAGTTGTTTGAGACAAAAAGTTTTCTTGGTTAAAATCTTCAGATCTTGAGAGGATGACTTAAACAGAGTGCTATGGTTTGAATAATGGTGTTCCCTTCCAAAATTGATGTTGAAACTTAATCCCTAATGCGACAACATTAAGAAGTGTGGCCTTTGGGAGTTGATTAAGTCATGAGGGAAGAGGAGAATGATAAGCTGTTCTAGCCTAATTTCATTAAAACCTAACAAGTAATAGAAGAATTTATGAATGGGCGATGCCCATAGCTCAGCGGGTAGGGTGCCAGCCACATACACTAAAGCTGGTGGGTTCCAACCTGGCCGGGACAGCTAAAACAATAGTGATATTATGGTGGGCACCTGTAATCACAGCTACTTGGGAGGCTGAGGCAAGAGAATCACTTAAGCCCAAGAGTTTGAGATTGCTGTGACCTGTGGCACTATGGCACTCTACCGAGGGCAACAGATTGAGACTCTGTCTCACAAAAAAAAAAAAGAATTTATGAATGGAGGGAAGAAAACTAGTTTAAATTAGGAAAAATAGATACACAAGAAAAAGCCTTCACTGGATACAATTTCATGCAGATCAAGAGAATATCATGTAGTTGCCTATGGGTGGCCATAAGAACCAATAATTTTATCTTTTCAGTCTGAAAATCTGGAATAATTAGAGAAAAGAAAGCAGGGTATATTCAAATCAGAGTTTAGAAATAATTTCCAAAAGTACCTTCTTAGTTAAGATACAGTGCTTTGAGGTTTGAAAATACACAAAGCATAATGAGTTTCTTTTTGAAAAATTCCGAGTAGATAGCTGAATATATTTCTGATATCACATCTCAGGAGGGAAAAGTAGCCTACCTAAAAAAAACAAAAACAAAAAGCCCCCACAACAGCAACAACAAAACTTTTTTATCCCAGAGAAGGTAAAAAATTATGTATACATACTAGATTAGAAAACAGGATAGACTAATAAGTGACTAATAAATAGCTGAAGCGTAGTTAGGAATTATTTAATTTATGTCAGTTGTTTTTAAGAAAACATTTTCCTATACACAGTTATGCTTTTCGATGACACTTTTTTTTATACCAGCGCTTAATGTTAATCCCTGTTAATGAAAAGGTAAACATAGATAGATTTAGTTCTTACCCTCGTGGGGTTTGACATCTAGTGGGTAAGATGCATATTTATTAAACAATCAAACCTAATATGCCTGATAATATGCCTGATAATAATGTAAATTATGTTCATTAGGTTTTGGAGGAGTTTTTGGGTAAGCCTTTTTGTGTCAACAGCAGGGAAGAAATTATTTCAGGTAGACAAATCAACATATAAAAATGCACTTCATTCCTATAAGTGTGTAAGTGTTAATATGTTGGTTTCATATTAGTATTGAGTATATTGGAAACTTTTTTCTCCCATTCTTGAGATACTTTACTAAAAAGAATATGTTTTAGCTGCATCCAAGTAAACATAAAATATCCTACAATTTGAACTTTATATATATATATATAACTTAAAAATTCATTCCCTCATATTAATTTGAAATAGAAAATGTCCTTCAATCTGAGTGACCTTAGGAAAATATGGAAAAAGGACAGAGGCTGGAAGAAGATCGGTGAGGGATAACAAGGTGCAAGGTGAGGCTGAAAGGGTGGGAGAGAATCAAACTAATCCTTGTCTGTTTGTCCCTCTACAAGATTTCAGCTTTTATTGTAACATAAATCAGAAAGTACGTACTGGATGAAGTTGGGCGTAGAATGACATGTCCTAATATTAACATCAAAATTTTCAACCTGGAAAAATCATTGGCACTTAAAAGATGTCAATGTAGCTTAAAAGATAATAATACGTGTTCAATATTTTAACAGTTTAATTTCAAAGAAAAAAAACACGATTGACAAATACACAATTGTGGAAGCTTTTTGCGACACACATCTACAGAAATAATACTTTATTGATTCATTCACCTATAATCTGAAGCGCAATTTCCAATCAGCTCCTTGAAGTCCAGACACAATGTCCAGAAGCAAATAGCACAGTTCTGAAGTGCTATCCTCACAGATCCAGACCTGTACAGTGATGGTAAATGTCACAACGGGTTTTAATAAAGGCACAAAAAATCCAAATCAAATGTCACTCAGAGAAGATGAAGAGACACATGCTTCATTCTATTATGTTTGCAGAGAACATAGGGAAAGAAGAACTCTTTAAAACTCCCTTTAGTTTATTTTTCAGAGGATCTTAAATGAAGGTAGCAAACAAAACAAGAAGAAAATTATAGCCCTAGGAACTGCCAGACTAAATAGCTCTTTCTGAAAAGACTGGTGGTTTCTTTCAGATACAGTTAAGTGCCAAAGCTATAATTTTCCATTTACTTTCCTTTGTCATAGCATATGTAGGGTATTTACCCAATTTTATGCCATTTGCTCTTTGTCAGAAAAACTCTTCCCACAGATTCATTTTAACCACAATTCTTCTCCTAAAGCAATTCATTTTGACCATAATTCTCCTAATTCTTCTCCTGTCCCTGTCACTCTTCTTTTGATATTGGCCCATTTTGTCATACAGAACTCAGTCATCAAATGATTGAAGGCTTGTGTAATTCAACACTAATGGATTGTTTTAAACTGCTCTAGTTTAAAATACCACAGCCCACGTAACTTAACGTGCACACACTTCAAATAGAAAAGATCAAATTCTATTGTCATTGTTACTGGAATAGCTATTGTGACAGCATTAAATTTATACCTTTGTGGGAGAGATGTGCTTAATTTGAGCAAAGACAGAAATCATAGGTAAGCTGCAGGTCCTGGATACGAACTATTGGACACTGGGTAGTTTGAACAGCAGTTCAGGCTGTTCCTTGGAAAAGCTCAGTTTTTAAATATCTTTGTTTAAAGACTGCACCTTATTTTTCCCCAGAGAGATAGTACTATAATTTGACTACAATGCTATATGAGAAGTAGATTTAGTTTACTTTGACATTTTCCCCGCAAAGAGCGTAATTGTCTTATTGAAATAATACATACCTCTTGCATAAACAAGTAAAACACTATTTTCTTCCTCTTTTAAACTGATGAATAATAGGAAACCAGGTACATTTCCACAGGGTCTTCCCATTGTCATATGAGACTGTGTGGAGCTGGTGGTCCTGGCTTATTAGGAACTTGGAGTCCTAGTCTGTGGGCCCTGTTAGTGGAAATCTTATCTAGACAGTCAACAAAGGGAGTTGTGCCCACATATTCATTATATTGCTGGGCTCTATTAACTTGTTTAACTGAGTGGTTAGTCCTTTCTCTAGCACTAATCAGTGTTTAGACGCTACCGAGCAGCGAATAGCAGGAAACATCTTGGAAGAAAGACTACATGAAGTTCATATTCTGAACAGGATGAAACAAACACATTCAGCACGCTTTAAAGACTTCACTTCATGGCTCGGCACCTGTAGCACAAACGGCTAAGGCGCCAGCCACATATACCTGAGCTGGCAGGTTCGAATACAGCCTGGGTCTACCAAACAACAATGAGAACTACAACCAAAAAATAGCCAGGTGGTGGGTGCCTATAGTCCCAGCTACCTGGGAGGCTGAGGCAAGAGAATCGCTTGAGCCCAGGAGTTGGAGGTTGCTATGAGCTGTGACACCACTGCACTCTACCCAGGGTGACAGCTTGAGGCTCTGTCTCAAAAAAAAAAAAAAAAGAAAAAAAGACTTTCCTTTATGTTTTGGGCTATCCAGCACATAGCTGAGCTCATTTCTTCCTCTGCAGATATTTCAGTTCAAAGGAAAATGATACAATTTCAGTTTAATTTGTATTATAGCCTAAGTTCAGTTACAATTCTTTAAATGTAAGAAAATCTCTAGCATTTATGAATACATGCAAAGGGGGTACAGATTACACGAATGCAGAAAAAATTAGGATGCTTTATGTGATCACAGTGTCTTTTGGTGTAGTTTTCATTTTGCAAATATTTATTGAATGCTTTCAGCTAAAATGAAGAAAGACAGAGAACTATAGCTTGCTTTCAAGATACATTGTCACTTGACTCAAAGCCAGATAGGGGCAAGTACGAGGTAGCATTTATCTTTGGGCATGTAAAACTAATCAGTAAATATTTATTGAATAAATGCAAGAATATTTAATGTGCCCAGCTAGCACGGTAACAAAAGGCAAAAGCATACATTTTAAGAAAAGAAAACACAATTGGCTTTTCAACTGAAGTACAGACACCACACAACCAGATAGAAGCAAAAATCAAGATACAGTCATGATGGTGGACTTTGCTGGATGTTACTTTCTGCTAAAATCATACACGACTTATTGGTGAAAGCAAATGGTCATCATATACATTCCTTATCTTCTTCCAGGAAGTGAGTTAAAATTGCAAATCCCCTGGATCCTTGGGGTTTTGGGAGGCATAATCTGAATTTTCATTAAGCACTCCACACATTTCTGATGCAGAAGAGCCACAAACCACCTCTTGAGGAATATTGTCCTAGAATGTGAGAAGCAGAATTTCAAAATAGAAACTAGATAATAGATAATTATGCCAAAAGAAAGTATGACATATTTTAATGTTTATATAGGTATGAGGAGAAAAGGAAATGGGAGCATGAGGTCTTGAAAAATGAAATTTTTTAAATAAACTGGTAGGTAAAAGAAAAAACAGAAGTAACTTTTAGAAAACATTTATGAACAGTGATTCTGCAAAAATGATGTGTGTCAGAATGTATATGTCATTTTCTCCTCCAAAGAATACCCATAACCTAGTGACTCTCACCAACCACACTACTTTGATGCTGATTCAAGCTCTCATTTTTTATCCTAGATGGCAGCAGCTCCTCCTAACTAGTCTTCTTGCATCCACAGTGAATGCCTACAGCCTATTCTCAAAAACAAAACAAAACAGGGTGGTGCCTGTTGCTCAAAGGAGTAGGGCATGGCACCATATGCCGGAGGTGGCGGGTTCAAACCCAGCCCCGGCCAAAAACTGCAAAACAAAACAAAACAAAAACAAAACCACCCAAAATAACCCCACATAAACACAAAACCAAACCCCAAAGATAGTTACACTGTTAAAGCCTGTCAGATGTTACACTGCAGCTCAAAGACCCTTTCATTCAGAATAAAAGGAAAATTCCCTACAAGGAATGACCCTCACCAGGCTCCTTATTATACATGCCCATCTGTCTTCCTGACCTAATACTCTACTGCTCACCTCTTGAGCACTCTTCTTCAGCCACAGTAGCCTCTGTAGATTCCCTAACACAGCACACATGCTCCTACCCTAAGGACTTTGCCCTGGATGCTCTACCCAGAATGCTGTGCTTCATGTGTCTGGATGGAGACATCCCTCACATTCTTCAAGTCTGTGCTCAATGATCTCCTCTCAGAAAGTCCTAGTTTATAAGATGCACCGCAGGTGTAATCCCACCAATCCCCCTCCCTCCACCCCCTCCCCGCTCCCTACCCTCCCTCTCCCCCTTCCCCTAGTCTTAGGTTGTAACTGGGTTATAGCTTTCATGTGAAAGCCATAAATTAGTTTCATAGTAGGGCTGAGTACATTGGATACTTTTTCTTCCATTCTTGAGATATGTGAAACTTAGTAAATGTGGAATGTAAATGTCTTAGCACAATAACTAAGAAAATGCCAGGAAGGCTATGATAACCAGTGTGATGAAAATGTGTCAAACGGTCTATGAAACCAGTGTATGGTGCCCCATGGCCACATTAATGTACACAGCTAGGATTTAATTAAAAAAAGGGAAAAAGAAAGTCCTAGTTTAACAGCTTAATTAAAACGTCAACACTTTTCCTCTCACACTGACACCGTTTGCCCCGAGTCTTCTAACACAAATGTAGTAATTTAAAAAAAATAAGCTTGTTTAGTTTTTTCCCTCTCATCCATGTATACTATATGAAGTCAATGATTTTTGAATCTTTTGTTTACTGATATGACCTCAGCATCTGAAATAGCCCTTGATCCATGGCAGTCATTCAGTGGATATGAACAAGAACAAATAAATCAGTGAAGTGTTTGAATACGCTCACTAGCTCCTATCATTAGTTTTAAGAATGATTTAAACATCGCTCTCTTTCTCTCTCTGTTCCTCCCCACCTCTTTCCTTCTCTTTCATGCTCTTTCTTGTCATTACCTCAGTTAAGTTTGAGGTGCACTCTTAGTTAACAACCATTTAAGTCCTGTGTTTCTTTGTTGGTTATCTGCCTCTATGATCTGTCCAGTTTTGTTCATGGAGTGCTGAAGACCTTGCCCATTAAGTTGCTGTGCTTTATTTCCTTGCTTAGGTCTAGGAGAATTTAGTTTATGAATTGGGGAGCTCCTATATTATATGCATACATATTTAGGTTGTTACATATTCTTGTTGAATTTCTCCCTTAACGATTATAAAATGAATGTTTTGTCTTTTTGTTACCATTCTTGATTTGTTGTTATATACAAAGTCAGGCAATTAAGTTCATGAACTGATCCTAGAAAAAGTGCTACCTATCTCATTGTTGAATATCACTACTGTCATCTTTAAAGTACTCCCCTTGGGCAGCTATGCACCAATGCCAGCACCTAATCCATCCTTCAAACCACTTTTTCTATGATGAGTTAGAAAAATTGATTGTCTGACTTCCTATAATAACAGCTCTGATGGCCATTCCAAAAAGAGTTCCAAAATTGCTTTGAAAAGTAGACTAGACTCTGGTTATTTGTGGTTTTCTCCTTCCTTCTTCCTTTAGTGCATAGCTTGCCAAAGGGAGTACTTAGAAGGTGCCCATAATGACATTTGGCATTGAGGTATGTAACCCTTTTTCTAGGATGACTTTGTGAACTTAATTGTCAGACCTTGTATTTTTACTGCAAAGTGTCCATTAAACATTAAGGAGAAATAAAGACTTTCTCAGAAAAATGAAAGCTGAGAGATTGCGTCAATACTAAAACTGTCCTACAGAAAGGGCTAAAAGGAGTTCTTCAATATGAAACAACAGAAAGTTAAAGAGCAATAAGAAATTACCTAAAGTTATACAACTCACTGGTGGCAATAAGGACACAATTACACGATACTTATATCTTGAGTGGGAAGATTAAAAGACAAACTTATCACAAATAATTAAAATAACTTTTTGAGAGAGAGTGTGAAAAGATATAGATGCAAAGAACAGAAAGTTAAAAGGGGGAGGATGGAGTTAAAGGGTAGAATTTCCATTGGATTTCTCTTTACTTGCTTTTTTGTTTCTTTGTTTGTAAACATTGTTGTCATATGTTTAAAATAATTGGTTGCAAAATGTTTTTTTTGAAGCCTCACGGTAACATCAAATCAAAAAACCTATGAAAGGCCCGTAGAAAATTAAAAGCAAAAAATTAAAACCCATACCAGAGAAAATCACTTTTAACAAAAAAAGGAATGAAGGAAGAAGAAAGGAGAGGATCACAAAATTACCAGAAATCAAATAATGACATGACAGTAGTAAGTCCTTACCAATCAATAATAACATTGAATTTGAATGGAAAAAACTCTCCAATCAAAAATCATAGACTGGCTGAATGGATTAAAAAAAAAAAAAACAGACAAATTGCATCACACAGAAATATCTAGCTACAATGTTTCTGCACAGCAAAGTAAACAATCAATAAAGAAACGGAAGGGGCAACCCACAGAATGGGAGAAAATATTCACAAACTCCCCATCTGATGAGGATTAATAATTAGTATACATAAGGAGCTCCAACAACTCAATTGGAAAAAAAAATGAAATAATTTGATTAAAAATAGGCAAAGGATCTGAAAGAAACATTTCTCAAAAGAAGACCTACAAATAGCTGATTGGTATAGGAAAAATGGAAATGTAAATCAAAACTGCAATGACACGTCATCTCACCCCAGTTAAAATGACTTTTATCAAAAAGACAGGCACTAATGGCAATAAGGAGAAAGGAGCACTCTCAACACACTCTTTTTGGGAATGTAAATTAGTGCAACCAGTGTGGAGAATGACATGGAGTTTCCTCAAATAAGTAAAAATAGAATTACTGTATGACCCAGCAATCCCACTACAGTGTATACACCGAAAGGAAAAAAAATAAATCAGTTTATTGAAACAATATCTGCACTTCCACGTCCCCTGCAGCACTATTCACAATAGCTGAGATTTGGAATCAACCTAAGTGTTCCTCAATAGATTAATGGATAAATAAATTGGGGTATATATACACAATGGAATATTTTACAGCCACAAAAAAGAATGACATTTTGCCATTTGCACCAACATGGATAGAACTAAAGAACATGTTAAATGAAATAAGCTAAACACAGAAAGACAAATCTCACATCTTCTTGCTCGTAGGTGGTAGGCGCATATTAACAACAATTAATGTCATGGAGACAGAAAGAAGAATATCAGTTACCAGATGAGAAGGGTAGCAGGGAGTAGGGGGATAAAATGGGGTGAGTAAAAAAACAATGGATAGTTAAGTAGAATGAACAAATATTTGAACACACAACAAAGTTTCTGTAATCAAAAATAAGAGTGGAATTGGGAGGTTTCTATCACAAAGAAATGGTAAATGTCTGAAGTCATGAATATTCCAATTACCATTTGTATTTGATTAATTGGCTTAGTATATCTGTATCAAAACATCACATGTATCCTATAAAGATATACAAGATTATGTATTCATAATAATTAAAAATATACAAAAATATTTGAAGCACGTACATCTGCCAGATTTTTATGTTTATTGTTTAGTTGCCTAATATTCAACTTCTTTTTTTTTGAGACAGAATCTCAAGCTGTCACTTTGGGTAGAGTGCTAAGGCATCCTAGCTCACAGCAACCTCAAACTCTTGGGCTTAAGCAATTCTCTTGCCTCAGCCTCCCAAGTAGCAGGGACTACAGGCACCTGCCATAATGCCTGGCTATTTTTGGGTTGTAGTTGTCATTGTTGTTTGGTAGGCCCGGGCTGGATTCGAACCTGCCAGCTCCAGTGTATGTGGCTGGCACCCTAAGTGCTGAGCTACAGGCGCTGAGCCTAATATTCAACTTCTAAAACAAACTAGCATTCATAATAGCTCTGAATATAAGATGAGGGATGATGTACAGTGACTCTCTATGAACTGTGTATTTCTAATTAATATCAATGCTATCCTGAGCTATAATTATGAAAGAATGCACAGTGTGGAGGGACCATCCTTTTACTTCAGTAATTAGTTAGTCATGGGTAGATCATGCTTAATAGCTATATCTAACCTCTGAAAGTTTAATTTATCCTCTTCTCTAATTACTACATCAAATGGTAAATAGTTTGTATAATCACTAGAGATTTCTCAGAAAATTAATATTGACCTCTACCTTCTCTTTTGTGAATTTAGATCTTAGAGTTTTTAATGATGATCACTCTGAACATGAAAGAATGTATCATTTCTTCGTTGACTCAGGATTTGAGGAAAATGAAGAAGAGTAGTGAAGAGATGATGAGGGAATATTGACTTTTAGCATGACAACCTCTACTAACACACTCCCCAGTGACACTAGTTAAACTATAAAATAACAACCTTTTGAAGCCCCTGGAAATGGTCCTAAGAACAAACAGCAAATTAAAAACAAAGGGGAAAAAAGGGATACACTCTATATAAGAAAATCTATAAATCTTCAGTAGAAAGAGAAAACTTGTGATATTTGAAACAGATCACTGCGTCCCTCACCCCTCTTAGCTTAGTGAGGTCAAAACTCCATTCCATTGGGGGGAAGGAAAAGCAGAGAGAGGGAAGGAGGGAAAGGGGTGGGGCCTTGGTGTGTGCCACACCTTCTGGGGGCAAGACATGATTGCAAGAGGGACTTTACCTAACAAATGCAATCAGTGTAACCTGGCTTATCATACCCTCAATGAATCCCCAACAATAAAAACAAAACAAAACAAAACTCCATTCCAGACTGCTATATCCAGGAACATAGAGTTCTCTCTACCCTCAGCTCCCAGTTGGGGGGCTTTCTTCCCAGGAGAAGCAGGATGTAAGAATATCTCATTCAGTCCTCAACTATTTTTTGCTGAGGCTAAGTCCTTGGTGAGTGTGTGTGGAGGGGGGCATTGTTTCTAGTTCCTACCAACACCAAGTTGTGGAACAGAGGCTCTACCTTGGCTTTAGCACCGTGAGAGTCCTGGAACCATCAGTAATACATCCTGTGATTTGTAGTGTGATGTCCCATGACAAGAGAGGCAAGCCTTCCTGCTACCTTCACAGCCTTCTACCCAGCCAAGTCCTAAGTACTTAGTGCAGGGGTGTCAACTCAAAAAGAAACTTGCCACTCTCCCCATCCTCTAAGTCCAGAGCCCTGGATAAGAGATTTTGCTTAGAGAAGAGGGAGACCATGAAACAGCTCATAATCTGTTCACAAAGGAACTGATTTCATTTGTAATAGATCATGCTATGAACTAAAATAAAATCTTAAGCCTCCCCCACCAGTGGCTGACTGATTGGACTCCCTCTTAGCCCAGGGGATCTCCTAAAACTGAGCTGCTAACCATGAGAAAGGAGATCGGACACGCCTCATGGTTTCTCCCTCCCCTCCTTAGTGATGTCCTTTGTGATTCATTAATAGACCTTGCAGGTCCTCAATATACAAAACTAACCATTTGAGTCTGGGTTTATGTCAGATAGTTTGTCTCTGCTTAACTCACCCTTATCTTAACTCAGAATTCCTTTTCACTGACTCCTGGTCTATTAGAACCTAAATCTTTCAGCCAATTGTCAGCTGAGGCAAGAGAATCATGTAAGCCCAAGAGCTGGAGGTTGCTGTGAGCCGTGTGACGCCACGGCACTCTACCGAGGGCAGTAAAGTGAGACTCTGTCTCTACAAAAACAAAAAAAAAAGAATCTTTAACCCTGCATGTAACCTGTAAAGGCTCCCCACCCACTGTGCCCTTTGAGACGTCCCACTTTTTCAGGACTAACCAATGTATGCCTTGCATATATTGATTTATGATTTTACCTGCAATTCTTGTCTCCCTGAAATGTATAAAAACAAACTGTAACCCCACCACAATAAGTCTACTTGCTCAAGGTTTCTTGGGTGTAGCTCTGGGCCATGGTCCTTAAATTTGGCTCTTTAAATTATTTTACAGATTATGGCTTCTTTTCCATTGACAATGGAGAAGTTTAAACTTAAAAGCATTCTAAAGAACAGTACTGATTGTGGTGAAAAACAATTGAGAAGAGATTTGAGGGGCAAGTGAAGATGTGGCCTTAACTGTAAGTGGGCTAATTTGCAGGATAGAATTTGGAAATGAGACATCTGAGAAGAGTCTTTCTGGGGTCAGAACACATAGCAAACACTGACATTAAAAACTATGTCTTCAAAGGACCCACCATTTGATTGTGTCAGTTTGTAGAGAAATTTAAACCCTGAGGCATTGTTGAAAAAAATTGAGCAGCTGGAGTTGAACAGCTTTGTGTGGTCAGGGAAATGGTGGAAGAAAGCCATAGCAGCACCTTCTGTCATCCTACAATGACTGTGGACATATCTGAATCTGTTCCTCCTTGAGGAATAATATCAGAGTTTAACTTCTTGGGTGGGTGAGGGGGAAATAGAGTTTACAAAAAAAAAAGATCTAGCCCTTTAATAAACAAATAAATAGGAAAATAACAAGTTCTGCATTGAGGGGAAGTACTCAGAATTGCTGCAATGTCTTATCAAGAATGTTAAGGTTACGACAACCTCATACTAACCTGAAATAAAAAAAATAAATACATAACGCTATAACTATCTATGGGTAGCACATGTACTTTATTCTAGGATATTTCCAATTCCTATGGCTTTGATGTTCCTGCTATTTATTTCACTTATTTGTAAGGTATGATTATCCAATATATTGTTGTTATTATTTTAAACAAAACTTTATCTTTGAGATCAGTTAAAAATTTAAAAAGGAGAGCAGTGCCTGTGGCTCAAAAGGGTAGGGTGCCGGCCCCATATGCCGGAGGTGGCAGGTTCAAACCCAGCCCCAGCCAAAGACTGCTAAAAAAAAAAAAAATTAAAAAGTAAACAATAAAAAAAGGAAAGATTAAAAAGAAAGGAAAAGAAACAGGAAAATGTGACCCACATACTAGAAAAAAAAAGTGGGCAATCAAAACTGCCTATGAGAATGATCAGATGTCAGACTTTACAGAAAGACTTCAAAGTAACATTACGAATATGTCCACAGAACTAAACGAAAGGATAATTAAAGAAGTACAGGAATTATAGGGATGTTGAATCAAGTAGTGAATATCAATAAAAAGAATTGAGTTACAAAGAACCAAATGAAATTGTGATTATTAAAAGCAAAAGAACAGAAATAGAAATTTACTAGAGGTAGCAAAAGAAGTAATTTTTAAAATGTGAATATAGATACATACAGATTATGAAGCCAAAAAAACTGAGAGAATAAAGAACAAAGAAAAATACACACAACCTTAAGGAATGTGAGATGTCACTAAATGCAACATTATACTTGTGCTGAGAATACCAGAAAGAGAGAAGAGAAAGGAGAAGAAGAAATATGTTGAAAACCACAGGCTGAAAACTGCTCAAATTTATTTTATTTTATTTTGTTAAATATTTTTTGAGACATAGTTTCACTTTGTCACCCTAGGCAGAGTGCTGTGATATCACAGCTCACAGCAACCTCAAAGTCTTGGGCTTAAGCGATTCTCTTGCCTCAGCCTCCCAAGTAGCTTGGACTATAGGTGCCCGCCACAACGCCCAGCTATCTTTTTGTTGCTGTTGTCATTGTTGTTTTAGATGACCCGGGCCGAGTTTGAACCCGCCAGCCTCAATGTATGTGGCCGGTACCCTATCCATATTGAAAAACAGCAACACACATCCATGATGCTCAATGGACTGAAGTGGGACAAATGCAAAGAGACCCCCCCATAACAGGCACATCATTAAAAACACTGAAAGTCAGAGACAGCAGAAAATCTTGAAAGCCACAAGATGAAGCAATGTATCATTTACAAGGGAACCTTAATAAAATAACCACCTGACTTCTTATCAGAAACAACGTATTCAGGACTTGGTCTCAGCAAAAACAGCTGAGAACTGAATGAGAAATTCTTAAGTCCTTCTTCTCCTGGAAGGATAACCCTCCAGTGGGGAACTAAAGGGTAGAAGAGCCCTGTGTTTTTGGCCACAGCAATCTGGAACTGAGTTTCTACCTCACTGAGCTAGGAGGGGTGAGGGAGGGAGTAATTTGTCTCATATATCAGAGTTTTCTTTTTCTTACTGAAGTTTTACAGGTTTTCTTGAGGCTGTAAAGTGGTAGGATGACAAATTCAAAGTACCAGAGGGTGGGAAAAAAACTATCAAGCAAGAGCTTTATATCCAATTAAACATTAAGTTGCCATACAAGTCAGCAATTTCACTCCTATGCACAGACTCAAGAGAAATGAAAACATGTTCACACAAAAACTTGTACATGGATGCTTACAGCATGCTTACAGCAGTATTATTTGCAGTTGCTGCCAGGTCAACATAATCTAAATGTCCAAAAAGTAATGAATGACTACACAAAATATGGTCTATACGTATAATGAAGTATTATTCACCTATTAAAGAGATGAGGTAACATAAATGACCACTGAAACATTGTACTATGTGAAAGAAGCAGTCACAAAAGACCGTATCTCATAATCCCATTTATATAAAATATCAATATGAGAAAATGTATAGAGACAAAAAGAGATTCTTGATTACACAGGCTGGTGGAGGTGGGGTGACTAGGAGGGTGATACCTAGAGGGTTTGGGGGAGGTTTGTTTGAAGTGAATTGTATGTTTAAAAACCATTGAGTTGTACACTTTAAATGGGTGCCCCCAGGATTGCATTAATGTACACAGCTATGAGTTTACAATAAAATAAAAAATAATAGATAAATTGGTACACTGTGTGGTATATAAATTATTTAAACTATCTATCAATAAAGTTCTTTTTCTTTTTTTTTTTTTGAGACAGAGTCTCACTTTGTCACCCTCAGTAGAGTGCCATGGCGCCATATCTCACAGTAACCTCCGACTCTTGAGTTCAAGCAATCCTCTTGCCTCAGCCTACAGAGTGGCTGGGACTACAGGTGCCCTCCACAATACCCAGCTACAAGTTCTTGTTTCAAAAAGATTATGGGAAGGTGGGTATAGATAATTTATCTGATCAGCGAAGTCAGAAGATTTTCAAAGGAAGTTATGATTGAGCTCATTTCTGAAGAAAGGGTAGAAAACTACTCTGTATTGTGAGGAGAAAGAGGGTGTAGAAAGCTACAGGAGAAAAAGTACAGGTATTTATGGAAAAGTATAATAAATTATATCAACATAGAATTGTGCATGGATAAGCTCTAAGACAAGATGGGAGACACCTTCATTCATTTGAGGAGTTGAAAGAGGATCTTAGAACAATGGAAAGCTACTAAACTATTTTACGGAGGGTAGTGACATAATTGCATTTAATTTTTAAAAACAATATTAATAACTGATTAGAAAATTAATCCTTTTCAGTCAAAAATTTTTAATGATCATATGTTGATTCTTTTTTCTTATTGTGTATTTCTTATTATAAACCATATAAAAGGGATTTGAGGTAAGATTTAAAAACATATAAATCTAACTTATCTTTAAATGTTAGTGATTAAGCACATATTTATTTGTCTTTGTGATCTCTAGACGCTTTACCTAAATTGGAGGAAAGAAATTTAAAAGGACCAAGACTCTCAAAGATGAATAATAGAGTGGAAGAAATGAAAGTAAACAGAAATCTTCCCAAAAGTTTGGAAGTTACAAAAAAGAAAGAAAATGGTATCAGATTCAGCTGACTGGAAAAAAGTGGAAACTGAGCCCAATGAGGTAGAAGCCAAGAGGTGGCAAGGCCAAAAGTCTCAAATTTTGGAGGTACCAATTTCCTCTGACAGCAGGTCATGTATGAGTCTAAAAATAGAATAGGCCAGGCATGGTGGCTCATGCCTGTAATCCCAGCACTCTGGGAGGCCGAGGCAGGTAGATTGCTTAAACTCATGAGTTCAAGATCAGACTGAGCAAGAGCTAGACTCCCCCATCTCTACTAAAAATAGAAAAACTGAGGCAAGAGAACCGCTTGAGCTCAAGAGTTGGAGGTTGCTGTGAGCTATGACGCTACAGCACTCTACCCATGGTGACAGCTTGAGACTCTGTCTCAAAAAGAACAAAGAAAGTTAGAGTAGCTAAAAGTGTGTTCACGAAGCCATGGGACCTACCTCCTGAGTTATCCTGATTCCTAGCAAGCAGGATTTTACTTTCCTTACTTTCCTCACTCTGACAGATGATAGACCATTTGTTTATTTTCTGGTGAAATTGAATCATAGAAATCAGGACTCCTAATGATGAACACCTTCATAAAAACAAGTGCATGATATAAATGCCTGCATCCCAAACGGTGAGATTGCAAACATCTACCTCCACAGGACCCCACTTAGCTCTCTGCAACTGCACAGGCAAAATGTTTTATACTACCTAGCGAAAATACAGAAGAATTACATTTGGAGGACACTGATGAGTCCTAAAGGAACAACTTACATAGATACAGTCGGAGAGGGTTCAACAATAATATCATTATTTCCATTCTTAATTGACCTATGGTGAGGCTCACCAGCATATACCTGTGCACAATTTCCAATATTGTTCTAAAGTATAACTCCAAAATAAGTAGCAAAATTTATGAAAAAGTTGAGATAACCTCAAAGAAAAAAGTCAAACCCAACAAAAAGGAAAAAAAGAAATTTTGAGAAAACTGATGTGAGGCAAAGAGCTGAGGAAAACTTAAACTATAATTAGTGCCTTTAAAATGACAGAAACTTCTGTCCATTTTACAAGACAAAATGTGACACTCTGCAGGAGTCCTCAAACTTTTTAAACAGGGGGCCAGTTCACTGTCCCTCAGACAGTTGGAGGGCCGGACTATAGTTTAAAAAAAAACAACTATGAACAAATTCCTATACGCACTGCACATATCTTATTTTGAAGTCAAAAAACAAAATGGGAACAAATGCAATCACACCGCCTCATGTGGCCCGTGGGCCACAGTTTGAGGACCCTTGCAAAGGCAGGAACACCCAGACGACAAGAATGTGTCTATATGACTTGTTGGAAAATACAACTGAGCAAAGACCTCAGAAGATGGAAATAAAAAAATAGAATAAAGAGATTAGAGTGACTAATAGGAAAAATCCAATTTCTACTAATGGGAACCTGAGGTGGAGGAGGGCAGATAAGACAGAGAGAAAAGTGGACAAAATCAGAGGCGAGGGAAGAGGGGAAAGGATAGGAGAGGAGGAGGGAAAGAAGGGGAAGGAGAGTACAGGGAATATAATTACTTAAAAACAACATAAGAAACTTTCTCACAACTTAGTATATGGCTTTCTAGAACGAAAGAGAGTGCTGAATGCCAAATTCATTGGAGGGAGAAAGTCAAGCAAAACAACTGTTTGGGGCTGTTTATCTATGTACTACTTCAGGATCTGATTTTTAGGATAGACTCGCCAGCACCATATGACACAGCAGTGAGAGGTATTCTGTGGCCTAACCCTGCTCCATTTGCATGGACCCAGTCAACAGGGAAGGCACATTGGTGAATGGTAATTAGCTGTATAAAGAATAGTATTAGAGGGTGGTGCTGGGGCTCAGGGGTAGGGCGCCGGCCCCATATACCCAGAGGGGCGGGTTCAAACCCCACCCTGGCCAAACTGCAACAACAAAAAAAATAGCTGGGCTTTGTGGTGGGCGCCTGTAGTCCCAGCTACTCGGGAGGCTGAGGCAAGACTGGGAGTTGGAGGTTGCTATCTACCAAGGGCAATAAAGTGAGACTCTGTCTCTTAAAAAAAAAAAAAAAAGAAGAAGAATGGCATTAGAAAAGGAGATGTTAGCAATACGCAGTTGCCTATTTCAGTGCTCACGACTAGTTTCGGCCCTTTGGGACCCTATTAATGTTTTTTTCATGTACCTCAATATCAACAAAGCAGCTATAGGACCCATTAACAGATGAAGAGTCACAAAATTGGTTATTCCTACTATCTTCAGTTGTTCTGTTAGCATAGCCTCTTAGTAATAGTTCTGCCAAAGAACTGGGATAATTTTGTTTTTTCTACACTAAAACATCTCCTCAGTAATTGTTTAAATTGGAGATTTAACAAAAAGCAAAGTATATCTTTGCCAAAGATTTTAGTAAGTGAATATTGGGTGATTCAGGATGTTTACGAACTTTGCATTACATATTTGCGTCTTCCCCTGATCCAATACAGATTCTATTTTGCACATTCCATTACTCCCTATTTTCTGGTGACAATTAAAATTGACAGAAGTAAAAAATTAGGAATATGTGACTTGTTAAGAAGTCATAATAATGAAATATATATGCAAACAATAGAGCTGAATAAATTTTTGCATAAAGTTAGGTTCGGTGCATGCACGGGTTTGAAGGCTTATGTCTCCCCCAAATTTGTGTGCTGAAATCTTAATCTCCAAGGTGAGATGATATCAGGAAGTGGGACCTTTTGAAGGTGATTAGGTCATAAGGGCTCCACTCATGTGAATGTGGTTACTGCCTTTATAAATGATCCTGAAAGAGACTCCTTGCCCTTCTACCATGTACGTGCACTGCAGGAAGATGTCATCCATAAGCCAGAAAGTGGCTCCCCACCAGACACTGAATGCACCTTTATCTTGGATTTCCTAGCCTCCAAAATTGTAAAAAATAAATTTCTGTTGTTTATAAGCCATGGCACTCAGTTTATGGTATTTTCTTGTAGCAGGCTTAGCAGGCTAAGACATCAGGGTTCCAAATGTTTGTGTTCTCATTTCTTAAAGCCTTTTTCCTAATAGAAGAGAGTATGTCTGTAGGGCCAGGGTTGGTTGTTTAGAATTCATTAGCCATAAAGATGTTTTTTTTTTTACTCACAGCCATAGGGAATCCTTACCTTGTTCAAGGACAATTGAGAGGATGCACTGGTTAGCCACATATAGAAGACTGAAACTGGACCAGCAGCTCTCACCACTGACAAAAATTGACTCTTGCTAGATAAAAGATTTAAATATAAGACACAAAACAATAAAAGTTCTAGAACAAGTTGTGGGAAAAACTCTTGACCAAATTAACCCAGTTAAAGATTTTATGACGACCCCCTTGGCAATTGCAGCAACACCAAAAATAAATGAATGGTAGAATCTAATGGCAGGTCTATTTTTAGATCTCTAAGCGTTCTCCAAACATCTTTCCAAAAGGAACATATTAGTTTGCATTCCCACCAACCATGTAGAAGTGTTCCCTTTTCTCCACATCCACGTCAAGAATGTGGGGAAAGGGGAAAGGGAGGGGAGGGAGGGGGAAGGATGGGCGGAGGGAGGGTGATTGGTGGGATCACACCTACAGTGCATCTTACAAGGGTACATGTGAAACTTACCAAATGTAGAATATAAATGTCTTAACACATAACTAAGAAAATGCCAGGAAGTCTATGTTAACCAGTGTGATGAAAATTTGTCAAATGGTATATAAAACCAATGCATGGTGCCCCATGATCGCATTAATGTACACAGGTATGATTTAATAATAAATAAATTAAAAAAATAAATGAATGGGACATGATTGAGTTAAAAAGCTTCTTCACAGCTACGGGCACAACAACTAAAGCAAACAAACAGCCATCTGAATGGGAGAAGATATTTGCATGCTATGAATCAAAGGGCTGATAACTAGAATCTACAGAGAATGCAAACTAATTCATAAGAAAAAAAAGGAAACAATCCTGTTTATAATTGGACAAGAGACTTGAACAGAACCTTCTCTGAAGCAGACAAATGACCAACAAACATATGATAAAATGATCATCGTCCCAATCATCAGAGAAATACAAATCAAAACCACTCTGAGATATCACCTAACCCATTGAGAACAGCCCACGTCATAAAATCCCGAAACTGCAGACGCTGGCATGCAGATGCTGGCATGCAGATGCTGGCATGCAGATACTGGCATGGATACGGAGAGAAGGGAACATTTTTATACTGCTGGTTATTTTATACTGCTAGTGCAAATTAATACAACCTCTATGGAAAAACGTATGGAGGATCCTGAGAGCTAAAACTAAACCTTCCATTTGGTCCCAAAATATCATTACTAGATTACTAGGTATCTATCTACCCAAAAGAAAAAAAAAATCATTTTACTATAAGGACATTTGCACTAGCATGTTTATCCAGCTCAATTCACAATTGCCAAGATGTGGAATCAACCCAAGTGCCCATCAACACATGAATGGATTAGGATCCTGTGGTACATGTGTACCATGGTATACTATTCAGCTATAAAAAGATGGAGATTTTATATCATTTATATTTACCTGGATGGAGACGAAGCACATTCCCCTTAGCAAAGTTATCACAAGAATGGAAAAGCAGGTATTGATGTATACAATAGTAATATGAAACCAACAGATAAACAAACACACTCCCACACAAGAGAAAAAAAAGATATTTAAATGGGGGAGGGGAGATGAGGGAAAGGGGAAAGGAGAGAAGGGAGGGTGATTGGTAAACTGTCACCTAATGTGCATAATATAAGAGTATACAGCACAACCCTGGGGTGAAGGGCTCAACTACAACTTGAACCTTACCTAACAAATGGAAACAATGTAACCTAATCATTTGTACTCTGATATAAATCTGAAATTCAAAAAAAGATGAGTAATTAAAAAACATAATTAGAAAGTATAAACCAGAGTTGGCGCCTGTGGCTCAGTGGGTAGGGCACTGGCCCCATATACTGAAGGTGGTGGCTTCGAACCCAGCCCCGGCCAAACTGCAACAAAAAATAGCCAGGCGTTGTGGTGGGTGCCTGTGGTCCCAGCTACTCTGGAGACTGAGGCAAGAGAATCACCTAAGCCCAGGAGTTGGAGGTTGCTGTGAGCTGTGACGGTACAGCACTCTACTGAGGGTGACAAAGTGAAACTCTGTCTCAAAAAAAAAGAAAAAGAAAAAGAAATTAAAAAATGAAAGTATTAACCAAAATCAAGTAAAAGAAACACTTCATGAAGAAAAATGAAATGATGCACTTTATTGTCCTATCCTCTTGGGTGTCTATTGAAAATTTCTTTAAGCCTATTCTGGTCAATTACTGAAAAAAATATGTTTATAAGATTTTTTAACTAGAAAGTGGAGACATTACCACAGACAAAAGCACTGTGTTTGAAATATTCTTTCCTTTGTTCCAAAAATTTCAAAATGCCAGTTCCAGGAACAAAATAAACTAAATCAAATGAAAATTAAATCACACTGCTTAGGATGCAACTTGGGAGTGTTTTGAGGCAGTGATATTTGATCTGGGATTGTTTTATAATTCCAATAGGGTTAACCCTGCTGTGCTGCAGCTATCAAAAACCATGGAATACCCATTATTTCCTTGTTTTATAACAATAGCTTACTGACACCTGTGATATGGAGTAGGAATATTTACACCACAATTTCACACAGAGGTTGATTTCCTTGCCCTGTTTCTCCCTGTCTTCATGCAGTGACTGATTTGCCACAGTTTCCTTTTAATTATGTGCAAAATATCATGGCTTGTTTTGTTTATTAGCAACTGATCCCAATTTATATTGTGTACCTCCCAGGCTGCAATGCAAACCTGTACAAATGTGTATAGCTCACTTTACCTGTTATGGTGTGTGTGTCCTACCTGGCCATGTTTGGAACACTTTACCACCTGCCCTGCCTGCTAACACAACTCCTTTAGCCTTTTCTTTTTGCTACCCTATCAGTCCCCAAAGCAGCCAAAATTTTATATTCCAATTTAGTAGATGACAACTTCCCAACATTATCCTCAAAAAAGTTAAGTTGGGGCATAAGATAGATATTATTAATGAATAAACTGACATGGAAGAAGAGGCATTTACATTGTTCTTAAAAACATGAGTAAACAATCCTTACTGGTGTGGGGCTAGAAGACAGAATAAATGTTAGTTGTCTATTGTTTTCTGAAGTTTTCTATTGACAGAATAACATTGGAATTGTTTGAGACGTCAGGTTACTATTTTATTCATTGACCTGAATAATGAATAACTATCAAATGTAGGTGTTTAACTTGGTTTTGGATAATTAAATTGAATATTTTGCCCAATCAGTTTTCTTGGGGGATAATAAAAGGCTCTGATTTAGTCTTGAAATTATTTTTCTGCTTGATTATGTCGCTTAATTTAGGCATTAAATTGTCCTATTACTGTCTCTTGCCCAATCCTGGATTATACCTGAACCATCTCTCATCCCCTTGGACCTAAGTGACCCACTGTTACATTTCAAGTGTGAATACTTTAGTCTGATTAAGATTTTGGATTGAACTTTTACTGGCTTTACTCTTTCGCCACTGTGAAAGGCTGCTAGTCAATGGCAATTAAATTGTCTTTGAACACAGCCCTCATGAGTTCTAAACACAGAATTCAGTCTTTGTGCAATTCCTGATAAATTCAAGGAGAGTTAGAAAGTCCAAACTACTTGATAGGAAAGCACATATGCTGTGGCCTTGGGGATCCAGCTAATTAGATGGTTCCTAGTTCTAAAGCCCAATCTAAGAGTATAACCATCACATTCCTTTTAAATCACTCAAGCATTGAACAGTGCAGTGTGAGTGAAACTCTGTTCTCCTTTAATAGATATCAGTACCAAAGAGACATTTTTCACGCTCCTCCCATCCCCCACCAATCATTTAGCAGAGAATGTGATTGACTTCATATTTAAGCAGAAAACACACTGACACCTGTAAATCAGGGGTAGAAAATTTCACTTAGTCACTGCGGGTAGGCTTCTTTCCTTCACCTAAGTCATGACAGTGGAGGGAATTCAGGAAAACCACACACACAGATAAAACTTCTGGGCAGCCCAATCCTATTCAGACTGTTCCCTAGATTTCTTAGTTTCATTATTATTTACTGTCAGGCCAGAGGTGTAACTTAAGTCAAACCCTATCAGATTTAAGAACCTGAAGTTTTAACAATTATGAACTAGGGGCCCTTAACTTAAAATGGACACAAAGAAATTGGCAAGGGAAAGTGTATAAAAATGGATTTATGCCTGGAGAAGCTCTTTAGGGATTTGCTTCAATTTCGTTAGTAGCACTGAAGCCCTTGCTTGTGTACAAGCCAGGCATCATCATTGTCATTTCCCCACTAGTTGGCAAGTTCACTTTAACTATCATGCCTATGCTTGTGACATTTACCAATGATTTCTGATTAAAGTAGCCTGACACCTGTGCGCTTGCTTTGAGACTTGACTATTGAGTATCCTTAGAATTGTGAGGCATTTGCTCTCAGCCTGGTTGGTGGTCCACTTATTATGCAAAGCAAGATTCTGACTGTCTGCAAATTGTGAATATAAAGGGGGAGAAGATGACTTGAAGAAGCTGAGAGAAGAGAGATGAAGTATCTTTTAGGAAAAGAAACCTGGGCATCTGCCTCCCTGAAGTCCTGTGGCTGTTATAACTGGCCCTGAGGTGAATTTAGAGCATGTAATCAAGTGTGATTTCTCCTGATTACCTCAGAACTAAGTAGGGAGTATCTCCTCACCCAAGACCTCCATCTAATTAGAAGTATCTGGTAAGAAGGTATTTGCATATCTTCAAGTCACATTATGTCATGAGGACATTTGAGCTGATGAAAACTGACATCTATTATAAAATAAAAATGCAGTACATTAAAACCAGGAGTCATCGGAAACCCACAGCTGTGGACTTGGGATCCTGTTTTAATTGATGAGACAGACATAGTGGCTCTGCCTCATGAAGTAAATCAGAGCATGAAACACAAAGAATGTAAATATGCAGAGGTCAGAAGATCACAGCAAAAGCCACAACTGCAGTCACCGTGACTGGTGCAGACAGGGCGCCTGACTGCAGTATCTAGCTCTCCTCTTCCCCTGGGATTTATAAATCAGAATTTAGGGGACAAGCTTCTCTCTGTGTCTCTCTTGATCGCTCTCACTCTCCTTCTCACTCTCTTGCTCTGTTTTCCTTTGCTTGCCATTCTTACTTATCAGAGAATTACCACCCGATGCATATAGTAATAATGATTTGCGGACAATAAAGAGGCTCAGAGAAAGAAGCAGTTTTGCAATCAGTTCTCAGGAGCATGCCATCATTTTTTGCCTTCTGATAATTATGAAGGGTAGCCATTAAAATCACAGCAATAACTGCTGCTAACTATATGGCAAGCATTGTCCTGTGTTTTTCACATGGATTAATTCATTTAGGCCTAAGAGAAATCCTCGGAAGTAGGCACTTTTAGTATTTGCATATTAATATTTAGGAAATCTAGACTAAGAGTGCTGGTATAATTTGTTCAAAATCACCCAGGTTGTAAATTGAATTTAGTTGAACCTAGCCAAACTGACTCAAGTCTGAGCTTTAAGGACTTGAACTTCTCCTGCTCTTCTGTTTTCTCAAGGAAAGAGTGGTCTCTCTCTCTCTTTCTTTCTCTCTGACACACACACACACACACACACACACACACACACACACACACACACACACACACACACACACACACAGAGTGATTGGGTCAAATTTCAGTAGGTAGTGACCCAGCCAAGCCAATCAGATTCCTCTCCATGACTCTAATTTTTTTTTTTAAGAAACCAGGAAGGTTGACTTTTTTTTCTAATTATCATGTGTACGTAATTGCTGTATATATTTATAGAGTACGTGTGATGTTTTGATACAGGCATACAATGTATATTAATCAAATCAGGGTAATTGGGGCATCATCATGTTGGTATCATTTCTTCGTGTTCGGAACATTCCAATCCCACTCTTTAGCTATTTTTAAAATTTTGGATTGTTTGCATTTTGAGGTAAAGTTCCAGTTGTAATTGAGCCCTTGATCTAGAGGGTGTGCTATGTGCCCTTACATTGTGCACATTAGGTGAGAGCTTAGCAATCACCCTCCTTCCTCCCCTTTCTCCTTTCCCTCCTTTCTTCTCCCTTCCACTTGAATATACTTGTGTTTTTCTCTCTTATAAGCATGTAGTTGTTTTTCTCTTGGTTTCATGTTAGTACTGAGTACATATCTTAGCTATTTTAAGTATACCCTAACTTATTGTTGATTGTAATCACTTTGTTGTGCTCTCAAATGTCGTCTGTTCTATCTAGCTATGTTTTTGCACCCATTAGCCATCCCTACTTTTATCCCCTGCCCTCTAATATCCTTCCCAGCCTCTGGTAAATATGCAATTACTAGGGAAGAGGGCTTTTTGTGTCTAGAATTGCTAGGTCTAAGAACTACATATGTTTAGAGCATTATCTTTGCTTCTGTATGGAAATATCTAGTGTAGGGATAAATGCAATAAAGAGCAAAAGCAAAGCTGAGCTGTGGAAGACAGAAGAGTGAGTCTTAATGATAGAAGTCAACTCCTGGGCTCAGATAGTGATCCACCTATATCTGAAGACAGCTGGCATCATTGCTTTCATATTGTAATCATCTCCATTTTGTCTTTGGTTTGTTTAGTTTGTGTTGAGAGTATTTTTCATCACGGGTTCTGCAAACACACCATGAAAAGATGAACATGGGGCGTCATGTGTGCCCAGAGCGCCTATGGATTTGTTATGCTTTGTGTAAGAAATGAGATTAGATGATTGGCTGCACCAGGCCATCTCCAGAAGTGGAAATACTGGACCTTTGCTTCCCAAAATGTGAACCAAGAGTTCCAGATCTTTGTCACATAAAGTATTTAAGAAATACTGGTCCTGTGCCTGAGATGGGGAAAAAAAGAAATACTGGAAAAAAATATATATCATCTCTCAGTCCCTCTCTTGCTTAAAGACATCTGAGGAATCAAAAATTAGTACCAAAAGGCTAAACTTGTATATATTTCTTTGCAAGTGATGATGTGGGTCAATTCTTTGCATTTTGTTGTCAAAAAAGCTTCTTGTATTTTTTTTTTTTTGTTGTTGTTGTTGGTTTGAGACAGACTCTCACATTGTCACCCTCAGTAGAGTGCTGTGCCGTCATAGCTCACAGCAACCTCAAACACTTGGGCTCCAGTGATTCTCTTGCCTCAGCCTTCTGAGTAGTTGGGACTATAGGCACCTGCCACAATGCCTAGCTATTTTTTTTTTTTTTTTTAGAGATAAGTTCTTGCTCTGGTTCAGGCTGGTCTCAATCCTGTGAGCTCAGGCAATCCACCAGCCTCGGCCTCCGAGAGTGCTAGGATTACAGGCATGAGCCACTGCACTCGGCCTCGAACAAAATTCTTGATCTTCCTACAGCATTCTTTATTATTTCCATATGACAAGTGAAAATACTCAGGCATAGGGAGATGGCATGTTTTGTCTAAGGCCATAGAGTTGTAAGAGGCTAAGCTAGGATTTAAAGCCAAATCTTCTGATTCTAGAGTGATTTCTCAAGGTAATTCTTTATTCCGTTCTTAGAAATGCCTCATTTTCCAGGGAAAATCTTAGATTTAAAATACATCTGATCATATATTTTTTAAAACGCACATAAAAAATAAAAACAGATTTATTGACACATAATCCATGTGCCATACACTGTGCTAATTTAAATTGTATAATTCAATGATTTTTGGTATGTTCACAAGTATGTGCAACCCTTACCACAATTGTAGAATGTGTTCATCCCTTCAAAGAGCAACCCTTTAGCAATCACCCCATATTCCCATGCTACTGCCACTCCCCTCTCCTTCCAGCCTTAAATAACCACTAATCTACTTCTTTCTCCACAGACTTTTCTATTCTGGAATTTCCTGCGAATGGAATTCTATAATATATAATCTTTTTTGACTGGTTTAACAAAATATTTTCGAGGTTCATCCCTGTTGTACCATGAAGCAGTACTCCATTTTTGTTGGTTTAAAAACATTCCATTTCATGTATACCCCATATTCTATGCCCTCATTCATCATCTACTAGATATTTGGGTCATTTCTACCTACATCTTGTCTTATAAATAATCTTGGTGTAAACATTTACATATATACTTTATGTGGAAATATTTTTGCATTTCTTTGGGGTTTATGGTTAGCAGTGGAATTTCTTGGGCATATGGTAACTCAATGTTTAACTGTTTGAGTAACTGCCAGACTATTTTCCAAGTAGTTATACCACCCTACTTTTTCACTGGTAGTGTGTAAAGGTTCTGATTTCTCCACATCCTTATCCATGCCTAGTGACTAACTTATCAGTTTCCATTCATCCTGTGGCTCTGAAGTGATAAGTCATTATAGTTTTAATTCTATTTCCCTGATGAATAATTATGTTGAACATCTTTTCATGTGCCTATTGGCCATGGGTATATCGTCTTTGGAGAAATATCTATTTCAGCTTGTTTGGCCATTGGTTTATTAGTCTACTCAGTGTTGAGTTATAGAAATATATATTCCGAGTAAAATATATTATATATAATATACCTTTTCCCCCCTATTTTGTCAGTTATCTTTTCCCTTTCTTGATGGTGTCCTTTGAAGCACTTATGTCTTAATTTTGATAAATGCCAACTTATTTATTTTCTTTCCTTTTGTTGTTGGTGCTTTTGGTGTCATATCTAAAAATTCTTTGCCACATAAAGGTTATGAAAGTTTACTTCTATGTTTTCTTCCAGGAGTTTTACAATTTTGTCTCTTAGATTTAGTTCTTTGATTCATTTTGAGTAAGTGTTTATACATGTATAACATAAGGGTCCAACATCATTTTTCTGCCTGTGGCTCTCCGCTTGCCGCAGCACCATTTATTTAAAAACTCTTCTTTTTCTCATTTAATGGTCTTGGCACCCTTATTGAAAATCTAGAGATGATTTCAAGTAATAACTAGCCTGACCAATTATCTAACACTGGATAGATGAGGATGCTGTGGCAAGTGTCTGTGTTTGGATTTCCCTAGAAACAGGCCTAAGACTGGATTGAAGCATGGTAGTGACAATGAAACACAGGAAAGGGGAAAGAGACAAAGTTAGAGAAGGTAGCCAATGAAAGATGTACTATAAAGGAAGTTACCACTGTGGATTGATTACTGGACCTCAATCCTACTGGGAAACTCTGTGATTCTGTGCTGTGCATGAATCTTAGTGTTATCTCTTATCAGGGGTAAGGGAGCTGCTATATTTAGACATCAATCGCTTGTTGAGGGCTGATTCTCAGGATAGTAATCCTCTGGATCTCACAGCTGACTCGAGTGGCAAGAATGGGCTTTGGTTGTCAAGAAGGCCTCAGGCATTGGGGGTCACAGAAATTGCACTTTAGGTGTAAGGAACCAGAGAATGGGGGTTAGGCACTGACCATCTGCTAGGTGTATAAAGCGGCAAGGACAGCTTTCAGCAAAAATCCATATGTTAATGGAAGGATTTCAGAGGGTCTGGGAGTGGATGGATCAATAGCTGTTCTCAGTAAAGCAGCACTGAGAAGTGGCCAAGAGCTGAGGACCTTGATAAGGACAGCTTATAATAAGAGAATGAAGAGCCACATCAGCCTTTGTCCTCGTGGTTAAGTTTCTCTACCCGGCGTTGGAAATATCTCTGTATTTTCTTTTTACCATATCTGATTTTGGGTATAAAAGGCATTTTGGCAGTTTTTTTCAGCTCTTAGACTAATCTTGTTATGGGAAAATAAGACCACATACTCGAGATTTAAATGTAGGTATCATTTACAAAGAACTATGTTGCAACAAGAGAGGAGGAGAGTGCTCAGAATCTGGTAGCTGGATAACTGTAGCATATCAAATTCTCAAGTCATAGTGAATTATCCTAAAAGCAAGGGCCTCCTCCAAGAATTGCCTTGTGGTCAGCAGTGAAGTCCAGGAATCATGCCCTCAGGTATAAAGAGAAGACCTCACTGAGACTCAGAAGAAAAGTGATGCACTGGTAGGTGAAATGGCCACTGGCATCATACTTTCAGTGGTGTGCTGGTCTCTGTTTAGTACAACCTTAACTCAATTCTTGCCATTGATAATTTTAATTTCCCTCATAGCTCCTGAAAGAGCATACACAATCTTTCAGGAAAGGACTCTTCAGCAATGTCTGTTAAACAGCCAGGCTCTGCCTCTCCTGGATTACTACCCTAGCCAACAGCCTCATTGAGAAAGAGAGAGAAAGACAGAAGTTGTGAGACACTCAAATCTTCTTGGATTTCAAAACTGCACTACACCAGTGTCAGCCAATGAACAGAATACCCTAGGAGATTTATGTGGAGCTCATGGGGCTTAGAAATTGAGGTGGCTTCCAGAGCCTGTCATCAAGGGTGTTATTAGAAATACTTCACAACAAATACGATGCAAGCAATGCCCAATTAGTAGAGCTGGAGGAGGGCACCTTAGGAGGCTGGTGTACGGGGCACTGAGTCTGTAGATACTGGGCTCTGGGGAAAAGGTGAGTGTGGACAGTGGGGGGCACCTCCAGAGCACATGGGCAGCCAGAGCAGCCTTAGTTTCTTAACTAGTGTGCTGTGTGCCAGACTGAAGGAGCTGCCCTGCATTCAGAGAGTTCCCCCTGGTCTCACAAATTCCAGGTCATCAGCAACTTATATGCACATGTGTGTGGATTAGGGGAAAGCATTCTCCACTATTGGGCTGGGTAAGCAGGCTGCTGGCTTCATTGTGAGAAGGAAATGTTCTCAGAAGGAAGAGGTTTTAAGAAATGAGTTTCCCCCATGAGGAGATGAATGAGAAAAAGGCAGCTTCTACAATGAAAAATGTTCCGTGTTTAAGGAGAGTGAACTGGAAGAGCTCCTATCCCACCCTGAGAAAAGTATTTCCCCTGGGACAAGAGAGCTCAGAAAGAATTGTCCCCCTGGCAGACATGACACGTTGGAGAGAGGGACATGGCCTAGATTTCAGTGTCCCCACAGCTTCATGGCTGGGAACTTTGTGCAGTGCACCTGGCTGTACTCCTCAAAATTATCCCAATCTGTCCCCTCAGCTTACTTAATTCTTTGTGAGCACCACACCCCCACGCTGATTAAACATATTAAGAAGTTTGGAGTTAACACCCATGAAAATTGACTCTTATCTATTTTCATTTATTTTAACTCTGGCAACTTTAACAGAGCACAGTAACAGTGAGAGAGAGAGAGGTGGCTAAATAGATGGCTCTGTGGAGGACAAGGTGCTCCTTTCTGATGTCAGGTCCACAACCTTGAACCCAAGGCAGCCCCTCCAGTCCCAGAGCAGAAGGGGAAGCAGTCAGGATTGTGGTAGCTACACGCCATTCTGCTAGCATCCTGCAGGTTGGCGTGCAGGGATCACTTCCATGATGAAGAGGATAATTCACTGCCCACAACCCATTGATTTCCTGGCCATGGCACAGAAATTGTCAATAAGGTGCCACTTGCAGCAAGGGTTGTTTTGTTACGCATTCTTTTGTCTACTGAAACTCAATTTTTAAGGCTTCCAGGCAGTCCATGATGACTTTTAGTCACTATGACTTTGGGCTGGATTTGGATCATTGACATGGTTTCCATGTTAGTCATCTAATATTGGAGGGTAACCATTGTGCATATTTATACCAGAGTATATATCCTAGATGATTACCGTGTCTGAGGATTTAGGACCTCTGCTTTCAGGGTTTTCAGAGACATATATTATGAGAGAAATACATGACAGGCTCTGAGCAGGACAGTGGGAGAATTGGTTTTGTACTAACTATTCAGTAGTGTCCAGCAGGTCACCTCACACCTTGGAAAGCAGATCGGTCTCTTGCAGAGGAAATATCCGATATAACTATGCCTACAAATCATACCATCTTGAAGGAAAATATGCAGCTTTCCTGGGGCATCATAGAGCAGTACTACAATTCTTTTTTTTTTTTTTTTTTTTTTGAGACAAAGTCTCACTATGTGGCCCTGGGTAGAGTGCCATGGCGTCACAGCTCACAGCAACCTCAAACTCTTGGGTTTAAGTGATTCTCTTGTCTTGGCCTCCTGAATAGCTGGGACTACAGGCACCTGTCTCAATGACCAGCTATTTTTTGGTTGCAGTTGTCATTGTTGTTCAGCAGGCCCAGGCGGGTTTGAACCTGCCAGCCTCGGTGTATGTGGCTGGCACCCTGGCTGCTAAGCTACGGCCCTGAGCCCAACTACAGGTCTTATTGACTTGGGAGGGGTGCATTGCTAGCATCAAAATCACATCAGATGTCCTCCAATAGAATAGAGGCAAGAATACTGAGCCAAGCAAAGCAGTCACTTCACTGCCCCAAAGTGGTGGAACGCCTGCTAAATTGTATATGGCTGCCCAGTTACTCCCCTGCACTGATGGGGCAGAGCTCCTCCTGTTTGCCCTGTAAGTTTCTCCCGTTCAATTACTCCCCTGCAGTGATGTTTTGAGGTCCCCTCCTCTTCACATTGTCGCCTCCTTCCCCAAGTTGCACTGGCACTGATGCTCCCCAGGCCTACCTTGCGTCATCACAGCTTCAGTGCAGACACGAACTGCAGTGGCTGTGCAGCTTCCGCCTCCTCAGGCCTGTTGTGCAGTTACAGCAGTGCACTCATGGGCCAGGCCTCATCCACTTGTCCTGGTCCCAGTCGGTCTGGTCCCACCATTGTGTAGTGATAGAAGGGACGTGCTCACCTCTGCTCTGCCTTCCTCCTCTGGCCCAGCACAGCATGCACTGACAATCTTTCTACCTGCTCCATTCCCACAGCCATATAGATGATGTGGGGCTGCCTCTGCTCCAACTTTCATTTAATTTTACATTCAATAAGTCCCCCGATGGTGTTGAGTCACTCCCCTTTACCTTGTCCAAGTCCTACACTAAAGTGGCAGTGACCTTTCTCTTTGGCTCTCCCTTGTGCCCTGCCCATGCACACCACAGAATGATGGTGGAAGGAACCCCCTTGTTCATTCAGATCTGTCATGCATTTACATCATGGCACTGATGGCTCTTTGCTTGACCCTGCTCACTTTGTCAACCCAGTTACGCACTGCACTGGTGCTTAGGTATGTTACTTCTTGTCCTGTCCACATCCCTTGCCTTGTAACCACCATGGCAGTGGTGCAGTGTTCCTCCCCTTTGTCCCATTCACATAACCCTTCTGAGCTACAGCACTGGACTGATACTTCGGGGCTTCTCTTTGCCCCCATTCATGTGTCCTGTCTTGTTTCATTTCAGTACCAATGACATATAGATTCTCATATTTTCTCTGTTCACATACCCTGTGGAGTTTCACTGCTGAATTCTTGAGGTAGAACTCCTTTTCACTGCCCTTTTTATATCCCACCTCCAGTTTCATCTGTGCATTTATAGATCAGAAGGCCAAAATGCCAGTAAAGGCCAACATACATTAAAAGACAAAAGAGACCAAGAATGGATGTTCTCTTGGAGTCCCCAGGGGTGGCCCTGGAAATATTCTGATTTCAGACTTCTAGCTTGCAGAACTGTGAGAAAGCAAACTTTTGTTGTTTTCAGCCATTATGCTTGTGGTAATTTGTTATAGCAGATACAGGACACTAATACAGCCTCATGATTTCAGGCAATATTTCCTGGAATCTGTGAATGTTATAAGATATCAATCCTGTGTGTTATATTATATGGCACAGTTGCCCAAGGGAGATTATCTAGGTGGACCTAATATAATCGTGTGAGCCCTCAAAAGCATGAAACTTTCTTCATCTAGTGACAGAAGAGGAAGGTGGAACTCAGAGAAATATTCACCATAAGAAGAATTCAACACACCATTCCTAGCCTTGAATGTGGAGGGGTCCATGGGCCAACTAATCCAGGGGGCTTCTAGAGTCTGAGAACGACCCCTGTCTGACATCCAGCATGGAAAAGGGAACTTCAGTGCTATAAGCACAAAGAACTTAATTTCCTCAACAACCTGAATGAGCTTGGAAGAATATTCTTCCTCAGACCCTCCAGATAATATTATAACCTTGGTAACACCTTGAATTTGGACTTATAAGAAGAATCCAATTGAGCCTTTTTAGACTTCTGATCTCTACAAGTGTAATATAGGAAATGGGTATTGTTTTTATCTGCTAAATATGTGGTGATGTGTTTCACCAGCAATACAAGATAATGTATCCACTCTCTATGTAGTCTTTCTTTCCTATTTAGAGATTTTGTAATTGCTTTCCTCTGGTCCATAGGCCCCTAGGAATCCCACCACACTGTCACCTTCAGAACTAGATAGGACATAATTGTCTCTGGCCTCCAGCTCTACCATGCTTTAGGGGGTACTACAAATCACATCTCCTGGCCAGCTGGAATCTATGCAGTTCATCAGCATGAGGTTTTGTTGGATAAACAATGATTCCACAACAATGCTTTTATAATAGGAGGAATGGCCTAAAAAGGGTAAAAATTTTTTATGTATCTCCAAAACCTCTTCCACTCTTTTTGGAAATTAAAACTTGCTTTTCTCCCTCAGGTCAGTGTAGGGGAGTGTCCTTTGTTCTTTATACCACAGGAGATGGCTCAAAGGAATTGTCCTTGCAGAAGTCATAAGATTGTCTTAGCATAATTTGGGATAAATCAGCACCATCAACTACAATTGAACAGCAATAGCCTGAAGCTGAAAACACTCCCTTTAAAAGCTCTGTATTTTTAACAGGAAGAGGACAAAACAAATAACCATCAGCAATGCTGAGCCGAACCAGACCCATAGCCACCATGAACAGCAAAGCTTAATATGCAGCCAACCTAGCCTGTGAAGCCTCCTGGGAATCCAACATACCCTCAGAACTTGCATCGTCCTCAGGCTCCACCCTATATTGATGCTCAACCTGCCTACTCAGAGCTCTATCATACAACATTTGTGTACCCAGGGGCTGCCACAGTCCCTACCAGGTAAGCTGCATTTTCTGGTGCCCTCCTGTATCTTCTCATGGCTTAGTCTGGGTTTGGGGGCCTTTAGTTTCCACAATTCCTGTGGATTTTATTCAGTTGGTCCCATCTATCCACATGGTTCAACTGTGCCAGTGGAAGGAGGTTATGATGAAAGTGCCAGATTTGGAGCTGGGGCTACCTGCTGGCAGCATTCCTCTTCCACTTCCTGGATACCCTCCCAATGCTGCGCAGCTTGAAGTCATGCAGGGAGCCAGCATTCTCATAACTCAGAGGAAGGGAAACTTCCTCATGGGTGGCTCAGATGGTGGCTGCACTGTCTGGTGAGGAACCAAGGCCACCTCTGTGCCGGGAAAGACATCACATACCTTCAGTACTTCTCACAATGTACCTGCTTTAGTCATATTAACCTGAAGTTGCAGTTTAGACACATGTTGGTGTGTCTGTCTTTCTGGTGCCCAAACTTTCAGGCACTTTTCAAATTTAATAAGGAACCATATAATGGTAGCAGTATCTCTCCAAAGCATTTTGAGGTAGGGGAGGTATCCATTCATAAAATGAATATGGGTGAAGCAGCCCTAAGGATCTTCCTTTAATTCTCTGGAGTAATACTGTACCATACTGGTACAGTATTACTGGTCTTTGCTTTTAGTAGTAAAACATCAAATTAGGTTTAGAAGGAACTTTGATTTTCCTAAGAATTAAACTTGCCAAATTACTCTGATTGGTCTTTCATCTTCTTTTAGTCTTTATGATTTATATTACTTGTTATAAATAAAACTCATTAGTCATCTGCCTTGTCCTTTCCTTCTTTTGCCTCACACCCTACCTCCAACCCTAGTCTTCCATTTCCTTTGGTAATCTCCATTGAATCAATGATGCAGGACAGAAAGCCAATCAGACTAATTAATTTCCTTCTCTCCTTGCACTTCTCTCCACTTGTCATCTTTTTTTTTTGAGATAGAGTCTCACTATGTTGCTCTGGATAGAATGCTGTTATGTCATAGCTCACAGCAACCTCCAACTCTTGGGCTTAAGTGATTCTCTTGCCTCAGCCTCCCAAGTAGCTGGACTACAGGTGCCCACCACAATGCCTGGCTATTTTTTGGTTGTAGTTGTCATTGTTGTTTGGCAGGCCTGGGCTGGATTCGAACCCACCATCTCCAGTGTATGTGGCTGGCTCCCTTAGCTGCTGAGCTACAGGCATGGAGTCTTTTTTTTTTTTTTTTTTTTTTTTTTGAGACAGAGTCTCAAGCTGTCACCCTGGGTAGAGTGCCATGGTGTCATAACTCACAGCAACCTCAGACTTCTGGGTTTAAAGCAATTATCTTGCCTCAGTCTCCCAAGTAGCTAGGACTACAGGTGCCCTCCACAATGCCCGGCTATTTTTTTTTTTTGTGTTGTTGTTACAGTTGTCGTTGTTGTTTTAGCTGGCCCTGGCCAGGTTTGAACCTGGCCAGCCTCCGTGTATGTGGCCTACATCCTACCCACCGGGCTGCGGGTGCTGCCCTACTTATCATCTTTTAACTAGTTCTTGACAAGGATCCTCTGAATCTCCCTCTGTGTCCCAAGAACAGATCTCATCATTACTTCTGCTTTTGTATCTCCTCAGGTAAAAGTGGAGGGTGCCTTTTAGGCCCTGCTTATAGGTTATCTCTGCATACAAGAACCTAATCCAAATTTGCTTTGGTGGCAGGAAAACTGAGCTTTGTTTGAACAAAGAATTCATGCAAACTGTACTGCAAATAACAGTTTGTTAAACATGCGAGGTCAAGGAAGAGGATGCATTTCAAAAGCCTGATTGATGACTTAAGAGGAGTTTTTAGATCAAAATTTAGTTACCCTTTTTTTGGCATAGTGTCTAATTCAGCCCCTCATGGCTCCCAGGAGTTCCTAAATGGTGTTAACAGAGTCATATTGTGAATGCTTCACTACAAAATGACTTGAGTCCAATGAAATCTCATTAGAGTTAAGAATATTTCAGGGATCCTTACCATGTTGATTTTTCTTTTCTGAAATTGGATTTTATCTTATACTTTTGGTTCATCTAAATTTTGCATTCTGTACATGTGATGTTTGACTGTACCATTGACTGTTATGGAAGTTCAGCATTGTATATCTTTCTCTACACTGTGGTGAACTTAACTTGTGGATTTTTATGCTAAAAATGTAGAATAAAGACTATTTTGAAGCTCTGTATTTCTGCTCAGAGGCAGAACCTTGGTACTTTAAGATAGGAGTCTGCCAACCTCCTCATTTGCTGGCAAATTAATATACTTCTCTTTGCTTCTTCTCAAACCACTTGTCTTCATTCTTCTGATATGAGCTGGAGATACACTTTTGATAACATTTGAGTGTCTTTTCACAAGAGAATAACCCTCGGCTTCTAAATTCAAGCATGGAATTAAAAAAAATGTCCCCACTGCCCAAAATATAAGGAGGACTTGCCTGATTTACCTCATAGAAACTGAACTATTTTACTTTGGTCTTTATGGTCTTTGACTATTTTTATTGTGTTTCTTTTAGCCTGTTGATACTTTTTTCCCCTACATTTATGCTGTATACCAGAGATGTATGCCAAAATGTGGAGCTCACTGCATCATCTTGGTGATAATAAAACACTGTTTTATAAAAGATGAGAAACACTCACGTAGACCCTCATAGCTAAGGTAGGAGTATCACATTTGATTCCTGAAGAATTAAACACAGAAATATGGCTTGAAACTGGACCTTTCTGAGGCTATATATAACATAAAATTCCAGGAGCATACACACATATATACATAGATATTTTGAAATTAATGTAATAGTAGGAATTAGAATGGCATGGTTCTGATTCATGAGTAGAATACCTCAGGGTATACAAGGCAAACCTATGCTATTCAAGGGTCAACTGTATTTTGTTTTACTTTATTTTATTTTCTTAATTTAAAGAGGCTTATTCAAAGCTAAATGTGTGCAACCATGGCCCAGAGAGCCATACCCAAGAAGTTTTGAGCAAGTTGCTCTCTCAGTAGTTGGGTTACAGTTTGGTTTTATACATTTCAGTGAGGCAGTAATTACATATAAAGTCATAAGTTGATACATGGAAGGTATGCACTGATTTGGCCCAAAAAGATAAGACATCTCCAGGAGGAGAATTATAGGTTATAGGTGGGTGTAAAAATTCTTTGGTTTGTAATTGGTTAAAGAAATGAAGCTTTGTCTAAAGGCTTGGAATGTTTTAAGTTCAGATAAGGACGTCTGTTCATCAAAGACAAGTCACCAAACATAGACCTCATGAGCTCTATTAAATAAATTGATGACCTAAAGGTATGGTTTAAGCTTTGCCTTGCATAGCCTTAGGCTCATTAATGAGTTTCAAAGTATAAGTCCAAGGGAAAGGGGGCTTAATAAGGCATTCCAGACCTTCCTTCACATGGCTTAGGATAATTCTGAGGTGCTCTTGGCGGAGAGGTGTCCATTCAGTCAGCTCGCGGGGGGGCTAAAGATTTTATTTTAGTTTACAATATCCCCCTTTTGGCAAGATTTTGCCAGAAGCAGAATTGATAGCCAGACTCTTATTTTGTTCCATCATTGCCAAGGTGATATGTCTATCTGACCCAGGTCCATTCAGCCCCCCCACCCCACCAGTGGGACCTTTGTGGCCCAGGAGACTTAAGAGTCAAAAGGGCTTACCACCAATTAAGTGTTCTGGGGCAGATGAGACCAGAAGTAGATAGTCACATATAAACCCTTTAAAACTTTTTAGGTAACATAAGAGTAAAATCCAAAATGTCAAAAGCATGGGTAAAAAATTAATCATCCATTAAGTGTTGACTTTCTGTAGTCTTGGGTTTCATTGCAGACTTATAACAATTTGTTATATAAAACATAAGCATTGTTCACCATCTAAACTAAGAAACTTAGAGACTTTTGTTGTATGACAATATTTTTAGTGTCTTTAATAATTTGTCCTATAGTGGCCAATAAAATTATTTTTGTTATCTCTATTTACATAAAACTTATAAGAGAACAATTATACTCAGGAAGCCCTAAGTCTATGGGAAGCAGGAAATTTTTTATGATTGGGATGGATATTTAGAACACATGGCCCCAAAAGGCAAAATATCTAATTTAGTCTATATTTAAGGCTTCTATGTGCCCCCATCCTTAACCTGCAGAATCTGAACTAATTCCATCCCTCCAAATCAATCCTTACAATCTTATATGCCCACCGCTTTTTTAATAGTCCCTGGGACTAGATGATTTTTTAACTTAATTTTTGTTAAATCATAACTTCATATACATTCATGGGGTACAATCTGATGATTTGATATACAATGTGGAATGCTTAAATAAAACTGATTAACATAACCATCACCTCACTTACTTATTTTTTGTGCTAAGACATTTATAATATACTCTGAGTTGTTTTGAAATGTATGCTTGCATTGTGTACATTAGGTGAGATCCAACCCCATGGGATCCCACTAAGCTGTAGTGAAAGCATGGACTTTTAACAACTAGGTCTTAAGATACCTTTGTGGTATAATGGATTCTGGAGGGGAGAGGAATTTGTTGATAGGAAATAAAAGATTACTAGAGAGGATGAATAGATGGAGAGCAAAGATTGACTGGTGGAGATACGACATTATCTTTTAAAGAGTCTTATGTAGGTGTGACCACATTCAGATTCTTATAGGGAGGGGAAAATAAAGAACAATTGTTCTCCTCAGTGGATCTGTATCTTAGGCACATAAGAAAACTTTAACTCCATCCCCTTTTTTTGAATAATATATTGTAGGAAGAGGCCATAGACAACTTGAGGCTTCTTTACTCATTGTAACATGTCAAAATGTAACATTTTAGGGTATTGGTTTTTGATCCCCAATAGTATCGTATATTAATCAGAAATTTCAACTCCCTGTAACTGAAAACCTAGGAAGAGAGAGATCTTGAATTGTTTATCATATATCAATATTTTATACATGAAAACCATTTTTATAAGTTTTAAGCACGTTTCCTGTAATTATTCCAGTGCATTTTCAAGAGTTCATTTATATTTTAGCTGTTATCAATTCATTTTCCAAGACACCTTAATAACAATATTCATCACTGTAATAAAATCTTCATGAAATATATGCCCCTGAGTTTTCTATGCTGCAAAACACAATGATAACTAAGGAAATCTATTCACTAAGAAATAGCAAAAGCCAAGAATATGGCACAAAATCATGTAGAATTGATGATAGTTGATTTATTCATATACAGAGGAGGCTTTTTTTGTTTCACACCATGGGTGAAATTATATTTCTATATTTACTTGTTATTTGCTACCAATTATAAAAATAGTAAATATTAGAGAGGTGTCAGGGAAGGGAAAGGGTCAGGGGAAGACTGCAAAAGATCAGGGAGACAGAGGCCCTAAGGAGATTCTTTACTTGATGAAATGTCTGGAGCCCAGTGGCTCCCTATTGACTAAGCATCATGACTGCTGAGAGTCATGGTTGAGCTATTTGAGACTGACATAAATGTTTATGAAGGGAAGTAATATGAATTGTTTCTTTCGCCTTCTATTCACCATTATTTACCTAGTAACTTATAATTGCCCCTTGTTACTAAGAGACAAACAAGTTTAAAGATGTGTTGTTTCAGGTCTCAGACTATATCCCTTGAGAATATTAAAATTAGAATGTATTTTATTTTTCCCTTTGTGCACATATTTTCAACCATCTACTGGGCATATCCACCTATTTATGCCATGAAACCTTCAAATTGTCCTGTCCACACTTGATCCTATGCCTATTCCTATTTATTAGTCTCAGAAACAAAGGTGAACCTTCCCTTTTTATCAACTATCAAATCCAATCAGTAGCCAAAAATGTCCTGCCAATTCTATCACTCAAGGCATTTCTACAGAATATATCAAATTATTATCACTGCTACTGTCAGGGTGGCAGTCTGCTTTTGTCTCTTGGTGTGCTCTTGGCTGGAGAATGACAACACACACAAAAGTGTCCGGCCCAGCCTCTTGGAAGACTGCTATCATAGTTCTTTGGGCCCTTGCTTGGAAAAATCACAAGCCAGGCCAGAACGATGGAGTGACACAGGTGGGAAACAATTTCTTTTCTTTCTTTTTGTTTTTCCTTTGGAAATACGTATCTTTTTATTATTTTATTTTATTTTTATTGTTGGAGATTCATTGAGCGTAGAAGACATCAGGTTATACTGCTTATATTTGTTAGGTAAAGTCCCTCTTAAAATTGTGTCCTGCTCCCAAGATGTGTGTCACATACCATGAATCCCCAACCCCCTTCCCTCTCTCGTCTCCCCCATTCCTCTACCTCCCACCATGTACTAACAACAGTTGCCCTCATATCAGAATTGAGTACATTGAATTCTTGCTTCTCCATTTTTGTGATGCTTTACTAAGAAGAATGTGTTTCAACTCCATCCAGGTTAATACAAAAGATGTAACGTCTCCATCTTTTTTAGTGGTTGAATAATATTCCATGATATACATATACCACAGCTTGTTAATCCATTTCTTGGCTTGGTGGGCATTTAGTAGGTTGTTTTCACAATTTGGCAATTGTAAATTGAACTGCAATAAACAGTCTAGTGCAAATGCCCTTATGATAAAATGATTTTTTTCCTTCTGGGTAGATGCCCAGTAATGGGATTGTAGGATCAAATGGGAGGTCTAGCTTGAGTGCTTTGAGGATTCTCCATGCTTCCTTCCAAAAATGTTGTATTAGTTTACAGTCCCACCAGCAGTGTAAAAGTGTTCCCTTGTCTCCACATCCGTGCCACCATCTGTAGCTTTGAGACTTTGTGATATGGGCCATTTTCACTGGGATCAGGTCATATCTCAGGGTGGTTTTATTTGCATTTCCCTCATAATTAGTGACAATGAACATTTTTTCATATGTTTGTTAGATATTCGTCTGTCTTCTTTAGAGAAGGTTCTATTCATCTCACTTGCCCAGCCCATTGATATAAGGGATTGTTGGCTCCTTTTCTGTTGCTTAATTTGAGTTCTCTATAGATTCTAGTTATCAAGCTCTTTTCTGATTGATAATCTGCAAATATATTTTCCCATTCTGATGGTTATCTCTTTTCTTTGGTGGTTATCTCCTGAGCTGCACAGAAGCTATTCAGTTTAACTGAGTCCCATTTGTTTATTTTTGTTGTTGTTCCAATTGCCACTGGAGTCTTCTTCATAAAGTCTTTCCCCAGGCTGATAACTTTAAGTGTTTTCCCCACACTTTCTTCAAGGATTTTTATTGTTTCATGCCTTAGATTTAGATCTTTTATCCATTTGAATCAATTTTAGTGAGTGGAGAAAGATGCAGGTCCAGTTTCAGTCTTTTACACGTGCTTATCCAGCTTTCCCAGCACCATTTATTGAATAGGGATTTTTTCTCCCAGTGTATGTTCTTGTTTGGTTTATCAAAGATCAGGTGGCTATAAGATATTAGTTTCATCTCATCGTTTTCTATTCTGTTCCGGATGTCTATGTCTCTGTTTTCGTGCCAATACCATGCTGTTTTGACCACTATGGCCTTGTAGTACAGCATGAAGTCTGGTAGGCTGATTCCCCAGGCCTTGTTTTTATTACTAAGAATTGCCTTAGCTATACGGGTTTTTTTTTTTTCTGTTTCCATACAAAATGAATAATTATTTTTTCCAAATACTTTTTTTTTTTATTGAGACAGAATATCACTATGTCAACCTTGGTAGAGTCCAGTGGTGTCACAACTCACAGCAACCTTAAATTCTTGGGCTTAAGCAATTCTTTTGCCTCAGACTCCCAAGAGTCTGGGACTACAGTTGCCTGCCACAATGCCCAGCTATTTTTTTGTTCCTGCCACAAAGGCCAGCTAGTTTTTTGTTGTAAATGTGATTGTTGTTTGGCAGGCTCAGGCTGGGTTCGAGCCCACCAGCCCCAGTGTATGTGGCCAGCTCCCTAGCCGCTGAGCTACAGGCATCAAGACTATTTTTTTCTAAATCTTGAAAGTATGATGTTGGTATTATAATGAGGATTGCATTAGATCCTCATTAAAATGTCTATATTTCCCCAAGCCACCTACAGATTGGTGATTCTTCCCAGCCATGAGCATGGTATGTTCTTCCATTTGTTAATATCCTCTGCTATTTCTTTTCTTAGGGTTTCATAATTTTCTTTATAGAGCTCCTTCACCTCTATTGTTAGGCATATTCCTAGGTATTTCATTTTCTTTGAAGCTACGGTGAAGTGAGTTGTGTCCTTATTTAGCCTCTCATCTTGGCTGTTATTAGTGTATACAAAGTCTACTGACTTATGGACACTGATTTTATATCCTGAGACATTATTGTATTTTTTGATGACTTCCTGGAGTATGTGGTTAAGTATTTGGGGTTCTCTAAGAATAAGATCATATAATAGCAAAGAGGGAGAGTTTGACCTCCTCTGCTCCCATTTGGATTGGATACCCTTTATTTCCTTCTTTTGCTTGATTGTTTTGGCTAGAACTTCCAGCACTATGGTGAATAGTAGTGACGATAGAGGACAACTTTATCTGCTTCAAGTTCTATGTGGAAAAGCTTTCAGTTTTACTCCAATCAGTAAAATATTAGTTGTGGGTTTGTCCTAGATGGCTTTGATCAGTCTAAGAAATGTGTTACCTGTGCCTATATTCTTCAATGTTCTAATTAGAAAAGGATGCTGAATTTTATTGAATGCTTTTCCTGCACCTATTGAGAGGATCATATAGCCTTTGGTTTTGCTTCTGTTGATTTGGTGAATTACATTTATGGACTTGTGTATATTAAACCAGCCTTGGATCCTTGGGATGAAGCCTACTTGATTGTGATGTCTGATTTTTTTTAACGAGAAGCTATAATCTTTTGGCTAGAATTTTATTGAGAATTTTTGCATTTACATTCAATAGTGAAATTGTTCTGAAGTTCTCCTTTTTAGTTGGGTCTTTTCCTGGTTTTGGTATCAGGATGATGTTTCCTTCATAGAATGTGTTGGGGAAGATTCCTTCCTTATAATTTTTTGGAATAGTTTCTGTATTATGGGTATAAGCTCTTCTTTGAAGGTTAGATAGAATTTTGGTGTGAAGCCATCTGGACCAGGGCATTTTTTTTTTGTTGGAAGATTTTTTTATTGTTTCTTTGATCTCAGTGCTTGAAATTGGTCTGTTCAGAAGTGCTATTTCTTCCTGGCTAAGTCTAGGGAGAGGGTGTGATTCCGAATATTGATCCATTTCCTTCACATTGACAAATTTCTGGGCATAGTTTTCTTGTAGTATTCAGATATAATCTCTGGTATCTCTGTGGGATCAGTTGTTATTTACCTGTATCATTTCTGATTGAGGTTACTAGAGATTTTACTTTTCTATTTCTAGTTAGTCTAGACAAAGATTTATCTGTTTTATTTTATTTTATTTTTTAAAAACTAACTTCTTCTTTTGTTAATTTTCTGAATTTTTTTTTTCATTTGTTTTCAATTTCATTAATCTTGTCAGGATCCTGCCCCAGGACCTGTGGAAACTGGCAGCAAATGACTGAAGAAATATAGAGTTAGAAATGATGGTAAAGGAAGAGACATGAGACATAGAGTAGGATTAAAGGTGGGAGCTCAGAGGTCCATTGCCTGTTTGTGGGCTTCTGGCAATGGCTCCGAGTGTTTGCTCCACTTTGCTTGTATTGAAGTCTATTTGCCCAGAGGATAAGATGAGGGAGGGAAGAAAGACCCTGGCAGTTACTCTGATTGAGCATATCAGCTCCTATTGTTAATATTATTAACCTTAAGTGTATCCTTGAGAAATCTGAAGTCTGAGCCTTGTATTGGTAGAGCCTCATGCTTGAGATCACACACACAGATTTCTAGGGAGGTGTTAAAGTCTGCTAGTTCCCTATAGAGTAAAACGCCACCTGCATTAATCTCCTCTAAGGAATTGGCGGGAGGGAGAAATTTTCCTCCCATCACCACCCCAGAGGATCTTCCTCTGTGATAAGGGATATAAGCTTTTCTGCCCATATCTCAGGGCTTGAACTACCCCCTTGATCTCTGCTCCAGGCAAATGCAAATCTCTATAAAGGGTATCTGCTTTGCCTGTTTACTATGCAGGAAATGATCCTGTTAATGTATCTTTCTAGGTATTTGCCATAGCCTCTTCTATGACCATTTTTTTTCCTTAGAGTGCTCACAGACACAGCAGGGGTATTGTAAGCTGTATCTCCAACAGGCTAGAATTTCAGAAAAAGCAGGAAGCTTGCTAGCAATGGCTAGCTTAAATGAAAACTAGCTGACTTTTCTTTGTTCTGACTCACTCAGCTTACTTTTTAATTTTCCTTTTTTTTCTGGGGATGCTTTCCCTTGCCAAGAATGGAGTCTTCAGTCCCCATTCTCCCAGCAAATCTCTGATTTAGTTTTGGTTATTTCTTTTCTCCTGCTGGGTTGAGGGTTAGATTGTTCTTTTTTTTTTTTTTAATTTCCGTAAGTTGGTTTGTGAGTAAGTTGATGTACTCACTTTCTTTTATTCGAATGTAGGCATCTAGTGCAATAACTTTTCCTCTCTAGACTGCTTTTGCTGTATCCTACAGGTTTTAGTAAGTTGTGTCTTCATTGTTGTTATGTTTGAGGAATTTAACAATTTCCTGCTTTGTTTCTTCCTGAACCCAACTATCATTCAGCATAAGGTTGTTTAATTTATATGCCTCTATGTGGGGATGAATGTTTTTGTTGGAGTTCAGTTCCATGTTTATAGCCTTGTGGTCTGAGAAGATACAAGGTATAATTTCTATTCCTTTAATTTTGCTGAGGTTTGATTTGTATCCTAGGATGTGATCTAGTTTTGAGTATGTGCCATGGGCTGATGAGAAAAAAAAATGTATATTCTTTTGCTTTGGGATGGTGTTTTCTGTATGTGTCTATGAATCCCATTTGTTCTAGGGTCACGTTTAAGTCCTTTGTATCTTATTTAGTTTCTGTTTAGAGGATCTGTCCAGTTCTGTGAGAGTGGTGTTAAAGTCCCAGGCTATTATGGTATTGTGGGATATCATATTGTTCAGACCCCTCAAGGTCTGTTTTATAAATTTGGGAGCATTTAGGTTAGGTGCATAAATATTTAGAATTGAGATGTCTTCTTGTTGTAGTGTTCCTTTGACCAGTATGAAATGTCTATCTTTGTCTTTCTTAATTATAGTTGCTCTGAATCCACTTGTTTCTAATAATAAGCTTGCAGTCCCTCCTTTCTTCTGGTTTCCATTTGCTTGAAATACTATTTTCCATCCCCTAACTCTCTGCTCTCTCTCTTCTTTTCTACCACTGTAATGACCTGGGTAAACTCAATCATTTTATCCTCTAGGTCTGATGTTCTTTCTTCTCCATGGTCTAATCTATTTTTGATAGTTTCTACTGCATCTTTACATTCCCTGATTGTGTCCTTCATTTCCTTAAGCTCCACCATATCCTTGTTATATTCTACATAGCTCTCATCTGAATTTTGGTTCATTCTTTCCATTTTCTCATCCATTCTCTTTATTGTCTTAATCATCCATATTTTAAATTCCCTTTCTGTCAAATCCATTAATTCCTTATAGGAGGAGTCTTCTGTAAAAGTTGCCTCATAATCCCTTGGAGAAGTTGCTCTATTTTGGTTTTTCATGATGCCTAAATTTTTCTGTTGGTTCATTCTCGTGTGTGATTTCTTCTTGTTCACCTCTTTGTGCTCCTTTTTCCTTTTCACTTCCTTCTTTGCTTTAGATTACCTTGTCTCAGAGTTTAGGTGATGAAGAGTACTTTTGATATGAGGCCAAAAGGTGAAGAAAGGTAAAGAGAGAGTGGGGAGAAACAAGAGAAAAATAAAGAGGCAAAAATAAGGAAAGAGTAAAAGAAAAGAAAAAAAGAAAGGGTAGTGTGAGTAATAGAAAAAAACTTGAAGTACAGGAGAAAATGGATTCAGGATGAGAGTGATGGAAGAAATGGTATTGATCAGCATAGTGCTATGGCCATGCCTGTAACTCAAGGATTTTGAGGGGCTGGGGAACCCTCCTCCTGGGGTCCAAAGGTCTCTCTCTCTCTCCCTTGGGTTCTCAAAGGGATGTTTCTTGGCAGAGCCCACAAGCCAGAGATGCCTGGAGTCTTCTCTCCCCAATCTCACCATGCCCAGTTACAAAGAAGCTGTTATATGGTCACTGTCTTGCTCCATCCCCCTACAGTCTGCTCTTAACCAGCAACCAGAATGATCATCTTGAAAGTCCACTGAATTGTGTCACTTTCCTGTGTATTGCCACAACAAGACCATCTCTATAGGAAATACTTCAACTTGTTCTACACACTGACCATCACAATGGACCTTCAACAAAGTAAACACCCAGAAATTAAATGACAGGACCTAGCTTCCCCAATAATGCAAAAGATAAAACTAAACAATGGACTTTCACAAAACAAGATGAATAGAATGCTACCACACTTATCAATTATCTCATTAAATGTTAATGGCTTGAATTCCCCACTGAAGAGGCATAGATTGGCTGATTGGATTAAAAAACACAAGTCATTCATTTTCTGTCTGTAGGAAACACATGTAGGCTCAAAAGACAAATTAAAATTCAGAGTTAAGGGTTGGAAGACAATTTTTCAGGCAAATGGAATTCAGAAGAAAAGAGGGGTTTCAATCTTATTTTCAGATACATGTCGATTTAAAGCAACTAAAGTCAAAAAAGACAATGATGGTTGCTTCATATTGGTCAAGGGAAAAATACAACAAGAAGACATTTCAATTCTACATATTTATGCACCCAATTTAAATGCTCCCAGATTCTTGAAACAGAACTTAATTTGTCTGAGCAATAGGATATCCTATAACACCATAATAAAAGGCAACTTTAACACTCCTCTTACAGACCTGGACAGATCCTCTAAACATGAACAAAGATATAAGGGAGTTAAAAGAGACCCTAGAACAACTGTGCTTGATAGACGCACATAGAACACTCCATCCAAAAGCTAAAGAAAATACATTCTTCTCATCATCCCATGGAACAGTCTCCAAAATTGATCATATCTTAGGACACAAAACAAATCTAAACAGAATCAAAAGAATTAAAATGTTACCTTGTATGTTCTTAGACCACAAGGCATTAAAGGTGGAACTCAATCCAACAAAAATGTTCAACCTCACATAAAGGCATGGAAATTAAACAACCTTATGCTGAATGACAGTTGAGTGCAGGAAGAAATAAAAGAGAAAATCATTAACTTCCTTGAGCATAACAAAAATTAAGACACAATCTATCAAAACCTGTGGGATAGGCTCAGCACCCATAGCACACTGGTTGTGGTGCCAGCCACATACACTGAGGGTGGCAGGTTTGACCCCAGCCTGGGCCAGCTAAACAACTGCAACAAAAATTAGCTGGGCATTGTGTTGGGCACCTGTAGTCCCAGCTACTTGGCAGGCTGAGGCAAGAGAATCGCTTAAGCCCAAGAGTTTGAGGGTGCTGTGAGCTGTGATGCCACAGCACTCTACTGAGGGCAACATAGTGAGAGTCTCTCTCAAAAAAAAAAAACAAAAACAAAAACAAAAAAACCTGTGGGATATAGCAAAAGCAGTCCTTAGAGGAAAATTTATTGCTTTAGATGCCTACATCCAAAAAAAACAGAAAGACAGTGCATGAACAAACTCACAAGCCATCTTATGGAACTGGAAAGAGAAGAACAATCTAAGCCTACACCTAGCAGAAGAAAAGAAATATCCAAAATTAAATCAGAGATTAATAAAATTGAAAACAAAAGAATCATTTTGAAAATTAATGAAACAAGGAGCTGACTTTTTGAAAAAAAATAGGTAATCCTTTGGCTAGACTAACTAGAAATAAAAAAGTAAAATCTCTAGTAACCACAATCAGAAATGATAAAGGGGAAATAACAACTGATGCCACAGAGATGTAAGAGATTATCTCTGAATACTACAAGAAAACTATGCCCAGAAATTTGTCAATGTGAAGGAAATGGATCAATATTTGGAATCACACCCTCTCCCTAGACTTAGCCAGGAAGAAATAGTGCTCCTGAACAGACCAATCTCCAGCACTGAGATCAAACAAACAATAAAAAATCTCCCCCCAAAAATGCCAAGGTCCGGATGGCTTCACACCAGAATTCTATCAAACCTTCAAAGAAGAGCTTTGCAAAAATTAACCCAGTTACAACCTAAGAATAGGGAGAAGGGGGAAAGGGAGGGGAGGGAGGGGGGAGGTAGATGGAAGGAGGGAGATTAATGGGATTTCACCTGCAGTGCATCTTACAAGGGTATATGTGAATCCTAGTAAATGTGGAATGTAAAGGTCTTAGCAAAATAACTAAGAAAATGCCATGAAAGCTATGTTAACCAGTGTGATGAAAATGTGTCAAACGGTCTATGAACCAAGTGTATGGTGCCCCATGATCATACTAATGTACACAGCTATGATTTAATAAAAGAAAAAAATCTCAATAAAATCCTAGCCAATAGATTACAGCTTATCATCAAAAAAGTCATACATCATGATCAAGTAGATTTCATCCCAGGGATACAAGGCTGGTTTAACATACACAAGTCCATAAATGTAATTCACCATATCAACAGAAACATAAACAAAGAGCATATGATCCTCTCAATAGATGCAGAAAAAGCATTTGATAAAATCCAGCATCCTTTTCTGATTAGAACACTGAAGAGTATAAGCATAGGAGGCACATTTCTTAAACTGATCAAAGCCATCTAGGACAAACCCACAGCTAATATTTTACTGAATGGAATAAAACTGAATGCTTTTCCACTTAGAACTGGAACCAGACCAGGTTGTCCTCTATCGCCACTACTATTCAACATAGTGCTGGAAGTTCTAGCCAATACAATCAAGCAAAAGAAGGAAATAAAGGGTATCCAATCCAAATGGGAGCAGAGGAGGTCAAACTCTCCCTCTTTGCTGATTATATGATCTTATTCTTAGAGAACCCCAAATACATAACCACAAGACTCTGGGAAGTCATCAAAAAATACAATAATGTCTCAGGATATAAAATCAATGTCCATAAGTCAGTAGCTTTTGTATACACCAATAACAGCCAAGATGAGAGGCTAATTAAGGACACAAGTCCCTTCACTGTAGCTTCAAAGAAAATGAAATACCTAGGAATATGCCTAACAATAGAGGTGAAGGAGCTCTATAAAGAAAATTATGAAACCCTAAGAAAAGAAATAGCAGAGGATATTAACAAATGGAAGAACATACCATGCTCATGACTGGGAAGAATCAACATTGTTAAAATATCTATACTTCCCAAAGCAATCTACAGACTCAATGTTATCCTATTAAAATACCAACATCATACTTTCAAGACTTGGGAAAAATAATTCTTCATTTTGTGTGGAAACACAAAAAACCCTGTATAACTAAGGCAGTTCTTAGTAATAAAAACAAAGCTGGGGGCATCAGCATATAAGATTTTAGGCTGTACTACAAGGCCATAGTGGTCAAAACAACATGGGTTCTGGCACAGAAATAGAGACACAGACATTTAGAATGGAACAGAAAACCAGGAAATGAAACTAATGTCTTACAGCCACCTAATCTTCAATAAACCAAACAAAAACGTCTACTGGGGGAAGACTCCCTATTCAATAAGTGGTGCTGGGAGAACTGGATATCCACATGTAAAAAACTGAAATTGGACCCACACATTTCTCCACTCACAAAAGTTGATTCAAGATGGATGAAAGACTAAAATTTAAGGCATGAAATGATAAAAATCTGCAAAGAAAGCATAGGAAAAACACTGGAAGATATCGGCCTGGGGAAAGACTTCATGAAGAAGACTTCCATGGCAATTGAGACAACAACAAAAATAAACAAATGAGAATTAATTAAACTGAAAAGCTTCTGTACAGGTAAGGAGACAATAATCAAAGCAAATAGACAATCTACATGATGGTAAAGGATATTTTCATATTTTGAATCAGACAGAAGCTTGATAACTAGGATCTATAGAGACCTCAAACTAATCCACGTGAAAAAAGCCAACAATCCCATATATCAGTGGGCAAGAGACATGAATAGAGCCTTATCTAAAGAAGACAGATGAATGGGTATCAAAGATATGAAAAAAATACTCATCATCCCTAATTATTAGAGAAATGCAAATCAAAACCACCCTGAGATATCATCTAACTCCAGCAAGAATGGCCCACATCACAAAATCTCAAAACTGAAGATGCTGGCATGGATATAGAGAGAAAGGAACACTTTTACACTGCTGGTGGGACTGCAAACTAATACAACCTTTTTGGAAAGAAGTATGGAGAACCCTCAAAGAACTCAATCTAGACCTCCCATTTGAGTCTGCAATCCCATTACTGGGCATCTACCCAGAAGGAAAAAAAATCCTTTTACCATAAGGACACTCACACTAGACTGTTTATCTCAGCTCAATTTACAATCGCCAAATTGTGGAAACAGCCTAAATGCTCATCAACCCAGGAATGGATTAACAAGCTGTGGTATATGTACACCATGGAATACTATTCAGCCATTAAAAAAGATGGAGACTTCACATCTTTGTATTAATCTGGATGGAAGTGGAAGACATTATTCTTAGTAAAGCATCACAAGAATGGAGAAGCGTGAATCCTATGTACTCAATTTTGATATAAGGACAATTAATGACCTAGTACATGGTGGGGTTTGGGGAAAGAGATAGCAAAGAGAGAGAGAGAAGGAGGGAGGGGGTGAGGGAAAGGAAGAGCACAGAGAGGGAAGGAGGGAGGGGGTGGGGTCTCAGTGTGTGACACACCTTTTTGGGGCAAGAAACAATTGTAAGAGGGATTTTACCTAATAAATACAATCAGTGTAACCTAGTTTCTTGTGCCCTCAATGAATCCACAATTAAAAAAAAAAAAGAGCAGACTGTAGGTAAGCTAGAATGGAATCAAGAAGAGTGGGGGGCTGCTACAGTAATATGGGAGAAAAATGATAGTGACTGAGAATAGGGCGGTTTTAGTAGAAGTCAGAATTCATTAGATTCTGTATACATTTGGTAAGTAGATAAAAAAGAGTTTTCTGGCATATTAGCAATTGTGACAAGATAAAAAGAAAAAAGAACTAAGTATAACATCTAGAAATTTAACCTGAGCAACTGGAAAGATGGAGTTGACATTAACTGAAGCTATAAATAAAGCAGATCTATACTTGGAAGTTAGGAATTCAGGTTCAGAAATGTTATGTTAAAAATGTCTGTTAGATATCCAAATGGGAATCATCAAGTAGGCAATTGAACATTATGAGTCAGTAGGTCATGGGAAATGCCCACATTGAAGGTATAATTAGAGATTCATTGTATTGTGGCTGGTATTCATAATTCAAATTGAAATTATATCAGCAAGGAGATGAGAGAAGAGATGTGAAGAGGTCTTGAAACTGATCCTAAGGGTACTCCAGTGTTGAAAAGGTCAGAGAGAAGAGGATGAAACAGCAAAGGGGAGTGAGAAGTGGTGGCCTATAAAGAATGAAAACCTGGGACTGTGATGTACAAAAAACAAATGAAGAAAGTATTTTTATAAAAAGGAAATGATCATGTATATTAAAATATACTGATATTTCAAATAAAATAAAGAGTAAAATTTTCCCATAGGATTTAGCAATTTGGTGAGCAATAGTATGTGTGCAGTTGTTTTGATTTGTTAGTTTGTTTATTGCATCGTTTACGTAGACTAGAAATATCATGCATCAATGGTGTTGACACAAATGCACTCAGCAGGTGGTTAGGCTTGGCTGAAACGTCTCATTTTTGGAAGTCAGCTATGTTCTCAGAAAATCGAAGCATTCTATAGTATACTCTGAAGGTGATAATATACTCTGTATTTTCACAAGTGGTCTGCATTCCATATCTCATGTGTTAAACATAATGCATTAAAGTAAACTCAGCCATCACAAGCCAAGAATTACATTACCAGAAAACTAAAAGAGCCACTTAGTATTTCTAGCTTTGTTGAGATATTTCTTATTTTTTGCCTTTAACATGCTAAAAACTGGAATAAAATCAAGTTCATCAACAGATAAATACATAAACAAAATGTGTATATATGTAAAATTGAATGTTATTTAGTAATAAAAAGAAATGAATTTCTGACACATATTACAGTATGGCTAAACCTTCAAGACATTAGGCTATGTGCAACAATCTATACACAGAAAAACAAATATGTGAAATATCCATAATAGGCAAATTCAAAGAGATAGAAAGTAGATTAGAGTTTACCAGGGGCTGGGAGAGGAAGAGTGTGGAGTTATTGTTTAATGGACACAGATTTTCTGTTTGGTATGAGAAAAATATTTTAGAAATAGATGTAGTAGTTGCACAAGATGGTCAATGTAATTACTGTCATTGAATTGTACACTTAAAGGTAGCTATTAAAGTCCAGAAGGGCATTAATAGTTTAAGAAGAAGTGGCTTAAAATATATTTTAATAGGTGGTCAACTTGGAGAATCAATCAAGTTGCCTATGTAAAAAACTCCCATATAGCAAAATATCTCAGGCAATCTCCTTTCTACCAGTGTGAAAGAATCTCCCAGGATCCGAGCTAAAAATGGAAATCAGCTTCCTCAAGTTTATCTTGGTAATGCCTATGACCTTTCAGTTTATCTTCTATCTTAAAGTGTACAGTGTCATCATAGGGGTTACCACAGTATTTGACGACTTTGCATTCATTCTTTACACTTCATGGAAAAATGATTCCTTAAAAGAATATGATATATATTGGGAATCACCTATGTGATTGTGTTCATATCATTACCCCAACTTTTTCTGCTTCTTAAGAAAATATCCTAGCTATTATGGATAAATAGTTCTTTTTTATAGCCTAAAGGAAATAACAGTGGAAGTGTCAACTCGTGATAAATTCAATGTTATTAAAAGCCCACCAGGAAAAGTGATTTCCTGGTTGCATAAAAGACAATTCTGTCCTTAAAATTTATAACTTTTAACATTGAGCCTATTTATGTAGATGCACCAAATAAATGACATCTCTCACAGCAGATGTCATTAATCATCTAAAGAGACAACTTGGAGTTCAACCTGTAGAACAACTTAGCCTTGAGGCTGAGGATCAAGTCAGTCTTCCAGCTGATGTGAATAGAAAGTCTCTAGGGACCACAGATCAAACACACCAATTTGATAGATTCCATAATACAGCACATTTTCCTTTAACAAAAACTTTCTTGCATAAAGACCAACTTTTAATGTTTACTAATGTTCCATCTTTTAGCAATTTGTTTTTTCTCAAACATATATAGTTTATGGGTTTCACTTCAAATAGTCCAAAATCACTACAAAAAAAAAAAAAAAACTAGCACAAAAAGAAATCCTTCAAGTATTTTTTCAAACTGAAGAATATCATCAATGATAATGGACATAACAACTTCATGAGCCGTGTGGAGTCTTGCTTTTGGAAAATTAAATGGAAAGCAAATGTGCCTTCCTTGGGATTTAGTTTATCTGACGCATATAATTATGTTTTATACAGTGTATACTGTTCACTATATGAGGTTGAATATAGTATATATAATTTTCACAACTGGATATTGGAAGTAATTCATCTGAGATTAATTATAGAGAAAACTAAATGTGTAATTTTATTTCAGGAAATATAAATGTCTGATATAAGTATTTTTTCAAGATATTATGAACCATAATGTAGACTGAGATACATTATCAGTAAAAGGAGCAATGATCATAATGGGAAGGGTTTGGATTTCTAAACCTTTCATAAAGAAACCATAAGAGTAAAGGAGCATCCTCCATAAAGCAACTCCTGCTGGTCACTTGTATGTTCTGGGAATGAAGTGTACCAATGCACAGAGGCAAGTCTAACTTCAATTTAGGGAAAATTGATACTGTTTGTAGATGCATATGTGAGTGAGCATAATCAAGACTTTCATTTTTTCTGGTTCTAATAAATAACAAAAAATGACTCAAATTCCATTATAACATAGTTGTTCCAATAACATTTATCTCTCCCAAGTGCAAGGCAGGTCAGATAATATTGCCTGCTATTCTGACACATAATATGGGACCCCCTTTTATAGTTTCAGAGTGGATTAACTAATGAAGCATTTGAGTGCTCTGGGTTGTGCTTAGATTTCAGCATTCTGGCATCCACAAGCTCTGTTAAGGTACTCTGTAGCCCTAAGGCCACTCACCACTGAATTGTTCCCCCAAACTGAGATCCGAGCTTGCCCCCAATCCAAGAGATGCCTACTTCTCCACTTGCATGAGAGACTTGAAAAGTGAAATTATACATGAAGTCGTCTTATCTCTTCTCTGAAGACACTACAGTGCATTTCAGAATTAGAAGGGGCATGAATGCAATAGGGATTGGCTATTTAATTAAAAATAGTATAGTACCTCTTTAAAAGCATTCATTTGGATTTTTTTATAGCTCAGTAACTGGAAAAAGACTTTTAGAAAAGTATGTAAGTAGGTCTACACAATATCCCTTATGTATGAAACTAAATATGTGTTTAGGTTTTTCAGGAGCACATAATATCACAACAAAAGACCTTTCCAACCATGAAATAATATTTAGAGTCTTTCTTAACACTCTTTTCCTTTTATTTTTATTGGTCTTACTTGCTCTTTAGGTAGGGGATTAAAATCAGTAAATATATCTAGACTTTTCAGAATAAATAAATATTGATTTATTTCACTTGTTCTTTTAAATAGTCTATCTACCAGGGAATTTCCATGAATGTTGCTATAACAGAAAGTTTTTTGCAAAAGAACATTCTTTCATTCTTTTTTCTTTTTCTTTTTTTTTTCCCCTTAGGATTTTGGAGTAAGGGACTTTTTTTTTTCTTGAGACAGAGTCTCAAGCTGTCACCCTGGATAGAGTTCTGTGGCATTACAGCTCACAGCAACCTCTAACTCTTGGGCTTAAGCCATTCTCTTGCCTCAGCCTCCCAAGTAGTTGGGACTACAGGCACCCTCCACAACGCCCGGCTGTTTTTTGTTGTTGTTGTTGCAGTTGTCATTGTTGTTTTAGCTGGCCCGGACTGGGTTTGAACTGCCACCCCTGAGCTATGGGCACCACCCACAAGGGACATTTTTATTTGAAGAAAATATTTGGAAAAATATTGTGTATCGCTATTTTTAACTACATACAAGTTTAAAAGCCAATCATAAATACGATCCAAAATTTCCTTCCGCTTCAGTTATATATGACGTAGAGTTTTCCTATTCATTATTGCAGAACATAAATCATTATAATGTAAAATTTAATACCTTTTCTAATTATGATAATAATAGTATTTACTATTTTAGGCACTTTGTACTCGGTATAGCATTATGGGGTACTTACTATTCTAATACCATTTTATATACATATATACTTTACATATAAGTATCTTGTATAGTACAAAGTCTATTAACTTGCCAGTGCTACCCTGGCAGGAAATGGCAGAGCAAAGCCTTGCTCGGAGCTACTGAGTTGTGTGGTGGTATTCAAGTCAACTAATCTCTTTGGCCCTCAGTTTCTTCATCTGAAAAATAAAGTGTTTGGTCTGGATTGCCTTTTATTCTAAAATGCCACAATTTCCAGATTTTCAGAGACCCTTCAAAATCATACAGAGCCAACTATGTAGTTACGTACAGAAAATTGAAATGTCTTCAATAACTAGATTTTCAGGAGCATTAGTTGTGACCCCCTTTATTCTAATCATCTTAAAGTCTTTGAATTTTTTTGTTAAATTCTTATTAAAAGCATTTGATAAAGGATTTCTGCTCTCATGCTTTTTAATTGGTTTTTATTTTTTCTATTATTAATGAATTGACAGGGTCCAGTGGGGAAATAGACTGCCTCAATCAGCAGGGATTAATTTAATCTCTAAATTAAGTTCAGGCTAAAGAAGTGGTCTTTCTAGCTATGTTCAGACCCCAAGGTCTCACCTTTCAGCAATCTACCTCTCAATCCAGAAATTAAATTTCACATCCTTTCTACAGCTCTTATATTTGATATAAATATTCATGACCCTGGTGGTATGAGAAAATGGATTCAGCCTTTTCTTGATCAATTAATATATTAAGCGTTAATCTGGAACACCAAAAATAAATGTTAAATCAAGGCAATAATCAAGAATTAGTAAGATTAGGATTTAGAGACAAGCAGAGCTGGGGCAACTGAGCTTCGTACATACATATGAACTCCCTTATTGCAAAACATTTTTAAGACATCCAATATGTATAAATTGTTCATTCCATTCAGTGTTCCTTAATATTGCATTTATATTTGTCTCTCTTTTTTGCATAGATCCTCTCTTAGTACTTGGAGTGCAAGCAATTTGAACGAAGACAAAGAAGATCAGCCACTGTTGTTTACTAAACTACTATTTATTAAATCCTTTGCCATTTATTTTAGTTGAATTCTCCAGACAATGTTGTGAGGACAGGAACATTGTACACATCTAATAGATCTCTTAGATCATTCAGGCTGCTATAACAAAATACCTTAGACTGGGTAATTTATAAACAGCAGAAATTTATTGTTCACAGTTCTAGAGACTAGGAAGTCCAACAACTAGGTCCTAACTGATTTAGGTGCTGTGTTGAGTCTTCATATGGTAAAAGGAGCAAGCAAGCTACCTTAAGTCTCTTTGTAAGGGCACTAATCTCATTCATGAGTGCTCCTCCCTCATGACCTAATAATCTCCCAAAGACCCCACCTCTTAATACTATTTTATTGTGTATTTGGTTTCAACATATGGATTTTGTGAGGATAGAACATTCAGACTCTTAACATCCGGTAATGAAACTGTGACTTACAAAAGTCACAGAATAGTGGAGCTTAGATTTGATTTGACCTTTTTTTAATGCAAAGTCCATTATATTCCCATTGTATCCTGATATATATTCCTATATAAAACCCCTTTTGCTCTTTAGAAAGATCCTTAAGTGAAATTATAAATATAACATTAGAGTTCAAAATATCTTAGACATTGTCTAGCCTAATATCTTCCTTTAGAAATAGGGAGGCATGAGGAAGTTGAGTGACTTGCTCAAACTGAATATTTAACCAACACTTGTTGGGTGATAGAAAAACAGAAAGCAAAAGAAGAATTTACTTGATCTGTAATGAGAACTGATTCCACTGATGCTATTTTTATAGCATCACTATAAAAATAAGAGACCTACGTGGCTGTGACTGTTGGGAGCAAAATATGTATGGAACATACTGTGATTAAAATATCCTTAGAGGTTAGTAAATACAAGGATTATTTCATTTGAGAAATAAATGGATTTAAAATTTTATTCCTATTCACGTTTAATCGTGGATCAGACAGCCTGTATTACAGCAGAAAGGCTGCACAAATGAAATCAAACATGTGTGAAAATTGTTTGTAAACTGAGCAATATTAAACACATAAGTTTGAGTTTATGGAGCTTAGTGTTTAATCCCTATAAAAAAGAATAAGAAGCAATAATAAATGGGAATGGTAAAAATAGTAGATATTATAGGCATCATTTAATACTTCTCTCTCAGCTGAAAACTAGATAAATAAAACACTTTGTATTGTTGATCATTGTGCTTCATACACTATGCTAAGGGAGACATATTTTCCTGGAGATGTTTGATTTTTGTGTGTGTGTTTATGTTTTAAGTTCCAGACACTAGAAATTTTGTAGCTCAGTTATTTATTTATTTTTTGTTTTGAGACGGAGTTTCACATGTTGCCCTTGGTAGAGTACAGTGGTGTCACAGCTCACAGCAACTTCAAATGCTTGGGCTTAAGTGATTCTCTTACCTCAGCCTCCCAAGTAGCTGGGGCTACAGGCACCTACCACAATGCCTAGTTATTTTTTGGTTGTAGTTGTCATTATTGTTTACCTGGTCCAGCCTGGGTTCGAACCTGCCAGCTCCGGTGTATGTGGCTGGCACCCTAGATGCTGAGCTATAGACGCCAAGCCTCAGTTATAATTTTTGATCTAGATGTTTTCATTGGTGAACAACATAGGATAAAGCCAAGCAGTTAAGATTGTTAACAGCATCATGTGCTCCCTTCCAAAGATGCTGTTCTTAGCCCAACCTCAACGTTGGGCCAAGAAGGAGCAAAGTTTAGGTTCTTGAAATTTCATTTTTCCCATAAGGGAAAAAAAGTCGAATATAACTTTTATTGGAAAATATGTAAAGCACACTGGAACAATTTTGTGTGAAATCTTCTCTTGTTAAAATCATAAGCAGGACTTGAGCTAGGTTGTGTAAAATATTAAAGGTGGGAAACGGTAAATGTAACCAGAATATGTAGGCACAGCTCTATGGATTAAAGATTTGGGAAGCCCTGGGGGATTTCCGCTGAAAGTAAAATACCTGTGCTATTACTATTGTGAGAAAAATGAATTAAAAACATCTCTGAGTTAGCAAAGGGTGTGACTGGGACCACAGAACTGTACTACAGTAGACCTGCTTTGCCTCAGGGTTTTCAGCCCTCTTGTTGGAAGTATACTGGTTAAATAAAAACATCCTGCAGTGAATCTAAAATAAATAAAGATGTATTTTGAATGGAACACTCTTCCTGCTTTCCTTTCCAACTTTCCTGCATGTCGAAAAGAAAAATATTTTTATTTGTCCATGGCATACAACCATGATTAATTGTTCCTAACCAAGGAAATAGAGCAGCCATTCCATGACTCTCAGACTTTACAAAGCTCGTCTTATTCATAAACTCAGAGGAGGCTCAAAAAAAGTCTCCAAATAACCGATAGTCCTGGCAGTGACAATTTCCCAACATAAATCTCTGTAGGAAACCTGGCTTTCTTCTCTGTTCCTTTCGCCTGTAGCTTGTTGACTGGACTAGCAGAAGTCTCCTGTGTAGTCACCCTGCTATGGCCATGAGAAAAATGCTTCCACTTCTTAATTTTGTATGTATGACAAATGGAGAACGGGGTAACTGATGGTACCAATTCCCACTTCCACCCTCTTCCCCATCTGTTTTTATTCCCTATTTTCATGACCAGGGAAAGATGGTAGACAAAACCCGGGAACATTGTGAATGTCAAACATTATAGTCAGAGAATTAGAAATTAGATCGCTTCAACTAACTTAATTAGGGTATGATATACACTGCAGAGCTGATTGGAACCCAGCTTAGATAAAGTGACTTTTCCATCTATAATCGATCTATCAATATGGGCTATTAGCAGTAAAGAAGCACAGTCTCGGGACACATGTAATTCAGATTCAACTCATAGCACAACATACATCATGGGGTTCAGATGCCAAATTCTCCTCAGTCACATTCTCTCAGCTGCCAATGCAGGTGGTGTTTACCCCAAATCCATTTCCTCCTGGATCACAACATTAGTACTTACATAGGGAAAATAAAACTTCTCTAGTTGGCTTGGATTAACACTTCCGATGTGAAGGTCTATTTTGTGCAGGATTTACATTTCTTCCTAGTGTAATTCTGGCATTGTGGATAAAGTGTATGGTTTCCCATGGAAGAGTAAGCCTTTCCCCAATGCCAGCTCCAAGTCAGTTTCAGCCTTTAATTTGGCCCATAGAAACAGAGGCCTAATGTGAGGATTTGCGTGTGTGCCTCTTCCATGAACCCTTCAACCTCTCATTGTTGGCTGCTGCTCTGCTCTATTAGCTTCTTTACCCTCCCCTTACTTGGATGGTACTTTCTATAAGAATTCATTGAGTTTTCTGGCTAGGTGTGGTGGTTCATGCCTATAATCCTAGCACACTGGGAGGCCAAGCTGGGAAGAATGCTTGAAGTCAGGAATTCAAGACCAGCCTCAAGCTCTATAAAATATTTTAAAAATTAGTTCAATGTTGTGGTGGATGCCTGTAGTCCCAGGTACTCAGGAGGTTGGGGAAGGAGGAAGATCATTTGAGCCCAGGAGTTAGCTATGATGATGACATTATATTCTAGCCTGGGAAACAGAGTGAGATTCTGTCTCAAAAAAAAAAAAAAAAAAAGAATCCATGGAGTTTCTCGTTAATCATTACTTACATTGTGGGTAGTAATTTTTTTAAAGTCTTCTTTGTGAAAATGGTATAATTAAGACTTGTCTAAATCTCTATTTTTATTAAAAAGAGAACGATTTGCTAAAATAAATTTGTCAAAATCTGCCTTTTAAATACTACACAAAAAGCTTTCTTAAACACTTTAGTTTTAAAATAAGAGAATATAACTAGGCACAATGACTCACACCTGTAATCCCAAAGCCTCAGGAGGCTGAGGCTGGAGGGGTGCTTGTTTCCAGAAATTCAAGGCTATAGTAAGCTATGACAGGTTCATTGTACTTCAGCCTGGGCAACAGAGTGAAACAGGGTCTCTGTTTAAGAATAAAATAAAATAAAGAATAAAATAAAATAAAATAAGGGAATATAGTAAATCCGACAATTCATTCAGATTCAGTTCACTCTTCTTTTGTGTCTAAGGAGTCCAAGTGGGTTTTCACATGTTTTCGTTCTGCAAACTCCTGTAAAAATATTTACCAGCAATTGTGTCCATTGCATTTAGGAGTGAAGAATAGGTCAGTAGGATACTTTGAGAAAGTTATGAAGAATAAAGAATAATCTGATTTGCCTGGCTGGAGATTCAGGTTATATTAATTTGGAAAGCAGGGCCTTCTCTTTGTACTTTGATCTTAGGCTTTAAAGTTGGTGGGATTCCTCAAAGAGAACCTTGAACTCGAATATAGACTATAAAACTTTTTTCTTCCTTTTGTCTGCTGAAGCTGAGTCTTTGGTTTCAGATTGTCTGGATGTGAATCCTGACTTTGCCTTTTTCTGACCACCTGCTCATGGTCAGTTATTTAACCTCTTTTAACCTCAATCTCTTCATTAAATTAGCAATGAGATGAGATCATCTTTATAACTACACTGGGCACAAGTAAGTGTGCAATAAATGTTGATTATGGTTATACGATGTAGTGTATTTCTAAATATAGGGGTTAGTGGATCTTACCACTCAGGTCACTGAATAAGTTGCACAAGTACTATTTTGGAGTCATCAATATCTAAAGAGAAACAAAAGAATGATTAAGTATAAAAAATAACTGAATAAAAATAGATTTTAGAGCAATCATAACATTGTTTTATAATAAGTTTTCTATGGCCTCTCAGAGCGAACACAGTTAAATTTTCCCTCATTTTTTCAGGGAATGAAAAATAAGTTTATATTCTCTATTTTTCCATGGCTTCTCCGTTTAATTTTTTTTTTTTTTTTTTGAGACAGAGTCTCACTTTGCCACCCTTGGTAGAGTGCCCTGGTGTCAGCTCACAGCAACATCAAACTCTTGAACTCAAGTGTTTGATGAGCCTCAGCCTCAGCCTCCCAAGTAGCTGGAACTAGAGGCACCCACCACAACGTCTGGCTATTTTTTTTAGATATGGAGGCTCATTCTTGCTCAGGCTGGTATTGAACTCCAGATCTCAGGCAATCCACTTGCCTCAGCCTGCCAGAATGCTAGGATTATAGGTGTGAGGCACCGCCCCTGGCCTTTCTTCATTTAATTTTTACTTGTTAGATCAACAATGATTATGTTAAGAATAGCTAATAAAATTTGTTTTTATTTATTTGTCTTAATAACCTTATGGGGAACTTAATCAGTGGTCCAGACTTCTAATCTACTTCCTAGGATCTGACAGGTTAGAGTAAGGAAAAAATCTTAAGCTATTTCTTGATTAGAGTCAATCCTGAAGTAAAGATAGACAGTGTTCCAGTGGAATGTGAATAAAATGATGAAAGTGAAATTATATATGATGAGAAGGGAGAATTTTTTTTGAATATAACAAACACCAATAACAATAAAACTCAACAAGCTGTGGTTTTATAGTCAACACTATTTCTGAATGTCATCTATGTGCTGACATTATACTAGGGTTTAGAAATTAAAAAAATGAAAAACATCTATTCACAAGCATCTGTGTAAGAGATTTCCCAAGTAACTTCCCCAAGGTTATGCCCAATGAGCAAAGCCAGAACTTTAACAAAGAGTTCTGTCTCCAAAGTCCATGTTCTTTTCCAATGCCAAGTTGATTATTTCAACAGACACTGCTGATGCCCTGTCCAGATACTCACAGATCCCTTTTCTTAATGCTGTGGAGTCATCATAAACTACCTTCTGCATGTTGTGCTACTACATGTGTATCCGTGACCTGAAAATATTGCTCTTGGACACTGGAGTCTCCTTGCCTGAACACAGAGTAATAAATATCTGAGAGCTCCCCGCATCATCTTGCCTCAACACTCCACAAACCTGGAGTGATACATAGCCAATGACCAATTGGTGTGGGAGTGTAAAATCCTACTTCATTTGCCCCAGATAAAGCAAACTTTGAGGTGTTAGGATCCAGAGTTCCCCATAAGATCAGGTTGAGATCCACCTGAAATTACTTCCCTTCTTCTCTTTTTTCCACCTTGCTGACCCCATTATCTTACTGGTTTTACCCTGTTCATACATATTCTTTAGTAAATCACTACCATACAAACTTTTTTTCAGAAATCTAATTCTGGGAGACTCTGACATAAGGTATCTATATTATGAGCCTTTTTGTCTATTTGTTTCACTGTGAATTCATCTAGGTTTTAATTGTAGGCTCATGAAAATATGTTTTTTTTGTTTGTTTTTGAGACACAGTCTCAACATGTCACACTGAATACAGTGTCATGGCATCACAGCTCACAGTAACCTCAAACTCTTGAGCTTAAGCGATTCTTTTGCCTCAGCCTTCCAAGTAGCTGGGACCACAGGTGCCCTCCACAATGCCCAGCTATTTTATTAATTTATTGTTGTGGTTGTCATTGTTGTTTTAGCTAGCCCAGGCCAGGTTTGAACCCACCAGCCTCATTGTATGTGCCTGGCACCCTACCCACTGAGTTACTGGTGCCACCCATGAAAATATGTTTTTGATAATGAGATTTTAAGATCCCAGTTATGAAAATGGTAATAATTAATAATTTTATTGTAGCTCAATTTACACACGCTAAAATGTGGAAACAGCCTAAATGCCCCTCAACCCAGGAATGGATTGGCAAGCTGTGGCATATATATACCATGGAATACTATTTAGCCATTAAACAAATGGAGATTTTGGACTCTGGTGCCACCACTCCTTCCGGCTGGCTGGGGGAAGCTGAGGCTGCAGAGCACACAGCTGCGCTCTGTCAGAGGGCTGTGTCCACATACTGATCTTGTGCTGTCTAGGGAAATTCATTTAAAACTGCTTATTAGGAAGATGGTGGCAGAGTAACAGCTTCCCTGCAACTGGGCACTGTGAGTCTGGGGAGATAAGACTCCAGGCATCTCTGGCTGGTGGGATCTGCCTATAATCATCCCTTCGAGTACACAGGGAGTCAGTGAGAGACTTCTGGACCCCAAGAGGAGGACAAAAACAGTGGAAAACTGGCAAGTGGTTGCCTGTGTTCGATTGACCTAATTCCGCCGGCAGCTTTAAGTATAAGCAGCAGTGAGACTGAAAACCAGAAAGGCATTACCTGTGAACTGTTTTGGTGTTTTTGGACTTGGAACTCAGTTGAACTGCCTTGGGGAGAGCTTGGGCAGGAGTGCAGAGAACTTTGGGCATTGTCTAGGGCCCCAAACTGAGCCACTGAGCCGGACAGAGCTAATAGTGTTCAGCTGTGGGCTGCAGGAAGCCATTGTGAGAGAACTGCCTGGCAATCTCTGCCCTCAGGGTCACAGAGCAAGGATGGGGTGGGAGCTAGTAATCTAGTAACTGAGCAGCCTAAAAGCTGGGACTGAGCCACCTTACAGCCTTAACCCTCAGAGGCAGCGTGAGACCAGTTTTGGCACACTGGGTAAGTGGATAGCCACTTCAGCAGTGATCCCAATGACAAGCACTTTCCTGGGAAAGCTTATGCTTAGCCAAGTTTAGAAGTTTAAAGTGCCTTTTAAGAGGGCTGAGGAGAGATTTAGGGTCTCCACCCTGTGGGGTTTGAGAAATCAGCGGAGGCTTCCAGTCATATCACCATTGTGATTAATAACTCATACCCCAGAAGACCACCTGTTGCCCATACAATATTCAACAAGATATACATACTGATTTGTTTTGGGTTTTTTTGTTTGTTTGTTTTTTGATTATTTTTTGTTGTTGTTTTATTTTTTAATGTCAACCTTTTCCCTACGGATTTTTTCTTTCCTTCCTTTCCTTTCTTTTCTTTCTCCATTTCTCTAGGTTAAATACAATTTCCAATTGCTTCCTTTTTCAATAATTAGAACTTCATTTTTGCTAGTGTTTCTACCCCTATTATTTGGTTTTTCACCCAATTTTATTCTGTCAAGTTTTATGTGTGCTTGTTTTGGTTTGATTTATAGCATTTTTGTCTTTCCTCTCTACTTGGTGGTGGTGGGGTACTGTATCTTATCAGGTTAGCAAAGAGCTTCTGACCTCAAGGGAACCACTCAACCGGGCACCCCCAGAGGTTGAGCATTTTTTAAGGTTGTGTCAAAGTACCCTACTGTACACCTATATTGCTCTGTCTCCCTCTTTCTGTGCCTCTCTTCTTTTTGTCAATATTCCTTTTACCCACCTCCTCTCATTTACCTATTTTATTTTCTTTCTTTCTTTTATCCCTTCTTGCTCTTCAACCTTCTCATCCTTCTGGTCCTGTACCAAAAGGACTCATCGAAACCCTAGTCCACAGGCATGGGAACTTAAAGAGCAAGAGGAAGTGAAAGAAAAATTAGGGCAAGGAAAAAGACAAAATAAATCACTCATGAGGAAGAATCAGCAGAAAACTCCTGGCAACATGAAGAACCAGTCCAGAGCAACCCTTCCAAGGGACCATGAGGTACCTACAGCAGAGGATTCCACCTATTAAGTAATGTTAGGAATGACAGAAAGGGAATTTAGAATGAACATGATGAAAACAATGAAGGAAATGATGGAAACAATGAAGAAAACTGCTAATAAAGTGGAAAATAACCAAAAGGAAATACAAAAATAGAATCAAATAGGAGATGAACAATATGAAGAATATAGAAAGGATATAGCAAAGCTGAAGGGACTGATGCAGTCAATTAGGGAATTTAAAGATGCAATAGAAAGTATCAGCAACAGGTTAGACCATGCAGAAGAAATAATTTCAGAGGTAGAGGACAAAGTTCTTGAGATAACTCAGATAGTTAAAGAGAAAGAAAAGAAGAGACAGAAAACAGAACGTTCACTGACGTTGAACGTCCCAGAATTATGGGACTTTATGAAGCATTCCAACATACGAGTTATAGGAATCCCAGAAAGGGAAGAAGAATACCCCAGAGGAATGGAAGCCATACTAGAGAATATTGTAAATGAAAATTTCCCATATATCAGCAAAGATTTTGACACACTCCTTTCAGAGGGATATTGGATCCCAGGTCACCTCAACTCTAATCGAGCTTCTCCAAGACACATTGTAATGAATCTGTCCAAAATCAAGACAAAACAAAAGATTCTTCAAGCTGCCAGAAGTAAGTGCCAGTTGACATATGGGGCAAATCCATCAGAGTGACTGCAGTCTTCTCTAATGAAACTTTCCAAGCAAGAAGACAAGGGTCATGTACCTTTAATCTACTTAAACAGAACAATTTCCAGCCCAGAATTCTATATCCTGCTAAGCTAAGCTTTAAAATTGATGGAGAAATCAAATCATTTATGGATATACAAACATTGAGGAAATTCGCCACAACAAAAACAGCCAACAGGAAATATTTCAACCTGTTCTACACACTGACTATTACAACAAATCAGCAGCAAAGTAAGAACTCAGAAATTATAGGACACAACCTAACTTCCACACTGATGCAAAAGATAAAACTAAGCAATGGACTCTCACAAAATAAGATGAATAGAATACTACCACACTTACCAATTATCTCAATAAATGTCAATGGCTTGAATTCCCCACTGAAGAAACATAGATTGGCTTACTGGATTAAAAAACACAAGCCATCCATTTGCTGTCTGCAAGAAACACACCTGGCTTCAAAAGACAAATTAAAACTCTGAGTCAAGGGTTGGAAGACAATTTTTTCAGGTAAATGGAATTCAGAAGAAAAGAGGAGTTTCCATCTTATTTTCAGATACATGTGGATTTAAAGCAACTAAAGTCAAAAAAGACAAAGATGGTCACTTTATATTGGTCAAGGGAAAAATACAAGATGACATTTCAATTCTAAATATTTGTGCACCCAATTTAAATGCTCCCAGATTCTTGAAACAGATCTTACTCAGTCTGAGCAATATGATATCTGATAATACCATAACAACAGGGGACTTTAACACTCCTCTTACAGAGCTAGGTAGATCCTCTAAACAGAAATTAAACAAAGATATAAGAGATTTAAATGAGACCCAAGAACAACTGTGCTTGATAGATGCATATAGAACACTCCATCCCAAAGATAAAGAATACACATTCTTCTCATTACCCCATGGAGCATTCTCCAAAATTGATCATATCCTGGGACACAAAAAAATATCAACAGAATCAAAAGAATTGAAATTTTACCTTGTATCTTCTCAGACCATAAGGCACCAAAGGTGGAACTCAACTCTAACAAAAACTTTTGACCCTACACAAAGGCATGAAAATTAAACAACCTTCTGTTGAATAACAGATGGGTGCAGGAAGAAATAAAACAGGAAATCATTAATCCTTGAGCATAACAACAATGAAGACACAAGCTACCAAAACCTGTGGGATACTGCAAAAGCAGTTTTGACAGGAAAATTTATTGCTTTAGATGCCTACATTCGAAAAACAGAAAGAGAGCACATCAACAAACTTACAAGCCATCTTATGGAATTGGAAAAAGAAGAACAATCTAAGCCTAAACCTAGTAGAAGAAAAGAAATATCTAAAATCAAATCAGAGATCAATGAAATTGAAAACCAAAGAATCATTCAGAAAATTAATGAAACAAGGATTTTTTTTAAAAAAAAATAAATAAAATAGATAAACCCTTGGCCAGACTAACTAGAAATAGAAAGGTAAGAACTCTAGTAACCTCAATCAGAAAGATAAAGGGGAAATAACAACTGATCTCACAAAGATGCGAGAGATCATCTCTGAATACTACCAGAAACTCTATGCCCAGAAATCTGACAATGTGACGGAAATGTATCAATATTTGGAATCACACCCTCTCCCTAGACTTAGCCAGGAAGAAATAGATCTCCTGAACTAACAAATTTCAAGCAGTGAGATTCAAGGAACAGTAAAAAAGCTTCCCACAAAAAAATGTCCTGGTCCAGATGGCTTCATACCAGAATTCTATCAAACCTTCAAGGAAGAACTTATTCCTGTACTGCAGAAATTATTCCAAAAAATTGAGGAAGAAGGAATCTTCCCCAACACATTCTATGAAGCAAACATCACCCTGATACCAAAACCAGGGAAAGACCCAATTAAAAAGGAGAATTTCAGACCAATTTCACTCATGAATGTAGATGCAAAAATTCTCAACAAAATCCTAGCCAATAGATTACAGCTTATCATCAAAAAAGTCATACATCATGATCAAGTAGATTTCATCCCAGGGATGCAAGTCTAGGTTAATATATGCAAGTCCATAAACGTTATCCACCATATTAACAGAGGCAAAAATAAAGACTATATGATCATCTCAATAGATACAGAAAAAAATTCAATAAAATCCAGCATCTTTTCTAATTAGAACACTGAAGAGTATAGGCATAGGTGGCACATTTCTGAAATTGATTGAAGCTATCTATGACAAACCCACTGCTAATATTTTACTGAATGGAGTAAAACTGAAAGCCTTTTCTCTTAGAACTGGAACCAGACAAGGTTGTCCTCTGTCACCTTTACTATTCAACATAGTGCTGGAAGTTCTAGCCAATACAATTAGGAAAGACAAGGAAGTAAACGGCATCCAAATGGGAGAGAGGAGATCAAATTCTCCCTCTTTTCTGACAACATGATCTTATACTTAGAGAACCCCAAAGACTCAACCACAAGACTCCTGGAAGTTATCAAAAGATACAGTAATGTCTCAGGATAGAAATCAATGTCTACAAGTCAGTAGCCTTTGTATACGCCAGGGGTCCTCAAAGTTTTTAAACAGGGGGCCAGTTCACTGTCCCTCAGATCGTTGGAGTGCCAGGCTATAGTTTAACAAAAAAAACAACTATGAAAAAATTTCTATGCACACTGCACATATCTTATTTTGAAGTAAAAAAAACAAAACAGAAAACAAATACAATATTTAAATTAAGAACAATTATAGTTAAATCAATGAACTTACCAGTATTTCAATGGGAACTATGGGCCTGCTTTTGGCTAATGAGATGGTCAATGTCCAGTTCCATATTTGTCACTGCTAGTCATACAAGTGATGCAAGTGTGCATCAGTTAGTCTAGATCTGGTTGGAGATTTCAGATGTTTCATTCTAGAAAAAGTCTATTCACAGACATAAGTGCTGCCAAAGATGGTTGCCATTTTGAGTGCATGGTTCCTGAAATTAGGATATGTCTCAGAGGGGAGAGATACATAGAAATTAGGAAAGTTGCTTCACTTGAATGCATCTTTCAGAGAGTCACAATTCTGCAGTTCAGCCAGTTCCATTTGGTAAATTGTATCCACATTTTTAATGTCAGTAGAAAATGGGTTATGAAAAAGCTGTATGTCCTGTTAATGGAGTTGAAGCTCTTTAAATCTAAATTGGAACTCCTTTTGCAACTTTTCCAGTGACTCCACACATGTTTTATTTAGGAATGCAACCAATGGATTTTCCACTAATAGATTTTGAGTTGTGGGGAGATGGCAGAAACTTTTCTCCTTCACTTGTTTGATAAGGAGGTCTATTTTTACATCGAATGCTTTCACATGTGATTGCATATCACAGATGAGCTTCCCTTTTCCTTGAAGTTGCACATTGAAACTGTCAAGTAGCTCTGTTACATCTGTCAGAAAGGCAAGGTGCCATTTCCATTCTGCATGATTGAACTCTGGTACTTCTTTGTTTTTTGAAAACAGAAAACCTGTAATCTGTGGAAGTAAGTCAAAGAAAAGTTTCAAAACTCTCCCTCAACTCAGCCAATGGACTTCTGTGTGGTACAGAACATCTTCACAGGCAACATTTAGCTCAAACAGAAATTCCTGAAATTGTCTGTGGTTTAGTGTATTACCTCTAATGAAGTTAACACAAGATACCACAGTTTTCATAACAGAGTCCCACTTCAGTGATTTCCTCCACAGAGCTTATTGGTGGATGAGGCAGTATATGGCTACTGGATGAGAATGGTTATGTTTGTCCATCTCTTGGTTAATGCAGGCAATTGATCCTTTCTTAGACCCCACCATGCCAGGAGCACCATCAGTTGTCACACTGGCTAGTTTTGCCCACTCCAGCTCCAAACTATTCACAGTTTGGCAAACCTTTTCATAGATATCCTCTCCTGTAGTTGTTCCTTTGATGCTTTGTAGTGCAGCAAGCTCTTCTGTGACTTTGAAATAGTCATTTATCCCACAAATAAAAATTAGAAGTTGTGCAGAATCATGAACATCATTACTTTCATTGAGTGCTGAGGAAAAATAGGAAAGTTTTTGCGAAGTTTTGCAAATGCTGATGCAAATTGTCTTCCATTTCTTCAATCCTTCATGTAATTGAGAGTCCTGAAAGACTCACTGTACTAAATAAATTGGCCTTCTCTGGACACATCTCTTTGGCAATAGAAAGAAGGCATTCTTTAACAAATTCTCCCTCCACGAATGGTCTGCCAATGCACACTATTAGCTTGGCAATTTGAAAACTTGCTCGCAGTGATGAAGTATCTAGCTGTTTCTGCTTCACAAAAGTATTTTGCTGAGTTGTCAATGTATATTTCAGTTTTAATATTTTATCTTTCCTCACTTCTCCAACCAATCATATTTATCTTTATTTTGCATTTGATAGTGTCGACACAAACTACATTCTTTGAACATAGACACTATATTCTGGCATATCAAACACAGCTCTTTCCTTGTACTACACAAAAAAGTAATCATAAGTCCACTGTTTTTTGAATATCCTACACTCTGAGTCAATTTTTCTCTTTCTTGATATCATTGTTTCCTAGGGATTCCAAATTGCTCTTAGTAAAATACCCACACGTATATATACAGTGATCCAAAAACAATATACCAGCAATAACTTTGCCCACACAGAGACATATAGACTGCACTGCTCATCAATGCAGTCTGATCAGTGCCCATCAATGCAGTCTGATCAGTGTCCATCAGTGCACCCTTGCCAGTCCACATCATTTCAGCCTTGCCAGTGCCCATATGGTGGAACTCTGCTTTTACCTCAGGCTCACACTGGTGTGGTGTGGGAACCACCATGATTACAGAGCCGGTTGCTCCACTACCTTATACTGCACTGTGCGAACTGCACTAGGATCTGTGAACTTGCACAGTAATCTGATCACATGGGTCTTCTCACCCATGCAATCAGATTCCACTGCAGGAAAAAAGAAAGCACATATGCCTTTTTTCTTCCGAATCTAATACAAGTTCAGCCATACAAGCATATAGCTGAACTTGCACTGCTCAGAGATTGCAACAGTGTGAAACGGGGCTTACACAGCACACAACATACAACATCATACACAACTGAATAGCAATCAGAATATAAATGCACTTACTGTCAATTAAATTGGGTTTCCTACTCCTCAGCTGTCTGCAGAGCCAGATTAAGTTCCCATGGGGCCCTAGGCAGATTACCAGTTTGGGGCCCCCATGTGATAACACTGACTGCTGACCATTTGTGATAACACTGACGCTGACAATTTGCATTAATACTGAGCGCTAACAATTTGCATTAACACTGAGCACTTAAAATTATCATTACCACTGAGCACTGACTATTTGCATTACCTCTGAGCTCCACCCATTTTCATTACCTCTGAGCACTGACAATTTGCATTAGCACTGTGCACTGACTATTAGTGTTATCACTGTGATGCAACCCCCCTAGAAACCACCCCCAACCAACTAACCAACTTAACAAAAAAGGCTCTCCTAACTTAAAAAAAAGGTGACCCCTATCTGCAAAAAAAAAAAAAAAACCCTCCTAACTTCAGAAAAAAGGCCCCTTAACTGCAAAATAAAAAGGCCCTACTAACTGCAAAATAAAAAAAAGAAAATAGACCTCCTAACTTAAAAAAAAAAAAAAATCCTATCTTGTTCTTACCTCGGTCCTTAGGCAGAAGCAGGCTGTGCACAGGCAACCTGTTGACTCCTCCGATTACACCAGAGACTGAGAGGAGGAGTCGAGAGACAGAGAGAAGGAGGTGAGTCGGAGAGTGTGGGGCACAGTCCACACATGTGCACTGTGGGCAGGGATGAGTGGTATGCTAAGCAGGACGGCAAAATCCCCCATGGGGAGAGACAGAGAGAAGGAGGAGCAGGAAGAGACAGAGATAAGGAGTGGAGTCAGAGAATTGGTGCACATTCCACACATGCGCACTGCGGCCCGAGATGAGTCGGGTGCTAAGCAGGACAGGCAGGGTGGCAAAAACACCTGGTGGGCCGGATAAATGTCCTCGGTGGGCCGCATGTGGCCCGCTGACCATAGTTTAAGAACCCCTGGTAAACACCAATAACAGTCAAGATGAGAAGCTAATTAAGGACACAATTCCCTTCACCATAGTTTCAAAGAAAATGAAATACCTAGGAATATACCTAACGAAGGAGGTGAAGGACCTCTATAAAGAAAACTATGAAATCCTCAGAAAGGAAATAGCAGAGGATATTAACAAATGGAAGAACATATCATGCTCATGGCTGGGAAGAATCAACATTGTTAAAATGTCTATACTTCCCAAAGCAATCTACATATTCAATGCCATTCCTATTAAAATACCAACATCGTACTTTCAAGATTTGGAAAAAATGGTTCTGTGTTTTGTATGGAACCAGGAAAAACCCTGTATAGCTAAGGCAGTTCTTACTAATAAAAATAAAGCTGGGGACATCACCATACCAGATTTTAGGCTGTACTACAAAGCCATAGGGGTCAAGACAGCATGGTACTGGCACAAAAACAGAGACATAGACACTTGGAATCGAATAGAAAACCAGGAAATGAAACTAACATCCTACAACCACCTAATCTTTGATAAGCCAAACAAGAACATACCTTGGGGGAAAGACTCCCTATTCAATAAATGGTGTTGGGAGAACTGGATATCCACATGTAAAAGACTGAAACTGGACCCACACCTTTCCCCACTCACAAAAATTGATTCAAGATGGATAAAGGACTTAAATTGAAGGCATGAAACAATAAAAATGCTCAAGGAAAGTGTAGGAAAAACACTGGAAGATATTGGCCTGGGGAAAGACTTCATGAAGAAGATTGCCATGGCAATTGCAACAACAACAAAAATAAGCAAATGGGACTTCATTAAACTGAAAAGCTTCTGTACAGCTAAGGAGACAACAACCAAAGCAAAGAGACAACCTACACAATGGGAAAGGATATTTGCATATTTTCAATCAGACAAAAGCTTGATAACTAGGATCTATAGAGAACTCAAATTAATCCACATGAAAAAAGCAAACAATCCCATATATCAATGGGCAAGAGAGATGAATAGAACCTTCTCTAAAGAAGACAGACGAATGGCTAACAAACATATGAAAAAATGTTCATCATCCCTATCTATTAGAGAAATGCAAATCAAAACCACCCTGAGATACCATCTAACCCCAGTGAGAATGGCCCACATCAAAAGGGAACACTTTTACACTGCTGGTGGGACTGCAAACTAGTACAACCTTTCTGGAAGGAAGTATGGAGAAACCTCAAAGCACTCAAGCTAGACCTCCCATTTGATCCTGCAATCCCATTACTGGGCATCTACCCAGAAGGAAAAAAATTCTTTTATCATAAGGACACTTGTACTAGACTGTTTATTGCAGCTCAACTTACAATCGTCAAAAATGTGGAAACAGCCTAAATGCCCACCAACCCAGGAATGGATTAACAAGCTGTGGTATACGTATACCATGGAACACTATTCAGTCATTAAAAAAAATGGAGACTTTACATCCTTTGTATTAACCTGGATGGAAGTGGAAGACATTATTCTTAGTAAAGCATCACAAGAATGGAGAAGCATGAATCCTATGTACTCAATTTTGATATGAGGACAATTAATGACAATAAAGTTCATGGTGGGGGTGGGGGAAGGGGAGAGCAGAGAGAGAAAGAAGGAGGGAGGGGTGGGGAAAGGAAGAGCAGAGAGAGGAAAGGATGGAGGGGGTTGGGGCCTTGGTGTGTGCCACACCTTTGGGGGGCAAGACATGATTGCAAGAGGGACTTTACCTAACAAATGCAATCAGTGAAACCTGGCTTATTGTACCCTCAATGAATCCCCAACAATAAAAAATGGAGATTTTGCAGCATTTGTATTAACCTGGATGGAGGTGGAACACATTATTCTTAGTGAAGCACCACAGGAATGAAGAAGCATGAATCCTATGTATTCAACTTTGATATGAGGACAATGAATGACAATTAATGACATGACCGGGGGGGAGGGGAGAGCAGAAAGAGAGAGAAGGAGAGAGGGGGTGAGAGAAAGGAAAAAAAAAGAAAAGCAAGCAAATAATGACTAATTCTCACATACATTGGATTTTATTTTGAAAGAAAATTAATCATTTGAGATGATTATTTCATTATAAAAGATGAGTGTAGTTATTTAGTGACCTTGACAAAGTCATTTTAGCTATTTGGATATCAGCTTGCTAAAGAATGAATGCTGTATTCTCCCCCGAATTTCAAATGTGGAAATCCTACCGCCAAATCAGATGCTATCTACAGGCTGAACCTTTAGGAGGTGATTAATTCACAAGGATGGAGCCCTCATGAATGATATCAGTGTTCTTAAAACAGGGCCTGGAGAGCTCCCTTGCTCCTTTTATGATACATTTTTGTTGTTGTTGCCCAGGCTAGAGAACCGTCATGTCAGTCTATCCCACAGAAATCTCAAACACCTGGGCTCAAGCAATCCTTCTTCCTCAGCCTCCCAGGGCAGCAGGCACCAGCCACAATGCCCAGCTAATTTTTCTTTTCTTTCTTTCTTTTTTTTTTTTTTTTTAAATAGAGATGGTGTCTTGCTCTTGCTTGGGCTGGTCTCAAAATCTTGAGCTCAAGAGACCTTTCTGCTTCTGCCTCCCAAAATGTTGGGAATACAGGCATGAGCCATGCTTTCCTGTCCCCTTTCTATGATATAAAGATATAGTGGGAAAATGGCCAGCTCTGAAACAGAAAGCAGGCCTGTCCCAGACATTGAATCTGCTGCTGCCTTAATCCTGGACTTGCATTCTCCAAATCTGTAAGAAATAAATTTCTGTTGCTTGTAAGTCACCTAGTTTATGCTATTTTTTTTATACCAGCCTGACTGGTCTAGGGCAAGATTTTCCTTTGAAGTATGAGTGATGCTTAGTCAAGTAGTCCCTAAGGTCCCAGAAGACTCTAAAATTTAGTGAGATATTAAATTGTCTTATCCTTTAATTATATCAGTTCACCATTTGATGGAATCTAGGAGCTACCCAGTAACTAGTATGTTTACAAGTAGTTGAGGATCAATTAAGGTAGACTACTTCTGCACGAATATATAACCCATGTAACTTAACATTTAATAACAACCTTTCTGCTTTATAAGATACTAGAGTTTTTAAAATATGTATGTGTAGCACAGTATAGAAATAACCTAGTATAAGGAAGCACAATAGTAAACTTAACATAATGTGGCATGTGAACATTAAATATAATATGTACCATGCCATTTATGGTACAAAATAATCACAGAAATAACAGGACATATGAACAGTATCCATATTTTGACATTTTATCTTAATTTGAATAACCAAGGGAAAATAATATAATATTTTAATTTACTTTTCTTAATAGAGCAGATTTGCAATAGCAGTTGTTGAATTATAGGTTTATAGGACAAGTGAACATTTTGAAATGAATGTGATTAAAAATCTACTTGCTGCGTTTGCAGAAAAAAGTTTCTATTTCAGCTTTTTGACCTAATATGTTATAGCGTGGTCATTGTCAATTTTAAATGTTTAATGTGTTGTTAAATGTATCATATTAAACAATGTAATTCATAAATTTACCTTTAAAGTACCTTTGCTTTAAAATAAGGCAAAGTGTAGAAGGGAAAACAAATGAAGAAAAAAGCATTAAAATTCTGGGTGACATTAATTTTATCTAGTCCTTGAGTAATATTTTTGTTCAACCAAATATTTAAGAAATAATGGAACTAAACATAAGTTATGTTAATAATATAGTACATGAGAGGGGATACGAGACATAAAATGAAGGTACATAATGTAGATTCTATATTACTCTCATAGTCCACTCTCAAAAAAAGAATATAAATGTAAGTAAACAAAACAAATATAGGAAAAGAAAAAAAAAAAGAAAAGAAAATAGTGACTAATTCTCATATAAATTGGATTTAATTTTGACCAAAATACATTATTTGAACATTAATTTTTAATTCAACTTGTTAATATGTTGTTTAGGATATTGCATCCTTGTTTATAAGTGAAATATGTTTGTAATTTCCCTTTATAATAATATATTTTTTCCAATTTTAATATCAGGTATATCCAGATGAATTAGAATGATTTTGAAGTAAACAAAAATATATATATAAGGCTGTAAAATAATTTCATGGCAGGATATAGTTGATGAAACTATTTTATCCAAATGAAGCATAACAATAAAATAGTAAGTTATCAAAGAACAAACGGAAAATTTCTCACTGGACCTTGTGTTGGAGGCTTTGGCCATTGGACATCAGGAGAAGCTTATTACATTTTGTGTATGATTCACAATAAAATACTAGGTATTTTATCACTATGGTCAATAAGGCTTTGTGGTCTGACTTTGCAGAGTAAGAAATGGAGAGGCAAGCCTATAATAGTCAGAAAGGTACAGTATAGCAGTACTAAACCTTTTCCCTTATTTGTTCCTAACATTTCTCATGACCCATAGAAAGAATGGTCTACTAGTTCTCATGAGCAGTACCTAGCACAATAATCATACATGCCAACAATCTTGCCATTTTTGAAAATATCTGAAGACCAATATACTTGAGAATTTTAGTTATAGAGGTAACCATCTGCTATGGTTTGGAGATTTGACCCCTCCAAAGTTCATGTTGAAAATTGGTCTGCAATGTTATGAATAGAGCTGGAAATCTTTCCTGGGATGGGAGTGAGTTCTAGCTCTGATAGTTCATGTGAGATATGGTTGTTATTATTATTTTTTTGGAGATAGTCTCACTCTGTTACCCTGGATAGAGTACTGTGGTGTCATCATAGCTCACAACAACCTCAAACTTTGGGGCTCAAGTAATCCTCTTGCCTCAATGTTCCGAGTAGCTGGGACTATAGGGGTGAACCATTATGCCTAGCTAGTTTGTCTGTTTTTAGTAGAGACAGGGTCTTGCTCTTCCTCCGGCTAGTCTTGAACTCCTGAGGTCAAGCAATTCACTCACCTAGGTCTCCCAGAGTGCTAGGATTACAGGTGTGAGCCATTGTGTCTGGCTGAGAGCTGGTTGTTAAAAAGAGTTTGGCATTCTCTCTCCCTCTCTTGTTTTCTCTCTAACCATATAATTTCTGCACATGACAGCTACCCTGTTTCCCCGAAAATAAGACAGTGTCTTATTTTAAGGTGTGCTCCCAAAGATGCGCTAGGTCTTATATTCAGGGGACGTCTTATCTTTCCTGTAAGTAGGTCTTATTTTCAGAGGATGTCTTATTTTTGGGGAAAACAGGGTACTTCTCCTCACTTTATGCTATGAGTGAAAGCAAACTGAAGCTGCTGCTCAATCTGCTAGCCAGCAGTATTATGAGCCAAATAAACTTTTTTATAAATTACTCAGATGCCAGTGTTCTTTCATAGCAACATAAGTGAACTAAGACACCATCTATTTTACTTTTTAAGTGAAAACTATGATAAATATGATAGATATATACTGGTGTATCTTTAATGTATGGTGAGTTTGGTTCCAGATCACTGCAATAAAGTGAATATTGCAATAAATCAAGTCACACAATTTTTTTTGTTTTCTGGTGCATATAATAGGCATGTTTATGTTGTAGTCTATTAAGTGTGAAATAGCATATTGTCTAAGAAAACAAGGTATGTACCTCAATTTAAATATCCCTTTTTTTCTGAAAAATTCTAACTATAATTTAAGCCTTTAGCTGGTGAGGATCATGACTCCATATCTATGGCTGCTGATTAATCAGGGTGGTAGCTGCTGAAGGTTGGGGTTGCTGTGGCAATTTCTTAAAATAATATAACCATGAAGTCTGCCACATTGAGGAACTCTTTCTTTTACACAATATTTCTCTGTAGCAGGGGTTTCTGTTTCATAGCATTTTACCCATGGTAGAACTTTCAAAATTGGAGTCAATCCCCTCATACCCTGCTGTTGCTTTATGAAATAGGTTTATGGAATATTAAAAACTCTTGTTGTCATGTTAACAATGTTTACAAGTATTTTCACTAAGAATAGTTTCCTTTTCAAGAAACTTCTTTGTTCATCCATAAGAAGCAAGTCCTTACCTGTTCAACTTTTATCATGAAGTTGCGTCAGTTCAGTCACATCTTCAGGCTCCACTTTTAAATCTAGTTCTTTTGTTATTTACACCAATTTTATAGTAACTTCCTAAAATCTTGGACCACTCAAGGTCATTCAAGAGGGTTGGAAACTTCTACCAAATTCCTGTTAATGTTGACATTTTGACTTGCTCCCATGAAAGAAGATGTTCTTAATGACATCTAGAATGGTGACTAGTCAGTCTAGTTCACCCCCAAGATAAATGAGAAAGTACTAATTAATTTCTTGCTTCTATTCCACTCCAAGTTTCTTGCTTGGCTAACTCCCTGGGAAACAAACCAGGAGGCACCAACTGTCCCTGCACTGACCTTTAAACAATAACTGGTGAAGAAAGTACTGCAACTAAGACATATAAGTGAAAAATATTAAAACAAAGATGTATGACTAGCTAACCACAAAATTCTGCTTCTGTACAATGCTTGCTCGCTACTACCTGGATGCACCTGGACAGCCTGCGTGCCAACCAGTATGTAGACCAAGCCCTAAAAACCCGACCCCAGGGCTGTTCTCAGAAACCCCATGTTGGGACAGTGAGGCAGTCACCGCTGGCTCTTCAATAAAGGCACTCTGCTGTGAATTTGACTTGTTAGGCAGTGTAGTCTTTGTGGAACTCCTGGGCACAACATTGGTAAAGCCTCGTACTTTGCTTCCCTCTGTTTACCTAAAGCAGCACTCCTCAGAACAGGCCACACCACCCTGAAGACCCAAGGTAAAGTTAGGTGGCAACTCAGTCTCTCAGTTATTCTGGGGGTGAACTAGACTGATTTCATTTATATGTGTATATATATATATTTTTTTCTCTATACATATACATGTGTTTATTTGGTTTCTAATTTCTGCCTTCACAAAATTAAAAAGCCTTAAAATTTAATAACGATAACAATGTTCAAGATAAGGCCTAGAAACAAAAACCTCATAAAGAACAAACCAAGATAAATACATTCAGAAAAGAAATCAGATGATTGCTGCAATGAAATAGTGAGCAATAATAATAATAATAATGATGATGCAGAAAAAGTAACATTTACATTGTCAGATAAGAGTATGTCTATTATAGAATGCTTTGACTCTGAGGTACAGTATGGAGTCATCAGTTAACTTTTTTTCCCAAAGTCTCAAAAAATAGACAACTAATATTTATAAAGAAAAATAAAACATAATTTCAAAAAACAGATCATGCCAAATCTCATAAAAGAAGAAATACTTCAAAATAATTCTACTTCATCTGAGTACACCTGATATTAAAATTGGAAAAAAATAGATTATTATAAAAAGAAATTACAAACATATTTCACTTATAAATGAGGACGCAATATCCTAAACAACGTATTAACAAGTTGAATTAAAAATTAATGTTCATATAATGTATTTTGGTGAAAATTAAATCCAATTTATATGAGGATTAGTCATTATTTTCTTTTAAAGTCTCCTGTTATCATGGTGTTATAGGATATCATATTGCTCAGACTAAGCAAGGTCTGTTTCAAGAATCTGGGAGCATTTAAATTGGGTGCATAAATATTTAGAATTGAAATGTCTTCTTGTTGTAGTTTTCCTTTGACTAATATAAACTGACCATCATTGTCTTTTTTGACTTTAGTTGCTTTAAATCCACATGTATCTGAAAATAAGATTGCAACCCCTCTTTTCTTCTGAATTCCATTTGCCTGAAAAATTGACTTCCAACCCTTAACTCTGTTTTAATTTGTCCTTTGGTGTGAGCTGTGTTTCCTGCAGACAGCATATAGATGGCTTGTGTTTTTAAATCCAATCAGCCAATCTATGCCTCTTCAGTGGGGAATTCAAGCCATTGACATTTAATGAGATAACTGATAAGTGTGGTAGCATTCTATTCACCTTATTTTGTGAAAGTCCATTGCTTAGTTTTACATTTTGCATCATTGTGGAAGCTAGGGTCTGTGCTTAAATTTCTGGGTGTTTACTTTGCTGAAGGTCCATTGTGATAGTCAGTGTGTAGAACAGGTTGAAATATTTCCTGTAAAGCTGGTCTTGTTGTGGCAAATTTCCTCAATGTTTGCATATCAGTAAAAGATTTGATTTCTCTGTCAATTTTAAAGCTTAGCTTAGGGGGATATAGAATTCTGGGCTGGAAATTGTTCTGTTGAAGTAGATTAAAGATAGATGGCCATTGTCTTCTGGCTTGAAAAGTTTCATTAGAGATGTCCGTGGTCACCCTGATAGATTTGCCTCTGTAGGTCAGTTGGCACTTACTCCTGGCAGCTTGCAAAATCTTTTCTTTTGTCTTGACTTTAGATAGATTCATCACAATGTGTCTTGGAGAAGCTCTAATTGAGTTGAGGTGACGATATCCCTCTGAAAGGAGTATGTCAGAATCTTTGGTGATATTTGGGAAATTTTCATTTATAATATTCTCTAGAATGGCTTCCATTCCTCTGTGGCATTCTTCTTCCCCTTTAGGGATACCTGTAACTCATATGTTTGAGCGCTTCATAAAGTGCCATAATTCTGTCAGTGAATGTTCTGCTTTCTCTCTCTTCTTTTCTGCCTCTTTAACTATCTGAGTTATCTCAATAACTTTATCCTCTACCTCTGAGATTCTTTCTTTTGCATGATCTAATCTATTGTTGGTTGATACTTTCCATTGCATCTTTAAGTTCCCTAATTGACTGCTTCAGTCCCTTCAGCTCTGCTATATCCTTTTCATATTCTTTTTTTTTTTTTTTGTAGAGACAGAGTCTCACTTTATGGCCCTCAGGTAGAGTGCCATGGCCTCACACAGCTCACAGCAACCTCCAACTCCTGGGCTTAAGCGATTCTCTTGCCTCAGCCTCCCGAGCAGCTGGGACTACAGGATTTTCATATTCTTCATATCGTTCATCTCTTATTTGATTCTGTTTTTGCATTTCCTTTTGGTTATTTTCCACTTTCTCGCAATTTCCTTCGTTATTTTCATCATCTGTATTTTAAATTCCCCTTCTGTCATTTCTAACATTTCTTTACAGGTGGAATCCTCTGCTGTAGCTACCTCACGGTTCCTTGAAGGAGTTGCTCTGGACTGGTATCTCATGTTGCCAGAATTTTTCTGCTGATTCTTCTTCATTAGTGCTTTCTTGTATCTGTTTCCTTGCCCTAATTTTCCTTTCACTTCCTCTTGATCTTTGAGTTACTGTGCCTCTGGCCTACAGTTTTAATAAATCCTTTTGGTACAGGACCAGAAGGATGAGAAGATTGAAGAGCAAGAAGGGAAAAAAAGATTTAAAAAATAAAGAAAAAAAGAGAATTAAGAGGGGTTGAGTAAAAGGAAATATTAACAGAAAGAAGAAAGGCACCAAAAGAAGGAGACAGGAGTAATATAGTTGTATAGTAGGGTTCTTTGACCCAACCTTAAAAACCCCCAACCTCTGGGGTTGCTGGGGTGGGTGGTTCTCTTGAGGTCAACAGCTCTTTTGCCAGCCTGATCAGACACGGTATTCCCACCTCCACCAGAGATGAAAGACAAAAATACTATAAATCAAACCGAAACAAACAAACAAAAATCCAATTTTGGGATAAAATTGGGGGGGAAAACAAATAATAGGGACAGAAACACTGGCAAAAATGATATTCTAATTGTTAAAGAAGGCAAAAATGGAAGATTGTATTTAAATTAGAATAGTGAAAAAAAGAGAGAAAGAAGAACAAAAAGGGGGAAAAAAAGAAAAATGTCAAGGAAAAATGTTGAAATTGAAAAAAAAAATAACCCTCCAAAACAAAAAACCCCAAACCAAAAAACCAAACAGTATATATATCTTGCTGAATATATGTATATATATTCTAAGCTAAGCAGAAGCTTTCCAGGGACAGCACTTATCGCTGGGATCTCTCCTGGTGTGGCTGCCCGCTTATCCAGTGCACCAAATCTGGTCTTCCTCTATGCCCCTGAGGGCCAAAGTTGTTAATCTGCCAGACACTTGGATCTCCCTCTTCCCCAGCCTCTCAGTCTCCACCTTTGGGCAGCTCAGTCACTAGATTATCGCCCAAGGTCTCCTGGCTGATCCCTGCACTGCAACACACAGGGGCAACTCCCCCACAGTAGCTGTGTGGGCAGCCCACAGCTGAACGATATTAGCTCCTTTCCGGCTCAACGGCTCATTCCGGGGCCCCAGACAATGCCCAAAGTCATCCGCACACCCACCCAAGATCTCCCAAAGCAGTTCAATGGAGTGCCCAAGTCCACAAAAACCAAAATAGCCTACAGGTAAGGCTTTTCCATCTTGCAGTCTCGGTGTTGCTACGATTACAGCTGCAGGCAGTTTCTGACAGAACAAATGCATCTACCACTTGCCAGTTTTCCACTGCTTTTGTCCTCCTCATGGGGTCCAGACGTCTCTCGCTGACTTCCTGTGTCACCAAAGGGAAGTTTCTGGGCAGAACCCACTGGCCAGAGATGCCTGGAGTCTTCTCTTCCCAATCTCACTGTGCCTGGTTGCACAGAAGCTGTTACTTGGCTACCATCTTGCTCTATTTCATTTCTTTTTTTGAAAACTTATAGTCCGGAAATTTGCCAGGAGTTAACTGGTATTTTTCCATTATAGCCTAGGCCTGTCACCTTTCCATTTTAGCCTAGGCCCACTAGGTCTAACACCAAGAGTCAAGGTAAGATGCTGAGTAACCACCCATTCCAGAGCAAAGGGGTTGATTAGAACTCTATTGTGACCACTGGGAAGTTTGGTGAGAATTCCCATGACTTTTGCTTCAGGAGTCTGAGGATGGTGAGTACCTCAGTCTGAGAGAGGAGGCTTCAATCTCATCAGAGAGGCAAGCCCTAGGCCCTGTTGGACTTCAAAGTAAGACTCTGGGTGGATTGTTTCACAGATATGGACCTGGCCTTTTCTCCTTCCCTGGAACTACAGTAAGTAACTATCAGACTAAGTTGTCTCCTGACTTCTAGCTTGGGTTTGCAGGGAAGTGAGTCCTGTTCTGAGGAGTGTTGTTTCAGGTGATCAGAGAGAGGAATCCTAGCCCTTGACAGAAATCAAGGTAAGACACTGAGTGGGTACTGGGGGGACCACACACTCCAGAGGAGTGGAGACTCCAAGGAACCCCGTTTCTGCTACTAGACTTGGTAAGCCCTGGCTTAGCTGACAGATTTCAATGATTTCTGACTTTGGCTTTGGGAGTGTGATGGTTGTTGTCTCAAGTCACCAGTGGAAGGCATCTCAGTCTCTTTCAGGGGTCCAGTTGGTGACCCTTATTAAAGACTGAAACAACAAAGTCCCAACAGACACTTGCAACCTTCTGTCAGTTCTGGGAGGCCCAGGCAGGTATGGTTCGATGAAGACCCCCCTCTCTTTCTTTGATTCATTATCTGTCTCCTCTCTCCCTTAGAAAAGGCCAGAGTCAAGAAAAATCTGTGAGTCTGAGGCACTCCCTCAATTATTTCTTCCTTATCTCTAGGAAATTAAGTCATTCTTGGAGGTGGCAACCCTTGGGTCAGTAGAGGGAGGAGTTCTAGATCCTCCCTGGGGTCACGATAGGGATTTTGAACAAGAACAGATGGTACCACTCACCCCCAAAGGAAGAAATATACAATGGACCCTGACCTCTTCTGCCCTGTCATAAGTTCTGAGAATCCCTGGGTTGGCTGCCCTATGAAGAATCTCTGACTTCCTCTTTTGGCTTCTTTTTTTTTTTTTTTTTTGAGACAGAGTCTCACTATGTCACCTTCCATAGAGGGCAGTGGTGTCACAGCTCACAGCAACCTCAAGCTCTTGGGCTTAAGTGATTCTCTTGCCTCAGCCTCCCAAGTATCTGGGACTACAGGTGCCCACCACAACACCTGGCTATTTTTTTGTTGTAGTTGTTATTGTTGTTTAGCAAGCCTGGGCTGGGTTTGAACCTGCCAACCCTGGTGTATGTGGCTGGTGCCCTAACCACTGAGCTACTTACAGGTCAAGACAGGAGATCTGTCAGGCCCTAGAGCTCTGCCCTCAGGACAAAAAGGGTGGAGGCAGCTTTTATCTTTATCCCAGCTATCAATAATTGAGTTTATCAGATGAGGCCATTGACATTTTCCCTTTCCCCCTAGGGTTGTGGTCCACTGTCATCCAGACTTCTAACAAAGAGTGACCATGTCTCAGAGTCAGGAGAGTCTATGTTGTACACCTGAACAACACCATTTCTGCAGTGAGATCCAGGTCTCCAAGGCTATGGAGGAGTGAGCTTTCCCTCTTATTCTCTAATGACTGGCAGCCTGAAGGATGCTCCTGCTGCTGAGACACTCAGTACTTCTGAGGGACCTCAGAGCACCTGTTTACCTTCTGTTGTCACTACAACCACCTTACCAATCAAATCAAGTGAAAGCTCCAGCAGCCAAGAAGAGGAAGATAGTCTGTCATTGTCAGACATGTTGGTAGATCCTCTAGATGAGAAGGTTGCTCTTTTGGTGCAGTTTCTGCTGCAAAAATATAAAATGAAAGAGCCAATCACAAAGGCAGATATGTTAGATATTGTTATGAAAGAGTACAAGTACAAGGATGATTTCCTTGGGATCCTTAAGAGAACCTCTGAGGGTATGGAGTTGGTCTTTGGTGTTGATGTGAAGGAAGTTGACCCCACCAGCCACAGCTATGCCCTTGTCAACAAACTGGGCCTCACTTTTGATACAAGGCTAAGTAGTGATGAATATGTGCCTAAAACAAGCCTCCTGATAATGGTCTTGGGTGTGATCTTTATGAAGGGCAACCATGCCACTGAGGAGGAAATCTGGGAAGTGTTAAAAATGTTGGACTTATATTCTGGGAGGAAGAACCCCATCTTTGGTAAGCTACAGAAACTCAGCACCAAAGATCTGGTGCAGGAAAAGTACCTGGAGTACCACCAGGTGCCTGGTAGTGATCTTCCACATTATGAATTCATGTGGGGTCCAAGAGCCCATGCTGAAACAAGCAAGATGAAATTGCTGGAGTTTTTGACTAAGACCCATGAGTCTGATCCTTCTTGCTTCCCATTGCATCATCAGGAGGCTTTGAGAGATGAAGTAGAGAGAGTGAGAGCCAGAGCCAGATTTGGAAGTGGGGCCAAACCTAGCAGCTCCTCCCACCCCTAGTAAAATCTGAGGCAAATTTTTCACTTTGATCCTACTTAGTAAAGTATCTCAAGAATGGAAGAAAAAGTATCCAATGTACTCTGTACTATTATGAAACCAATTTACAGTTATTCAGACTTTCATATGAAAGATAAATCACACAACTATAGCTCAGGATGAAGGAGGGAAGAGGAGGGTGAAGGGAGGGGAGGAGGGAGGTTTGATGGAGGGAGGATAAATAGTGGAACTGCACCTACGGTGCATATTGCAAGGGTACATGTCTAATCTATTAAGTACAGAGTATAAATGTCTTAACACGATGATTAAGTAAATGAGGTGAAAGATATATTAACTAGTTCTATGTAAGCATCCCAAATTATATATAAAATCAGCACATTGTACCCTGTAAATGCATTAATGTATACATGATCTATATGGTTATGACTTAATAAAATTTTTTTTCACTTTGTCTTTGAAGAAATCAACCAACCTTCTAAATAGTGGAGGGTTGAGGTAGGGCTTTAGGGAATACAGTGCATAACATCTTGTTATACATGTTTTTTTTTTTTTTTTTTTTTTTTTGTGGCTTTTGGCCAGGGCTAGGTTTGAACCTGCCACCTCCAGCATATGGGACCGGCGCCCTACTCCTTGAGCCACAGGCGCCGCCCCATCTTGTTATACATGTTTAACTTGTCGATTTATCTTCTTTTTCAAGGGGGGGTAGTTTTTAAATGTTGTTCCTATTAATATAACATTTCATTAGCTTCAGAATGTAAGTTTATAAATGGAATTGGTCATACATTTATTGCTACTTCTGAAATTTAAGAATATGAGTTTTGCTTATTTTTAAAATAAATTTTGAAACTGACCACTTTATTTTGTGATCTGGAAAAAGATAACCTGGCATTCAAATAGGCATTTCCTTGGAACTGTCAACCCAACAGTAAAATAGTTGGGATCAATTTTGTTTTTTAACAAAATTAAAAGATGGTAATTCTTGGCTTCTCTTATCTCTTTTAGTCTGTTCTGTAAAATTACATAATACATATATGCATTTGCCTAACTTATTTAAAAATGTATCAGAAAGAAATCTTAATAAATTAGACTACATGTATACTGGCTCATTTATTCTAAAAACGTCAAATGAGCATCTGTTCTTTGGAAAGCACTGCCTTAGTACTGGACATGTTAAGATAGACAAGACTGACTACTTGTCCATAGATTTTATAGACTTATAGGAGCAGCAATAATGTGAAGTATCCTTCAATACCAAAAGAAAAAGTAGAAAAAAGTTCAGGGGCAGTGAGAGGGGTCATATATGAGGACAGTCAAATGTAAATGCCCTAACAAGGCAGGCAAAGGCCTTGGAAAACTGCAGGCCCTTCCCTGGGGGTCAATTTTAAGTTAATCTGGGTAATATGCTAGATGAGGTCATGAGAGTGGTGAACAGGGGCCAGAGCATGGCCTACATTTTTGGTGGGAGTGAATGGATGAAAAAAGAGATAACTATTGGAAAAGTAATGGGAGGGAAGAAGTTGGTGCTTGACACAATTTCTAGGAGGTTTGAGTTGTATCCAGCTGGGAAATACTTCCCTAATCCAAATTAAATAATATATCATGTAATGGGGAAGATTTACTGAAATTTTCTTATTAAGCAACATTTTTGGCTGACTTTGTGTGCTGTGTCCTAGAATACTGCATATTATCCAATATCTTTTGGATATATAAATTCCAAATGAGAGAGTGGTAATGTCTGGGGTCAAAATAATCATAGTGGTACCTACCAGTCAATAAAGATCCAATGCATGGTGTCAGGCACAATGCCGACAGCTTTACATACAATATATTCATTCCAACAAACTTACTTATAAGACTTACTTATCTCAAAAATAAAGAATACAAGAATCTGAGAGCTTGGTAATATGCTTAAGTTCACATGGTTTATGACAGAGCTGGGACTAGACATCTGCCAACATTGCTCTGCTCCTCCCAGATTGAAGCTGGTAATCTGTTGATTCATTTCAATTCCTGCTCTCTATAATGCTTCTCAGAGTATTAAAAAAAAAGGGAACTTGTAGCCAAAATACTAAGAGTGGATATAGAGAAAGAATGTGAAAATGAGAATCAAAAACAATTGAAGAGTATTGTTTATGGGATTTATTTACTCTGGTGCAGTTTTCCAGTCCTACCCTGTTTCCCCGAAAATAAGACATCCTCCAAAAATAAGACCTACTTACAGGAAAGATAAGACGTCCCCTGAAAATAAGACCTAGCACATCTTTGGGAGCACACCTTAAAATAAGACGCTGTCTTATTTTCGGGGAAATAGGGTAGTTATTCTGCACATTGTAACACCCTTCACCTAGATCTTGCCCAGTATACCTCCTCCTGTCGAAATATGGAACCTATCTTGATGATCAGCTCTTCACTGTGCCCTCCATTAAGGGATGAATTTGCTCCCAGTAGAACAGGTGGCCCAGAATCACCTGCCATTTTCCTAACTTAGAGTAGCCTAACTTCTTGCAGACATCTCTTGGCTGACCCACACCATGGAATCCCTCTGATAACAATAGCCCCTTTTATATGAAGTTTTCTTTAAACAGTACTGTTTAGACATGGTCATCCCCCATGGGCCTCTTTACTACATTCTCAAAGTGTTTTCCAGTTGAGTTGGTTAGTAGAGTTTAATGATGTATAGGATATACTGATTATTGGGATGCAAACCTGATGTTAGAGAAGTTTCTGAAAACATCTTTTTATTTACAGTAGGATTTTAATGAAGTATTGAGACTGACCACTGAACATATATACCAATGAATGGGCTTACCAGGGGGTCAAAACCCTAAGCTACTTCCTTAAGTGATATATATACACCTTAGAAAAGACCAAGGGATATATAAGCAAACCTCTGTAAATCCTGAATCTGAATTCCAACAAACCTTGGAGTCCTTGGAGGTAGGAGGAATGGAAATGTCAAGGATTTTTTTTTTTTGTTCTATATGCTAGCTACCTTTGGAAAAAACAAACAAGCAAACAAACAAAAAATGCAGACCTGCACCATCCTTCCATTGCCTCTTGTCTGCGTGTTCTCCCCAGGGGAAAATACTGGTTTTTAGTGTGCCTAATGGCACCCATATTGGTGATCAGGCAAGTGAAGTCAGGTAATGTGTAGCAGGGGCTTCTAAGTTAAGGGTACGGCCATACACTAAATGGAAAGGGAAAATTCTCAGCTTGTCAAGATTATAGAAGTTATTGCAAAGGGCAGTGCAGAAAGGTGCTATTGAGTTAAGAAGGGTGACGCTTTCCTTCAGAGATTCACAAAATTTTCTTGAAAATCTGGTGTAATCTTGTATATGAAAGCATTTGTCACATAGTAGGATCTCAAGAAAGTTGGTGAATATCAAGGCTAATTTGGTCTTCTTGGAAACTCCTCCAGAATTGTTATCCTTACAAATCATAGGCTTGGTACCTGTAGCACAGTAGTTATGGCGCCAGCCACGTGCACTGAGGCTGGCGGGTTAGAAGCTGGCCCCCGCCAGCTACATAACAATGACAACTGCAACAGCAAAATAAGTGGGTGTTGTGGCGGGCACCTGTAGTCACAGCTACTTGGGAGGCTGAGGCAAGAGAATCACTTAAGCCCACAAGTTTGAGGTTGCTGTGAGCTGTGATGCCACGGCACTCTACCGAGGGTGACATAGTTGAGACTCTGTCTCAAAAAAGAAAAATGTAATAATCGCTCTTTATTGAGTACTTGCTATGTGCCTGCAAGCACTTATCCACACCCTGTCTTGATCTCCTTTCTGGACTCATGGAAAACTACTTTGCCCAGTCCATTTGTAGTTAGGAAGGATGATGCAACTACCCTTGCCACTGATATCTGAACAGAATCAATAGCCATTTTCAGGCCAAGGCATTTGAAATCGAAGTGGCCAATCCTAATTTTTTCATCTATTCAGCAACAAACATAGATTACTTATATTGAGATGTGGAGCTAGAAGATAGAAACAGTGTGGAATTGTGAGTTACCTGGTAGCAACCAGATATGTTATGTTAGATTTTGTGTGCACAAGAAATAAACTTTTGCTGTGTTAAGCAATTCAGATTTTCAGGTTTTTTTCTAAGTTTTGTGTTTTATGTCAGTTAGCAGTTCTTTATCTAACTAATATATTGGTGCTATTTATATTCTTAAGCTTATTTAAGTATTTTAATGGTAAAGCTAAAAATAGTGCATATATTTTTGTTCCAAATGGTTCAAACAACATACATAAATCAATCCCCTCCCTTTATAATGTTCCTCCAAACTTCAGCTTTCTCCTCAGAGGGAATTGAAATAAAAACTCTAGTGTCTACTATTTTTCAAATAATAATGTAGTATTTTATTACCAAGATGGGCTATAAAATGTCTTCACTCAATGGGTAGTGATGTATATATTGTTCTTCCACTTGCCTCTGTCACTTAACAAAGTGAATACAGCATCATTCTATGGCAATAGGTATTAATCCACCTATTTTAACTATTCTCTGGAATTCTAAAGTATCTCCATTCCATAATTAATTTAGTCATTCTCCCAATTGACACATAAGTTACTCCTTATTAGTTCCTATGATGTGTGGCACTAAAATTAAAATTAATATCTTTAAACATCAATTCTTGGGCATATGTGCCTGAGGCAGACATAGCAAAGCAGAAATAAAGTAAAGAGGATGTACAAATCATTATTTTTTATAAATATTTCTAAAATATCATCCCACAAATATTTTACTAATTTATATTTTCACAAATTAATGTATAAAATACTGCTCATTTTCACAGGCATTTTGTTTTTTCACTCCTTTAACTTTTGGTCACACCTATATGCTATAAAATAATGTGTCCCTGTTATGTTAATTTAATTTAATATTGTTATTTCCATTCACTTAATTAATGCTGTTTAATTAAGTTAAGCAGAAAATTAACTTAGTCTTTCACACATATAAAGAAGAATTTCTTCAGTAATATTCTTGTTACAGGATTCCTCTGGGCATGCTTTAAAGTTCTCGTGTTGCAGACAAGACAATGGGAGACAAAAGCCCACAATTTTAATGTCAACAAGATAATTTTCCCTTCACATTGAAAAGCAAGTATTTGATCAAAATGACCTGGTGCCAGGGAATGGGGCCTTATGGGACACTCTTAGCTAGTAAAGGGCATCAGGAGAAAGAGGAAGAGCGAAATTTCCAGAGTCCATGAGACCATTCCTTGTAAAACCAAGTCCAGAGAGCCCAGGGCAGAGTGGCAATCAGGGCCTGAATCTAGAATTCAGCCCTGTGTGGAGAAAGGGCTATATAGAAAAAAGTGGAAGATATGGGTGGGGCATCCAGGACAAGTGACTGAATAGGCTTGAGAAATCTCTGGCTCACCACTTCCAGATGGAAATTATTAGATGATTTGAGTGGATAAGTCTACTGGACGAAAGGAAAAGAAGCATATCCAACATCATACTCTGGTTTAGAATCCTTGCTATGTGTTGTTAGGCAAAGCATAGCTAGATTCCCCTGCATACCCCATGGATTAAAAGGTTAAATGATTAAAAGGGTTTGGGAGAGTGACATCCCTTGAAGATTGGGATCCAGTGCATTCTTGCCAATATACCTAGACTAGGATCCCCGCCACTAAGGATGGGGTTATGCAAATGTGCGGGGGTCACTGAATGATTACACGTAGTTGAGACAGCTGGAACTACCATGAGTAGTGAAAGAGAACGAGTGTTTCTTGTATAAGGGCACTAATTCCCATTCATGAGGGCTCCTCTTCATTACTTGATCATCTCCCAATGTCCCCATCTCTGAGTATCATCACCCCTGTGGAGTGGGATCTCAACATATGAATTTTGGAGAAACATAAACATTGAGACCACCTCAAGGGCATTGGCCCAAGGTACAGACATTTGCAGAGTGGATGGTGAGCTGATGGAGATGGCACACTACCTTGCTAAACTGATGGAAGCTGGTGGAGATGTGTGGGGTCCCATGCAGGAAGCATCACATTCTATCCTGTTGCCAGCATCTCCACCTCCAAGATGAGGGTGTTAGGGCCAGGGAAGGAGATGTTCACAATCACATTCTCAGCTATATCTTCCCTTAAGAATGCTCAAGTTTAGTAAGCAGTTGAGCAGCTGTAGCACATTGCAATTCTTCTGTGGAGGCAGAAGATCCTACCCTGGGAATGGCTCCATTGTTCTGGTACTTTGAGCCATTTATTTATTTATTTATTCATTAAACATTTATTGAAAATATTAAGAGGGAAAGTAAACAAAAGAAAAATACAAGTTGGTTGATTTAGGCTCTGAGTGTAAGTATGGTGAGGAGACAGATTTGCTTCTGGGAGAAAATCCTTAATAAAAGGATTTATTGAAAAGTCATCTGAAACCTTGATGTGCCTGGGAACATATCACCTACTGAACTGTCAAATATATTTACTTCAAATTTGCAATATAGATATAAACCTCAAAATCATATGAATGTGTTTAGTACATCAGCTTATAAAATATGTTATGAATGTAGAATTAGAAGTAATAAAATGATTTGTTTTTCTTTGCAGTTTTTGGCTGAGGCTGGGTTTGAACCTGCCACTTCCAATATATGGCGCCCTACTCCTTTGAGCCACAGGTGCCACCCAGTAAAATGATTTTCAATTAGAATAATGTTATTATAATTCTTGTAGTGATCTTTCCCAGGATTTCATCTACTTGGTTTTCTCTTTTAATAAATGAATGTATTAGATTAGATATTCTCTAAGGCAATAGATCACAAGTGAGGGTAATTTTGTCACCCAGAAGATATGTGGTAATGCCTGAAGACATTTAACATTGTCACAACTGAGGACAAGTGCTACTGGTGCTTCTAGTGAGTAAAAGTCAGGAATGCTAGTACATGACCTAGCAATGCCCAGGAAAGCCTCCTATAGCAACAACAACAAAAAATCATATGACCCAGATTGAGAATTTTTTTTTTTTTGAGACAGTGACTCACTCTGTTGCCCAGGCTAGAGTGCCATGGCACCAACCTGGCTCACAGCAATCTCATACTCCTGGATTCAAGTGAATCCTGTCTCAGTCTCTTAAGTAGCTGGGATTACAGGGCCCTGCTGCTATGCCCAGCTAATTTTTCTATTTTTAGTAGACATGAGGGTCTCACTCTTGCTCAGGGTGGCCTTAAACTGCTGAGCTCAAGTGATCTTCCTGCCTCTACCTCGCAGAGTGCTAGGATTATAGGTGTGAGTCCCACCCCCACCCCGGGCCTGGCCCAGTGTGAGAATCTTGATCTAAGAGGCCTTATATGCCTCTAAAATTCAGTGAACTGTTAATTCTATCTTAGTGTATGGTTATATGAGTTCATTATTTTTACATGGAATCAATGCAATTTTTTTTGAACTACAAGGTCCTCCTTTTACATGTATTTTATTTTATTTTTTTATTATTTTTTATTAAATCATAGCTATGTACATTAATGCAATTATGGGAATCAATGCATTTTAATCCTGTGAGAAACCTGTCATCTTAGTTAAATAGTTGGGTACTATCCATCTAGTTAGTTGTTTATTTATTTGTATATTTATAAGAAGGTGATTATCAGTTAAGGAAGACTACTTTTGAATGGATATGCAATTATTATAACCTAACATTTAATGATCTACCTTATGCTCTTCATCATTTATGTTCTTTCCTTGAGCATTTTATAAAAAACAATTCCTCAAATAAATGGATCCAATTTTTAAAAAATTGGGATAGAAGATACAGACTGCCTAATCAAAGTAAACGCAATGTTAATTTCTTTAACATTAAGTGGCATGTAATATGTTGTCATAGTCTGATGTAGGCTAACATAACAGAAAAACACAATCTGGGTAATTTATAATGAACAGAAATTTATTTCGGACAGTTTTTGAGACTGGAATGTCCAAGACTGAGGGGCCAGCATCTGGTAAGAGCTTTCTTGCTCTTACTATGGCGGAAGGCAAAGGGGAGAGACGGAGAAAAAGAGATGGTGCGCTTATGCACACGTGACAGCCAGAGTGCATGAGATTGAATTTGCAGCCTCTAACCCTTTAATTTTTAAAAATTTTAAAATTTTCTCTATACATATACATGTGTTTATTTGGTTTCCACTTTTTGCCTTCACAAAATTAAAAAGGCTTAAAATTTAATAACAACAATGTTCAAGATAAGGACTAGACCGCGTAAACCGCCTAAACCGCGTAAAGAATGAACGAAGATAAAGACATTCAGAAAAGAAATCAGATGATTGTTGCAACGGAATATTGAGCAATAATAATAATAATGCAAAAAAAATTAACATTCACGTTATCAGATAAGAGTATGTCTAAGTATGTCTGTCTTAGAACGCTTTGACTCTGAGGTACAGTATGGAGTCATCAGTTAACTTCTTTTTTTTTCCCCAAAGTTTCAAAAATTGGACAACTAATATTTATAAATAAAAATAAAAGATAATTTCAAAAAACAGATCATGCCAAATCTCATAGACAACAGAAAAAGAAGAAATACTTCAAAGTCATTCTACTTCATCTGGATACACCTGATATTAAAATTGGAAACATACATTATTATAAAGGGGAAATTACAAACATATTTCTCTTATAAATGAGGATGCAATATCCTAAACAACATATTAACAAGTTGAATTAAAGATTAATGTTAAAGTAATGTACTTTGGTCAAAATTAAATACAATTTATGTGAGAATTAGTCACTATTTTCTTTTCTTTTTTTTTTCCTTTTCCTTTCCCTCACTCCTCCCTTCTTCTCTCTCTGTCTGCTCTCCCCTCCTCCCATGCTCCACCATGTCGTTAATTGTCATTAATTGTCTTCATATCAAAGTTGAATACATAGGATTTATGCTTCTTCATTCCTGTGATGCTTCACTAAGAATAATGTGTTCCACCTCCATCCAGGTTAATACAAATGCTGCAAAATCTCCATTTTTCTAATGGCTGAATAGTATTCCATGGTATACATATACCATAGCTTGCCAATCCATTCCTGGGTTGAGGGGCATTCCTGGGTTGAGACTGTTTCCACATTTTAGCGATTGTAAATTGAGCTGTGATAAACAGTCTAGTACAAGTCTCTTTATAATAAAAGGTTTTTTTTTTTTTTTCCTTCTAGATAGATGCCCAGTAATGGGATTGCAGGATCAAATGGGAGGTCTAGGTTGAGTTCTTTGAGGGTTCTGCCTCCAACCCTTTTATAATCAGCATTAATCTATTCATGGAACACTTGCATTGGGGATTAAGTTTCCAACATGTGTTTTTGGGGAACACATTCAAACTATAGCCTGTGTTATTTTAGAACACAGAATAACCATAGGGAGTCTAATTAAAAAGCTATATGAAGAGTGTGAACTTTTTGACTTATCTCAGTAACTGAGAGAAACTAATTTAATACTCTAATTTACTGTTCTTAATAGAGCAGGTTTCCAGTGACAGTTTCCATGTTACAGTTTTATGGAACAGTGAATATGTTAAAAGTAGCTGTGACTAGAAGCCTATTTGTTATATTTACCAAAAAAGTTTCTATTTAATTTTTTACTTATCATATATCATGGTCATCAGGAATTGCATGTGTTTAATGTGCCATTAAAACATCTGAAATTGGGCAGCGCCTGTGGCTCAGTGAGCAGGGCACCGGCCCCATATACTGAGGGTGGCGGGTTCAAACCCAGCCCCGGCCAAACTGCAACAAAAAAATAGCCGGGCATTGTGGCAGGTGCCTGTAGTCCCAGCTACTCGGGAGGCTGAGGCAGGAGAATCGCCTAGGCCCAGGAGGTGGAGGTTGCTGTGAGCTGTGTGACGCCATGGCACTCCACCGAGGGCGATAAAGTGAAACTCTGTCTCTACAAAAAAAAAATTAAAAAAAAAAAAAAACATCTGAAATTAAGTGATGTAATGCTGCACCACCCAGTTCTGTATTTTACCTATTTCAAAGTTCAATTGCTTCATAATGAAGCGTAATTTAGGGCCAAATAAGGGAGCAAAAGAAAAAGAAATTATTAACATCTGATTTTGGAATGCATTCCATATATTTATTAAAAAAAATCTCTATGAAACCTTCATCGTGTAAGAAATGGAAAACTTATAGAAGGGAAAACTATTTGGAATTAATAATGAAGTACATGAAAGTAGGATAAAGAAAATTAAATAAAGAAATAGAAGCTTGAATTCCAAAGGTAGAAGTTTGATTTTTCAGATTGGTTTTACTCTTGTTTGTACGTTCAGAAAACAATGTAAATAAAATAAGTATAAAGGGCTATAGAATGATTCCATGGCAAGATGGATTATTTTTTGAAACTCCTTTACCCATATGCAGCATAATAGTGGTATAATAAGTTCTCCAGTGGCAAATGGAAAAACCCTTTCTGGTCTTGTGTTCAATTTTGAAGCATTTAGATTTTTTGAAATTAAGACAAGAATATTAGGCTTGGTGCGTCTTTCCCAGTCTGGTACTTGATATTTCATCATTAATATTTCTTTATGCTCAGCAGAATTTTGTAAATTGTACCTTGAAGATCAAGAATTAGAAATGCAAAGATAAGTTTATGCAAGACAGAAAGATATAGCATAGTAGTATTCAAACTATTGATTTGTTTCTCATTTTTTTATGATCACAGAAAAAAATGGCCTGCTAATTCTCATGAGCAATATCTAGCACATTGACTGTGCATCTCAACACCCTTACAACTCCAGATAATTTTTGAATGAAACATACTTGTGAATGCATTCAATAGTTAACTATCTATTTTATTTTTTAAAAAAGAAAAAAGTTGCATCTGTCCATAGAGTGTACACAAAGTCTGCAAGTATAGAAAAGTATAAGAATATCATTAAAACATCTTCACTCTGTAAAAGGATAAAATAGTGTTATCTGTGTTCCTAGCCTTTTTGAACACATTATGTGGAAAAATATCCAAGATGTATTATTAATTGGCAGAAAGTGAATTGTAAAACAATATGTACTACTACATTATTACACTTACATAATAGTCCAATGCACATTTATACACATAAATTCATAATAAGGTTATATGGCTATAAGAAAAAGGGGATTGAAGAGATCATTTTATTATGACCAAATAGTTGAGGCTTTTACCATGAGAAAACAATCATAAAGAATCACTTCAGTATTTTTAAATCTGATTAGTAACAAATAACCCAAAGAACACTTCATACCTGAGTATGTGGATGCCCCAGTCATTGTGGCTACAAGGGAGAAAAGGGCTGCTGTCCTGTATAAGATCCTGATCTAAATCTCAGAAATCTGGGTTCTAATCCTTCCTCTGGCACCAAGCACTTGGCTAATCCTGAGCTAATCACAATTTGCTTGTGTTCCAGGATCCCCACTTATATAAAGAAAAATTCTTTGGTTTTGTTCTGTTTTGCTATTTCAAGTATTTATCAAATGATCAGGAATCCACTAAAAACATGCATGAACCCCTTGAGCCTATTCTGGCTCTTAGACCCCCTCATGTCATAGTTCCATCACAATACTCATTTGAGGAAGTGAAAATTAGCCCTACTGGTAAGAGGGTTTCCAGTGGGACATGAACAAAGTCATGCAAACAGTATTTATATACAAGGCCACATCAAAGCTGAAAATATGACTAATGACTCCCTTTCTCTGAGCGATTATTACTTTCTTATAAATGATATGTCCCTAGGCCAGCATTGTTTGCCCACTATATGTCTTAGTTCCATTTTATGTTGCTACTACAGAATAGCACAGACTGGGTAATTTATATATATAAAAAAATATTTCTCCCAGATCTGGAGGCTAGACAATTGAAAAGCCTGGCACTAGCACGTGGTGAGGTCCCTTGTGCTGCATCCTAACTTGGTGGAAGGGCAAGTGAACATGTGAGACAGGAAGATGGGCAATGAGGCTGAACTCTTTTTTTGTTTTCATGAGGGTGGAGCTTGCAAGACACTTCCCAATACTATTACATTGGAAATTAAATTTCAGCATGAGTTTTGTAGGGGACATTCGAGCTGTAGTAGCACCTAAATAAATATTACTGAGAATCTAATTGCTGGACTTCTTGTTCTTTTTGACAAGAACCAGCCCAAGAGAGCACACCATGTCCTCCCTTGGGACTATCAAACACAAGCCCAAACATATAAATAATCCCTTTCAAATCTCCATTATTGGGATGCCCCAAGGTCTCATGTGAGTTGTGTTTTTACTCGCTGTGGTCTGCTAAATAAACCTTACTTGGTTTGACGACAAGTATGTTTCTGCTTGTCTTTGACTCCTGGACTTTAACACTTCCCTTTGACAATCAAAAATATCATTCATGTGCCATAAACTGCATTATCTGTCAAAAAGCACTTCCTTTAGCCAAGAAAACATCCTTACTTTGAAATCTTATTGAAATAAAGCACACAAATAATAGCAGAGAGTGATTAATCCATATCCTTGAAGATAGTCTTGTTTATATTACCAAATTCTCTTCCCATTCCCCATACTTCATCACTTTACTGACTATTTAAGGCATTCTCTCACAGATAACATCAAAAACACACAAAACTGTGGGCAATTGTATTTAGAAATGTTATGCATAACCTTTAAGGCATTTGTATTATATACGATATTTATTGCTGTGGAACAGATTATGCCCAAATGAAATGACTTAAAACAACTATCATTTATTATCTCACTGCGTCTGTGGGTCAGGAATTTGAAAGTGGCTTAGCTGGGTCATCTTGGCTGGATCTGTGTCTTTTCATGATATTCTAGGAAATAACACTTAAATGGTTTAATGTAAATTAATTTCTTGGAAGTCTATTTTTCTATTGACAAGTTGACATTAAATAATTGTAATTCAATCATAGATATTTTAGTATTTTTCCTACACACAGCACCACGTGAAGGCCTCAAAAGAATCCTGTGAATTCATTTTTCCAGACGAAAAAACTGAGACTTAAAAAAAAAGGAAGAAAAAACTGAAACTTAGATGGTTTAAGTGTCTTGCCTTGTATCATAGAACTACAGAAATGCGCAGAAATTTCATACCTCAAACAGTATCTTCTGTATAAGATCAGAACTTTCACAGAATATTTAAAACATTGTATAAAATGAAGTAGACAAAGAAAAAAAAGAGTGAGAGAGAAATGAATGTTCATTTACTGGACACTTAATGCGTGCATGATCTTACTTAAGTCTGTCCTCTTGTTTAATCAAGTCTACTTAAAATTGTTATTCCAAAAATGTGTCTTCACTGGTGTAAATTACAATCAAATATTTTCTAAATAAGCAAGAAACTCAAGTCACCAGAAATGCCAGAATTCTCTCCTCCATATATGAGTATTGAGGTCCAGGAGGGAAATTGTTATATTTTATTTTGATAATTTTATCCTCATTTTCCTATGGCTTTTTTTTTTTCCTTCTGCATACTCTCCTTTTTCATTGCAAGATCAAGTGTCTGTTATTTATACCTTTTCATAAAATGCCTACAGGGAGAAGTAATATCAGTCAAAATTTTTATTTCTTCTCCACGTTAGCATTGTGAGATATTTATATCTAACTGTGCCTATTCAAAGAGCAAAAATTAAAGGATTCAGAGAATGGTACATCAAATAGAACCTAAGACTTTAAATATTTAATGTGAAAAAAAAAAGATGATTAAACTACATTTAATTTCAGGTAGTACTTTCAACCCTCAAAGGTACAGACATCAGAGAAAGAAGAAACATTGGAAGCATAGTTTTTGTGAAACTATACTAGGCAAGGTTACTTGGGTGACTCACGTATGCAGTTTTAAATATATGTCAAGTGAAGCTGTGCACATTGTCTTTGCTCACACCATTAAACATTAAGCTGGCAGTGCAGTGGAAATAATTCAGGACTTAGAGTTTGAAAGAAATGGTTTCAGATTCTAGTTTCACCATTACTAATTATGTAACCATTGCAAACTTGTTCACCTGTCTGTGACTCTATTTATCTGTAAAATGGGAGTAAAACAGTGCTTATTTATTTTTCTTGGTTGTGATAAAGGGTAGAACAATGTAGATAACTTGTTTAATACAGAATAAAATCTTAAGAAATGAGTTTTAATTAGTCTTTGCTCCCATTTATTTATCTACGAATGGAAAATGCACTATTGTAAAAGATCTAGAAAGGAAAATGTTCCTCTATTTTCTAGCTACCCAGTTCTTATGCAGCCAGTACTCTGACCTCCCCATGCCTGTTCTTAGGTCAATTTACCTACAACCAATAAGACCTGAGGCTGGAAGCTGCTTTGAGGAACATGTTTCCTTCAGTACCAAGAAATAACTTCCTTTGTTTAAAGTTTAAGATGTCAAACTGGCTTATCTCACCTAGGTTTATAGGTAGTAGACTGGAAATTTTAGATATTTATTTGCTTGAGTGCAAAGAAGCCTTCCAAAATAAGTTCCCATTTAAAAATACTAAGGTCTCCATTTTTAGATAGATTGATAAAAATTGATAAATGTATGTTTGTGTTTCCAACATTTGCTTGCTGTAAGTTGATAGACAAGATAAATCCATTTAAATTTTATAAATATAAGGCTTTATTTGCTCACAGTCAGAAAAATACCCCATAAGAATATGTAAGTAATTCTTAATCAGTTTTTGAAATCCTTTTGTATAAACAGCTGCCAAAGAATAAATGATATGTTGATAGATCTTTATGGACTAATATTTATATAACTCACATGTGCTCAATCATGAACTGTGAGGAAATAGAAAGATAAACTTTCCACTGCCCCCCAAACTTATAAAAGACTGATTAATGTAAATCATCAAAGACTAGTTTATTTTAGCACTAGGAAACCTGGTAAAGTCTGGCCTGTTTGAAGATGCAAAATTTGAGAAACTTTAAAGGAATTTGCCCTCTCCCTGATTCCGTCAGGAAGTAGTCACTGACCAATGGGAACTCAGGTTAGTTCTATAATTGCTCATGTTTTAAATCCTTTGTTTATTCTGTACAGAAAGATCCTTTTACAAGGAGTGATTTTTGGCTTTTCTCTAAATCCTAACTCTATCGACTTCCTCTGCAGTTTTGGAGCTTGAAATGTACATTATAACAAGTCCACTCAGCTTTCTTTCTGCTAACTAGTGTTCAGAGTACACATTACCGTGGAGTTCACTCTGAAGCATGTTATACCACCGAAAATTTCATTATTCAAGATGCAAACTAGCTCAAACACTGTCACGGTCCTGACAATTCTGCACAATGTTGCTGTCAATATTCTCCTCGTATCTTCCCATCTTCTCTGCGGCTCTAATGCACTCTTCTCTCTACTTCTATGGGAACAACACTATGAAGCCTAATCATTCTGAAACAGAAATGTGGATCTTAGTCTGAGTCTTAACACTGGAATTACCTATAGCAAATCAATTATGAAGAATGAAATGAAGAAATGGAACTATAAATAAGGTCTGCTTTCTATTTTAAAAAGTCATATAAAGCAATCGAAGTTCTTGATAATCTTAAATGCTTACTACATTTCTTAGAATACTAATTTCTGAAGACCTTATTTATCAACATTTCACCCACATCCCAGCACCATGGCTGGCATATAAGAGGGACTGAAATGAATTGAAATTATTCATGACCCAAAGCTAATTCTATTTCTAAAATGACAAAAAACCCAAAGTTCATAGAAATCTAGTGTAAATCTAATTTCTGTTTTGGTACCAGGACTGGCAAGGTGTTTGGAATGAGCCTCCTGATAAAAACAACCAAAAATGCCTCACACAATGTAAAAAGTAACCTTCTTAGAAACATTGTTGAAATAATAAAAGAGGAAAGAATGATCAGGCCAAATTTAAGTATAACTGGAATTAGATATTTAATCTGAGCACAGAAGCCAATTTTGCTATGTGTTTACTGCATTTGACTTTAAGTTTTTGAAATCCTGGTTTAGGGTACAAAGGGCAAAGGACAGGCCTGCATAAACCTACAGACTAATAGGAATCCTCTCTTCATGAATCTGGTACCATGTGGAGTACCTCCCCAGAATATGGGAAAACTAGGGACAAAGCTGCACCACACCTATCTACCCTGAGGAACAATAAGGAATGCTGCCTGGAAAATGAGCAAAAGATGGTTTCATAAGAAAAAGTCTCAAATGTTTGAAAACAAATGATTTTAATATCATACACACACTTTCACAGAGGAGAAGAAAAGGGAATACTCCTGACTCATTTTTTTTTTTTGAGAGTCTCACTTTGTCACCCTTGGTAGAGTGCTGTGCCATCACAGCTCACAGCAACCTCAAACTCTTGGGCTCAAGCGATCCTCTTGCTTCTGTTTTTCATGTTTAGTAGAGATGGGGGTCTCACTCTTGCTCAGGCTGGTCTCAAACTTGTGAGCTCAGGTAATTCACTCACCTCAGACTTCCAAAGTGTGTGAGCCACCATGCCCAAGTCCTGGCTCAGTTTTATGCTATGAGATACGTGGTACAGAAACTTGAGGAAAAGGTACAAGAAGAGAGATTTATAGGCCAACCTCACTCATGAATGTTGATATGAGAATTTTAGACATAATGACAGCAAACGAAATCTGAAATGTATAAAAAGAATAATACACTTGGAGCAAGCTAATTTAATATTGCAAAGTCAGCAATAACGTAATTTATTTACAGCAATAATGTAAATTACTATGCTACCGTAAGAAAGAAAATTCATATAATCATTTAATGAAAGAAAGCACTTGATAAAATTGAATAGACAGGCACACTAAAAACAAGGAAAAAATCCTCTTGCAACCTGAAAATAGAAGGAATTTTTTCAAGCTGGTAAAAAGAGACACTTCAAAAGCTTTCTTTCTTTCTTTTTTTTAAATATGGAACGCTTCACAAATTTGCGTGTCATCCTTGTGCAGGGGCCATGCTAATCTGCTAATCACCTCTGTATCATTCCAATTTTAGTATATGTGCTGCTGAAGCGAGCACTTCAAAAGCTTTCTGTGTGACATGAGGATACTCTACATGCCTATTCAACATTGTGTTGTAGGGCTTCACCTCTGTAGCAAAGTAAATAATATAAATAAAATATATTGGAATTTTACAGAATGAAACAGAATTATATAGAAAAATGGTCACTTTTTGCAAATGATGTGCTTGTGTTTATAGATAATATAATACTATCCATAATGAAATGTATGGGAAATGATGAGAATGTCAAGTTTTCTGAGTACTAATTCCTAATCACAAAATTAATTCCATATCTATTTAACAGGAATAAACATTGTAAATGTGAATTCTTAATACCATTTTCAATAGAATTAAAAATATCTGGGAATAAATTTAACAAGTATTTATGCAAACAACACAGAAAAATTCATAGCTTTAAGGTAAGAAATACAAGAAAACCAATAAATGGGAAGATATACATTTTAATGAATTAAAAAACAATATTGTCAATATATCGATTCTACCCAAATTTTTGTGTAGAGCCAATGGGATACATGTGGAAACTCAAATAGTGTTTTTGTAAAATATAAAATGTTTCTAAAATTTTTATGAAGGAGGAAAATGGTAAGGAGTGACAATTTTCTCATAGAAAAGAACAAGTTGCAGAAATTGACTAGATATTAAAGCTTATTATAAAAACTATGGTAATCAACAATGTATAGGATTGGTGTTTGGATTATCGCAAGGATACATGTCAAATATATTAAGTATAGAGTATAAATGTCTTAATACAATAATTAAGTAAATGAGGTGAAAGCTATATTAACTAGTTTGATGTAAGCATTCCAAATTGTGTGTAAAATCAGCACATTGTACCCCATAAAAGCATTATTGCATACATGATCTATGTGTATATGACTTAATAAAAAAATACACCAAAGAGAATAGAGAACGTAGAAAAAGACCAACTCCTATATGGGTACTTAATATAGGAAGAAAGAGACATTCATTGGTTGGTTGTGGTGGTTTAAGCTTGCAATCTTAGCACTCTGGGAGGCCAAGGTGGAAGGATTGCCTGAGATCAAGAGTTCAAGACCAGCCTGAACAAGAGCAAGACCTCAACTCTACTAAAAATAGAAAAATTAGCTGGACTTTGTTACTGGCACTTGTAGTCCAAGCTACTCTGGAGGTTGAGGCAGGAGGATAGCTTGAACCCAAGAGTTTGAGGTTGCTGTGAGCTGGGCTGATGCCATGACACTCTAGCCTGGGCAACAGAATGAGGCTTTGTTTTAAAAATGAGAGAGAGAAAGAGAGAGAGATTTGTTGACATTTATGAAGAATAGACTCTTCCAAAAGTGATGCTCAAAATTGGAATCCATGGATAAGAAATAAAAATTAGAAGCAAAACAAGAATATCCTGTCTCACCACTCCCATTCAGCATTGTTCTCTAAGTCTTAGTTTAATTAAGGCAAGAAAAAGAATCAAAAAGTATACAGTTTGAAAAGAAAAACGAAATTAGCTCTATTTGTAGATGACATGATTGTCTATACAGAAAACATAAAGTAATATTAAAAACAAAACAAAATAGCAGAACTCCTGGATTTACAAAGAAATTTAGCAAGGGCTCATAAACAAGGTCAATGTACAGTTGTCAGTGGCTTTCCTATATGAAAACAATCAAGAATTTGAATTTCAATTAGGAAATATGAGTTATGTATAATAACACTGAAAGACTGAAGTACTTAGACACAAGTCTAATAAAATAGGTAGAGAATATACACAAAAATCTAGAAAACACCAATGAAAAATACTAAAGAAGATACAAATATTTAGAGAGACAATCTCTGTTCATAGATTGGAAGACTCGATAAAGTTAAAATACCAATTCTTCCCAGTGTTATCTAAAGATTTAAAGCAATCTCACTAAAAATCCCAGTAAGCTTTTTGATTTTTTAAGTAGGTTTAAAAAAAAATCTTTCTAACAGGAATATACAATGTTGATTACATAATTTGCTTCATTATTTTAAGTCAAAGTCATAAGTATGCCCTTCACCCAGAATTTATGTATTGTACCAGTTAGGTGTGAATTAAACCAGCCCCTCCTTTCCCTCCCACCTACTTGATTCCCACTGACTTTTACTTCCATATGAGCAAGTGTTGATCTACTACTTCCAATTTAGTATTGAGTGTGTGTGGTGTTTATTTTTACATTCCTGTGAAACTTTACTTATAAGAATGGAATCTTGTTCCATGCAGTTTGTTACAAAAGATAATAGGTGATCATTTTTCAATGGCCCAGTAGTATTCCATGCACTACTGTACATGTACTATTGTGATATTGCATATACCATGTACTCATGTATTGATACGTACCTAGGTGTTTCCATAGCCTTGCAATTGTGAATTGTGCTCCTATAAACATTTGAGTGCAAGGGTCTTTTTTATAAAATGTCTTTTTTTTCCTTTGGATAACTACCTAGTAGCGGGATTGGTGGATAACTACCTAGTAGAGGGATTGGTGGATAACTACCTAGTAGAGGGATTGGTGGATCAAACAGTAAGCCTAGTTTTAGTTCTTTGAGGTATCTCCATACTACTTTCTATAGAGAATCAAGAATTTACATTTTAGTTAGGAAATCTGAATTATTTATAATAACATCAAAAGATAGTATTTGTTTGTACCAGTTTGCAGTCTGACTAACAGTGTATAAGTGTTCCTTTCTTTCCACATGCATGCCAACACTTCTTTGGAGACATTTTGATAAGAATCATTCTCATTGGGTGGCGCCTGTGGCTCAAGGAGTAGGGTGCTGGCCCCATATACCGGGGGTGGCAGGTTAAAGCCCTGCCCCCAGCCAAAACTTAAAAAAAAAAGAAGAACCATTCTCATTAGAGTTAGGTGATATCTCACTGAGGTTTTGATTTGCATTTCCCTAATGATCAGACCATATTTTCATGTATTTCTTCTTCATTAAATTCTCTTTTCTTTTTCTTTTTCTTTTCTTTTTTTTTTTTTTTGAGACAAAGTCTTAAGCTGTCACCCTGGGTAGAGTGCTGTGTCATCACAACTCACAGCAACCTCAAACTCTTGGGCTTAAGCGATTCTCTTGACTCAGCCTCCCAAGTAGCTGGGACTATAGGTGATTTGCATTTCCCTAGTGATTAGACCATATTTTCATGTATATGTTGTCCATTAAATTATCTTTTTTTTTTTTTTTTTGTGAGATAGAGTCTCAAACTGTCACCCTGGGTAGAGTGCCATGATGTCATAGCTCACAGTAACCTCAAACTCTTGGGCTTAAGCAATTCTCTTGCCTCAGCCTCCCAAGTAGCTTGCCTGCCACAATGTCCACTTATTTTTTTTTGTTGTTGTTGTAGTTGTCATTGTTTTAGTTGGTCCAAGCCAGGTTCAAACCCGTCAGCTTCAGTGTATGTGGCTGGTGCCCTACCTACTGAGCTACGGGCACCGCCCCATTAAATTATCTTACTTTGAAACATTTCTGTTCACATATTTTGCCAACTTTTATAATGGGATTATTTAATTTTTTTTCTTGCTGGATTGCTTGAGTTCTTTGTAGATCCCAGTTATCAGACCGTTATTAGATGTATAGCATCCAGATTTTTCTCCCATTCTGTAGGTTGGGAGAAACCTAACCTATTTATTCTATTTATTCTGTTAATTGTGCCCTTAGAAGTGCAGAAAATTTTTACTTTGTTAGGTCCTATTTATCATTGTTGCTGTGATTGCTTTGGGGGTCTTCATCAAATCTTTCCTTATGCCTATTTTTTTTTTATTGTTGGGGATTCACTGAGGGTACAATAAGCCGGGTTACACTGATTGCATTTGTTAGGTAAAGTCCCTCTTGCAAAGGGACTTTTTTTGTTAGGTAAAGTCCCTCTTGCAAAGTCTCCAAGGTCCCACACCTCTCCCTCCTTCTCTGTCTCTGCTTTTCCTCCCCCCCATGACCTTAATTGTTGTTAATTGTCCTCATATCAAAATTGAGTACATAGGATTCATGCTTCTCCATTCTTGTGATGCTTTACTAAGAATAATGTCTTCCACTTCCATCCAGGTTAATACGAAGGATGTAAAGTCTCCATTTTTTTAAATAGCTAAATAGTATTCCACAGTGTACATATACCACAGCTTGTTAATCCATTCCTGGGTTGGTGGGCATTTAGGCTGTTTCCACATTTTGGCGATTGTAAATTGAGCTGCAATAAACAGTCTAGTACAAGTGTCCTTATGATAAAAGGATTTTTTTCCTTCTGGGTAGATGCCCAGTAATGGGATTGCAGGATCAAATGGGAGGTCTAGCTTGAGTGCTTTGAGGTTTCTCTGTACTTCCTTCCAGAAAGGTTGTACTAGTTTGCAGTCCCACCAGCAGTGTAAAAGTGTTCCCTTCTCTCCACATCCACGCCAGCATCTGCAGTTTTGAGATTTTGTGATGTGGGCTATTCACGCTGGGGTTAGATGGTATCTCAGGGTGGTTTTAATTTGTATTTCTCTAAAAGATAGGGATGATGAACATTTTTTCATATGTTTGTTAGCCATTCGTCTATCTTCTTTAGAGAAGGTTCTATTCATGTCTCTTGCCCATTGATATATGGGATTGTTGGCTTTTTTCATGTGGATTAATGTGAGTTCTCTATAGATCCTAGTTATCAAGCTTTTGTCTGATTCAAAATATGCAAATATCCTTTCCCATTGTGTAGGTTGTCTCTTTGCTTTGGTTGTTGTCTCCTTTGCTGTACAGAAGCTTTTCAGTTTAATTAAGTCCCATTTGTTTATTTTTGTTGTTGCAATTGCCACGTGAAGTCTTTCCCCAGGCCAATATCTTCCAGTGTTTTTCCTATGCTTCCTATGCCTATTTTTATGAGTTTTTCCAACATTTTCTTCAAGAATTATTATAGTTTCATGCCTTAGGTTTAAGTCATTTATCCATTGTGAATTAATTTTTGTGAGTGATGAGAGGTGAGGAATCTCAGTCTTTTACATGTGGCTATCCAGTTTTCCCAGCATCATTTATTGACTAGGCATTCTTTTCCCTAGTGTATGTTTTTATCTGTTTTGTCAAAATCAGATGAGAATATGAGGATTGTTTCATCTCTGGGTTCTTTGTCCAGATCTGTAGGTCTATGTCTCTGTTTTTTTGCCAGTACCTTACTGTTTTGTTTACTATAACCTTGTAGTATAGCTTGAAATCTGGTACAGTGATGCCTCCTGCTTTGTTCTTTTTACATAAGGTTGTATTGGAAAATCAGGGTCTTTTATGGTTCCATATGAAGTATAGAAGTACTTTTTCTAAATTTGGGAAAAATGGCATTGGTATTTTAATAGGGATTGCATTGAATCTGTAAGTCACTTTGGTTAGTATGGCCATTTTAACAATGTTTAATTCTTCCAATACATGAGCATTTGTTTTTTCCACCTGTTTATGTTCTCTGTGATTTCCTTCCTGAGTGTTTCATAGTTCTCCCTATAGAGGTCTTTTACCTCCTTAGTTAAATATATTCCTGGGTATTTTATTTTCTTTGTTGCTACTGTGAAAGTTGTTGCATCTTGATTAGATTCTGATTTTGACCATTGGTGTGTAGGAGTGATACTGAATTGTGCACATTGACTTTGTAACCTGAGACTTTTTATAATTATTATTATTATTGCCAGGGCCAGGTTTTAACTCAACATCTCTGGTATATGGGGCTGGTGCCCTACTCCTTTCAGCCACCTGCGTTGCCCTAACTTGAGACTTTTATGAATTTATTAATCAATTCCAGGGGTCTCTTGATTGTATTGGTGGGGGTTTCTAGATATTGTCAGCAAAGAGCAATATTTTGACCTCTTTTTTTTCCAGCTGGATACACTTAATTTCTGTCGCTTGTCTGATTGGTCTGGCTGGAATTTCCAGCACTATGTCAAATGGATGTGGAAGTAGTGAGCATCCTTGTCTGTTTCTAGTTCTTAATGCTATCAATTTTTACCCAATCAGTATGATGTTGGCTGTGGATTTCTCATAAATGGCCTTTATAATTTTGAAGTATGTCCCATCTAAGCATTTTTTTTAGTGATTGCTTGTTTGAGAAAGTCTTTATTTCTCCCTCACATAAGAAACTTAATTTTCCAGGATGCAAAATTCTAGGTTGGCCATTACTTTGTTTTAAAAGACTGAGGATGGGTCCCCAATCCCTTTTAGCTTGTAAGGTTTCACTTGCAATGTCTGCAGTTAGTTTGATTGATTTTCCTTTGTGAGTTACCCACTATTTTTTACCTTACTACTCCTCGGAGTGCATCTTTTGTGTTTACTTTGGCCACCCTAAGTTTATGTGTTGTGGTGACTACCTCTTTACAATGAATCTCTCAGGAGTCTTGTGTGCTTCTTATACCTGGATATCTAGATTTCTACAAGGCTAGGGAAATTTTTCCTCAATAATTTCTTCAAATAAATTATCCAACCCTTGTGTATTTTCTTCTTTACCTTCAGGGATGCCTATGATTCTTATATCTGGCTTCTTAACATTCCACATTTCTTATAGGCTTTGTCATTCCTCTTCTTTCTCTGTTATCACCTTTGACTCGTTCAGCACCAAGGTATTATCTTCAAGTTCTGACATTCTTTCTTTTGCCTGATAAAGCCTCTTCTTATGACTTTCCATTGTACTTTGTAATTCCGTGAATGAACTTTTCATTTCCAGAAGTTATGTTTGGTTTATTTATACTTTAACTTGTTTAGAGAATTTTTTATTCATTTCCTTCATCTTCATTGTCTTTGCGACCTCTTTGTATTGTGTTTCTATTTTCTCTTGAATTTCTTTGAGCTTCCTTAATATTCATGTTCAACATTTTTCCTCTGTCATTTTAATCATTTCGTTCAGTCTGGTCTCCATCATTAATGAGTTTTTGTTTTCTTTATCTTGTGATAGTTCACTTTGATTTTCTATGTTTGCAGTGTTTTTTAACTAATTCCTTCTCATCTGGCTTCTCAATCACAAGATAGTGGTATTGGGGCTGGCTTGCAGGTCTTTCTCCAAGACCTCAAAGATCAGTCTATGCTTTTCATTATAAACAGTTCTGGTTCTGAGTTTCCTTTTGGAAGCTCTAGCAGATTTGATGACTCTCTTAGGAAACGTCTGACTTGTCTTCTCCTTTTCCCAACAAGGAGTGGTGAGGTAGGTCCCCCAGATTAGTCTCTGAGATGGTGGGTGAAATTAATGGGTTTGAATCCAACTCTCCCTGCTTGTTTGAGTTGGAAGGCACTAAGAAGTGGAGATTTCTCCCATCTTTGAATGCGGTTTGTGTAGAAAACCAGCTGTCAAGGAGTTTTTTTGTACTTGAGGTAAGCTCTGGTACCCCAATGGGGCACACAGATGCCTCAAATTTTAGGAGGGCCCCTGTATCTCCTAGGGAGTTGCTTGATTTCTACTTTCCCTGAGGTGGGGTGGCACAGGACAGATTGAGACTAGGTTGCTAGATCCTGCAAGGATTTCATTGTGCCTCATTGGGCTTCAGAGTTTGCCTATTCAGCTGCTAGGGGGAGATGCTGAGTTAAGGAGAACCTCTCCAAGCCTGGAGATCTGCCGGTGAGGGAGGGGACTTAATTGTGTGATTGTCAAGGCCCCAAGCCAGACTTTTCCCATGTAAGTCCACTAGCCTTGTTTCTCTACAGGGTAGGACATTTGTTCTGTTATTTGCTCCCTGGAACTCCACAGCACTCTCCCCTGTGACCAGTCCACACCATTTCTTTTTCACCCAAAACTGGCTCTTGAACTATCCCAGTGTTCAACTGTCTGACATGGTGTGTGTTTCTCCATGTGATGCCGGTGGTAGTGGGCTCTCCAGGGTGCACTCCTGTCCCACCACTAGACCTGTAAGAAAGAGGTAGGCCCTATCCACAGAGGTCTTCGCCAGAGTCATTTTGCGCCCAGAGGATAGGCAACAGGTCAGGAGTCTCTTGGAACAAGTACTCCCTATTGCTGTGGGTGTTTGGAGGAGCTGCTGCAAGAGTTGATGCATTCAGTTGCCATGGGAACCAGGGGCTAAGCAAATTCAGTCTGATTGCCCCAATTTTCTCCAATATGGTGGTTGGGTTCTCCCACAGGGGTAGGCATAGGGGCCATGCTCATGGATTGTGTGCCCCTCTGCACTTCCTCATTGACTTTGGCCATGAGGGCTCACTTGCCACTCGTGCCTGGAAATGGGACCTCTCCCTTATGTTTCCCATGACCAGAAGGCACTGGGTTTGGCCTGCCTGTCTTACCCACCAGCAGGTGATCCTGCCAGGTGTCTGTGGGCAGGAAGATCACATACTGCAGCTGTTCCACAGGCCCATCCAGAAACACATTCCTGTCTGTAAGGCAGGCCTCTTGGCACAGGGCACCCTAGTAGCTGCTATCATCCAGCCGGGGTCTGTGGTCTCCCTGTGCCTCTTTGGTGTCTGGGGGCACCAGGTCCTGCCTGCCTGTTGGAGCCACCCGTGGGTGATCCTGTGATGTTCCACCTGCAAGCCCACAAAGTTCCATCTTCATCTGGGACAGTGTGACAAGCTATGTCTCTAGTTGGTCATCTTGGCGGCACCTCACCTTTTTAAAAACAATATATCAATCTCCATGAACTGAATCTGGAATTTCAGAAAATTTCTGTATATGGGAAGAAATACTCGAATAGCTGAAACAATTCCGACAAAAAAGAACATTGTTGGAAGACTCAGATTACCCAATTCTAAGATTTGCTATGAAGCTACAGTAATCAAGGCATTGTGTTATTGGAAAAAGGACAGACATATAGAAGATTTTTTGGAACCAAAATCTACATTTAGTGTTTGCTGTATAACAAGTTACCACAAATTTAGCAGCTTAAAACAGCATCTGCTTATTAGCTTAGAATTTGTGGGTCGGAAGTCCAGGCACAGAATGGCTGAGTTCTCTGTTACGGGTCAGATAAGGCTAGAATCAAGATGTCAGTCAGGCTGTGTTCGCATCAGGAGCTCAGGGTTCTTTTCTAAGCTCATATGGTTGTGGTGGAATTCAGGTTTCTTACAGTTTAAGACCAAATCCTTATTTCCTTGCTAGTTTTCAGCTGGCAGCCTCTCTCAGCTCCTACAGGCTCTTGCATTCCTTTCCTTGTGGTCAATCCATCTTCAGGGTCAATAATGGAGACTTTCCCTTGCATCAAATTCCTTTTGCTTTTTGAATCTTTTTTTTTTCTAACTAGGAAGAGCACCTTTTCTGGACCCAACTGATTAGGTCTGACTCACTGTTTTAAACTTAATTTTGTCCTCCGCACCTCCAAATATATATGTCTAAGCCCTAACCCAGTAATACAACTATTTTTGAGTATAGAGCCTTTGAGAAAGTAATTAAGATTTCATGGGATCATAAGATTTGGGTTCTAATCCAATAGGGTTCGTGTCCTTATAAGAAGAATAAGAAACCCCAGGGATGCTTACACACAGAGGAAAGGCCATGTGAGGATAAGGTGAGAAAGCTTCTAGTCAGGAAGAGAGGCCTCACCAGAAACTAACCCTGACAGTACCTTGATCTTAGACACCCAGCACCCAGAACTGTGAAAAAATAAATTTCTGTTGTTTAAGCCACCCAAATATACCAAAAATAATCTCCTTTTCTTAAATTATGGTATTTATTATAACCTAATCACAGGTAATTCTATTATATTCACAAATTTCTCTTACATTCAAGGTCTGGAGATTATACAAGGGAGTGGATCAATAGGGGTCTTTTTTTTTTTTGTCTACTGCTGTAGCTTCATTTGTAATAGCAACATAACTTGGAAATAATTCAAATGTCCATCAACAGTAGAATAAATAAAGTATATTGCATGCATGGGATAATACTCAGAGATAAAATGGAAGAACTATCGACATGCAACTTGGGTAAGTGGTGAGTGAAAGAAACCATTCTAAACAGGTTATATATTATTTTTTATTGTTTGGGATTCATTGAGGGTACAATAAACCAGGTCACATTGATTGCATTTGTTAGGTAAAGTTCCTCTTATAATTGTGTCTTGCCCCCAAAAGGTGTGGCACGCACCAAGGCCCCGTCACCCTCCCTCTTTCCCTCTCTCTGCTCTCCCCCCACACCGTGTCCTTAATTGTCCTCATATCAAAATTGAGTACATAGGATTCATGCTTCTCCATTCTTGTGTTGCTTTACTAAGAATAATGTGTTCCACTGCCATCCAGGTTAATACAAAGGATATAAAGTCTCCATTTTTTTTAATGGCTGAATAGTGGTTACATATTATTATGTATACTGTTCTCTCTATATTATATGCAACATTTACAAAATAGACAAAGCATTAAAGATGGAGAACACATCAGTGGTAGCTAAGGGTTTGGGTTTGGGGATTATTTGACTACAAATAGGCAGCATGAAGGGGATCTCTGTAGTGGTAGGACTGTTTTTTATCCTGATTGTGATGGTAGTTATACAAATTTATACATGTGTTAAAACTTGTAGAACTGTACAATGAAAAGTCAACTTTGTCAAATGATAGCTTGAATATAAAAATTAACTCTAACAATAACTTATAAATTTCATGAACCTGCAAAATAAGGATTTTGTAACTTTTTAACTTGTTGATAATAAAGATGAAAAATTTAAAGCCACAGTCTTGACACTGGAATTATTAAAATTCAGAGCATATCTGGTAATTTATGCACTGGATTAATAATTCAAAGGTCTTTTTTTAAACAACAAAATGCTAAATCTTTAAATGACATCCTCAGGAAATTGCTTCCATTCCTAGCCTCATTAAGATGTGGGCAAATTTGCCACACAAACAAAGGGTCACAAGTTTTAGCAAATTTTAATGAACTAAACCTAAAATTTGTTGCAATGTGTTAATCCAGCTAAGCATTCATGCTATTGCTACATTTCTGTTAGTTTCGACATCACTTTTACTCTACACAGAGATGCACTTTGTTTCAAAGCTAACATCAAATTGATAACTGCAAGTGACATATTGCTCTTAAATCAGGAAATTCATCACAAACAATGGCTCCAGCTAATGTACTAATGGGGAAATTAACTCTGCCAGCAACATGAAACAAAACCCAGGGCCTTTTGAGCAACCTAAAAATCAGCTGGTCTCCATTTCACTTGCATTTACCCTTGTTGCATTGGGACCTCTGGCTGGGGATCAGCTTATTGCTACTACTGTTATTGTAAGACTCCCAGTCTATGTCTATAATGAGGCGTGGATGATTGGAAGAGCCTGCAGTGTTTTCGAGACACCATTTTTCTTTCCTCCTGCACAGCATGAGAAGCAAAAATAGGGAATACTTGCTACTCTTATAAGGGTGAGTGTGGTAAAATCATGTCTTTGGCAGGAAAAAAAGCCTAAAACTAGCAACCAATGTGTCACGTAGAAGAGTTCCCAAGATATTGAAAGCATGGTCTTTAGTTTAAAGATTGCCACTTCCACCAATTTCTCCTGAACATCCACTAAGTCAGGGACTGCTACTCCCTGGAGGAGCTGGATCGGGAAGAAGGAATTTATATAGGGAGAGCCAGGAAATGGCAACAGGACCCCAAAGTTTACCGGATAAGGGACTGGACCACCCTTTTAGGTTTACAATGGCTCTTTCTCACTCAGTTCTGAATGATCAGTTTTGTCTATTTCCATTGATCAAATAGTGGCATCATTGCAAAAATTCACTTTACACATTGTTCTGTGATTATAGAAGAGCTGATATATTTTAGCATGGGTCTTATCTCTTTGGTGGAGAACATCAACATTTTCACAGAGCAAACGAAGAGAACACATTGAATTCAGAGGAGATTCTCTTATAAATGAGTGTGCCAATTTCTGCAGCATTGCCTCAGTGTAGGTTGAGTATAAATGGCCTTCAGTGGAGTATGTAAATAATTCATTAGGCAGGAAATGAGAATTGGCCATTTTACTATTAGAAACATAGTGAGATTCCTTTTTTCTTTATAAGAAAGCTTTTTATGACAGATGAAAATCAATCATCTGATCAAATGCCTTTTCTGCCTTTTGAAACAGCAGAGTGCTAATGCTTTTTGCCTGCTTCCTCTTCATAAACGTGAATTCCTTTTACACACATTTTATTGTTGGTGGAGAGCTACTATAACCCTGCCTTTGGAGTGATCAGGACTCTTGTCAAGGGTTCTTTAGAAATATAGCAGTGTGAGGCAAACGTGATAACCATTACACTACAGAAACTCCACAAGAGGCATAGAAGGAACATAGCCTTGCCTCCACCATAGCCTATGCCCCCAGAGCAATGTGGTTCACAGAAGGTTCCTGGCAATATCTTACAACAAAGTGTTAATAATGGCTGTCTCTGTATTTTGTGTTTTTTGAAATTTTTTTTGTGCTAATATACATTTTCAACAATGTGTAAATGATTTAAATATTAAATACCTTTAAAATAATTATTCAGATACTTTTAGATATTATCATAGATCTAAACTCTCTTTGGATCCAAGAGAGGCTCACCTTTTAGCAGGTCCTCTTCGAAATTGATAGCACTTTTTTTTTTTGGAGACAGAGTCTCGCTATGACACCCTTGGTAGAGTGCTGTGGCATCACAGCTCACAGCAACCTCAAAGTCTTGGGCTTAAGTAATTCTCTTGCCTCAGCCTTCCAAGTAGCTAGGACTACAGGCGCCCTCCACAATGTTCGGCTATTTTATTTCTTGTTGTTGTCATTGAAGTTGTCATTGTTGTTTAGCTGGCCTGAGCAGGGTTCAAACCCACCAGCCTCAGTGCATGTGGCTGGTGCCGTAATCACTGTGCTATGGGTACCAAGCCAAAATTGATAGCACTTTAACCAAATAATGTTTATTGATTAATCATGAGTATATAAGTAATGTAAGGATTTATCATGAGTGTGTAAGTAATGTAAGTAATTAGGAAACTTAGATGAGCTAGAAGAGTGAAAACAGATACTAATAACAATGGCAAAGTGTTTTCTTTGTGCCAGATCAGTTTTACATATTAAATGCATTAATTAATTTACCCTTCACCCAATCCCACATGGAGCTATGTCATTATCTCCATATAATAAATAAGAAAACAGGGGTCTTGAACAATTAGGTTACTTGGCTAAGTTAAAATAGATAGTTACAGATACAGCTAGGGTTTGAATCCAGGGGCATGTCTTAAATATGGACGTGTGTGTGTGTGTGCATGCGCGCACATTGGGCACACAACTTGTGGATGTGATCAATATATAACTTAAGGTTTCTAGCCCAAAGCTACTTTAATATCCAGTCCCAGGGTAAGTGCTATATTCTTTCCTGGCCACTCTATGGGTATTGTGGCATATTCTACTACTTCTTTTCTACATCTTTTTTTGCAATGGAACCTCTCAATATAATGAACTGATACCCAGTGTTGGAATCAAAATCTTCCCCATATCCATACCTCTCTAATCTACCCTGGATTTCATCAAATAACCAGAATTTTTGTCCATCAAAAGAAAATAAATTTTGTATTTTTTTTTATTTTGTATTCCTTTGTTTGTATTTATTTGAGCACCTTTTCATATGGGTTTTCTTTTAAAAATTTTATGGTAACTTTCTTTTTTTTTTTTTGCTTGCAGTTTTTGGCTGGGGCTGGGTTTGAACCTGCCACCTCTGGTATATGGGGTCAGCGCCCTACTCCTTTGAGCCACAGTTGCTGCCCTGGTAACTTTCTATAGTAAAGATGTTTCTCCTCTTTCATATCTGGTACACATATTTTCCCTGTTTTTTTACTTGTCTTTTGACTTAGACTTTGCTATTTTCTCCCACATAGACTATTATATTCAATCATTTTCTTAGGGGCTTCTGGTGGTGTCTTCAAATATAAAACATTCTTTGCCTTCAGTAAACATTTATTAAAGTAAGATGTGGGTGCTGATGTAGCTTGCAAACCAGTGGGAGAAGCAGAAATGATAAATGGTCATTTGGAGGTATGACAAGCACAGAACAAAGTGCTGTGGATTCACAAGGGAGTCGTCGTTACATCTGAGGACTCCGGGGGGTTTGATTGTTTCAAAGAATGTCTCACAGAACTGAAAATAGGTAGGGCTGAGCGTGGAGTGAAAGAAGTAATAGAAGGGGTAGCAAGAAATGAACTTCAAGAGTCAAGAAGAAGTGAAATTGTCAGATATCTTTTCCTTCCTGAAGGTTTGGATCTTGTGCCACAGTGATAAAAGAAAGGCCTCTCTCATGCACTTTCATCTCTTCTGGGCTCCTCACCTCCAACCTCCACGATGGTCTTTCCACCTATATAGTACTTTCTTAGATGCTCTCACCCTGAATCCTACATACAATATCCAGGTCTGGCTCCTGCACTGGAACTTTGGTGCATCTGTTCTTTAGATGTCAGCTTGGGTATCTTTACATGTCTATGCCTCAAGTGGAACAGCTGTTCCCCTCAGGCTATAGCAGTGGTTCTCAACCTTCTTAATGCTGTGATGTATTTTAACTGTTACAAAGGGGTCATGACCCACAGGTTGAGAACTGCTGTGCTATAGCATTCACCCTGGGCACAAGGCTTCTCAGTGATAAGATGCTGGACTATAATCATTGATTGAATAGGGTATGACTCCAGCTATAGGATAAACTATTTGACATCATGCACTTCTAACCTCCCAGTGCCTAGCAATGTCTGACAAATAGTATGCTACAGATGAATCTTTATTGAATGAGCATACAGATAAGTGAGTGAGTCAGTTAGTGGGTCAACCAGAATATAGTTTCCACTGAACCAAGGAGCCATTAACTTGAAAAGACAAGTAGTCCAAATGATATTACACTGCTGGAAGCCTACTGAATATTCTCTAAAAGATCATCCTTCCTGCAAAAAATGTGGCTCTTTTACTAAAGGATTGCAATATGCACAGCTAGCTATAATCAATAAAACATGGCCATGAGACTGCAGATACAAGGACATAACATTTGTGTCTTAGAAAGCCTACAAAAACTGGATCATTCAATGGTAGAGACAAACATCCAGGGAATGGCATGATTAGAACTGTACCAGAGGCAGTTAATGAGGTGAACAGAAATAATAGGGACCTGAATAAGAGAAATAGCAATAGAAATGGAACAAAAAATGGGATAGATTTTAACAATTTACAAATACTCATTGAACTCTGAAAGCACTAGTGTGAATACCAAGAGAAAAGAGTAGATTGGTAAATAATGCTTAGTCTCCAATTCTTCTACCTTCTGTCCTTGCTCTGTGTCCTGTAAGGCTGCTCTCTTGGGACAGTATCTCTGGAGCTCCCTTGTCCTGTATTGGTTTAGACCAATAGAGGTACCAGTAGGAGAGGGAGAAGGTGGAGTATTGATTTTCTCCCTACATCCCCACATCCCCAGAGTTGGACAGCAGATACATTCCTCTAAAGTCACAGTTCATTTTCAGCAGCCCCTAGGCCACATGCCCATGCCTCACCAGAGTCTGTTAACACCGTTTGTTTTCCATTATTTCCTACAATGGATGGTAAATCCTTTCAACTAAGGCTGGTGCTTGAGAACCTTATGTTTATTGGTTGGTTCATGAAATCTATTCAAGCCTGTCCCTTCCTTAAACTATGTTCAATTTGATCACTTGAGAGAGGCTTTATCTCTCCCGGGAGCTTATCATTCTCATTAATCCAAAGATGTGTTTTTTAAAAATAGACAATACAAGTTATGCAAATGGTGCTGTCATTAATAGATGTCGTTTTAAATTATTCATTAGTAACTGAGACAGAGAGAACACACTAAATACATTTTACTTATAATTGTGTTAGAAAACAAATCTGTGAACAAAAGGAGCAGATTCAGAATTCCCTAATTCTATACTCATTGCTCTGTATCAAGGGATCACCCACGACTGGACATCCTAAATTTTGAAGCTCCAAGAACATCTTTACATTTAATTTCTTTTTATCCACATGAATAACCAATTGCTAAGTCTATCATCTTTCTCCATGGCAATGCCAGATTTTATGCCAAGTGCCTTGTCCAGGTCTGGATTTTGGCTCTCTCTAAATCACAGCATAGCAAGTCTTGAATTTTCAATTACTTCCCATTTATCATGTTAGATGTGTTGTGTTGCTACTCACAAAAGTCCAAGAGCACCCTTGGGGTAGAAATAAATTTGCGACTAACTTTCAACATTTTACCTATAATTCAGTGTTAATAATATTTTTGTCCTTATTTTTCTGTTAATCCCTCGAAATGAAATCCCCCCTTTCAATTTAACAACTTTGAATAAATCAGCCCCAATTTGTGGGTGTAATCTCCAATGTTTTCCCAGAAACCATATTCATCTGTTTCTTTGATGGATGTAGTTCTGTACCCAGACTCATAAACTCCAGAATATTTTGAAGGAATTAATGGTAGTTTAGTACAACCATTAACCTATTTTTACTTATTAAAAGTATTTTTAAAATATTTCAAATTGTATATAAAACCAGTGCATGGTGCCCCACTATTGCATTAATGTACACAGCTATGACTTAATTTTAAAAAAGTATTTTTAAAGCAGTTTTAGGTTCTTGGCAAAATTGCACACATGTACAGACTTCCCTATCATCAACATCTTCCATCAGAGTTTATACTTGTTACAATCAAAGAACCTATCTTGACACATCATAATCCCCCAAAGCCCTTAGTTTTCTTAGGGCTTACTCTTGATATTGTACATGTTGTGGGTTTAGACCAGTGGTTCTCAACCTTCCTAAGGCCGCAACCCTTTAATACAGTTCCTCAGGTTGTGGTGACCCCCAACCATAAAATTATTTTTGCTGCTACTTCATAACTATAATTTTGCTACTGTTATTAATCATAATGTAAATATCTGATGTGCAGGATGGTCTTAGGTGACCCCTGTGAAAGAGTAGTTTGACCCCAAAAGGGGTTGCAACCCACAGGTTGAGAATCACTGCTATATCCCCTCAATTCCTTCCTACAATAAAGCAGACTCCAAATATTATCCATGTTCAGATTTTTGTGGGGACATAAGTTTTCAACTACTTTGGGCAAACACCAAGACACATGACTATTGGATTGTATGATATGAGCAGGTTAACTTTTGTAAGAAATTGCCAAATTATCTTCCCTGGTGGCTGTTCCATTTTGCATTCCTTCCAGCAGTAAGTGAGTGTTCCTTTTGCTCTACATCCTTGCCAGCATTTGGTGTTGTCCATGTTCTAGATTTTAGCCATTGTAATAGATGTACAGAGATTGTTAGAATTTTTACTGTTTTTCCCATTTAGCTTGAGCTAATTAACCTCAAATTTTCCAACTAATAGAATTGGCACTCCACCTACGACTTGCTGCCTAGGGCTACCTATGAAGGAGAATGCCTCTGTGGGTATAAATCCGAGGAGGAAGTAGTCAAAACTTGTACGCCAAAAGGGGGGTCACTACTAGTAGTTCTAATTTCAGACACGCTGTGCCAGAAGAAATGAGCCCAAATTGAGGCATAAGGAGAACAGAGAGGAGAAGTCTGGGGATACAAATCAAGAATGCATCCTGGAACTTAGGAGGCTGAGGCAAGAGGAACTCTAAAGCCCCAGAGTTTGAGGTTGCTGTGAACTATGATGCCATGGCACTCTACACAGGGCAACAGACTGAGACTGTGTAAAATACATCCTGGAATTGTTAGGCAGAGGCAGAAGCAAAGAGAAAGGTAAGAAAGGAAATGAAATATATTGTGTGTAATGAAACAAGTTTTCAATTCTGTGTATTTCCCTGTTGTGCTTCATCAACTGAAGGTGGAGCGGTAAAGAGGCTGTCCTCTCATCTGGCTCTTCTGTGAGGTGCTTCTCAGTCAGTGCTTCCTTAGATCTACCTATTAAAAAGCTACTGGAGAGGGAATATAGTCTGTATCCCCACAGATGTTGCAGAAGACCTTAGGAGTACAAAATTGCCTGGACCACACACTGAAACTTAGGATTCCTTCTCCAATGACTGGAGTTAGCTAGGGGTGGAAAGGAGTAGGACTGGATACAGCTATCTGTGAGGAATTAGAGAAGGTCCGTCAGGACTTAACTGATGAAAGGAAAATGGCATACAATATATGAAACTAGGGCAGAAGGCTCTTCTTTTGTGTGAAACTCAAATGCAGGGAGTCTACAGCTTTGGGCACACATAATACATCAGTTGTAAAACTCAGAGAAGTAAGATATTTGCCAGGTCTGGGTATGAGACCAATATGTTATCAGACTTGGTTAATATTTAATCTAAATCAGAAGCTAGATGTGACTGAGTCTACAATTTGAGCAATCACATATGTGCACCTGAATGAAGCTCTGGTAAGATAGGGAAGAACACTGTTGACTTAAGGAGCACACAGTGGATAGAATGGTGATGGCTCAATATTCATTGGTAAACCAAATGGACACTAGCAATTTAATCACAATGAAAACTCATTAATTTTTGATGGCTTGAGAAAATGCACCTTTACTGGAAATTGTCCTTTATTTCTATTTTCTGCTTGAATCTCACATTTTGTCTTTTGGCATGTTAAACTTGGGAATCCCCAAATGTTTTTCTTTGGAAAGGATTTGAGTGTCTCTGGCCAGATGGGAAATTGTACCATCTGGTGTTATCACTGCATGCATCGTAAGTCTAGATACCATAAGGGCAACTGGCCAACTGCCCAGAAAACACCACCAGTTCTATAGATTTGCTAAGGGTTTTCAAGAGCTTCTCTTCATCAGGGGAATTTGTTTTCAAGCAGAACACTGCTCTAATTTGCTTAGAAGAAGAAAAAATAATTAAAGGAGTGTGTGGGGGGGAAGCCAAAATAAAAATGTGGTGTTTATTTTTTACTATACATCTCTAACTACCCTTCCAACTTCCTACAGTTATAGTAGTTCCTTCCTCCCCTTATTTGTGATTTCAATTTCTGTGGTTTTAGTTACCCATGGCCAACTGGGAGGCGAAATTATTAAATGGAAAATTCCATAAGTAAACAATTCATAAGCTTTAAGTTGCCTGTTTTCTGTATAGCACGAAATCTCATGCTGTCCCGCTCCTTCTGGTCCTGAAGGTGAATCCTCCCTCTGTCCAGTGACTCCACACTGTCTACGCTCCCCACCCATTAGTTACTCAGGAAGCCAACTGTCTCAGTTTTCAGATCAACTGCCACAGTATTAAAGAATGTGTGTTCAAGCTGTCCCCCCTTGTTTTACTTAATTGGGGCCCCAAAGCACATGAGTTAATGATAATAGTAATTCACATATGCCAAAGAGAAGAAGTGCTTCCTTTATGTGAAAAGGTAAAAGTTCTCTACTTAAAGGAAACAAATTGTATGCTGAGGTTGCTGAAATTTATGGTAAAAACAAATGTCATGAAATTGTGAAGAAGAAAAAGGAAATTTGTACTAGTTTTGCTGTCACTCTTCAAACTGCACAAGTTATGGCGACAACGAGTGATAAGTACTTAGTAAAGATGAAAAAGGCATTAGGTTTGAGGGTGGAAAACATGAACTGAGATATATTCTGATTCATAGCAATTAGCTTTGGTACTTACTATCTGTAGTTTTAGGAACTCACCAAGGGTCTCAGAAGGCAACCCCCAAGGAAAAGGCAAGAGTACTATATTAATGTCAATAGTGGGACCTCAAAAGGACCAAACTTCCTATAAAAATCTGAACATTATAGCCTTGTATGTATATGGTGTATCTTTTTCTTATATAATATAATATTTATTTTTTCCAACTAAGGAGATTCCTTATGCAAGGCTGTCTCAGAATTGTATCAGGGTATATCTCCCTGGATGTGTAGTGTACTAAAGAAAAATTGCTTCCTTTACTTTCTCACCTGAGTAATTCTCAAGGGGTATAAAAACAAATAGCTACAACTACAATGAAAAAGAAGTCTAATGACTGCAGGAGAAATGTCACTAATGGAACTATTGTTGTTAAGTCATCTTAAGAGAAATGCTTGTTCAGTGACCTATAGGCACTTTGAGTCTTGAAAGAAACAGGTCTTGAGATTCTGGTACTTAGCTTAGCCTGGCATTTAAGAGATGGGCCCCTCAAATGAAAGATCTACCCCAAATTCATGGACAGTGACCACATCTTTAACTTTGTTAACAACTAATACAGAAATTGACACAAAGCAGTTCAAAGAGCAGTTGAACAGACTATTTCCTTATCTATTCCTACCTCACTCCTAGCTCTTTTTGTTTTTACTTTTCTTGCCCAAAAAGCATGTTTATTTTATCACTTATTTGCCTTACTGTTTTTCCTTCTATATATACTCCCCAATTTCCAAATTCTCAACCAACTTTTCCCCACGTAAGCTTCAACTTTCTCTTTATGATTGACACACTTATGACACCCCTAGTTAACATCATCCTGGACGTGGTAAGTTTCCAAATATATTCTTTTCTGCATATGTTTCTTTCTTGTCTGGATTAATAGTTCCTAAAGAAAATTTAATTTTTGTGATATAATTGAGTAAAGAAGATAAATTATGGTTTATTATCAAAAAATCCTCTTTTTGTGATAGAACTCAACTGAAATTGCACAAATATAATTGAAGTCAACTTTGAAACTCAATGTTACTTATTAAAACTAACTCTTAGAGTGGACACATAATGAAAAAACCAATAATTTTTAATGGCCAGCAATCTATGCCAGGGTATTCTTAATAATTTTTTATTTAAGCCTAAATACATATCTGTTGGGGGTGGAGTTATATAGATAACATGAGTTGCAACAATCATGAATCAGAACAATTTCCTTTGGCAATTTCCTTAATTTCAACATAGGTAAATTCAAACAATTATCCAGAAGTGTTTGTATCTTGCTACATGTTACAAATAGCATATAAAACAGAAGTTGTAGCACTACATGTGGGACAATGTCAACCAAGATTATCTTTCACTTAGTACTGTATCAAAATTCAAGCTTTTTGGTCACAATCAGGTAAATATAGGCAACTTGGTATGCGCTTCACTCTTTCTTCAGTCTTTTAATTATATACTAATTCAAAAAGATTAGTAAGTCTTAAATCCATTTCTTTTTCCCATATAGGAGACTTTCGTACATATTGCATGTAATGTCAGTAAGAATATTGTAACTCCCTTCTTATAAGTGAAGTTTTTCCACAAATTTCTCATTTGTGGAAAGATTATTTCTTTCTTTGTCTTTGAGTAGTTTTTTTTTTTATTTAGAAAACTTTTTTTTTATTGTTAAATCATAGCTGTGTACATTAGTGCAATCAAGGGGTACAATATGCTGGTTTCATATACAATCTGAAATATTCTCATCAAACTGTTCAATGAAGCCTTCATGGAATTTTCTTACTTATTGTATGTAGACATTTGTATTCTGCCTTCAGTAAGTTTCGCCTGTACCCAACCCCAAACCCAGCAGAAGAAAAGAAATAACCAAAATCAGAGCAGAATTAAATTAAATTGAAAACAAAAGAATAATACAACAGATCAATAAATCCAAAAGTTGTTTTCTTTGAAAAGATCAATAAAATAGATAAACCTTTGGGCAACCTAACCAGGAAAAAAAGAGAAAAATCTCTAATTTCATCAATCAGAAATGGTAACGATGAAATAACAACAGACCCCTCAGAAATTCAAAAAATCCGTAACGAATACTACAAGAAACTACTCTCAGAAATATGAAAATCTGTAAGAAATCGACCAATACCTGGAAGTACGCCACCTACCGAGACTTAGCCAGAATGAAGTGAAAATGTTGAACAGGCCTATATCAAGTTCTGAAATTGCATCAACTATACAAAATCTCCCTAAGAAGAAAAGCTCAGGACCAGATGGCTTTACGTTAGAATTATACCAAACCTTCAAAGAAGAACTAGTACCTATATTACTAAACCTCTTCCAAAATATAGAAAAAGAAGGAATATTACCCAACACATTCTACGAAACAAACATCACCTTGATCCCCAAACCAGGGAAAGACCCAACAAGAAAAGAAAATTATAGACCAATATCACTAATGAATATTGATGCTAAAATACTCAGTAAGATCCTAACAAACAGAATCCAACAACACATCAAAAAAATTATACACCATGACCAAGTGGGATTTATCCCAGGGTCTCAAGGCTGGTTCGATATACATAAATCTATAAATGTAATTCAGCATATAAACAAACTAAAAAATAAGGACCATATGATTCTTTCAGTTGATGCAGAAAAAGCTTTTGATAATATCCAGCATCCCTTCATGATCAGAACACTTAAGAAAATTGGTATAGAAGGGACATTTCTTAAACTAATAGAGGTCATCTACAGAAAACCCACAGCCAATATCATATTGAATGGAGTTAAATTGAAATCATTTCCACTTAGATCAGGAAGCAGGCAAGGTTGCCCATTGTCTCCATTGCTCTTTAACATGGTAATGGAAGTTTTAGCCATTGCAATTAGGGAAGAAAAGGCGATCAAGGGTATCCACATAGGGCCAGAAGAGATCAAACTTTCACTCTTCGCAGATGATATGATTGTATATCTGGAAAACACTAGGGATTCTACTACAAAACTTTTAGAAGTGACCAAGGAATTCAGCAATGTCTCAGGCTACAAAATCAACACCCATAAATCTGTAGCCTTTATATATACCAATAATAACCAAGCCGAAAAAACAGTCAAGGACTCTATTCCTTTCACAGTAGTGCCAAAGAAGATAAAATATTTGGGAGTATACCTAACAAAGGATGTGAAAGATCTCTACAAAGAGAAGTATGAAACTTTAAGAAAAGAAATAGCTGAGTATGTTAACAAATGGAAAAACATACCATGCTCATGGCTGGGAAGAATCAACATTGTTAAAATGTCTACACTGCCCAAAGCAATATATAATTTTAATGCAATTCCTTTTAAAGCTCCATTGTCATATTTTAAAGATCTTGAAAAAAATAATACTTTTTTTTATATGGAATCAGAAAAATACTCTAATAGCAAAAACATTACTCAGCAATAAAAACACAGCAGGAGGAATCACGCTACCAGACCTGAGACTGTACTATAAATCGATAGTGATCAAAACAGCACGGTATTGGCACAAAAACAGAGAAATAGATGTCTGGAACAGAATAGAGAACCAAGAGATGAATTGTAATGGAAGTTTTAGCCATTGCAATTAGGGAAGAAAAGGTGGTCAAGGGTATCCACATAGGGCCAGAAGAGATCAAACTTTCACTCTTCGCAGATGATACTTACCGCTATTTGATCTATGACAAGCCAATTAAAAACATTCAGTGGGGAAAAAATTCCCTATTTAACAAATGGTGCTGGGTGAACTGGCTGGCAATGTGTAGAAGATTGAAACTGGACCCACACCTTTCACCATTAACTAAGATGGACTCTAACTGGATAAAAGATTTAAACTTAAGACATGAAACTATAAAAATACTTGAAGAAAGTGCAGGGAAAACTCTTGGAGGAATCGGCCTGGGTGAATATTTTATGAGGAAGACTCCCCAGGCAATTGAAGCAGTATCAAAAATACACTACTGGGACCTGATCAAACTAAAAAGCTTCTGCACAGCCAAGAACATAGTAAGTAAAGCAAGCAGTTTGAATTCATAGTATTTTTCCCAAATTTTCACCTGCCATACAAATGTAAGATCTCAAGAATTCTTTTTGTGATTTAATCAAATGAAGTTTGGTTGCAAATGTCTTCAGCTTGTCAACATGTTCTGTTTCCACACTCACTGAAGGTAGTCATTTCAAGATTGTAAACAGAACTGAAGTCAAAATTACTCTAGCAAAATATACTGATTTTCAAATATTCACGAAGTATTTCTTGAATAGCTACTATATACTGAACTTCGTTCTAAGTAGGATTATCAGTCCCATTATTATGTCTATAATAATGGAAATAATTATTGCCTTTTGATTTCCTACAAAAAAAGACCATGAGAGATTTGTCACAATTATTAGCTACAAAAGCACAGATAGTAAGGTATTGTGTAACCTATCATTCCTGTTAAAATTGCAAGTGAGTCTTTGTCCTTTTATACTTAGATTCATTGTGTGGATAACATTTGTTTTCTGTAATAGGCAGTTGTGATTTATTATCACCTGTTATTTTCTGCCTGAACTCTTCTCCTTGAAGTAAACAACAGAGGTAAAATATATTGGGCTATGCTGATAATGCAGTGTGATGTGGTGAGCTGAGATTTCTGTGACAGATTGGATTTAGGGATCCAGATTGGATTTAGGGATCAGAATGAAGCAATTTGGGAAAGATGTCCTTCATTAATAGTTAATATAAGAAGGCTTATATTACTAACATCATCAAAGCAGGAAAAAGGGGAAACTCTCTTGATATAAGAAGATAACATTTAGTTAGAAAGAAGGTCAAAGTCAAGGTAGATAAAGAAGAGAAATTTCTTTCGTGGCCCAGTTGGGGATATTTGAAAGGAAATTGCCTCACAAGATGTGATATGAATAATTTCAGACATACTGTTGGGGAAAAGAAAGAGTCTTTCACTATTTCCAGCCCTGTTCTGGTGACCAAAGTAAACCCCTTACCACAACCCTTTGGAGCAGGACCTGCAGTTAACAGGGTAGATCATAAACAATTTATATTCATCATAGCAAAAGTACCAGTTTGCAAGTCAAGGTGCCAAGTTGATTTCCTTAGGCAAAAGTAATGGAGTGGAGCAACAAGACAAGTGAAAGCAAGGAAAATTAGTTGTTGAATTAAAGAAAACTGGGGAAGGAAGAATGAGCCATTTAGGAGCATGAAGAAGGATCATGTACAGTTGTTCCTGGGCATCTGAGGAGGATTGCTCATAGCTTTCCTTTGTGGATACCAAAATCCACTGATGCTCAAGTCCCTTATATGAAATAATACAGTATAACCTAAGAATATGCTCCCATATACTTCAAATCATCTCTAGATTACAGGCGCGAGTAACCTAATGATGGGGTACATTCTGAGAAATGCATCATGAGGCAATTTCATAGCGGTGTGAACATCATGGAGTGTACTTACACAAGCCAGCTGGTATAAGGCTATTACACACTTAGGCTGTACAGTGTAGTCTATTACTTTTAGGCATGCTTCTAGCATGTCATTGTTCTGCAAATTGTAGCAATTGTATCACAGTGGTAAGTATTTGTGTACCTAAATATAGCTAAACATAGAAAAGGTACAGTAAAAGTGCAGTATTAATGATAAAAAATGATACACTTGTGTAACTCACTTACCATAAATGGAGCTTGCAGGACTGGAAATTGCTCTGTGTGAATGTGCTAACTTAATATAGGCTTTATAAACACTGTATACATAAGCTGTACTAAGTTTATAAAGAATATTTTTTTGTTAATAATAAATTTATTTTAGCTTACTATAACATTTTTATGTTATAAATACTTGAATATTTGAACATTTTGACTCTTGTAATAATACCTTGCTTAAAACATACTGTGCAACTGTACAAAAATATGTTTTCCTTACATCCTTATTCTATAAGCTTTTATCTGGTTTTGAATTTTTTTATTTTTATCTTTTCAATAACTAAGACAAAAATACACACATTAGTTTAGGAATGCACAGGGTCAGGATTACCAATATCACTGTCTTCCACCTCCACATCTTGTCCCACTGGAAGGTCATCAGGGGCCATAACATATGTGAAGCTGCTATCTCCTATGATAATGGTGCCTTCTTTTGGAACTCTTCCTGAAGGATCTGTCTGAGGCTTTTTCATAGTTAATTTTTTTCCTATAGGTAGTAGGAGTGCACTCTAAAATAACTATGAAATGTATAAAAACATAAGTGAATAATCCAGTAACATAAGCATTTATTATCATTATTAAGTATTTTGTACTGTACATAATTATATGTGCTATATTTTTATACTACTGGCAGAAAAGAGGTTTGTTTACACCAGCATCACCACTAACATGTAAATACAAGATATGACAATTAAGTTCGTGAACTCATCCTAGAAAAAATGCTGCATATCTCATTGCTAAATGTCACCTTTGAAGTACTCCCCTGGGGAAGCTATGCACCGACACCAGTCCCAGTCCACCTTTCAAAGTAATATTGGAACTCTTTTTTGGAATGACCATCAGAGCTCTCATTATACAGCCCCCATAAAGCATGCAACAGCAATAATGAATGCCACTCAGGATGCTGCCACATGTCAACATGAGAACAGCTGTGAGACACTATCATGCCACAGTTATTTGTACATTGTGCCAATGTAAGCACACAGTGGCAAGTTCGATAATTTAATTGTTAGGCCCAATACATTGCACTATGATGTTATGAAGTGTACAACATCACTAAGTGATAGAGATGTTTCAGCTCCATTATAATCGTATGGGGCCACCATTCCATATGCGATCGGCCATTGACCAAAATGTTCTTATGTGGCACATGAATGTACTTATAAAACCTGATATAATGTAAATTCCTATGTAAATAGTTGTTATGCTGGATTATTTGGGGAATAATGACAAGAAAGAAAAAGTCTGTACACGTTCAGTAGAGATGCATTTGTTTTATTTTTAGCATTTTTGATGGAAAATTAGTTGAATCCATAGATATGGAACACACAGATGTGGAAGGACTATTTTATAGGCTTGATGAGGTCTAAAGAGTATCCCTGGAGGATCTTAGTCCTCCACTCCCATCCTTACTTGTGACTTATAATGGCCCAAGAAATATGGCATATCCTGCGTGCAGCATGAGACTGCTGGATTTCTTCACCACACCTCACTTGCTCCAATTTATTTGCTTTTGAAATGATCATATGATTCAGTAGTAACTCTCTTATGGTTCCATTTGGATCAGCATATCTTTCAATTCTGAGAAAAACAAGTCAGATAGTATTGTAAATAGGAAGTTTCCTAGGCTGGATTTTTCACAGCCGTCTGTTCAATATCCAGAATATAAACTCCAGGAAGTAAGCCACCTGAAACCAAGAGTTTCATGCTACCCAAAAATATTTAATTCACTAGTCAAGGTGGTGTACAACTGTAATCCCAGCACTGTGGGAGGCTGAAGTGGGAGGATTGCTTGAGCTCAGGAGTTCGAGACTTGTCTGAGTGAGAGTGAGACCCCAACTCATGAAAAAAAAATGAAAAACCCAGCTAGGCGCCATGGTGAGCACCTGTAATCACAGAGGCTTGGGGAGGCTGAGGCAGCAGGATACCCACAGCCCCAGTCTGAGGTTGCAGTGAGCTATGATGCCACTGCACTTTGCCCAGGGCATAGGGTGGAACTGTGTGTCAACAACAACAACAAAAACAAAACAAACAAACAAAACAAAAACAAAAATCCAAGAAAAATATTTAAGTAATGAACTTCTTCATTGTTTAACTTGACAGTAAATTTTAGCTTTTAGACCAATAACTAATCTAAAAAGATGACCAACATATATTCACAAATTCTATGCTCATTTTTTGTTTTCAGAAAAATATGAGCAAGTTAAGTGAACAACTCCTTTCCAAATTCTAGTGGTGGACCTCCACAATATACACATGCATGTGCGGTTACTACTAGAAGCTGGGTGAGTATATAAAGCACATGGATGTGACTGTGACTGCATCAGTGTATATAGAAATATAATCATCAGGGATCATCAGAAAGAATGAGAGAATGCCTCCTCTGAACTTTGAACTATAGCACACATTCTTTATACCAATATCAATCAACTTTGGCTACCCATTAGAATAACTGGGAAAGCAGTTAAAAACCCAAATGCTAAGGACACAGACCATACCATTAAATCAGAATCCCTGGGGCTGTTGTCCAATCAGACAATTTGGAAACTCCACAGGTTCCAATGTGAAGACAAGTTTGATTATTGTTGCTTTACATAATAGTTTGCAACCAGAACTATGTTGAAAACTACACATTCAAGATCCTTTTATTGCTGTTCATATAATGGACATAGGCCTGACATGCCAAGCCTCCAAAAATGCAAACTCACTTTGAGAAGATGGAAATTTGTATCAGCACAATAGTTTTCTAAACCAGAATTTTTAATGCGGGCTATGATTCTAAAAGCATATGTTCTTTATCCACAAACTGCTCTTATGGGACCATAGGCCTCTGATATTATTCACTCTTCCCATGATGTACATTGGTATGTAAAGTAAAAGTCCACAGAGACAGGCTTTATTAGCAGGATGCCAGTGGAGTCAGAGGAAAAAAAAAATCAAGGCAGCCCACTTACTGCCACTATTGGGAAGCATTTGATATTTAATATTCGCTGGAGTACAATGTTGAAATGCCATTTCTATTGATTTGCATTCTGTGGAAAGGCAACAGGGAGGCATAGTGTCCTTTAACAGCTCTTACAAACCCCCTGATGTGGTTTTCATGCCATTGTGGTATTTAGTGTTGTAACTAGCCTAAGTCATTTTATATTACCAAATTCTGATACCTCTCTAAACTGAGGCAACATAGTGAGACTCTGTCTCAAAAAAAAAAAAAAGAATTTTGAATATGGATTGTAAGGGAGCTCAATAAAATACAAGAGAAAATAGAAACGCAACACAAAGAAACCACAAATACAATGCAGGATATGAAGAAAAAAGTTGAATTATTAAAAAAAAAGCAAGCACAGCTGCTGAAAATGAAAAGCTCATTCAAGGAACCAAAAAACATGGTGGAAAGCCTTAAGAATGGCTACACCAGGCAAAAGAAAGAATGCCATAGGTAAAAGACAATACTTTTGAATTAAACAAGTCAGTACAAGAGAAAGAACGGAGAAATAAGAGGAAGGAACAAGAAATATGGGATTTCACAAAGAGGCCTAACATAAGAATCATAGGAATTCCTGATGGTGAAGAAGAAAATACACAATGGCTGGAAAATCTGAGAGACTACTTCAGGGAAATTTCCCAAGTCTTGCTAGAAATCAAGAAATTTGGACATTCGGGTACTATAAGTGCAATGAACTAGTGAGAAAGGCATTGTTGTGATGCCATCACCATGACATATCCTCATCAGACTTGCCAAAGTTAACATAAAAGAGTACTTCTACAAACTATAAGGTGAAAACTGTAGAGGAATTATAGGATTGAATGGCAGATCTATTTTTAGATCTCTAAGTGTTCTCCAACATCTTTCCAAAAGGAATGTATTAATTTGCATTCCCACCAGCAGTGCAGAAGTGTTCCCTTTTCTCCACATCCACGCCAACATCTCTGGTCTTGGGATTTTGTGATATGGGCTAATCTTACTGGAGTTAGATGATATCTCAGAGTAGTTTTGATTTGCATTTCTCTGATGATTAAAGATGATGAGCATTTTTTCATGTCTGTAGGCCGTGCACCTGTCTTCTTCAGAGAAGTTGCTCTTCAAGTCCCTTGCCCAGCCTGCGATGGGGTTGCTTGTTCTTTTCTTGCTTATACGTTTCAGTTCTCTGTGGACTCTGGTTATTAAACCTTTGTCAGAGACATAACCTGCAAATATCTTCTCCCATTCTGAGGGCTGTCTGCTTGCTTTACTTACTGTGTTCTTGGCTGTGCAGAAGCTTTTTAGTTTGATAGGTCCCAGTAGTGTATTTTTGAAGCTGCTTCAACTGCCCGGGGGGTCCTCCAGATAAAATACTCACCTAGACCGATTTCTTCAAGGGTTTTCCCTGCACTCTCTTCTAGTATTTTTATAGTTTCATGTCTTAAGTTTAAATCCTTAATCCAGTGAGAGTCTATCTTAGTTAATGGTGAAAGGTGTGGGTCCAATTTCAGTCTTCTGCAGGTTACCAGCCAGTTCACCCAGCACCATTTGTTAAATAGGGAATCTTTTCCCCACTGAATGTATGTTTTTAATTGGCCCCATGATTGCATTGATGTACACAGCTATGATTTAATATTAATAAAAAAAAAGGAAAGGTGAAAACATCAGATAACTTACAAAGGAAAACCCATCAGAGTCTCTGCAGACTTCTCAAGTGAAACCTTATAAGCCAGAAGAGATTGGGGCCCCATTCTCAGTCTTCTTAATCAAAATAATGACCAGACTAGAACTTTGCATCCTGCAAAAATAAATTTCTTATATGAGGGAGAAATAAAGACTTTCCCAGACAAGAAAATGCTGAAGGAATTAGTTAAGGAATTAGTTAAGGTCTGTCCTGAAGGAAGTACTCAAATCTGCATTATACACCCATCAGCACAATAAACACCCAACAGAGTAAACTCATACAAATGCTAGGGTTCAGAGCCTAGATACCACAACGGCTCATGAGGTAAAACAAAGGAATAACGTGGGTTTTTTTGTTGTTGTTTGTTTTTTTTACAAGAGGATGAACAGAAATACATCCTACTTATCAATTATTTCAGTAAACATGAATGGTTTGAACTCCCCACTGAAGAGACAGAGGCTGGCTAAATGGATTAAAAAGAAATACAAGCTAACTATCTTTTCCTTCAGGAAACACATCTAACCCACCAAGGACTCATTCAGAGTCAATGTGAAAGGATAGAAAACAATATTCCATGCAAATGGAAACCAAAGAATGTTGCTGTAACCATTCTCACATGAAATAACAGACTTCAAATCAACAAAAATAAAGACAGAGATAGTCATTATATAATGGTGAAGGGAACAACTCAATAAGAATACATAACAGTCCTAAATATCTAGGCACCTAATACAGGTGTGCCAAATTCATAAAACAAATCCTACTTGATCCAAACGAAATGACAAAAAGCAGTATCTTAATAAATCAGGGACTTTAACACCCCACTGATAGAACTGTAGAGATCCTCCAAGTAGAAAATAAAGGACTTAAACAGGACTCTAGAAAAAAAGGGCCTACCAGTTATTTACAGAACATTCCAACCCCAAACTACTGAGTATACATTCTTCTCATTAGCTCATGGAATATGCTCTTAAGATCAGGGGTCACAGCCTAGACTACAAACATGTCTCAACAAATTTTAAAAAATAGAAATTATACCATGTATCTTCTCAGAACACAGTGGAATGACAAACTTAAATTTAAGCCATGAAACTTTGAAAATTCTAAAATAAAATGTTGGAAAACTGTAAATAGATATCAGTTTATGGAAAAATGTATGAAAAAGACCCCAAAAGTAATCGCAGCAACAACAAAAAGAAATAAATGGTACCTGACAGAATTAAACAGTTTCTGCATACTGAAGGAAACAGTTAATAATGGGAATAGACAACCTACAGAATGAGAGAAAATATTTGCATGCTCAGTATCTGATAAAAAGCTGATAACCAGAATCTATAAAGAACTCAGGCAAATCAACAAGAAAAAAATCAAACAATCCCACTAAAAAGGGGGCAAAAGACATGAACAGAAATTTTTCAAAAGAATAGAATAATGGCCAACAAATATACAACAAATGCTCAACATCTCTAATCATCAGGGAAACACAAATCAAAACCACAATGAGATATCACCTAACTAATGGCTTTCATCAAATAAAATCTCAAAACAACAAATGCTGGCATGGATGTGAAGATATAAAAACACTTGTACACTGTTGTTGGGACTGCAAACTAGTACAATCTCTATGGAAGGTCATATGGAAATGCCTCAAAGAAGTAAAAGGAGATTTACCATTTGATCCAGCAATCCCATTCTTGGGTATTTACTGAAAGAGAAAAAAAGAATTAAACAAGTCATAAAGAAATAGTGAACTTCTTATATTAATCTGGATGGATCTGGAGAACTTTTTTCCTAAGTAAATTATCACAAGCACCACATGTATTCACTATTAAATGAAGCTATGCACCTAATACAGGTGTGCCAAATTCATAAAACAAATCCTACTTGATCCAAACAAGTAGAACTAATCAATCAAAACCTACGTACACATCTGGAAATAACACTCATTGAAAATCAAGCAGGTGGGAAGGGAAAGGGGGGAATTGTAAATTCGCACCTGATGGGTACAATGAACACTGAGTGAAGGGCACACTTATGACTTTGACTCAAACTGTGCTAGGCAATTTATGTAACCCAAATGTTTTTACCCCTATAATCTGAAAGTCAATTAATACCCTGTTTTCCCCAAAATAAGACATCCTCCAAAAATAAGGCCTACTTATAGGAAAGATATGACGTCCCCTGAAAATAAGACCTAGCACATCTTTGGGAGCACACCTTAAAATAAGACACTGTCTTATTTTTGGGGAAACAGGGTAATAATAATAACAATAATGAAACTACAAATAAAAAGACCAAACCATGGGATTTTATAATCAGGGTGCAGAGACAAAAACCCTCAAGATTTTAGGGCATACATCCACTCAGAGTGGTAGAAGCAGGAAGGTAAAGGAATGCCAAGGAGGTGCAGATGTTCTCTCATCCTTGTGCAATAGCCAAGGCTCCTGATGCATGCAGGACTGCCAAGCTTCATCTCTCCCCAGCCTTGCCCCATTTCCTAGACCCTAGTTTCTCACACTGGCCCTCCCCCAACTCAGTTTTATTCCTTTTCCATGAAGTCCTTCCCTGGCTACTTTATCCCTCGTAATATTTGCCCACTAGACTCCAACAAAGTCCAAAATGCTGTCTGTGCAGTGAAAATTTGTCACTTTTTTGACTTTCCAGAACCCGATTCCCCTGACAGTTTGGAGTAATCCTCTCTAGTGGGAATCTTTACTGAAGACTGGGCCACACTTCCACTAAAAAGACCAAGGAAGTTTTCCTGTTCCTAGAAACCAATCCAGGACACTTTACCTGATCAGCGTGGGAATCTGAATTTTGACAGAATATCGTAAAGGTGAAGGGAAGAATAATTACATGTGCAGCTATGGAAGCAGCTAACACAAGGGGCTGGGTTCAGCAGAAGTGAAGAAACCTTGTTTCATTTTGTTCTCTTAGAAATATCTCTGGGTGGGCGGCGCCTGTGGCTCAAGGAGTAGGGCGCCAGTCCCATATGCCAAAGGTGGCAGGTTCAAACCTAGCCCCGGCCAAAAAACCACACACACACACAAAAAAAGTACATACCACTCAAACGGTAAGTGGAATAAAGCTGAAGTGGCTATAGTAATGTCAAATAAAACACATTTAAAAAAAAAAGAAATATCTCTGGGTTTTCATTTCCTGAGTCTGGTTTTCCAGACATCCTGTCAGTTCTGTGAATCCTTGCCATATATTCATTTTCTGCTTAAATAAGCCAAAGTTAGCTCTGTTTTACAACAAATAAATCCTGAATGACACACATTATATATACTTTTTTAGTACTCTTAACTATATATTTTTTTCAGGATGTCTTGGTCTTGAATAAGCATAAGGGCAGAACCCATGTCTTATATTTACTATGGACTTCCGTAAATACTCATATACTCATAACAGTGTAGAATATAAAAGAGATGCTCAATTAATACTTGTCACTATATAGATTAATTAACTTACATCAATGTCAGTTCATGATATACAGAGTGAGAAATTTCTGTTTCTCTATATCTGCAGGAACAATAATCACAAATTCATTTTCTTTGAAGTATTAGTTTTATTTAATCTTAAGATTCATGGGAAGAAAAATAAAAATCACCATTTCACTTTATGATTTGATGGACTGAATGACTTGTGGTAGGTACAGCATGTTCCTCACTACAAACCACCTATATTTTTAAACTGAATGTTGATTACAAAGCCTTGTTTTCATCTGGAAATAGGTATTTTATAAGCTGAGGGGTAGAATGCCATTGCTGTATGGGATGGCTTTCAATTTTCCTATGACTTCAAAATAGAAAGCCATTGTCAGGGAGACAATGAAGCCTAAAAATAGTTTCAAATATCTGAGTTTATTCAGGGCAGTCTTTAAATGCTAGCTGTGGCTAAGTTCCTCATCCTGGTATAAACTCCCAGTTGGAAAACTCTCCTCTTCTATAAAAGGTTATTTCCTTATGTTTGTTACCTTTGTGTTATTCAGAATGCTTCACAATAGTTCTACCTATGCCAATAAGTTATACTCATAGGTTATCATAATTCTTGTTCTATCAATGAAATGGACTTTCTGTCCTGCATAAATCTCCATGAACATAAATGAAAAAAAATGAATATAAAATGGGCCTGTCTTCAGAGTTGCCCCAGCTTCTAAGCTCCCCATGACAGTGACTGGGGCCTCCACTCAGACTGCTCTGAAGCTTGATTATTTTTCTTCTATCCCAACTTTCTTTCCCCTCACTTGGTGTTGATCTTCAGGGTACACCCAACTAGATAATGCTGCAATGCTAAAATTCATGTCAGATTTTGCAAACTGGTGAATCAAGTATATGACACTTGCCCCAAATCACAGAAAGTGGCAGAGCTGGAATTTTAAATTCATATCTGTTGACTACATGCCCATTTGGAATATCTTGATACCAAACTATGATTGATTCAAAATAACACATCAACCAAAAAGATTCAAGCTAATTCTGTGATCTAAGAACTACCTAAAAGATTTGTTCCTAAGAAAGAAATAAATGTCTGCAGTTAATGCTTATTGATCAACTGTGGTGATGAAAAGAATGCCAGTCAGTTATGGCACTAACTAGGCTCTCTCAGACCTCAGAACAAGTGGTTTGATGAACATGATGACAAGGATTATTGTCTGTTTTCTTTTCCCTGCTGTATACCCTACACATAGAGAAATGCCTGATACATAGTAGGCCCTCATTAGCATTTGTTGAATAAATAAATGAATGAATTGTCATTTCTTCCTTGCAAAGCATTCCCCCAGTAGGCTCTTTTCCCTTATAGACTTCAAAGATTTAGTGTAGAACTTGATTAAAACATCTGCCTCATTGCAACGTAATCACACATTTACTCAAATGTTTTCATTAACTCATCTCCAGTCTTTTCAACAGCACTCGTGACCTCTGATCAAGTACTGTGTTCAAATGAGTCAGGTATCCTATTAGTTTTCATCCTTTTCTTGGATTTTCCTCCAATCTGAATTAATTACCAGCCTAAGCAAAGCAAGACCCTACTTCTGCCAAATATATGAATATAAAGTAAAGGGAAAAAAACAAAAACATGAAAGAATGAAGCAAAAAAATAATAAAAGAAAAATAAAAGTTCAGCAGTGTGGACTTTCCAATATTGTCTTTCCAGTAGCCAAGGGTAGAAGGACTCCCTAGACCATGATATCTATCTCCTTGAGCCAGACCACTTCTGTGACCTCCCAGCCAGGCCAATGCAGTGACACCCCAGTACTCAGAGAAAAGAGAAAAAAATAAGAATGGATAAGGAAAATTAAAAATCCAGTTTTATAAGATAACAGAGAAAGAAGGAAAAGGAATAAAGAATGAAAGAAAAAAGGGGGGCTTATCTTAGCTATTCTATGAAAATTTTATGTGGGAAAGATGAGAGAAATAGAAAATTTTCTACTAAAACAGATAATAAAGGAGAGAAGTAAAATAGAGAAAGAGAATTAATGGGGCTGAAATACTGTAACAAAATGCAGGAGTGCTTGCTCTTGAAGAAAGTAAAAATGGAAATTAAGATACAAATAAACAAACTAATTAGCAAAAACAAAATAAAAACAAATCCAAACAAAAAACCCTCAGAGGGAGGGGAGACAAGATGGCGGACTGAAGCCAGCTTTCAACAAAGGCTCCCGTCCAGAAGGAGAGTTAAGGGACAGGAATTTAGTAAGTATCCTGGTGGACTTGAGCCTCACCAAGAGAGAAGGCTGAAGAACACACATCAACACCGCTGAGGCAAGTTGTGATCACAAGGACGCAAACAAAAGGTACAAAATCCACCACCAAGCGGACGGGAGTCCCCCTCCCCCATGAGACCGGCTCGAGAGCCCCATAATTGAACAAGCGGGCAGAAATTAAAGGCCCTCCCACTACACTCCACGGGAGAGACCTTCTAAAAACTGGACCTACCTCCCCTACTGGGGTGCCGTGGCGTTCTCCTGCCGGACATAGGGCTGAATAAAACTTTGGGAATCCTTTGCCGGCAACCCTGAATCCCCGGCGCTCCCCTCCTGCCCACTGAGGTCTGGAGGGCTGTCCCCCAGGACTTCGGATCCTTGGGTGATTTCTCAAGGGGAGTGGACAGTCCCCTTGAGTGCGACTGGTCAGCATTGACTCTGAGGCACGCCGAGTGAGGAGAGGGCGCCGGGCTGAGGGGGAGTCACGCCTCGCGGCACTTCCCTGCGGTGCAGTGCACCAACCCTCCCCGGGCATACGGGGCCCAAGACTGAATCAGACTCTGGCCTCCCCGCTGAGAGCTGAGAACCCCTACTCTCACTCGGGGTCTGAGGGCCTATCCCCCAGGAGTTCGGCTCCTCGGGTGATTTCTCGAGGGGAGTGCACAGTGCCTGAGCTGCGTCAGGTCAGCGCTGACTCTGGGACACGTGAGCGAGGAGAGGGCACTCTGCTGAGGGGAAATCAAGCCTTGGCGGCACTTCCCTGCGGTGCAGTGCAGGATCCCTCCCCGGACCGTAGTATTGCGTGAAACTGAATGAAACTCTAGCTTCCCCCTGCCCCACTCCCAATCGGGGTCTGGGGGCCCATCCCCCAAGAGTTCTGATTCTTGGGGGATCTCTTAAGGGGTGTGGACCCAGCACAAACTGCGGCCGCTCAGTGCTGACTCTGGGGCGCGGGACAGAGGAGAAAAGGGTCGCCTGAGTGCCCACACCAGAGCAGCAGTTCCCTGGAGGTAGATCAACAGCCGTTTTTTCTTTAATGGCAGAACGCTCACTTCTGGATATTCTGAGGCCACACCCCCTATTTCCCTGGGCAACCAGAGGAGGCCACCAGTGACATGGCTCACAAACCCGGAAGCCTCCAGGGCGGGGCCGACCCAGAGAGGTGTTCAGACGCAATTCTCCAGCAGCAAAGACGTTTGAACTCAAAACAGCCCGTCTCCTGTAGGCGACGACAGGAACAGAGACAGAACCTCACAAAGTTGTCTGTTCTGTTCTGTTCTGTTAGCAGCATGCATCAGGGACGGGGCTAAGCCTGAGTGAACACCTCCTTCCCATCACCTGCATCAAACACTCAAAGATGTCAGGCCCCACCTCCTCCTGCTAGATAGCGGCAGTCTGCGGGGGCCTGGCAGACTTCCTTGCGATTCAGGCAGGTGCAAACCCCTGGAGTGTCTGTTCACTGCAGGCAACTGGGTTAGCCATCTGCAGAGATACCAGTGACTGGGTCCGACGGAGGGGCAAAGTGGGGAAGGAGACGTCAACCTTCCCAGACTGCTCTGTTTGCTGGGTGGCTCCTCCTGACTCCACGCTGCACTGGGGTGAGCTGTGTCAGAGGAGTCACCAGGCCCCTGTGATCCAGTTCCCAGAGACCTCTTGAACCCTTCCACCCGAGACAAGTGCCGATTGAGACAGTTGATTCGGACCTTTTGAACTGGGCTAATAGACTGAGGACTCTTCAGGCGGTGCCCTGGGTGTGCGATTGTAGGAAGGTTTGATTCTCCTTTTCCAACTGGGGCCAGAGGTGGGCAGGCGGGGTGACTTAATTGCTGATTTTTCCACACAGCTGAGACTTCAAGCCAGAGTAGAAGTTGCAATAGGATCGAACAGAAACCAGCTGAAAACAAGACAGAACCACTTTGCTCCACCACACCAGACAGGGCCCCAGTTTCTCAGGCCACAACACTGTACGGGCCCTCGATAAAACCCCAGGGGAAAAACCAAAGGGAGTAAACCATGGGGCGGAATCAGCGGAAAAACTCTGGTAACATGAATAACCAGAATAGATCAACCCCCCCAAGAAAAGATACGGCAGATGTGATTGAAGATCCCATTCATAAACAACTGGCTGAGATGTCAGAAGTCGAATTCAGAATTTGGTTTGCAGACAAGATTAATAAAATGGAATTAGGAATTCGAGGAGAAATTCAAAAATTGTCTCAAGAATTCAACGAATTTAAAGACAAAACCACCAAAGACTTAGACACACTGAAACAAGAACTTACAGCCCTCAAAGATATGAAAAATACAGTAGAATCCCTCAGTAACAGAATGGAGCAAGCAGAAGAAAGGATTTCTGACATTGAAGATAAAGTCTTCGAACGCTCCCAATCTCTCAAAGAGGAAGAGAAATGGAGAGCAAAAACGGATCACTCACTCAGAGAGCTCTCAGATAATTCGAAAAAAAAAACAACATAAGGGTCATAGGAATTTCGGAGAATGATGAGGTAGCTGCCAAGGACACAGAGGCCCTTCTACATGAAATTATGAAAGAAAATTTTCCAGACATGCCTAGAGAATCTGAAATTCAGATAGCAGACAGCTTCAGAACCCCAGCACGATTCAACCCCAATAAGCCATCTCCCAGACATATCATAATTAGCTTCACTAAAGTTAACATGAAAGAGAAGATTCTCAAAGCAGCCCGGCGAAAGAAAACTATAACGTACAAAGGTAAGAATATTAGAATAACTGCAGATCTCTCTGCTGAAACTTTTCAAGCAAGAAGAGGCTGGTCATCAACTTTTAATCTCCTAAAGCAAAAAAACTTTCAACCCAGGATCTTGTATCCAGCTAAACTGAGTTTCATCTATGATGGAGAAATTAAATACTTCAATGACATTCATATGCTGAAAAAATTTGCCATAAGTAAACCAGCTCTTCAGGATGTTCTCAGACCTATCCTCCACAATGACCAACCCAATCCTATACCACAAAAGTAAACTCACTCAGAAACTTCGGATCATACTCCAACTTCCACACTGGCGAAAGGATTAAAAATGTCCACTGGACCTTTGAAAAACTCGATACCCAAAATTCCACCAGACTTATCAATACTCTCCATCAATGTGAACGGCTTAAACTGTCCTCTAAAGAGGCATAGGTTAGCTGACTGGATACAAAAACTCAAGCCAGATATTTGTTGCATACAAGAGTCACATCTCAACTTAAAAGACAAATACAGACTCAGGGTGAAAGGATGGTCATCCATATTTCAGGCAAATGGTAATCAGAAAAAAGCAGGTGTTGCAATTTTATTTGCAGATACAGTAGGCTTTAAACCATCAAAAGTAAGGAAGGACAAGAATGGTCACTTCATATTTGTTAAGGGTAATACTCAATATGACGAGATCTCAATTATTAATATCTATGCACCCAACCAGAATGCACCTCAATTTATAAGAGAAACTCTAACAGACATGAGGAACTTGATTTCCTCCAGCTCCATAATCGTTGGAGATTTCAACACTCCCTTGGCAGTGTTGGATCGATCCTCCAGAAAGAAGCTGAGCAAAGAAATCTTAGATTTAAACCTAACCATCCAATATTTAGATTTAGCAGACATCTACAGAACATTTCATCCCAACAAATCTGAATACACATACTTCTCATCAGCCCACGGAACTTACTCCAAAATTGATCACATTTTAGGTCACAAGTCTAACCTCAGTAAATTTAAAGGAATAGAAATTATTCCATGCATCTTCTCGGACCATCATGGAATAAAACTTGAATTGAGTAACAACAGGAATCTGCATACCCATACAAAAACATGGAAGTTAAATAACCTTATGCTGAATGATAGCTGGGTCAGAGATGAGATTAAGAAAGAAATCACCAATTTTTTGGAACAAAATGACAATGAAGACACAAGCTATCAGAACCTCTGGGACACTGCAAAGGCAGTTCTAAGAGGGAAATTTATAGCACTGCAAGCCTTCCTCAAGAGAACGGAAAGAGAAGAAGTTAACAACTTAATGGGACATCTCACGCAACTGGAAAAGGAAGAACAGTCCAACCCCAAACCCAGTAGAAGAAAAGAAATAACCAAAATTAGAGCAGAATTAAATGAAATTGAAAACAAAAGAATAATACAACAGATCAATAAATCAAAAAGCTGGTTTTTTGAAAAGGTCAATAAAATAGATAAACCTCTGGCCAACCTAATCAGGAAAAAAAGAGTAAAATCTCTAATATCATCAATCAGAAACAACAAAGACGAAATAACCACAGACTCATCAGAAATCCAAAAAATCCTTCATGAATATTACAAGAAACTTTATTCTCAGAAATATGAAAATCTGAAGGAAATAGACCGATACTTGGAAGCACGCCACCTTCCAAGACTTAACCAGAATCAAGTGGAAATGTTGAACAGACTCATATCAAGTTCAGAAATAGCATCAACTATACAAAACCTCCCTAAAAAGAAAAGCCCGGGACCAGATGGTTTCACATCAGAATTCTACCAAACCTTTAAAGAGGAATTAGTACCTATATTACTCAACCTGTTCCAAAATGTAGAAAAAGAAGGAAGACTACCCAACACGTTCTATGAAGCAAATATCACCCTGATCCCCAAACCAGGAAAAGACCCAACAAGAAAAGAAAATTATAGACCAATATCACTAATGAATATAGATGCAAAAATATTCAACAAGATCCTAACAAACAGAATCCAACAACACATCAAACAAATTATACATCATGACCAAGTTGGTTTTATCCCAGGGTCTCAAGGCTGGTTCAATATACGTAAATCTATAAATGTAATTCAGCACATAAACAAATTAAAAAACAAAGACCATATGATTCTCTCAATTGATGCAGAAAAAGCTTTTGATAATATCCAGCATCCCTTCATGATCAGAACACTCAAGAAAATTGGTCTAGAAGGGACTTTTCTTAAACTGATAGAGGCTATCTACAGCAAACCCACAGCCAATATCATATTGAATGGAGTTAAATTGGAATCATTTCCACTCAGATCAGGAACCAGACAAGGCTGCCCATTGTCTCCATTGCTTTTCAACATTGTAATGGAAGTTTTAGCCACCGCAATTAGGGAAGAAAAGGCGATCAAGGGTATCCATATAGGGTCAGAAGAGATCAAACTCTCGCTCTTCGCAGATGATATGATTGTGTATCTGGAAAACACTAGGGACTCTACTACAAAACTTCTAGAAGTGATCAAGGAATACAGCAGCGTCTCAGGTTACAAAATCAACATTCATAAATCGGTAGCCTTTATATACACCAACAACAGTCAAATTGAAAAAGCAGTTAAGGACTCTATCCCATTCACAGTAGTGCCAAAGAAGATGAAATATTTGGGAATTTACCTAACAAAAGACGTGAAAGATCTCTATAAAGAGAACTATGAAACTCTAAGAAAAGAAATAGCTGAAAATGTTAACAAATGGAAAAACATACCATGCTCATGGCTAGGAAGAATCAACATTATCAAAATGTCCATACTACCCAAAGCAATATATAATTTCAACGCACTCCCTATTAAAGCTCCACTGTCATATTTTAAAGATCCTGAAAAAACATTACTTCGTTTTATATGGAATCAGAAAAAACCTCGAATAGCCAAGACAATACTCAGAAATAAAAACAAAACAGGAGGAATCACATTACCAGACCTCAGACTTTACTACAAATCGATAGTGATCAAAACAGCATGGTATTGGCACAAAAACAGAGAAGTAGATATCTGGAATAGAATAGAGAACCAAGAGATGAATCCAGCTACTTACCGCTATTTGATTTTTGACAAGCCAATTAAAAACATTCAGTGGGGAAAAGATTCCCTATTTAACAAATGGTGCTGGGTGAACTGGCTGGCAACCTGCAGAAGACTGAAATTGGACCCACACCTTTCACCATTAACTAAGATAGACTCTCATTGGATTAAAGATTTAAACTTAAGACATGAAACTGTAAAAATACTAGAGGAGAATGCAGGGAAAACCCTTGAAGAAATTGGTCTGGGTGAGTATTTCATGAGGAGAACCCCCCGGGCAATTGAAGCAGCTTCAAAAGTACACTACTGGGACTTGATCAAACTAAAAAGCTTCTGCACAGCTAAGAACACAGTAAGCAGAGCAAGCAGAAAGCCCTCAGAATGGGAGAAGATATTTGCAGGGTATAACTCTGACAAAGGTTTAATAACCAGAATCCACAGAGAACTCAAACGCATCAGCAAGAAAAAAACAAGGGATCCCATCGCAGGCTGGGCAAGGGATTTGAAGAGAAACTTCTCTGAAGAAGACAGGCGCACGGCCTTCAGACATATGAAAAAATGCTCATCATCTTTAATCATCAGAGAAATGCAAATCAAAACTACTTTGAGATATCATCTAACTCCAATGAGACTAGCCTATATCACAAAATCTCAAGACCAGAGATGTTGGCGTGGATGCGGAGAAAAGGGAACACTTCTGCACTGCTGGTGGGAATGCAAATTAATACATTCCTTTTGGAAAGATATATGGAGAACACTCAGAGATCTAAAAATAGATCTGGCATTCAATCCTGTAATTCCTCTGCTGGGCATATACCCAGAAGACCAAAAATCACAACATAACAAAGATATTTGTACCAGAATGTTTATTGCAGCCCAATTCATAATAGCTAAGTCATGGAAAAAGCCCAAGTGCCCATCGATCCACGAATGGATTAATAAATTGTGGTATATGTATACCATGGAATACTATGCAGCCTTAAAGAAAGATGGAGACTTTACCTCTTTCATGTTTACATGGATGGAGCTGGAACATATTCTTCTTAGTAAAGTATCTCAAGAATGGAAGAAAAAATACCCAATGTACACAGCCCTACTATGAAACTAATTTGGGACTCTCACATGAAACTATAACCCAGCTACAACTTAACAATAGGGGGAAGTGGGAAAGGGGGGTGGGTGGGTAGAGGGAGGGGAATCGGTGGGATCACACCTGTGGTGCATATTATAGGGGTATTTGCGAAACTTGGTAAATGTAGAATGTAAATGTTTTGGCACAGTAACTGAGATAACGCCAGAAAGGCTATGTTAACCACTGTGATAAAAATGTGTCAAATGGTTTATGAAGTGAGTGTATGATACCCCATAATCATATCATTGTATACAGTTATGATTTAATAAAAAAATTAAAAAAAAAAAACCCTCAGATAACCAAGAACACCAACAACAATCTTGGCAACAAAGAAGAGAACAGAAAGGAAAAAAAAAATGAAAAAAAATTCAAAAAGGTCTCAGCGCATGTAGCACAGTGGTTACGGTGCAAACCACATGCACTGAGGGTGGTGAATTCGAACCTGACCCCAGCCAGCTAAACAACAATGACAACAGCAACAAGAAATAGCTGGGTGTTGTGGCGGGTGCCTGTGGTCCCAGTTACTTGGGAGGCTGAGGCAAGAGAATCAGGTAAGCCCAAGAGTTGCGGGTTGCGGTGAGCTGTGGTGCCACAGCACTCTGCCAAGGGTGATAAAGTGAGACTCTGTCTCAAAAAAAAAAAAAAAAAATCACTTCAAAAAAGAATATACATATATGTCTATATATATATATATACACACACACACACACACCCCTATAAAACAGAAGGGAGCAACTATAATAGAAATATATATATTGCAATGTATTGCTGGTATACCAGGTGGATCTGTGGTTTTAGGAGATGAAGAACACACATTGGAAGCCCCTCTATAGTTTCCAAGGAGAACAAGTCCTATCTTCCTGACTTAGTTGCCCTTGGTGAGTGCCTGGTTGTTTCTTCAGCATTCAGTCCTTGTTAGCTTTCCATCTTTAAGCTCTCCCCAGTCCTTAGAAGGAAAGTCTCATAATGCGCCCTGACAATAATTCCCAGGAGATGCAGGAGCCGCTCAGCTTGTCCACCCCAAGAGTGGATGCCGGCTCTCTCAGGCGTGTCAGAGCCAGCCGTGTTCTAGGCCCCTGCAGACAGTCCTACCCATAGACCTTCCCACAATGGAAGCCCAGCCAGCAGACAAGCCATTATGAAATCCACTCCACCACTCCAGTGGGTATACAAACCCCATCCCTTTACACTGTTCAAGCTCACCCAGTCTTTCAAGCTTTGCACTCAATGAACAGCATCCCCTGAAATCCACAAACTACAGAATGGCTCCCCCCAGTCTCCAGCCATCTGTGTGCGTGGGGGGCTGGGAGGGGGACAGATTGGTAGCTGGTCCCTACTTGCTCTCATGCACTCACCTTCTGAGTCAGTCTCCACAGCTCCAGACCTCCCAACTCTCTCCTGCAGTCCACCACTGCCTTGTGCCTCCAGAGCGATGACTCCAGGTAGGTTCCCCATGTCAGATAGGGTTGGGTTTTTTCTCTTTCCCCTGCCTTGCTGCGAAAGGCCAACAGGGACATCCTTTTAGTCTTCCATCTTGCTCCATCCCTTCCCATTATTTCTTTAATGGATTTAATATCTTTCTAAAAGTATTGATATTATTGTTATTATTTTAATTTTCTTTTCCCTGAATGATTTTAACTAATATTGTCTCCTTATCCCTCTCCCTCTGTCTCTGTCTCTCTCTCTCTCTTGCCATATTTTTCTTCTTTGCTTTTCCTGTTAAAGGGTTTATAAGTGTCAGAATCCTTGATTCGTCATTTATATTTAGAAATGAAATACAAATATGCTTATCACATGTACTTTGTGCATGACTGGGACTTACAAATATTGGCCTTCATAAATTGGTGAGTAAGGATATTTCTGGCTTTTACTCTTTGACCATTCAGGAACTGTTTCATAGTTTTTCAAACTACACTAAGATGGGACCTTATATTAAGAAGTGGCACTTTTGGGGGGTGGAGCAAGATGGCAGCCGAGTAACAGCTTCCCTGCAACTGGGCATGGTGAGTCTGGGGAGATAAGACTCCAGGCATCTCTGGCTTGTGGGATCTGCCTATAATCATCCCTTTAAGGATACAGGGAATCAGCAAGGGACTTCTGGACCCCAAGAGGAGGACAAAAACAGTGGAAAACTGGCAAGTGGTTGCGTGTGTTTGATCGACCTAATCCTGCCAGCAGCTGTAAGTACAAGAAGCAGTGAGACTGCAAACCAGAAAGGCCTTACCTGTGAACTGTTTCGGTGGTTTTGGACTTGGCACTCAGTTCAACTGCCTTGGGGAGAGCTTGAGCAGGAGCGTGGAGAACTTTGGGCAATATCTAGGGCCCCAGATTGAGCCGCTGAGCCGGACAAAGCTAATAGTGTTCAGCTGTGGGCCGCAGGGAGTCATTGTGAGAGAACTGCCCCAGCAAGCTCCACCCTCAGGGTCGCAGAGCAAGGATCGGGAGGGAGCTAGTAACCTAGTGACTGAACAGCCTAAAGGCAGGGACTGAGCTGCCTTACAACCTTAACCCTCAGGGGCACAGTGAGACCAGTTTTGACACACTGGAGCCTTGGGCTGTTGCCCTGAGTAGAGTGCCACGGTGTCAAAGCTCATAGCAACCTCAAACTCCTGGGTTTGGCGCCGCCCAGACCTCCATAAGAGCTGCGATGCGACCCCTGACCCACGACCCACGCCTGCTGGGCTTCTGCATGCCTGACCAGGAACTGCGGGAGCTGGGCAAACCCGTGTCCTCCCTCCTGTACCCTCCCTGCCTCCACACTGGCCTGCTCATCTGGCCAGGGACTCTGGTAGCCATGTGCCCTCTGGAGCACTCCCTGTCTCTGCGAGAAGCCCTTCTTCTGGCCAGAGACTGCTGCAGCCTTGGGCTCTCTGTGCCAAAGTCACTGGGTGCCAGGTATTCCCAGAACTGTGCACACCACCTCTTGCCCTGTTGCTGGATCCAGGTGTGTCACACTCTGGAGCTGCTTCCACAACCAGAACTCCCTGGCTGGGGCAGCCCCAAAGGAACTACACAGGGTCAATACCTACAAAGATCCAGAAACAATAGAGTGATCCCACTGGACTCTAATCTTGGAGAGACACCTCCCCAACTCAGAGGACGGCCAGAGGCAACGGTGAAAAACAATCATGAGGCAAAATCAACATAAAAACTCTGGCAATATGAATAATCAGAGTAGATCAACTCCCCCAAGGATCAATGGGGCAGACACAGCACAAGATCCCACGCACAAACAAATAGCTGAGATGTTAGAAATCGAATTCAGAATCTGGATAGCAAGTACGATCGAATTAGAATTTGAAGCAGTAACCCAAAAGATATCTCAAGAATTCAATGAATTCAAAGACCAAACGACCAAAGATTTTTGACACATTGAGACAAGAAGTTGCAGCCCTCAAAGATCTGAGAAACACAGTAGAATCCCTCAGTAACAGAATGGAGCAAGCAGAAGAAAGGATTTCTGACATTGAAGACAAAGATTTCAAACGCTCTCAAACTCTCAAAGAGGAAGAGAAATGGAGGGCAAAAACAGAACACTCTCTCAGAGAGCTCTGGGAAAATTTGAAGAAAACCAATATTCATCTTATAGGGATCCTGAAAAAGGACGAAGTGGCTTCACAAGACACAGAGTCTCTTCTCCATGAAATTATGTAGGGGAACTTTCCAGACATGCCAAGAGATTCTCAAATTCAGATAGCAGACAGTTTCAGAACTCCAGCACGACTGAACCCAAATAAGATATCCTCCATCATAATCAATTTCACTAAAGTTAATATGAAGGAGAAAATTCTGAAAGCAGCCAGATGAAAGAAAACCATCACCTACAAGGGCAAGAATATTAGAATAACTGCAGATCTTTCTGCTGAAATTTTTCAAGCTAGAAGAGGATAGTCATCGACTTTTAATCTCTTAAAACAAAATAACTTTCAACCCAGGATCCTGTACCCAGCTAAACTGAGTTTCATTTATGGCAGAGAAATTAAATACTTCAAGGACATTCACATCTTGAAGAAATTTGCCATAACTAAACCATCTCTCCAGGATATTCTCAGAAGTATCCTACATAAAGACCAGTGTAATCCTCCACCACAAAAGTAAACCCACCCAGAAAATTTTGATCAAATTCCAACTTCCACGGTCGCAAAAGGATTAAAAATGTCCACCGGACTCTCGAAAGGCTTATCAATATTCTCAATTAATGTGAATGGTTTAAATTGTCCTCTAAAGAGGCACAGGTTGGCTGACTGCATACAAAAACTCAAGCCAGATATCTGCTGCATACAGGAATCGCATCTTCTTACATTAAAAGACAAATATAGACTCAAGGTGAAGGGATGGTCATCTATACTCCAGGCAAATGGAAAGCAGAAAAAGGCAGGAGTTGCAATCCTATTCGCAGATGCAATAGGCTTTAAACCAACCAAAATAAGGAAGGATAAGGATGGACACTTCATATTTGTTAAAGGTAATACTCAATATGATGAGATCTCAGTTATTAATATTTATGCACCCAACCAAAACGCACCTGTATAAGAGATACTCTAACAGACATGAGCAACTTGATTTCATCCAGTTCCATAGTAGTTGGAGATTTTAACACCCCTTTAGCAGTGCTGGATAGATCCTCCAAAAAGAAGCTAAGCAAAGAAATTTTAGATTTAAACTTAATCATTCAACATTTGGACTTAACAGACATCTACAGAACATTTCATCCCAACAAAACTGAATACACATTCTTCTCATCAGCCCACAGAACGTACTCTAAAATTAACCACATCCGAGGCCACTAATCTAACTCAGCAAATTTTAAAAAAATATAAATTATTCCTTGCATCTTCTTAGACCATCATGGAATAAAAGTTGAACTCAATAACAACAGGAACCTGCATACCCATACAAAAACATGGAAGCTAAACAACCTTATGCTGAAGGATAGGTGGGTTATAGACGAGATTAAGAAGGAAATCACCTAATTTTTGGAACAAAAACACAATCAAGACACGAATTACCAGAACCTCTGGGATACTGCAAAGGCAGTCCTAAGAGGGAAATTTATAGCACTGCAAGCCTTCCTCAAGAAAACGAAAAGAGAGGAAGTTAACAACTTAATGGGACATCTCAAGCAACTGGAAAAGGAAGAACACTCCAACCCCAAACCCAGCAGAAGAAAAGAAATAACCAAAATCAGAGCAGAATTAAATTAAATTGAAAACAAAAGAATTATACAACAGATCAATAAATCCAAAAGTTGGTTTTCTGAAAAGTTCAATAAAATAGATAAACCTTTGGCCAACCTAAACAGGAAAAAAAGAGTAAAATCTCTAATTTCATCAATCAGAAATGATAATGATGAAATAACAGACCCCTCAGAAATTAAAAAAATCCTTAACAAATACTACAAGAAACTCTACTCACAGAAATACGAATATCTGAAAGGAATGGACCAATACCTGGAAGTACGCCACCTACCAAGACTTACCCAGAATGAAGTGGAAATGTTGAACAGGCCTATATCAAGTTCTAAAATAGCATCAATTATACAAAATCTCCACAAAAAGAAAAGCACAGGACCAGATGGCTTTATGTCAGAATTCTAACAAACTTAAAGAAGAACTAGTACCTACATTACTAAACGTCTTCCAAAATATAGAAAAAGAAGAAATATTACCCAACACATTCTACAAAGCAAACATCACCTTGATCCCCAAACCAGGGAAAGACCCAACAAGAAAAGAAAATTATAGACCAATATCACTAATGAATATTGATGCTAAAATACTGAATAAAATCCTAACAAACAGAATCCAACAACACATCAAAAAAATTATACACCACAACAAAGTGGGATTTATCCCAGGGTCTCAAGGCTGGTTCAATATATGTAAATCTATAAATGTAATTCAGCACATAAACAAACTAAAAATCAAGGACCATATGATTCTTTCAATTGATGCAGAAAAAGCTTTTGATAATATCCAGCATCCCTTCATGATCAGAACACTTAGGAAAATTGGTATAGAAGAGACATATCTTAAACTGATAGAGGCCATCTACAACAAACCCACAGCCAATATTGTATTGAATGGAGTTAAATTGAAATCATTTCCATTTAGATCAGGAAGCAGGAAAGGTTGCCCATTGTCTCCATTGCTCTTTAACATTGTCATGGAAGTTTTAGCCATTGCAATTAGGGAAGAAAAGGCGATCAAGGGTATCCACATAGGGTCAGAAGAGATCAAACTTTCACACTTCGCAGATAATATGATCATATATCTGGAAAACACTAGGGATTCTACTACAAAACTTTTAGAAGTGATCAAGGAATTCAGCAATGTCTCAGGCTACAAATACAACACTCATAAATCTGTAGCCCTTGTATACACCAACAATAACCAAGCTGAAAAAACAGTCAAGGACTCTATTCCTTTCACAGTAGTGCCAAAGAAGATGAAATATTTGGGAGTATACCTAACAAAGTACGTGAAAGATATCTATAAAGAGAACTATGAAACTTTAAGAAAAGAAATAGCTGAATATGTTAACAAATGGAAAAATATACTATGCTCATGGCTGGGAAGAATCAACATTGTTAAAATGTCTATACTACCCAAAGCAATATATAATTTTAATGCAATTCCTATTAAAGCATCATTGTCATATTTTAAAGATCTTGAAAAAACAATACTTCATTTTATATGGAATCAGAAAAAACTTCGAATAGCCAAAACATTACTCAGCAATGAAACACAGCAGGAGAAATCACGCTACCGGACATGAGACTGTACTATAAATCGATAGTGATCAAAACAGCATGGTATTGGCACAAAAACAGAGAAGTAGATGTCTGGAACAGAGTAGAGAGCCAAGAGATGAATCCAGCTACTTATCGTTATTTGATCTTTGACAAGCCAATTAAAAACATTCAGTGGGGAAAAGATTCCCTATTTAACAAATGGTGCTAGGTGAACTGGCTGGCAACCTGTAGAAGATTGAAACTGGACCCACACCTTTCACCATTAATGAAGGTAGACTCTCACTGGATACAAGATTTAAACTTAAGACATGAAACTATAAAAATACTTGAAGAAAGTGCAGGGAAAACTCTTGAAGGAATCGGCCTTGGTGAATACTTTATCAGGAGGACTCCCCAGGCAATTGAAGCAGTATCAAAAGTACGTTACTGGGACCTGTTCAAACTAAAAAGCTTCTGCACAGCCAAGAACATAGTAAGTAAAGCAAGCAGACAGCCCTCAGAATGGGAGCAAATATTTGCATGTTATCCCTCCGAAAAAGGTCTAATAACCAGAATCCACAGAGAACTCAAACGTATTAACAAGAAAAGAACACGTGATCCCATATCAGGGTGGGCAAGGGACTTGAAGAGAAACTTCTTTAAAGATGACAGATGCACGATCTACAAACACATGAAAAAAAACTCATCATCCCCCTTTTTTTTTCTTATCACTCGGTCCTCCTTTCATTCATCCCTTCTTTGCTCTTCAATTTTCTCACCCTTCTGGTCCTGTAACCACTGGTCCACAGGCACGAGAACTTAAAGAGCAAGAGGAAGTGAAAGGAAAATTAGGGCAAGGAAACAGATAAAAGAAATCACTCATGAGGAAGAATCAGCAGAAAACCCCAGGCAACATGAAGAACCAGTCCAGAACAACCCCGCCAAGGGACCATGAGGTAGCTACAGCAGAGCATTCGAACTATAAAGAAATGTTAGGAATGACCGAAAGGGAATTTAGAATACACATGTTGAAAACAATGAAAGAAATGATGGAAACAATGATGGAAACTACTAATAAAGTGGAAAATAACCAAAAGGAAATCCAAAAACAGAATCAAATAAGAGATGAACAATATGAAGTATATAAAAAGGATATAGCAGAGCTGAAGGAACTGAAACAGTCAATTAGGGAACTTAAAGATGCAATGGAAAGTATCAGCAACAGGTTAGACCATGCAGAAGAAAGAATTTCAGAGGTAGAAGACAAAGTTCTTGAGATAACTCAGATAGTAAAAGAGGCAGAAAAGAAGAGAGAGATAGCGGAATGTTCACTGTCAGAATTATGGGACTTTACGAAGCATTCCAACATACGAGTTATAGGAATCCCAGAAGGGGAAGAATGCCCCGGAGGAAAGGAAGCCATACTAGAGAATATTATAAAAGAAAATTTCCCAAATATCACCAAAGATTTTGGCACACTGCTTTCAGAGGGCTATCGGACCCCAGGTCACCTCAACTCTAACTGAGCTTCTCCAAGACACATTGTGATGAACCTGTCCAAAGTCATGACAAAAGAAAAAATTCTGCAAGCTGCCAGGAATAAGCGCCAGTTGACCTACAGGGGCAAATCCATCAGAGTGACCGCAGACTTCTCTAATGAAACTTTCCAAGCAAGAAGACAATGGTCATCTACCTTTAATCTACTTAAACAGAACAATTTCCAGCCCAGAATTCTGTACTCTGCTAAGCTAAGCTTAAAAATTGATGGAGAAATCAAATCATTTATGGATATGCAAACATTGAGGAAATTCGCCACAACAAGACCAGCTCTACAGGAAATACTTCAACCTGTTCTGCACACTGACCACCACAATGGATCAGCAGCAAAGTCAGAACTCAGAAATTAAAGGACAGAACCTAACCTCCACACTGATGCAAAAGATAAAACTAAGCAATGGACTCTCACAAAATAAGACAACTAGAATACTACCACACTTATCAATTTTCTCAATAAATGTTAATGGCTTGAATTCCCCACTGAAGAGACATAGATTGGTGGACTGGATTAAAAAACACAAACCAACCATTTGCTGTCTGTAAGAAACACACCTGGCTTCAAAAGACAAATTAAAGCTCTGAGTCAAGGGTTAGAAGACAATTTTTCAGGCAAATGGAATTCAGAAGAAAAGAGGAGTTTCCATCTTATTTTCAGATACATGCGGATTTAAAGCAACTAAAGTCAAAAAAGACAAAGATGGTCACTTTATATTGGTCAAGGGAAAAAATACAACAAGAAGACATTTCAATTCTAAGTATTTATGCACCCAATTTAAATGCTCCCAGATTCTTGAAACAGACCTTAATCAGTCTGAGCAATATGATATCTGATAATACCATAACAACAGGGGACTTTAACACTCCTCTTAAAGAGCTGGACAGATCCTCTAAACAGAAATTAAACAAAGATATAAGAGATTTAAATGAGACCCTAGAACTACTGTGCTTGATAGACGCATGTAGAACACTCCACCCCAAAGATAATGAATATACATTCTTCTCATCATCCCATGGAACATTCTCCAAAATTGATCATATCCTGGGACACAAAAAAAATATCAACAGAATCAAAAGAATTGAAATTTTACCATGTATCTTCTCAGACCATAAGGCACTAAAGGTGGAACTCAACTCTAACAAAAATGCTCGACCCCATCCAAAGGCATGGAAATTAAACAACCTTCTGTTGAATAACAGATGGGTGCAGGAAGAAATAAAACATGAAATCATTAACTTCCTTGAGCATAACAACAATGAAGACACAAGCTACCAAAACCTGTGGGATACTGCAAAGCAGTTTTGAGAGGAAAATTCATCGCTTTAGATGCCTATATTCGAAAAACAGAAAGAGAGCACAACAACAATCTCACAAGTGATCTTATGGAATTGGAAAAAGAAGAACAATCTAAGCCTAAAATCAGTAGAAGAAAAGAAAAATCCAAAATCAAATCAGAGATCAATGAAACTGAAAACAAAAGAATCATTCAGAAAATTAATGAAACAAGGAGTTGTTTTTTTGAAAAAAATAAATGAAATAGATAAACCATTGGCCAGACTAATGAGGAACAGAAAAGTAAAATCTCTAGTAACCTCAATCAGAAATGATAATGGGGAAATAACAACTCATCCCACAGAGATACAAGAGATCATCTCTGAATACTACCAGAAACTCTATGCCCAGAAATTTGACAATGTGAAGGAAAAGGATCAATATTTGGAATCACACCCTCTCCTTAGACTCAGCCAGGAAGAAATAGAGCCCCTGAACAGACCAATTTCAAGCACTGAGATCAAAGAAACAATAAAAAATCTTCCAACCAAAAAATGCCCAGGTCCAGATGGCTTCACACCAGAATTCTATCAAACCTTCAAGGAAGAGCTTATTCCTGTACTGCAGAAATTATTCCAAAAAACTGAGGAAGAAAGAATCTTCCCCAACACATTCTATGAAGCAAACATCACCCTGATACCAAAACCAGGAAAAGACCCAAACAAAAAGGAGAATTTCAGAACAATCTCACTCATGAATACAGATGCAAAAATTCTCAACAAAATCCTACTCAATAGATTACAGCTTATCATGAAAAAAGTCATTCATCATGATCAAGTAGGCTTCATCCCAGGGATGCAAGGCTGGTTTAACATATGCAAGTCCATAAACATTATCCAACATATTAACAGAGGCAAAATAAAGATCACACTATCCTCTCAATAGATGCAGAAAAAACATTTGATAAAATCCAGCATCCTTTTCTAATTAGAACACTGAAGAGTATAGGCATAGGTGGCACATTTCTAAAACTGATTGAAGCTATCTATGACAAACCCACAGCCAATATTTTACTGAATGGAGTAAAACTGAAAGCTTTTCCTCTTAGAACTGGAACCAGACAAGGTTGTCCTCTGTCACCTTTACTATTCAACATAGTGCTGGAAGTTCTAGCCAATACAATTAGGCAAGACAAGGAAATAAAGGGAATCCAAATGGGAGCAGAGGAGGTCAAACTCTCCCTCTTTGCTGACGACATGATCTTATACTTAGAGAACCCCAAAGACTCAACCACAAGACTCCTAGAAGTCATCAAAAAGTACAGTAATGTTTCAGGATACAAAATTAATGTCCACAAGAGAGTAGCCTTTGTATACACCAATAATAGTCAAGATGAGAAGCTAATTAAGGACACAACTCCCTTCACCATAGTTTCAAAGAAAATGGAATGCCTAGGAATATACCTAACGAAGGAGGTGAAGGACCTCTATAAAGAAAACTATGAACTCCTCAGAAAGGAAATAGCAGAGGATATTAACAAATGGAAGAACATACCATGCTCATGGATGGGAAGAATCAACATTGTTAAAATGTCTATACTTCCCAAAGCAATCTACCTATTCAATGCCATTCCTATCAAAATACCAACATCGTACTTTCAAGATTTGGAAAAAATGATTCTGCATTTTGTATGGAACCGGAAAAAACCCCGTATAGCTAAGGCAGTTCTTAGTAATAAAAATAAAGCTGGGGGCATCAGCATACCAGATTTTAGTCTGTACTACAAAGCCATAGTGCTCAAGACAGAATGGTACTGGCACAAAAACAGAGACATAGACACTTGGAATCGAATTGAAAACCAAGAAATGAAACTAACACCTGACAACCACCTAATCTTCAATAAACCAAACAAGAACATACCTTGGGGGAAAGACTCCCTATTCAATAAGTGGTGTTCGGAGAACTGGATGTCTACATGTAAAAGACTGAAACTGGACCCACACCTATCCCCACTCACAAAAATTGATTCAAGATGGATAAAGGACTTAAACTTAAGGCATGAAACAATAAAAATCCTCAAAGAAAGCATAGGAAAAACACTGGAAGATATTGGCCTGGGGAAAGACTTCATGAAGAAGACTGCCATGGCAATTGCAACAACAACAAAAAGAAACAAATGGGACTTCATTAAACTGAAAAGCTTCTGTACAGCTAAGGAGACAATAACCAAAGCAAAGAGACAACCTACACAATGGGAAAGGATATTTGCATATTTTCAATCAGACAAAAGCTTGATAACTAGGATCTATAGAGAACTCAAATTAATCCACATGAAAAAAAGCCAACAATCCCATATATCAATGGGCAAGAGACATGAATAGAAATTTCTCTAAAGTTGACAGACGAATGGCTAACAAACACATGAAAAAATGTTCATCATCTCTATATATTAGAGAAATGCAAATCAAAACAACCCTGAGATATCATCTAACCCCAGTGAGAATGGCCCACATCACAAAATCTCAAAACTGCAGATGCTGGCGTGGATGTGGAGGGAAGGGAACACTTTTACACTGCTGGTGGGACTGCAAACTAGTACAACCTTTCTGGAAGGAAGTATGGAGAAACCTCAAAGCACTCAAGCTAGACCTCCCATTTGTTCCTGGAATCCCATTACTGGGTATATACCCAGAAGGAAAAAAATCCTTTTATCATAAGGACACTTGTACTAGACTGTTTATTGCAGCTAAATTTAGAATCGCCAAAATGTGGAAACAGCCTAAATGCCCACCAACCCAGGAATGGATTAACAAGCTGTGGGTATATGTTTACCATGGAATACTATTCAGCCATTAAAAAAACGGAGACTTTACATCCTTTGTATTAACCTGGATGGAAGTGGAAGACATTATTCTTAGTAAAGCTTCACAAGAATGGAGAAGCTTGAATCCTATGTACTCAATTTGATATGAGGACAATTAATGACAATTAAGTTTTTTTTGGCGGGGAAAGCAGAAAGAGGGATGGAGGGAGGGGGTGGGGCCTTGGTGTGTGTCACACTTTATGGGGGCAAGACCTGATTGCAAGAGGGACTTTACCTAAAAATTGCAATCCATGTATCCTGGCCTATTGTACCCTCAATGAATCCCCAACAACAACAACAACAACAAAAGAGTAAAATGTTGAAAGCTTTCTGAGATCCCATACAAGAAACCAATGTCCACCAACACCAATTCTGTTCAGTATTGTACAAAAGCTTCTAAGCAGCATAGTATGCCAAGAAAACAAAGCAAAGAGTATAAGGAATGGAAAAAAGGAGGAAAATGTTATTCTTATATGTTTACCTAATAAAAATACAGAATAATAATCTTTAAAAACAAAACAAAACTCATCATCCTTAATCATCTGAGAAATGCAAATCAAAACGGCTTTGAGATATCACCTAACCCCCGTAAGAGTAGCCCACATAACAAAATCCCAAAACCAGAGATGTTGGCGTGGATGTGGAGAAAAGGACACACTTCTACACTGCTGATGGGAATGCACACTAATACGTTCCTTCTGGAAGGATGTTTGGAGATTACTTAGAGACCTAAAAATAGATCTGCCATTTGATCCTGTAATTCCTTTACTAGGTTTATACCCAGAATACCAAAAATCACAATATAACAAAGACATCTGTACCAGAATGTTTATTGCAGCCCAATTCATAATTGCTAAGTCATGGAAGAAGTCCAAGTGCCCATCGCCCCACTAATGGACTAGCAAATTGTGGTACATGTATACAATGGAATATTATGTAGCCTTAAATAAAGATGGAGACTTTACCTCTTTCATGTTTACAAGGATGGAGCTGGAACATATTCTTCTTAGCAAAGTATCTCAGGAATGGAAGAAAAAACTTGGAGCCACTGAGTCTGGCACAGTCATACTTCTAGTGCTGTTTCTGTATCAACTATCATTGTGTTCATTCTGACAAGGACTTATTGCTTACTTATCAGGACAAACAGACATTCAGCTTAACATACACGTACACTGTAACAGAAAGCCATACCCTTAGGTTAATGCGACAAAAAACAGCATGCTGGGCAACATCTCTGTCGCTGCGCACACTGGGGGTGCTGGGGGCTTCGCTCCGGGGAGCACAGACCTCCTTTCCGTCGTTTTACAACGCGGACAGCGCCACCTCGCTGCGGCTTGGTGCCGAGGGTGCGGCAAGTATCCAATGTACTCAGCCCTACTATGAAGCTAAATTGTGGCTTTCACATGAAGGCTATAACCTAACTATGGCACAAGACCATGGGGAAGGGGCCAAGAAAGGGGAAGGGAGGGGGGAGGTTAGGGTGGAGGAAGAGTGATGGGTGGGGCCACACCAACGGTGCATCTTGGAATGGGTACAGGCAAAACTTACTAAAGGCAGAATACAAATGTCTACATACAATAACTAGGAAAATACCATGAAGGCTGTGTTGAATAGTTTGATGGGAATGTTTCATATTGTATATGAAACCAGCACATTGTACCCCTTGATTGCACTAATGTACACAGCTATGATTTAACAATAAAAAAAACAAAACAAGAAGTGTCATTTTAACCATTTTATTAACAGGTTTTACATAATCCTTCTGCTTTTACTATGACTTTCCACCCCTATCTTCACCTCCATACCATATCCTCTCTGGCTTAAGCTCTCTAGAGAATAAATCTTTACACTTAGAGGGAACGAGCAGTCTTTATACTTTGTTGGTTAGAGCAAAAATCTGACAATGGTTAGGGCACCGGCCACATGTTCTGGGGTTGGTGGTTTCGAACCCAGCCTGGGCCTGGTAGAAAAACAAAAAAAAAAACAAAAAATAGCCGGGCATTGTGGTGTGTACCTGTAGTTCCAGCTACCGGGGAGGCTGAGGCAAGAAAAATTGCTGTGAGCTATAATGCCACGGCACTCTACCGAGGGTGACAAAAAAAAAGGAGAGAGAAAGAAAAGAAATTATACCAGAGCTATGTGCTACTGAAAAACATTGGAGATTAAAGAAATTCCAGGGGGGGGAGAGACAAGATGGCGGACTGAAGCCAGCTTTCAACAGAGGCTCCTGTGCAGAAGGAGAGTTAAGGGACAGGAATTTAGTAAGTATCCTGGTGGATTTGAGCCACACCAAGAGAGAAGGTTGAAGAATGCACATCAACACCGCTGAGGCAAGCTGTGATCACAAGGACGCAAACAAAAGCAAAATGGCTCACTTCTGGATATTCTGAAGCCACACCCCCTGTCTCCCTGGGCAACCAGAGGAGGCCACCAGTGAGCAAAGGATTTGCCTGACACTGCTCACAAACCCAGGAAGCTTCCAGGGCAGGGCTGACTCAGAGAGGTAATCGGACACGAATCTCCAGCAGCAAAGACGTTTGAACTGAGAACAACCCGTTCTTCTGTAGGCGATTTTAGCAGAAACAGGGACAGAACCCTGCAAAGTTGTCTGTTCTGTTCTGTTCTGTTCTGTTAGCAACATCAATCAGGGTTGGGGCTAAGCCTGAGTGAACACCTCCCTCCCACCACCTGCATCAAGCACTCAAAGATGTCAGGACCTATCTCCTCCTGCTAGATAGCGGCAGACTGCAGGGGCCTGGCAGACTTCCTTGCAATTCAGGCAGGTGCAAACCCCTGGAGTATCAGTTCACTACAGGCAACTGGGTTAGCCATCTGCAGAGATACCAGTGACTGGGTCCCACGGAGGGGCAAAGTGGGGAAGGAGACATCAACCTTCCCAGACTGATCTATTTGCTAGGTGGCTCCTCCTGACTCCACACAGCACTGGAGTAAGCCATATCAGAGGAGTCACCAGACCCCAGTGATCCAGTCCCCAGAGAACTCTTGAACTCTCACACCTGAGACAGGTGCTGATTGAGACAATCAATTTGGACCTTTTGAACTGAACTAATAGACTGAGGACTTTTCAGGTGGTGCTCTGGGTATGCGGTTGTAGGAAGGTTTGATTTTCCTTTCCCAATTGGTGCCAGAGGTGGGCGGGTGGGGTGACTTAATTGCTGGTTTTTCCACACAGCTGAGACTTCAAGCCAGAGTAAACATTACAATAGGATCGAACAGAAACCAGCTGAAAACAAGACGGAACCACTTAGCCCCACCACACAAGACAGGGCCCCAGTTTCTCAGGCCACAACACTGTAGGGGCCCTCGATAAAGCCCCAGGGGAAAAATCAAAGGGAGTAAAATAACCATGGGGCGGAATCAGTGGAAAAACTCTGGTAACATGAATAACCAGAATAGATCAACCCCCCCCCAAGAAAAGATACAGCAGATGTGATTGAAGATCCCATTCATAAACAACTGGTTGAGATGTCAGAAATCGAATTCAGAATTTGGATTGCAGACAAGATTAATAAAATGGAATTAGGAATTTTAGGAGAAATTCAAAAGTTGTCTCAAGAATTTAACGAATTTAAAGACAAAACCACCAAAGACTTAGACACACTGAAGCAAGAATTTACAGCCCTCAAAGATATGAAAAATACAGTAGAATACCTCAGCAACAGAATGAAGCAAGCAGAAGAAAGGATTTCTGACATTGAAGGTAAAGTCTTCGAACGCTCCCAATCTCTCAAAGAGGAAGAGAAATGGAGAGCAAAAACGGATCACTCGCTCAGAGAACTCTCAGATAATTCGAAGAAAAGCAATATACGAATAATTGGGATTTCGGAGAATGATGAAGTGGCCTCGAAGGGCACAGAGGCCCTTCTGCATGAAATTATGAAAGAAAATTTTCCAGACATGCCTAGAGAATCTGAAATTCAGATAGCAGACAGCTTCAGAACCCCAGCACGATTCAACCCCAATAAGTCATCCCCCAGGCATATCATAATTAACTTCACTAAAGTTAACATGAAAGAGAAGAAGCTCAAAGCAGCCGGGTGAAAGAAAACTATTACGTACAAAGGAAAGAATATTAGAATAACTGCAGATCTCCCTGCTGAAACTTTTCAAGCCAGACGAGGGTGGTCATTAACTTTTAATCTCCTAAAGCAAAATAACTTTCAACCCAGGATCTTGTATCCAGCTAAACTGAGTTTCATTTATGATGGAGAAATTAAATACTTCAATGACATTCATATGTTGAAAAAATTTGCCATAAGTAAACCAGCTCTTCGGGATATTCTCAGACCTATCCTCCACAATGACCAACCCAATCCTATACCACAAAAGTAAACTCACTCAGAAACTTCCGATCAAACTCCAACTTCCACACTGGCGAAAGGATTAAAAATGTCCACTGGACCTTTGAAAAACTTGATACCCAAAATTCCACCAGACTTATCAATACTCTCCATTAATGTGAATGGCTTAAACTGTCCTCTAAAGAGGCATAGGTTAGCTGACTGGATACAAAAACTCAAGCCAGATATTTGTTGCATAGAAGAGTCACATCTTAACTTAAAAGACAAATACAGACTCAGGGTGAAAGGATGGTCATCCATATTTCAGGCAAATGGTAATCAGAAAAAAGCAGGTGTTGCAATTTTATTTGCAGATACAGTAGGCTTTAAACCATCAAAAGTAAGGAAGGACAAGAATGGTCACTTCATATTTGTTAAGGGTAATACTCAATATGACGAGATCTCAATTATTAAGATCTATGCACCCAACCAGAATGCACCTCAATTTATAAGATAAACTCTAACAGACATGAGTAACTTGATTTCCTCCAGCTCCATAATCGTTGGAGATTTCAACACTCCTTTGGCAGTGTTGGATCGATCCTCCAGCAAGAAGCTGAGCAAAGAAATCTTAGATTTAAACCTAATCATCCAATATTTAGATTTAGCAGACATCTACAGAACATTTCATCCCAACAAAACTGAATACACGTACTTCTCATCAGCCCACGGAACTTACTCCAAAATTGACCACATTTTAGGTCACAAGTCTAACCTCAGTAAATTTAAAGGAATAGAAATTATTCCTTGCATATTCTCAGACCATCATGGAATAAAACTTGAATTGAGTAACAACAGGAATCTGCATACTCATACAAAAACATGGAAGTTAAAGAAATTCCATCAGTTTGTATTCCAGCCAAGGAAGGGTTTACTGCAAAGACCTACTCCTCCACATATGACTTTGGTAATACAAATATTCCCCCCTTTTCACAAATAACTATACCAAATACAAACACTTCACATTCTTTGAGTCATAAATTATTAGCTCAATTTTTGTCCCCTTATCCACTCGGAACATAAAGGCTGTTAACCAGTGTTGGTTAAGATGATTCCCTTTCCTTGGGTCCTCAAACTTTGCCCTACCCTCAGTCTGAGCCAGCACACAATTCCTCCTGAACAGCCAGACCCTTTTGTGAATAGGCTGGACTCAGAGTAAAACATTGCTTAATCTATTGTCCAGTTTCCACCCTTTCATCTCAGTTTCCAAAACACATTTTTTATATCTTTCTTCACTCCTTTTTATAAAATAAATTTTTTTCTTTTGTCTAATTCTTCAGATGCTTGCAGATTTTTTTTAATCAGAATATTATTTCTATTACAATAGTCCCTCTATGCAAGTCCTTTTAAATAAAGTGTTTCATTAATAAGTCTGGATTTGTTTTTTATTTGAAAAATTTAAGGTCAAATTTTTCCTTTTTATAAACATGGGTCCAATTCCCTTATTTTAAATCCACCTGGTGAGAAAAACTTTGAAAGTTTTATCTCCTGCTGCTGAGACTTTTTAGGGTTTTTTTATTATTATTAAAATCATTTTGTTTCATGTTAGTGTAGGGGGACCAAGGGAAAATCCTTCCTGTCACCCTCTGAAGGTCCTCTGAAAAGTCAACTCACAAGAGGCAAATTAATTGGAGAAAAGGTATACCTAGTTATTTAACATGTACATATGGGGAGAACTACACAGTGATTACCCACTCCCCAGTAGGGCTCAGAAGCTTAAATATTGTTATCAAAATGTTTAAACAACAGGGGGTTTTTAGTTTGGGTCCAATTGCTCATCACACCAAAATTCAACCAATAAGACAACCAGGATTTCCACAGAAGAAAGGAATTTTTAGTAAGACAAGTCTGGAGAACACGGAGAGCTGCTCAAATCTGGCTGTCTGACTAAAAGATATCAAGGGCTTTTAAAGGAGGGGCCATTTGCTTCGGAGCATGTAGTGATGTATCTCACAAAGGGTGCTATGTGCCTTGGGGGCAAGTTGTGGGGGAGGGTGAATCTTGGCCTCAGGAAGTCTGCCCTGGAGCCCTCAGAATCTCAAATCCTTTGTCTCGTGGAAAATCCATTGCAGTGGTGGGTGTGGTGGCTCAAGACTTTGGGAGGCCAAGGCAGGAGGATAACTAGAGGCCAGGAGTTCAAGTTTCTGGGAGACTACTTAGACAGTGAAGTAGTTAAGGGAGAGGATTATAAAAAACACATAGGGGTTCATGGAGTTGGTTACAGAAAAACAGATTATGGGAGAGGGGGAAAAAAGAATTTTGTTAAAGAGAAATAAAAGATTACCAGGGAGAAAACATGGATTAATCAATGGGGAACAGATAATAACTTGTAAATAGTTCTCTGACAGTCCACAGGTCTATTTAGGTGTGGCTCCATTCTTACATTTATAGGGCAAGGAAGGAAAAATAATTGTTTTCCTTGGTGTATCCAGATGTTAGGCAGATAAAGGAACTTTATCCTATGCTTTGGGAGATATGAAGTTGAGGGTACTCGAGGGACTTTGAAGCCTCTTCAGTCCAGCATGTAAAAAAAAACCATATATTTTTTTAATTTTTCTCAAGTGTTTATTTTAGAAAGTTTTATAATACAATGAATGTTTGTATATACTTCTCTTGGATTTAACAAGGTATATCTAGCTCTCTTTAGTCTCCATATATGCATAATATGTGTATGTGTGAATACAAATTTGTATACATCACTGTACATTATTACCAGCAGTAGAAGTGAATCATTTGAAATGAAGCTGCAGACATGACATTCTTCTCTAATTCACTGTTCATCTCTTATGAACATGATCATCCTTCCACAACATTGCATGATACTGTTAAAAATTTAATTTAACATGGAAACAGTGATATACTTGTACAATGTTCAGATTTCCTCAGTTGTGCCCATAATGTATAATGTCTTTTATAGCATTCTTTTTTTTTCATTCCAAGATCCAATTCAAGATTTCATATTGTATTTGGTTGGCATGTCCTTCTATTTTCTTGTAATTTTAAATGTATACTATTTTTTCTTTCATTAAATTCATAGTTTTTAAGTGTTCAAGCTCGTTGTCTTGTAGAATGTTGAAATGTGGTTGTGTTTGATTGTGATTAGGTTCAGGTTGGACAGTTTTGGTGAGGATGGTGCACAGATGATGATCTCACTGCATCTTGTCCGAAGGCCACGATTATCAGCTTGTCCATTATTTATGTTGCTAAGTTTGATCACCTAATTAAGATAGTATTTGCCAGATCTTCCTGTTGTAAAGGTATCTTGCTCCTTTTGTAAATAAAACATTATCTACTTTGATACTTCTCAAATATCCTGTTGACCGACAGCTTTTTGCCTAGTGAATTTTAGTATCCACTAAAGACCCTTGCCAGGATCAGTTATTAAATTGGTGATAATTTTATCTTCCCCTCTATATTTATTAGCTCCTTTGTTACAACACCATATTTTTAGAGTGATGGGTTCATCATGTCTGCCAAACTGGTCTCAAAGTCCTGACTTTACATGATTCTCCCATCTTGCCCTCCCAAATGCTGGGATTACAGGTATGGGGCAAGATAGAGTCTTTGGGCTTCCTTGCCAGTGGTTCCACTTGAAGGCACCATGTTTTCCTCGTATAGCTATAACTGTGCACAGTGATGTCATGCTTAGACTACTGTTTGGTACTCTGCCACTATTCTTTCATTGCATAGATAAGTGTATGGGACATTTTACCTGTGCGGACTTCCTATGCTGCTCACCAGCCACCATGAGCTAAATAACAGCATGCCATACTTGCTGTCAGTTTCTAAGTTCTTCAGCCAATGAAAATCTGGTGCAAACCTCCCTGGCATAACCCTCTGCACATCACAGACATGAGCCCGGTGCCAGCTGAGCATGGTGGTGCATGTCTGTAGTTCTACCTGCTCAGGAGGCTGAGGCTGGAGATTCCTTGAGCCTAGGAGTTTGAGGTTGCAGTGAGCTATGATAATGTTACTGCACTCCAGCCTAGGCAACAGAGACACTATCTCTAAACAAGCAAGCAAGCAAACAAACAAACATTCCTATTTTGTGGTATTATTTCCTTGAGCCCCAACATTAGCTTCCCTCTTGTGGGTTTAGCTTTCAGTGTTTTCTTTTGTATTTAGTTATCTAGTTCCATGGATGGAAGCATATGTCATATTCATGGTTGTTCATTATTTTAATTAATAACGGTTTATTTATATTGAGAGAAATTTCTGCATTATGAAGTCCACATATCCTACAAAGATAGGAACCAGAACCTCATATGCCAAACCTCCTTTTAGCTAAAAACAGACATGTGGCCTTGACTTTGCCAACAAGGAACATTATGGATGAAATTGATTCAAAAATGAGAAAATAGGACCAGCATTGAGCTTCCATTCTGTCTGGCTTGATTGGCAGGAGAGCTTTAAGTGAAAACAGAGATGACTTGCTCTCACGGAAATGGTCTCGGTGCTGGGAAATGCCGTAGTAGCCATAAAGTTAGGTTCTTAATGTTTATTGCCGGTAGCAATTGCACTTGCAGCTGCAGCAGAAATTTCTCAATTAATACAACTGTGTTTCTTGGTGTGTTACCCTCTGGATATTTTCTCTAGGCTTCACTAAACTTTGTAAACTACTCAATATCCTTCAATGAGCCATTTTCATTTAAGCTAGCCAGCGTGGACTCACTGTGCAGAGGGAGGTTATTTCTGTTATACATTCATTATCAAGGACTGTTTTGATTAAGCACAACATAAATACTTTCATGAAAACTAACAGCAAATTATGGTAAAACAAATAACTGCTAGAGATGTTAAGGGTAAGACCAGATGTCAGGTCCCTATATTCCCAGGTTCTTGGTTCCCAGACTGAAGAATGGTTACTGGTACCAAGGCGACAGAGTAAATGAGCAGAGCAAGCGGGTGCAAGCAGGCAAAGTGCCAAAGTTTAAACAAGAGTGACTCTTGGCTGGCTCACCAAAATGTTAGGGTGGCAAGGTAGTCATAGAAATAATTAAAGAGAGCAAAAGCAAGTAAAGTTTTAGCATGAAAGGAAAAGTTTATTTCAATGAAATGTCCATCTCAATTACCTGGACAGTAGGCCAGTCTCCATCTTAGCCACCACAGGTATCATGGAAAGCACACTGCTAGATTTTATACCCAACTTTTGAGGTGTCAGCTACTTCTTAGAAGTTTCCCACATTCTTGATCAACTCTGTTCTCACAACATGTTCCCCTAACAGCTCATATCTATCTGTCCATGTCAGAAAGTCCCAGGGTCATTAATCAGTTAAAACAATCAGCTCCCCAAAACAACCCACTTGCAAGGTCTTACACCTGCAGGGTCTCAATTAGCCCCATTCCCCTAACAACTCAGACCAGCCTGACTCAGGCCAGCCCAAAATAGACTAACCACAACTGGCATCCACCTTTCTCATGTGTAACTACCTGCCTAACCTAACAAAGATATGCTTTCTTTGCTTGAACAAGTCAACACAGACTAAAATGTGCAATTTTTAATCTACTAAATATTTTTGTTTTCTTCTTGTTAAAAGGGAGAGGACAAAATAATAGCATGCTTTCACTTAACATAAGCAGCAATACTCCTTCATTAATTCACTTCAGGTCTATATCAACTCTCTTATTCTTGAAATTAGTCTACAGAAATGGTAATTTTTTTCAAAAAACATTATATGAGATAACATTCAATTAATTCACTATAAATAATTTGTGCCAACAAGTCCTGATAAGAAGGACATAGTAGGTACTTCGGATGCTTTGGAAAGACATATAACTTTGGTACTTTTGTTTTAATGGTGGGTGACAAGGAGGATACGGTGCATTGTATTTTCATCAAATATATTCACCAGACTTCCCTGAACTTTGTCTTTCTCTTAGAGAAGTGGAAAAATAGACTTCTCTGTACCGTGTATATAGGTTTGGCCCTGTGATTTATTTTACCCACATGATTTATAAATAGAATTGAACCATGTTGGTTCTGAAACGAGTTCATAGCCAAAATGAGCTTTGCTATTTATATCTTTTTTATCTGCCATGAGACTGGAAATATCTTAGGTTGAGGTTCTAGTCAGTTTGAGTCCTAGAGTAAGTCATATCTGATCCATAACAGATATGTAAAGTCAGTAAGAAATAAATCTTTGTTGTGGTAAGTCACTGAGCTTTTTTGATTGAAAGTTACTACTGCAAACACAGCTTAAGGTTACTGATAAAATCTGTTTTTATATGTTATACACAGTATAATCAATCAATTAGTTTTTAGAGGTGAACAGTTTCTAGGCTTTTAAATTGATAGATCTATAGAAAACCACAATATAGACAGAAGAACTTTTTTTTTGAGACCGAGTCTCACTGTGTCTCCCTGGGTACAGTGCCATGGCGTCATAGCTCACAGCAACTTCAAACTCTTGGGCTCAAACAATCCTCGTCTTAGCGTCCCAAGAGGCTGGGATTACAGGCACCCGCCACAAGGCCCAGCTAGTTTTTCTATTTTTAGTGGAGACAGGGTCTTACTGTTCCTCAGGCTGATCTTGGAAGTCCTGAGCTCAAGCAATCCACCCACGTCGGCCTCTCAGAGTGATAGGATTACAGGCATGAGCCACCATGCTCAGCCAGAAGAATGTTCTGTTAGATCTCTATTTGTGCTAAGTTTTCTAAACATCCTCACTTAGTTGTGCTATGGGAAAATCTTAATAAGGATCTCTTTGGTCCAGGCATTTTCTTCAACCTGCTTCAATGAACACAGTTATCTCAAACTCCTGCACTCAAGCGATCTTACTGCCTTGGCTGTCCAGAGTGCTAGGATTATAGGCATGAGCCACCGTGCTTGGCTCAATGAGCACGTTTATTATTTTCATCTTTACAGTAAATTTCTGGATCATCTTAAGTATACAAGGTTTCACATCACCAGTCTAATGTACACAGTATACAAAACAAATATGCAATCACTTGACCCCAATAACTTTAAAATATGGAAAATAAGATAATTTTCTGAGAAGTTAATTATAATACTAGTGAACAAAAGAATAATTGAAGATTCAGAAAACAAACTTAAGGAGAGAGAAATGTTTCCAGTTTGTAAGACTTCATTCTATCTGAGTAAACGTGTATCTAAAAAATGATACCAATCTGAATGGAGTTTAGTCAGCTGATAAAGTGTAGGAAATGGAGAATGATTTAAGAAAGACATGGTGGTACCCACATGAGTATTTTACAGGGAGAACTTGGTTATAATGCCAGGCATATGCCTCCTGCAGGCATGGAAGTTGTAAGCACACTAAAATTGACATTATAATGGACCTGTGTTTTCTGATTTCATGCCAATGAAGCAGAATGCTGTTTATAATTTTCCTTCCTGTATACAAAAAAAAGAGTATGTGCTAGTCGTTTCATTTGTAAGAATTCTAGTGCATGTGAAAATTATTTCAGGTTGTGAGGTCTGAAATTGGTATTCTGGTTTCAACCTTCATTTCTATAAAACTGGTGTGCTGAATATTCTCCAATTACTCCTCCAGACATACTCCATTCATTCCTCCTTGCACCTCTTTGTTACAGAAGACTGACTTTATGGACCAAATTACATGGATTTCTGAGCATTTGTCTTACCATTGTGAGGTACCAGCAGGAGGGCAAAACCCAAGAGGAGGGGTGAAAATTCTGAAATAAAAAAGCAAGGATAAAAAAAAAATACAAAAAGGAACTCTGGCTAAAATTAACAAAATCAACCTTTTCACAACCTTGGCAATGAAACGAAATCCTACAACAATGTGAGGAGCATTTATTTGAGGGAAATAGCTGAGTCTTGGAAAGTACAGCGAGCTTTGTGGTAATTGAACTTTCTCCAAGCCCAGTCCTTCCTCCACACCTCTGAGGAAGCATTGGCAATCAGCAGACTCACAAGCTTGGGAGCTGTGAAAAGCAGCAGCTTAGCAGCCACTTGAAATACCAAAAAAAAAAAAAAAAAAAAAAAAAAAAGGGTTGGAGTTCCTCCTCTCAGAGAATTGTCACTATTTAAATAACCTGGGAGCTCCTGGGGAAAAGCCCCATTTAAACGGCTTCTTGCAACTTGACTGGAAATTATTGAGTGAAAAAAACACGTATCAAAAGCAATCAGCAGCAATTGGTTAACACTGTTGCTGCTTAAGAGCTACCAGTTGGGAAAAATGAGAGGCTGGACATAAAACTTAAAAGGCAGATTTGGAGAATCAGATGTCCATAGGAAGCTCTGAAAAACTCTTACACACTTGTAGGGATCTAGGAACCACAGGCATGTATAGGACTCTATTTATGCTCAGGAAAGACTTGAAAAAGCCTTCACCTCTAACCAGGTGACCCTGAAGTTCCACAAAAGCAAAAAGTGAAGACCAAGTTAAGGCTGTAAATTATCAGAGTGTTGAGCGTGTGCCCCAATAATACACTCTTCTTTGCAAAGGATGGAAAACTTAATGATGCAGAGGTTTAAGGAAATCTCTGACCAGTCATTAGTAACCACTAAGCAATAAAGTTTTTTTGTCTTGCAGTATCTTTTCGGGTATAGTCTCTTTCCCCTCTTAGCATGTCCAGCATCCTCCTTGCTAAGTTACGATGTAACTGAAACCTAGTTATTTATCTGAAATCCAGAGGGAGGAAAGAACAGATTTTGAAAGAAGCTCATAATGAAAGCAAGAAAAGAAAGAGACATGGGACAGAGAGATGGAGAAAGAGAGAGAAGGTAAAAAAAAAAAAAAAAAGAGGAGGAACAGCTGTTACAGGGGGTAGAGAGTCACTTGTCAGACCATTCTCGCATTTTATGAGGGAACTTTTTCCTGGAATACCTCTAGTTGATTTTCCTTTTTTTTTTTAATATATATTTTTTTATTATTGGGGATTCATTGAGGGTACAATAAGCCAGGTTACACTGATTGCAATTGTTAGGTAAAGTCCCTCTTGCAATCATGTCTTGCCCCCATAAAGTGTGACACACACCAAGGCCCCACTCCCCACCCTCCGTCCCTCTTTCTGCTTCCCCCCCCATAACCTTAATTGTCATTAATTGTCCTCATATCAAAATTGAGTACATAGAATTCATGCATCTCCATTCTTGTGATGCTTTACTAAGAATAATATCTTCCACTTCCATCCAGGTTAATACGAAGGATGTAAAGTCTCCATTTTTTTTAATGGCTGAATAGTATTCCATGGTATACATATACCACAGCTTGTTAATCCATTCCTGGGTTGGTGGGCATTTAGGCTGTTTCCACATTTTGGCGATTGTAAATTGAGCTGCAATAAACAGTCTAGCACAAGTGTCCTTATGATAAAAGGACTTTTTTCCTTCTGGGTAGATGCCCAGTAATGGGATTCCAGGATCAAATGGGAGGTCTAGCTTGAGTGCTTTGAGGTTTCTCCATACTTCCTTCCAGAAAGGTTGTACTAGTTTGCAGTCCCACCAGCAGTGTAAAAGTGTTCCCTTCCCTCCACATCCACGCCAGCATCTGCAGTTTTGAGATTTTGTGATGTGGGCCATTCTCACTGGGGTTAGATGATATCTCAGGGTTGTTTTGATTTGCATTTCTCTAATATATAGAGATGATGAACATCTTTTCATGTGTTTGTTAGCCATTCGTCTGTCATCTTTAGAGAAAGTTCTATTCATGTCTCTTGCCCATTGATACATGGGATTGTTGGCTTTTTTCATGTGGATTAATTTGAGTTCTCTATAGATCCTAGTTATCAAGCTTTTGTCTGATTGAAAATATGCAAATATCGGGGCGGCGCCTGTGGCTCAGTGAGTAGGGCGCCGGTCCCATATGCCGGAGGTGGCGGGTTCAAACCCAGCCCCGGCCAAAAACCACAAAAAAAAAAAAAAAAAAAAAAAAAAAAGAAAATATGCAAATATCCTTTCCCATTGTGTAGGTTGTCTCTTTGCTTTGGTTATTGTCTCCTTAGCTGTACAGAAGCTTTTCAGTTTAATGAAGTCCCATTTGTTTCTTTTTGTTGTTGTTGCAATTGCCATGGCAGTCTTCTTCATGAAGTCTTTCCCCAGGCCAATATCTTCCAGTGTTTTTCCTATGCTTTCTTGGAGGATTTTTATTGTTTCATGCCTTAAATTTAAGTCCTTTATCCATCTTGAATCAATTTTTGTGAGTGGGGAAAGGTGTGATTTTCTCCAATATTTTATTGGACGTAACTGGGTCACATTCCATCTTTAGATCATAGATTTAGCTTTTACCTTATATAAAATCATCTCCATGCAAAACATCATTAGAATTGGAGGTTATACAGAGAGAAGAAGCAGAAATAACTGTAGAATAGGTAGCCATAATGCTTGCCACAGAAAGCTTCCATAGCACTTACCATGTTATATTTAGATGTTTTTATTCACACAGCTGCCTCTTCTCTTAGACTATGAACTCCTTATAGATATAGATAAGGACTTTCATTTTTATATTTATTAATATATTACCTATCATGAGGCCTAACCTAATATAGGTATATAATATTTTAAAAAAATTAATAGATAAAAGTAATACATAATTGTCAAAGACAAAATTTTGAAAAAGATTGGTTTAGAAAAATTGGGAAGATAGTCTAGTCCATAATAAAAAATAAGGTCCTATCTGTTTTAGGCTCTTCACTACTGTAAGAATACTAGAAGGTTTTCCTTTGGAATCTGGCGCTCCTAGACCCAATATTTCTATATCAGTCCTATTTTTTAAATGACTTTCAAAAAATGAACTTCCATAATGACACTTTATTTTTTTAAAAAATTAGCTATCTTTAAGAGGAGCCAAAACTCATCATTAAAGAATAAAAGTATCATTCCTCATGGTGTCACAATAGTTTCATGAATATTTTACAAAATTGAGTCATGGACATTGCAATTTTCTCCTGGGATGCTGGGAGCTTGAAATGATGAACGTTTGATATAAAATTAAAAGTTTCAGCTTCATGTTTGAAGGTGATCTAAAAGTTTAAATCTTCCCCAAGCCCAATTAAATATTCATTAAAATCAGATATGAGTTTATGAATACAAAAACAGCCTTCACATCATATTGTTTTTCTTCTCAAAGAAACTAAATGTAAGCGGAATAATTATCTGTTCTCCTCTTTGTTTTAATTCATAATCATTACAGTTATATCATGTGTGTGTTATTCTCTATACACAATACTGCTACTTATTTTAGGTAATTTCTTTGTCAGGGAAAAAGTCTAAGATGCTTTGTACTCTAGTAATTTCCATATTTGATTACATTAAAACAATTGTTAAATGAAATAATAAAAATAAATGAATATTTTAGCCTCATTTGATTGGAAGTATCATACTTTATCCTGATAGCACAGGTATGCTTTTCTGCTTATTATATAAGTTAGTAAATGTGTTGTCTTGGAACACTTTGAATAATTTCTGATTATAAATCTAAAAACCTATTCTTTCAATTAAAAAAATGATTTCGCTATTCTGTCGAGGACTTGATATCTAGAAATGTAATTCCACCATGGGTGCTTGCTATATTCTAATTAGATAGAGAAGGGTGGGGCCAAATTTTGAAGTGAAACATTCTATGATTAAAATTGTTTGAGAAGTTTTGTCAATGCTATGAGATCTTGATGAAAGAGTTTTGTCATCAAGAGAAGTAAAAGATGAGATGGACCAATATCAAAGGCAAGAAATACTAGTTTTAGAATCAAGCCATGCAAAATAAAAAAAAAAAAATTGTTAAAACCATAACCAGCACAACAACTAGGAGTTTTACCGACATCCCTTGGCCAGTGAACATAAGGAAAGATTCTTGGATTCACATCATTAGTAAGTATCCAAGCATTCAGGTGGCAGAGACTAGAAAGGCTGGATCTCAGTATAATGGAAAATGAAGAAACAGTTTTAATAGCTCTCATCAAAGTAGCCACCTATAAATAAGGAAACCAGGCCCAATGGGATCTTCCTAGGAAAGCTCACTTTTCACCTCTGTCCAGGTTAGTGTTCATCAGAATAGAAAATTACTGTGGTGGTACAGATGCTAGAGGTGAGACCTTGATGCTAATTCACTCTAATCTGATTTTTTAGCATTAGAGCTCTTAATTGTTAAAGTAGACCAATGTTGGCATCGTTAGAGCCATACCAAGCAACAGAAATCATCACAACTATATTATGTAGTGTTATAATTCTTCTATTTTATCATTAGTTATTTTTGTTACATTCTTACTATGCCTAATTTATAAATTAGCCTTTACATAGGTATGTATGAATAGGAAAAAATCAGGGTATAGGCAGTGCCCGTAGCACAGTGGTGATGGAGCCAGCCACATACATCGAGGCTGGCAGGTTTGAACCCGGCCCAGGCCAGCTAAAACAACAATGACAACTGCAACAACTACAGCAACAACAACAACAAAATAGCTGGGCGTTCTGGTGGGTGCCTATGGTCCCAGCTACTTGAGAAGCTGAGGCAAGAGAATCGCTTGAGTCCAAGAATTTGAGGTTGCTGTGAGCTGTGGCGCCATAGCATTCTACCCAGGGCGACAGCTTGAGACTCCAAAAACAAACAAACAAACAAAAAAAACAGGGTATAGAGGGTTTGGTGCTATCTGTAGTTGCAGGTATCCACCAGGAGTCTTGGAATATACCCCCTGTAGATAAGGGGCAGCTACTGTAACTGTCTTAAGAGTGAAATTTTTCCTCAGTGATAGAATTGTCAACTATGAGGAAACTACCCTGGGACTCATTGATTAGTTCTGTACCCACAGTTCACTGTTTTTTTTTTTTTTTTTTTTTTTTTGATAGGTAACTGAGACTAATGAAAATATATCAGATCTGGAAATTATTGTGGCTTTTTGCAATCCCTTTAATGCTTTTGGGTCTAAGTTTCCCAGATGGAAACACAAAGGGCTAGAACTCTGTTGTTTTTAAACTTTATCAAGCTTTAACATTCTGAAAGGTTTCTCATTGTTCTTCCCCTTTTCCTATTCTGTGCTTAAGCTCATCATTTTTTATTCCCTGCACTCCATCCTGGATAAGTTTCCCTGCTGTTTCTTGTCATTTTTGCCAAACAGGAGACACCTCCAGAGACTGTCAGACACTACATAATTATCATCAATACTAGACAATAAGACTTCATCACGGAGAGAAGTCTGAGCAAGCATGAAAGGAACAGTCATTGAACTGAAATAAATGGACAAGCAGTATCACCAAGACCAAAAGGTGCCTCACACTGGATTATTATCTTTGTTTTTCTTCCTTTTCTTTTCTGGTCATTTTTTTTTTTTTTAATCTGTGAAAGTTCTAAAAATGAAAATATACGGGGTTGCGCCTGTGGCTCAGTGAGTAGGGTGCTGGCCCCATATACCCAGGGTGGCAGGTTTGAACCCGGCCCCAGCCACATTGCAACAAAAAATAGCCAAGCGTTGTGGTGGGCACCTGTAGTCCCAGCTACTCGGCAGGCTGAGGCAAGTGAATCACCTAAGCCCAAGAGCTGGAGGTTGCTGTGAGCTGTGATGCCACCGCACTCTACCGAGGGTGACAAAGTGAGACTCTGTGTCTTAAAAAAAAAATATATATATATATAATATATGAATGACAAATCATAAGGGCTTCCTGGTTTCTCCTCCTCACCTCCTAGCTTGAGAGGCACTAATAATTTTTAATGAACTGGATCCACAGTGTGCCAGTAATCTCCAACATCCATGCTGCCAGTATCGTCTTCTGCTTGTGCTTAAAAATGTTGCAAAATATGTGTGTATATATAAACATATATGTGCTTTTTTTTTCTGTTTCAGCTTTAAGGAGAAGTCAAAATTTTTCTGCTAAAAAATCAAATGAGTGATGATTATGATTTTAAAGATAGAAATTACTTACCCTGGAGAGAACTAAATGTAGATGATTCTAAATTTAGTGTGGTTATTGTTATTCTTTCACAAAAGAAAAAAGTCTTCATTGTTACTGAAATGAGTCTAAACACCAACTGTGGTCATTTTCAAGGGCTACAAGTGAGTTTTTGTTTAACACCAGCTATTTCATTCAGATTACAGAAAGATAAAGAAAGAAGAACAATGTAGCTCGTTGTTCAGTGAAAAGGAGTTTAAATTTGTGAAGGATAGTGAATTAGTCACACATCAGAAAGGTGGGGGATGAGAAAATATGAATTTACGGACCAGAATATTGCCACCATACACTACATTAGGTGCAATAACCGAAGTGAGTATAATGAATTGCTGTTATTTCCATGTCCTAAAAGCCTGGCAAGTGCATAAAGATGTTGGGCAAGCTATATTGAGGTTTAGAAAATGACTGTTTCTGGGCGGCGCCTGTGGCTCAGTGAGTAGGGCGCCAGTCCCATATGCCGGAGGTGGCGGGTTCAAACCCAGCCCCGGCCAAAAAAAAAAAAAAAAAAAAAAAAAAAAAGAAAATGACTGTTTCTAAAACTAGGAAGGGTGAAATAAACTGGCATTTGTTAGGGCAAGTTAATGCAGTGGGAAGCCCAACAGAACCCATTTGGGGTCTTAGCAGTGCTTGATCCACACTGGTCCTGATTGTGTTTACCCTATCCAGTAATTCTGTAAAGCATGGGGTATCCAGGGCTCAGGGGCTATTGAAGGAACTCCAACAAAATTGAATTAACACATGAAATAAAAGATAATTAAGAAAAAGATCACTGAACCCCGCAGTCTTGTCTGCTGCTTATATCTATATGGAGTAGTGTGTATTTTAAAATTGCTATTTTCTGACGCCTTGCAAAGCGTCAACATTTTAAAGTTGTCTGTGACCACGCCTAGAGCTAACTTCTTAGACTTTGCAACTACCAATATATCTACAATTTTTATGGAGGAAAAATGAAAAGACTAGTGATTTTTTTCTATTAAAAAATGCAAGAAAATGCCTGTTCACTCATTCATTGAGTAAACAGTTATTAGTTATTTCCATGTTCTGTGAAATGTCCTAGGAAACAGAGAGAAAATGTGGCACGTAGTGTCCCTCTTATGAAAGAACTTATAGTATCTAAAGTTGAGAGGAGACAGATCTGTCAACAGAGAATTCAATCCAACATGCTAAGTGTAAGCAATATTCACTTGTCCTATAACGTTATGTTCTGGGGAGGAGAGAAGGCCTAGTTGCTTGTCTTGAGCATTTCTTTGTCACTTGTTTTCTAAAGTGTCACTAGTAATTTGCAAAAACAAACACATTGTAGACACTAACATTAGTGACTGATCCTTAGTTAGATTTTAGAGTGTATTCAAGTTTATTTTTACATGCTTACTTGGGCTTATTTGTCTTCTGATATTTTCTGACATGGCAAATGTCTGAGCTAGCAGAAAGGGATTAGATAGGACCTTTACTCATTATTCCTGTCTATGTCATTATCAGAACAAACTACTTGTAATAAATGAGAGGAAGAGGAAAAAGCATAGTATTCCAAAGATGAGATTTAACCTAGTTTTCAATTTTACCCATGATAATTTTTTGTAAAGAGATAGGCAAGTATTACTAAACACACATTCACTGTGCTATAATTTTCTTTAATCTTTTGCAAATGGTTTTCTTTTGGAGAGAAGGTTTATTAAATTCTGGACATGAAAAAGAGAATGTGTCACACTTGAAAGTGCTTATGCTAGAGAAATTTTGAGACCCTGACTGATCCACAAGATTCAGAGTATGCTATGGAAAGAAGTGCTATTTGTCACATTCAAGAGTTTGGGTTTCTCAATGAAAACATTTTAAGTAGGTCACTTATATGATCAGATGTGCATGTTTATCCAGTTCTTCTTTTGTATGTGTAGAATTTAGTTTTGTATGAGCTAAAAATGGCAGAAAAACATAGAAATAAAGATACATTTGCAATAGTTCCAGTCATAAATGAGAAGACTTGGTGTTGATGTTGAGTGGGATAGAGAAGTGAATCCAGAGAAGAGGGGACTGATTTGAGATATGGTATGATGGCAGAATGAATATATTGGTAACCAATTCATCAGGTTCAGGTTTTTGCCTTTTAGGATTGAGTTGTAAAGATCAAGATAGATGTTAGGAAACAAGAGAATAGGTGAGGTTTAGAAAACTCTAGAGTTAGAGATACCTCTGAAATTGATGAAAGCGAAACATATAGATTTACATAAAACAGTCAGTGTTAAGGTATGGGGATAAGTATAGTGGCATTGGCTGGAGGAAATTGCTTGGGGGTTATGGCTTATAGGTGGAAATATAAAATGTGTTTTTTTCTCAGAGAGGGCGAGTAAGAATGAACTCTGAGTAAACTGGTAACTTGAGAGGCTGGAAGAGAAAAATGTTGTTTTGACTGACCTTGAGAAAGAGATCTGGGATTTGAGCAAAACCTGGAACAAATAAAAGAATGATAGTTAAGAGAGAGATTTTCAGTAGCGACAATCAAACACAGCAGAGAGGACAAGTTGAGTCAAGACTTCAAAAGTGCCATTAGGACCTGCCAATTAGAAATTACTAATTACAATAGTGAGAGCAGTGTTATTTAAATGTTCTGGAAAGGGCCGGCAGCCTGGAGGTGACAGCCCAAGGTGGCACAGCTGCAGCTGGACCCCGCCAGGGAGGTGGTGGGAGGGGGATGGGCGGGGCTGTGTGGGGAGGGGACGGGCGTGAGTAGAGGCTGCCTGACGGCGGTGGGCAGGCGGCTGTGTTGTCTGGGCATAAGGCCAGCAGAGCGGCTCCCAGACCGTGGACTGCACCTACTTGGTGACCACCAGTCGAACCCTAGGCCGGCAGCCTGAGCCTTTCCTTTGCTGCCTCTGCTGCCAGGAGGACCCGGAGCTGGACTCAGACGAGGTTGAGACGAGGGCATTTCTGATTGACAGGGACCCACCTGCTTTGGTCCTACCCTAAACTCCCTCTGCCACGGGAAACTATTGAGGAGTTGGCAGAAAAGGTGGACTGAAAGAAGCAGAGTGTGACAACATGGTGTCTCTTGTGTGACTGATTAAGGAAAGGTTAGGGACTTCACAACCCCCCCACGCTCCCCCGTGAAGCGCATGTGCAGAGTCCTGCAGCCTCAAGCAGAGGAGCTCACACAGATGGTCTCTACTATGTCTGACGGTTGGAAATTTGAACAGCTGATTAGCATTGGGTCATCCTATAACTATGGAAATGAGAGAACTGAGTAATTTTACCAATGGCATTGTCACAGAGCTGGGTGAAAAGGCAAAAATTCTGCAGGAGAATTTATGATATAAGAGTTTATGGATATAAACTAAGAATCTGAAATCGCAGAAATCCTAACTGTTGAGGGAGCAGTCTGAGGGCCTCTGTGAAGCTCTGTCTTGCTCCGGTACAGTAACCGGGCTGCAGAGCTGAGCTCAGTCTGGCCCCTGAGTGGAGAAGTGTTTTGATCAAAACCAAAGGCATCTCATCCCCGCCCACAGAACTCTGAAGACAGATACAATGTCTAGCTGCATAATCCTTTTTCAAAATTTGCTTTTGTTCCCTTAGCCAGTATTGTAACAGATCTTTGCAACAGCAGCTGGACCAGGTGCCCAGTTGGAGCCTTTGGGGGATCTGGAGAAGTGAGACAGCGGCCTAGCTCCTTGGAATGGCCTGTATTTCAAGGAAGCTGGAGCAAATGAATGTTGTCCCTGAGCCGTGCCATGGTTCCACTCTAGTGTGCCACATGGGGCATTAGCAGTCTCTTCTGGGAACTCTGTCTTTTCTTCCTTTTTTGCAATCTCAGAATCATGCAGCAGATGCAGAGGGTTCCAACTGCACCTTATCGAATTGAAGTTTTGGGTAAAGCATAGAGTTGCCAGAATACCCCATATTCCTATGAGCAGAGCCTCTGTGAGGAGAGGGAAAATGAAGTATCCTTTGCTGTGGTTGGAGGTTGGCGACCACTGCTCTAGAATCAGAGCACCCAGCTGCCACCACGTGGAGCTTTGCCTCCATTGTCTCCAGCAGCCAGGACCCTCTGGCAAGCTTGTTTTCTCCCCAAGGGGAGATTTGAGACAAGGCAGCATCCTGAACTGAATCAGACAGACAGACGGGAGCGTGACATAGTTGCTATAACTGCATCCGCAGCCTTTTCTAACCCTGTGTTCACCCTGTCTTCCTTCCCTGGCTTTTAAAATTGGACCAAAGATTAAGGAACTTTGCGGCCCTTCTGATGGCTTGGGCTGGGGAAGTCTGTTCCTTTGAAAGTTGCCAAATGTGTTATGTTGTATGTAAGAGAGGTGTAATTTCTGTGACTGTCTTTGGAAATGCCTTGAGTGAATGTGCAATGTTTGTGTCTTTTCTTGGTTTCTAGCCTTGACGCACCTGTTCCACGGTGGTGTTAGTGACTCTGCAGCATCCCCAGTAATGACATGCATTTTCTGGGTGGTCTGGGACCCCTGGGTCTCTCACCCATCCTCACAATTACTACTTTCTGTAGAGTGCCATGTTTTTGAGGGTTCAGTACTTGTTTGATCAGGGTGTAGGAAAGCCCTCCTTTGGGCTGTGCCCACAGAGCTTGAATCCGTACTTTCTCTCAGAGTGAGTAGTCAGAGTCACTATTCTCTTGGTGAGTAGTCACGGAATGCAAAAGAGCCAGAGAATCCTTTTTCTTCCCTCTCTAGATAAACTTCACTGGTGTGGCAAATGGTAATGGCAAAAGTGGAGATATCTCTGAGGATTGCAACATCTCTGAAAGTCTTCTCGGGGAGGCACTCTGGGGGCACTTTAACAGCTGAGGTTCTCTGTGCTTCACAGCTTGACTACTTACCAGGTGGGTCTATGGGAGTAATTTCTAGAAATGACTGTAGGCTAAGTTGAGTGTCTTTCGAGCTTGTGACCTGACTCTGCCCAGATGGATTAACTTTTCTCTAGTATTCTCATTTTTTAAATTTATTTCTCTGTATCTGCAGAGTAATCTAGAATTATGTGTCCTGGGCTTTCTGCTCATATATTATGTCTACACACCAACGTAAGTATACACGTCAGTGCCTCAAAATTCTGGCCCATGCTTAGTATTTTTACAGCCGTAAAATGTTAGATGAGCTTCCATCTGCAGTAAAAGCAGCCGCCCCTGCAAGAGGCTTATGGGCATCCACCTTGTGAGATCTTTCAGGGAAAAAAAGATTTGGGTAGAGTCAATGAAACGTAGAGATAGCAGGGACAGCTGCCTGAGCAGAGCAGGAGAGAGAACTTTGAAGGAGGTGCCCTTTGGCCAAGCCAAATAAGTAATGTCAGTCTGACAAGGAAGAAAGACAGCTTAACTTGGGGCCTTGCGCCTGATCAGCTTCATTCAGGCCCTGTACCCCTGCTTCCCTGGGGTTTGCCCTGATGGTCAGCCAGGCTGGACTGATGCCTTGGTCCGAACCCCAGCTCCATCACCAAGTTCAGCCAGGAGGTCTGGAGGGCAGACATTGGGAAAGTACCTCATGAATGGACTGTTACTGTCATTGTTCTTCTCAGAATCCCACAGCTGGCCCTTTAAAAAGACTGCTATTGACCCCAGACATATGCTCTGGGAAATAGACAGGAATGATATTTCTGTTCTCTTGGAGGGAGGGCTGGTCTTGATCAAGTTCCCTCCTCACTGAATCCCAATGACAGTTGAATTGTTCCAGTGCTCCAGGGGTCTGAGGATGATTCATTTAAGATCTCTGGGAGACAATTTCACCCCAACCCTTTATGAACTAAGCTGGTGTTCCTGCTTGAAAGCCTTGTCCCTCTGGGAAAGTCTGGCTGGCCAGAGAGGTCTGCACAGTGGCTTAGGGCTGTCATGTGACCAGTGACCCACACTCTGCTGCTCAGTACTGCCAAGTGGGGTATGTCCTGCCTTTTTCTCTGCCTCAGGCCTGAGAACTTAGGTGGTACTAACCAGGCCCAGGAGCACCAAAATAGAATATTCATCAAAAAAAGCTAATGGTGTGTGGTGGTCCAGTGATGGTATTATCTGCTTCAGCTTCATGATACCTGGTCATTTGATTACAGTGGATGTCCACTGCAACCAATCGGATTAAATGATGAGGTTGCTTGAGATTAAGCAGCTGAGATCGGTCAATAGAGACAAGGCCAATCCTCTTGCAAGACCATGCCCAACCACAAGTCGCACCAATAACCAACATAGTTCAAACTACAGAAACTGCCTTCTTAACGGTAGCTCGTGTATGTCAGCAGCAAAGAAGCCTGGATAGCAAGTGACCATTAAGTCATAACAGGATTTTTCCACAGCCTGCTGAGAGTTGAGTATTTTTCCTTGCAAGTAATAATCCAAAGCTGGGAGGAAGTGGTTGTCAGTTGGTGCAAGGTCTGGTGAATACAGCAGATGACAGAGTTTCCAAGTTCAGTTTCTGATCTGCATTTTTCCATATGCCAGTGACTTCATTTTTCTCCCTGATTTTCCATATGGCAGTGACCTCTCCCAGAGTTCTTTCCTAGTCATTATTTTGAAATCTGTTTTATTTCTATGCTCATTTACCCTTTACTTTGGTCTCTCAATGAAAGCTATCTTCTTGAGGCTATCAGGTCTGAGTAGGGAGATTATATCCCTAATTTGACCCCTGCTATAAAGTGGAGTCACTATCTTGAACTGAGAAGTCTTATTAGATCTTTGTTGATCAAAGCCTTTTCTATTCTCATATACATTTAGAGTACAGAAGTTCTTGTTTTTTTTTTTTTTGTTTGTTTTTTTCCCCAAAACTATAAAACTGAATTTCTGGTCTCTTCATTTTGCTTCATTTGTGATTGAAATAGACATATTCTTTCCGGAGACCTGATATATGTGTGTGTGTATAAAAAAAGCAAAACTGGAAAGTTTTAGGTTATATATATATTATCATATAATATATAAATATTTTTATAAATTATATTATTATATAATATATACAATAATTATATATAAGATATAATTATATATAATATATAATCATATTATATATAGAATTTATATACTAGTATATATCATATATAAATTATAGATTATATGTAATATGATTATATTATATTAATATATACATTGTAATATAATATATATTGTAATATAATTATAATATATTATAATAAACATATTCTTATATATAATTATAACCTAAATAACCTATAAATATATATATATATATAACCTAAATCTTTCCAGTTTTCCTTTTTTTAACTTCTTTCCCTCAAACTGAAACTCAATGGACTCTGGTTTGCCTCCTTCTTGTTGCAGGAAACAGTCTTATCAAATTTCTTGCTTATTCATAATATGCCATCTTTCTAGCCACCTGATTTCTGTTCTCATCATCCCATTGAAAATTTTAGCTTTTGTTGTAGAAGCACTTCACTTCAAGGTATAAATTCTGTATTATCTATATTAGATTGAGCTAAAATCCCAGTGGATTAGCTCAATTAAAAGTTATTGCTCATTAACATCAGAGTTCAATAAGGTTAGCAGTGGAGAACTTCACTCTGTTAAGTCACTTGGGGGCCCAGGATTCTACCATAGAATTTTTCAGATCAGGACTGTAGATGCCACACATACACACACACCAGAAAACATTTTTTTTTTTGACTCATATAATAAGCATTTCTGTGGAGAGCAGAGAAGGCTCCTAAGTAGGATGAAAAAATGCTTTGAGAGAACTGAGAGGGGTGACTGGCAAAGGGTTTTCCAGTGATTAGAGAATTAGGCTATAGTGAGGTATTATGCTCATGTGGGCTGATCAATTCTTGGTTTTAACTTGACATTGGAATAAAAACAGAAAGCAGCCAGGTTTTCTTATAAGTTTGTCTCAGGGTGGGACAGATAAAGAAAAGGGGGGACATGGGGCTTGAAAACTATTAGTAGTCAAACATTAAAAATTGAAATCAAACTTTTAATTACAGCTTTCCTCTACATGGAACATCTAAGGTTTCTGAGAAAGGAGAAGAGAGAAGAGGTTCTTACACTGTAGTAGTTTATGGTACGTACAGGTCTGGAACTTATTTTCATACCTTCTACCTGGAGTCTATTGATCATGATTATTCATATGCTCACTTCCCATTAGCTTTCTCTCTACAAATAAAAAAGAAAAAAGAAAAGGGAAAATGTAATCATCTTGGGGGCCGAGGAGAAATACGATATGGCTTCATATATACTTAAGCACAGGTGCAATATGCTTAGTTATGTAGTTTAATTATGAAGATTTTTGAAATAAAATATATCATTAGGAATGTCACCCATACTCATAGTTTTGTTGAGCTTACATGAGGGATGACTATGTAATTTCATAAATGCAGAGCAATAAAATCCCTCCATAGTTCTCCATTAATTTTATGACCTTAGCATATGCTACTGGGTCAAGGGAAATGGGTATGAAAGTGAAGATATAATCAATTTGAGCACTTTAAAACCCGTAAATATATTTTCCTACACAATAAGCATTTAAGTTGAGTTTTCCATATGAGAAAATAATTGTTATAGGGTTACCAGGTTCTTGGCCATTTTATGGTAACAGACTAGCACATTGAAACAGTGAGTGTTAACAGCAGAGAAAGAGTTTAATAATCAGATGGTCATCAAACCAGGAGGTGGGAGGAAACTGAAATCCAACCTCCCTAAGGGGTCTTGGACTGGAATTTTAAAGGAAATTTTAGTGAGTAAAGGGCTGAGGAGCTGAGGGTTGCTGATTGGTTGAGGGATTAAAGATGAAGTCATGGGACAAGGAGATGAAGAAACCACCTTCTGGGCTGAGTGGATTCCTCCAAGGGGTTCTTTAGATTGACTATTATCAGTGGACATATTGGAATGAAGGATCTGGAAAACATCTCAAATGGAAAACTTGAGGTTTCTTAATGTTAAAGATGTTGTCTTATAGAAATAATTGAGAGAAGCTATTGCCTCGGGGACAGGGTCAATGTGACTTTTGGCAGTAGACAATCATAAGAAAAGGAGCTAAAGGGCAAGTAAGTAAGTTCTTAGCTGTGTTTCCATTCAAAGTCTATATTTTATTTAGAGGCTAATGTCTGCTTTCAATTAAGACAGTTTTATGGGTTTTAGGACATGCAAACAAGATAGGTGAGATAAGTTTTTTTATGCCAGTTTTTATATAGAATGTTTTTAGGTTTTATGGCTGGATTTTGAGAAAAGGGGTTCTGGTTGCTATGATCCACCTTGAGCAAGTGGGATTCTCGTTTCTATAGCTAGTCTCAGGGGAGAATGGGATTGAGAGACAGGAGGGCAGGAAAAGGTCAGAGAAAATTTTTCTTTCTGAGGCCTTTATCTTGGGGTACTTTTTTCTGAATCCCTGTATTACCAATAGCCTCCAATCAGAACCTATCTGAAACTTTTCTTTCTGTAAACTACATTTTCCAAATCTTCTGTTTGTCTTTGACTCTCTACCAAATGCAGGTGGTCATGGCTGACTTCTTCACTGTAGCAGTCTCTGAATAAATGATCTCTGTTCATTCTCCTTGAGGTGGCCTTCATTTATTTCTACAATGTAGTATTGCCAACAGGTTCTAGGATTCATTTGAGATTGTCTGAAGAATTCTTTATAAATTATTCATTAAGATTATGCCTAAATATTATGTTCTCTCTGAGATTGTTCTTGTTAGTTCAGAAGGAAGAGATTACATCCTCATTTCTACTTGTGTGAAGTAGAATACTGTTGCATTCACCTCTCCAGAATGTAAACTCCTTGAGGGCAAGATATGGAATTTACTTTTAGGGAACTCTAAATTCATTACCAACATTGTTTTAGGTGGTAGAAATTTTTTATTTTATTTCATTTTAATTATTTTTTATGAAATCATAACTTTGTACATTGATGCATTTATGGTGTTCAGGGTACTGCTTCGATATACAATGTGAAATGCTTACATTGAACTAAGTAACACATCTATCACAATTATACTCATTACTTAATAGCTTTAAAATATACCATTGCATCATGCACATTAGGTGAGGTCCCTCCAAATACCCTCCCTCCACCCATAACCCCCCTCCCCTCCCCTGTCTCTCCTCTTCCCTCCTACTTTCTGGACTATAGCTATGTTTTGTTGTTCTATGTATGTAGGTGATTATATATTGATTTCATAGTAGTAGTGCATACATTGGATACTTTGTTTTCCATTCTCAAGATACTTTACTAAGAAGAATCAACATTGTTTTAAACGTCTTAACTGTTGGAAGTGGGGAATGGACCTCAGAAACATAAAATTTGCAAACTGACTTTACCCAGGCTGCTGCAAAAAGGGATACAGCAGTGATTTTCTACCAGTGTGCTGTGGCACACTGGTTTACTGTGAGAGGATCTTAGGTGCATTGTGAAAATTTTTAACTATCATTAAATTATTTTCAAAATAATTTTAAAGCACAATAAATATATCATTTTTTTTTTGATCAACATAATTTAAGTGTGCCATGGTTTAACTATAGGTTCAAGTGTGCTGTGAGATAAAAAAGGATGAAAAATACTGGGACTGAATTTAACTCCCTTAACAAAAAAAAAAGTAGGAGAGTTTTTAACACTTGGGTGAGTAGTTGAAAACTACTAGAGGATGTTGGGGTTGATCAATGTGGATCAACCAGTGTGGAGCACGCGGTAGAGCACATTGAATTATTCTCGAGTTTGCAAAGGCTTTTCACTGTGATTATGTCATCTTTGTTTGCTAATTGGTACCATCAGAATTAGGGTTCTATGTCCCCATAGATGCTGGGAGATAGATTTACTATCACTCTATCACCTTTATTTTATTATTTTTATTTTTTTATTAAATCATAACTTGTATACATTTCAGAGAGGGATCTCATGTCCCTGACAAAGACTTTTCCTAGATTGTGAAAGTGGCAAGAGGTTGAAAGAAGATTTACATGAATTTCAAAAGGACAAATAAAGAAGTTAAAATTGTAAGTTTTCTAAAGTTAATGTTCTAAGAAAGGTAAGTCAGGAGCGTATAATCAGGAAGACACGTATCTAAAGTTGAATCAAGCTGAAAGGAATGTTAAGACACTCTTGGTCAATAACTAGTAAAATTTCTCTACTTCATAATCATTGGCATTATTTTCTATTTCTTTCTTGAAAAAAAAAATGGCCCAAATACCATTCATTCCCGGCTCGTTTGTCTTTTTACAATTGGGCAAAGCTTTCAGCACAGCAGCAGCCAATATTACGTAAGGATATTGTGACATTTTCTGCATACAAAGAAGTCTCCTAAGAGTTAAGTAAGTATAACATAATGAAGCCAAAATATTTAAGAACTTCTGCTCTTCATGTACGTAACACATTTAAGATATAACAGCATTTACAATGGATGACAAGCCTAGGACTTGCTAAAAAATTTCTAGCTTGAATCATTCTCTTCAAAATTTTATCCTTAATGGAGTTTTAAAGCACTCCAGTAAAGCACTGAGCACTTAGGCCTTCCCTCAGCCACATGGTGATGGGTGATGGATGTTTAGACAGTTCAAGTGCCTGTGTAGGGAAAGAAAGAGAATTCACGAAGGTGGCAAAATGTAAGACTGAATTCCTATATGACCAAACAGATGTTTAGCATCTTGAAACTTATTTTGGACTTTTTCCAGAAGGGATCTTTTGTGGTCTAGTGTTAAGGAAGTTTCTGTTTCATATTATTAATAGTAGGTAATTTTGTATTTTTGAAATTGTTTATATTTCAAGTCTGCTTGAAAATTGTAGCATGTAATTGATTTTGCTCTACTTTGATCTTGTCCTTTGTAGTATCTACTTATCAAGAAAATACAAGGCCAGCCAATTAAGTTTGTGAATTCATCCTAGAAAAAAAAATGATTTGAATGGTGAACTGGGTCCTGGTGTCAAGGCATAGCTTCCCAAGGGGAGTACTTCAAAAGTGACTATAGTGCTATTCAGCAATGAGGCATGTAGTGCTTTTTCTAGGATGAATTTGTGAATTTATTTGTCCAGTTTTCTATGGATAGTCAACTTGTGGAAGAATAGACGAAATGTTGGTTTAGAAAAGAACAAACTTGATTAACTTGAATTAACTAAAAAAGCTGATATGCAAAAAAAAAAAAAAAATTCCTCATCATAAACCAGTACTCCAAAGGTACCTGGAGCAGGCTGAAGACAACAGTGGAGGCATATGAGTCCATATGCAAATTTTGCTTTTGGCTGCTGGGTCTTCAGAGATGGGCCCAGTCTGGATTCAAAGCATGAGAGTAGGTCAAGTTAGAGGTAACAATATTTGCATATAAATAGCCTCAAGGAGGAAAAATTCAAAATAATGTACCTATTAAAACCTAATTGTAAGTGTCCATATTCAAAGACATTTTACAAGAAAACTGTGATCAGCACAGAATTTAGCAGCTGTGATTTTCTCTGTGGTAGGTATTTGTTAAATTTCTATTTATAATAACTCATGTTACTGCCCAACCCGATTCTTTGTTCACTGCACTGAAGGAAACCAGCACACTGAGTTTTCAGGTGTTGCAGCAGAGAGTTTAATATTGCAGAAGCACCAAGTGAGGAGATGGGAATAATTTCTCACATTCATCTCTCCTACAATTTGGGGTCTTTTGCATTCAAAGTAATGATTATAATTAGGAGAGTATATACTTTCATTTAAATTCTATTAAAAGATAAAAACATTATTTATTTAGGATTTTTCATGAAAAGATAATTAAGGTCTGACAGGGGATCACTTGTTCACTCATGAGAGCCCAAAGTATCTTTTGGTTATTCTTGCAGAACCATTACTGGCTTTCAGACAACTATGATGAATCTGGCTCTTTACTCCCATGAGCTTGACAGAGGAGACTTCTTGACAGCAGGACTTCACAGGGCCTTTCCACTGGGGCCTTAGTTGGTCATTGGGATGTTGATTTTTTTAGGTCTTAAGTAGTAAATAATCTCTAGGCCTGATGTAATGTAGTGGAACATCCGCTGGGAACCACAACCCACTAGAAGCAAACTTAGGAGTAACAGTCAGAATCAGACTTATGAACTGTAAATACCTAATGGTATCTAAATCTTTGAGGAGTTAAGTAACCTATTGGGATCTCTTGGTCTAGAGCCAAAGCATAAGAGGGATCTCCCATATAGAATTCTGTAAAGGGGTCACTGCGTCCAGCGGTCACTAACTCTTTTGTAGGGAAATAGGCAGTACCTTACCTCAGGTCAGATTAGTTTCTTGCCAAATCTTGGATAAGTTCTTCTTCATAATATTATTCTTCTTTTCAGTGTTTCCAGTGGACTATGGACTCTAGGCTATGTGGAGTTTCTAAGTTATACTGAGGGCTTGAGAAAAGTCTTGTGTGATCTGGGCCATGAAGATAGCACTATTCTCCCTCTGAAGGACAACTAGTATTCCAGACCAAGAAATACACACACACACACACATATATACCTTTTATTTATTTATTTTTATCAAGGACTTAACAGCCTCAGTAGCTTTGGCAAGGAAAGACCTTGACTCAGCCCAAAAAACTGTTTACAAGCATGAATAGATATTTGAAATTTCCTGCAATACTTGGCATCATAGTAAAATCAATTTACCAGTCTTCTGTTGGCCCTCCACCCCTGACCTGAACTCCTTGTGCTAAGGAGTGGAAGGCTAGTTTTACAGTTGTTCCAAGCATTGATGAGACACTTTCCTATCACTTTCTGAATGGTCTTTTTCATATGTGGACCATTAATGTATTTCTGCGTCCATTATAGGATGTTATCCCTGCCTTAATGGGTGGAGTCACGAATTTTCCTGAAAACATCATTTACAAGCTATTTAGGTGCCAGAATCATTCCTATCTCATGGTATACTCATCTGTCTTGAGTTCTGTGGTCAGGTTCAAACCTTAAATCGAGGGTGGCGCCTGTGGCTCAGTGAGTAGGGCGCCAGCCCCATATAACGAGGGTGGTGGGTTCAAACCCAGCCCCAGCCAAACAGCAACAAAAAAATAGCTGGGTGTTGTGGTGGGTGACTGTAGTCCCAGCTACTCCGGAGGCTTAGGCAAGAGAATCGCCTAAGCCCAATAGCTAGAGGTTGCTGTGAGCTGTGTGATGCCACAGCACTCTACCAAGGGCGACAAGGTGAGACTCTGTCTCTAAAAAATAAACAAACAAAACCCCTTCAATCAGGCACTTTTTTATTTCTCTGAGTATATCAGAGGTTCAGAGCTAAGATCTACTTAAGGGCAGCAGGGGTGTCAGTTAAGTTCCAGTAGCATTTTTTTTCTTTCTTCCTCTCTTTCTCTCTCTCTCTTTCTTTTGACAGAGTTTCACATTATTGCCCTCGGTAGAGTGCTGTGGCGTCACGCAAGTCCTGGCTATTTTTTTGTTGCAGTTTGGCTGGGCCGGGTTTCACCCACCACCCTCGGTATATGGGGCTGGCGCCCTACCCACTGAGCCACAGATGCTGCCCCAGTAGCATTTTTCCTTACTGCTTTCTTCATGGCCCTATTTGCCTGATGATTGCCCCTTGTCTCCAAACTATATGTCCACTGATGTCTAAGGCAATGCACCATAGCCAATTCCTTGGGAGGCAAAAATGACATCTATCAAAGCTAAGATTTCTTGAGTATGTTTTATTTTCTTATTACTAGAGATTAGAAGTCCCCTTTCTTTCCAGATAGCCCCATGAGCATAAACAACAGAAAAGGCATACCTGGAGTCTGTGTAAGTGGTCATTCATGATACCTTATCTAGTTGGAGTGCCCTACAAAGGGCTATGAGCTCTGCCCTTTGTGCTGAGGTTCTAGGGGGAGTGATTCAGCCTGTAATGTTTGTTGATGTGTTACCACTATGCATCTGGATATCCATTTTCCCTGATCCATAAACCTGCTTTCATAGATAAATATCTCCATGTCTGGGATTTCTAGGGGTATATCTGTCAGGCCTGGCCATCTGGAGTAAACTTGTTCAATTATCTGCACGGGTTCAGATGGCATTTGAGGAAGTAAGGTGGCAGAATTTAAAGTAGAGATCACACTCTGTATTATATTTGGGTTGTTTAAAAGGATGGCTTGATATCTGTCTAGGCTTCTGGAGGTGAACCAATATCCTCTTTTCTGTTCCATCATGGGGAGCACAGAGTAGAGAGTGCATGCTATGGAGAGCTGGCCTAATGTGAATTTTTCAGCTTCTTGAAGCAGGTCATAGTGGTGGCAACAGCCTGAAGGAAAGAAAGCCATCCCTTTATAACAATGTCCAATTTCTTTGAAAAATAAGCAAGAGGTCTCCTAATATTTCATAGGCCCTATGCTAACACTCCAAAATGTATTCCTTGCCACTCATGCATAAAAAGATCAAAATGTTTTCTTATATCTTGGAGTCCTAATGCTGGGACAACCAACTGGTTTACTCTGATATTTAAAAGGACCTTTTGACAGTCCCTAGTCCAACTCTTACAATTCTTTTTTTCCTCTACTTATGGCTTTATATAGAGGCCTAGCAATAAGTCCAAGTTTGGAATTTATAGACAGGAGAAATCAGTAATACCTAAGAAACCTTTCAGCTGTAAAGAGTAGTAGGCCTGGCTACTCTAGCAAAGGCATTCTTCTGATCAGGAGCAAGTTTCTCTGTCTTTGGGGAGGCTTGAATTCAAGACATTTAACTAAAGGCAATGAGACATGCGACTTTGTCTTGGATACCTGGTACCCTTGCTCAGCCTGAAAGTTTAGAGTTAGTGCAGTGTTCTTTCTGTGGCGACCTGGCCTCTACAGATAGGTATCAGATGCCTCCTTTGTGGTGCTAGCAACTAATATGTCATTGGCACATAGCAGCAAACTTTCCATTAATTGGAGGTCTCAGAGGTCTTGAGCAAGAATCTCCCTGATGGTAGTAGGGAAGTTTTTATGACCATAGGCAAGAACTGTCCAACAATATTGTTGCTTTGCTTTTGGTCCTCCTGTTCAAAAACAAACAGTTCTTGTGACTTTGGGCTCAGAAGGATGAGGAAGAAAGCATCTTTTATTTATTTATTTTTATTATTAAGTCATATATACATAGATCATGGATACATTTATGCCTTTGTGGGATTCAATGTGTTGATTATTTGTACAAATTGGAGAAAGCATCTTTTAAATCTAAGGCTATGTACTAGTAAAATTTACCAGTCAGGACTATTAGTAGTATATAGGTATTGGGGACCACCAGATGAATGTCTTCTACAATTTAATTAATGGTTGTCAGGTCCCGAGCAAATCTGTTTCTTTGTCCCACACTTCTGGCCTGGCAAGGTCCACTGAGTCCAAAGGAAGGAATGTGGACAACAGAGGCTGGATTTTTTTGTTGTGTTGTTCCCTCAATGGGTATTGTTTTAAAAGTAGTGAAGCCATTCTTGCCTGTACCTTAACTTGTAGTAGGATTGTGGTCTTAACCCTTCCTAGTCTCCCATCCACCCTACCTATAGACTTACTTCTTGAATTATCTAATGGGGGTAGGTTCAGAGGCTTCTGGTTGTACCAGGGCAACCTGAAAGGCACAGGCCTATTCTGGAAGCAGCATCCTGGGCTGAAGGTAATTTTGGCATTCAGTTTGGCGAAAAGATCACAATACAGCAAAGGAATGGGACTCCTTGTACATTGCTATTGGGAATGTAAAATGGTATAAGCACTGTGGAAAAAAGTATTGGCAATTTCTCAAAAGATTAAGCATAGAATTACCTTATGATGCAGCAATTCTAATTCTGGGAATATGCATATAAGAATTAATGATAGGGACTGGAACACATTATTTATATACCAATGCTATACAATAGCCAAAAGGTAGAAGTAATGCAAGTATATGTTAATGGATATATTGATAAACAAAATGTGGTATATAGTGAAATATTTTCAGCCTTAAAAAGGAGAGAAATTCTGACACATGAATAAACCCTAAAGACATTATGCTAAGTATAAGAAGCCACTTACAAATAGACATATATTGTATGATTCCACTTAAATGATGCAGCTAGAGTAGGGAAAGTCACAGACACATAAAGTAGATGATGGTTGCCAAGAGCTAAGAGCTTGGGGAGAGGGAACGGAGAATTATTATTTAATTGATATGGAGTTTCAGTTTGGGAAGATGAAAAAATTCTGGACGTGGATGGTAAGTATGGGTGTAAAACAGTGTGAATGTACTTTATGTAACTGATCTGTACACTTAAAATAATTAAATTAAATTAATACGAATTTTTGTTATATATATTTTACTACATTAAAAGATGTTATTTGGAAGATAAAATAACCAGGGCAACAGAGAATTGGAATTGATATTTACAGGGTGGATTGCCACTGCTTGATCAGCATTGTATCAGTTCTAAGTACAAACATTTGCTAAAAGGATTAAATGCCTGAGGAAAAAAAGACACTAAAATGTACATCTACTTTGCTATATTTGCTCTGGTGTTTTTAGAGTTTTATTTCTTTTAAAGATTCGTTTATTTGTTTTAGAGTTACAGACATAACATTTCATTGTGCTTTACTTTTGGGGCTTCACAGATACTGCACTTTTTACAAATGGGAGGTTTGTAGCAACACTATGTTGAGCAACCCTATTGGAGCCATTTTTCCAATAGCATGTGCTCACTTTGTGTCTTTATGTCACATATTGTTGATTTGTGCATTATTTTAAAGTTTTTCATTATTATGCCTGTTACGGTGATCAGTGATTACTATGTTATTATAGTAATTGTTTGGGGGGTACCAAAACCACACCCACATATGATGGGGAACTTAGTAAACATTTTTTTTATTGTTTGGAATTCATTGAGGGTACAAAGAATTAGGTTACACTGATTGCATTTGTTAGATAAAGTCCCTCTTATACTTGTGTCCCGCCCCCAAGAAGTGTGCCATACACCGAAAATTTTTGTTTTGACTGTTCTCTTTCCTATCTCTCTCCCTTTCCTCAGACATCCCTATTCTTTGAGACATACTAATATTAAAAATTTCCCAATGAATAACCCTGCAATGACATGTACGTGATTAAGCAAAAGAAAGAGTTGTGTGTTTCTCATTTTAAATCAAAAGCTAGAAATAATTAGGCTCAATGAGGAAGGTGTATCAAAAACAAAGATAGGCCAAAAGCCAGGATTCTTGCACCAAACAGTTGGCCAGGTTATGAATGTAAAACAAAAGTTTCCAAAGGTAATTAAGGATGCTACTCGAGTGTACATCTAATAAACATGTGAAACAGCCTTACTGCTGATGTGGAGAAAGTTTGAGTGGTCTAGATAGAAGATCAAACCAGCCACAACATTTGCTTTGACCAAAGCCTAATAGAAAGCAGGACCCTAACTCTGTTAAATTCTATGAATGCTGAGACAGGTGGGGAAGCTGCAGAAGAAAACTTTGAAGGTAGCCAAGTTTGGTGCATGAAGTTTTAGGAAAGAAGCCATATCCATAACAAAAAAGTACAAGATGATGGGCGGTGCCTGTGGCTCAAAGGAGTAGGGCACTGGCCCCATATGCTGGAGGTGGCAGGTTCAAACCCAGCACCAGCCAAAAACTGCAAAAAAAAAAAAAAAGTAATTTTGACTTTCAAGTGTTATTTTCCGAGAAATACATTTCATAAAGCTAGAGGTACCATAGATAGTGATTTCTCTGATTGGTCTGATCACAGAAAATTGAAAATCTTCTAAGAAGGATTGACTATTATTAATGACATTAAGGACATTCATGATTCATGGGAGATGGTCAAAATATCAGCATTACCAGGAGTTTGGAAGAAGTTGATTTCAACCCTCATAGATGACTCTGAGGGATTTAAGACTTTAGTGGAGGACATTACTGCAGAGGTGGTGGTAATAACAAGAGAACTAGATCTAGAAGTGAGACCTGAATATGTGACTGTATTGCTTCAATTTCAGATACAACTTGGGCAGGTGAAGAATCGCTTCTTATGGATAAGCAAAGAAAATAATTTCCTGAGATGAAATTTGCTCCTAGTGAAGATGCAGTAAGTATTGTTGAATTTACAACAAAGTATTTAGAGTAGTACGTAAACTTAGATGGTAAAGCAGCAGCAGGGTTTGAGAGAATTTTCTTTAATTTTAAAAGAAGACCTCCTGTGGGTAAAATGTTATAGAACAGCATTGTATGCTACAGACAAATCTTTCTTTGAAGAAGAGTCAATCAATGTGGCAAACTTCACTGTACATTATTTTAAGAAATTGCCACGGGCATCTCAACCTTCAGGAACCTGATCAGAAACCTAACATCAGTACTGAGACATGACCCTCCACTAGCAAAAACCTTGCTGAAGGTTCAGGTTATTAGCATTTTAAGCTATAAAGTACTTTTAATTAAGGTGTATGCATTGTTTTCTTAGACCTAATGCTATTGCATACTTAATAGACCACAGTAAAGTATAAATATAACTTTTATGTGCACCAAGAAACCCAAATTTTGTGTTACTCACTTTATTACAATATTAAATGTTTTTATTGCAATTACTGGAACCAAACATGAAATATCTTTGAAGTAGGCCTGTACTTATAATCACTCTTGGCTTTGTAGATTGTCATTTAGATAAGCTAATATGCTATTAGCTACTGCATAATCTTGGGCTACTTAACCTACCTGAAAAGAAAGATAAACATTTTATCCTTAGTTTGTTTGACAGTATAGTTAAATATAATGGCTGAAATATGCTTAGCATATAGAATAATTCTTTAGTAAATATTAGATTTTACTTGTTGTATTAAAGCCTAAAATGAATTTTATATGCATTTCAGAGCATTAGTACCTTTCCCACAATTAGCTTTTAAGAAATATAACTCAATACATTTAAAAAATTACTGATGAAGACAGTTTTATGAAAACAGGTCAAAAGAATTTCTTTCATTGACTGTTTAAATAGCTGATTTGAGTTCTATCCATCTCTGTTTCCATAGATCAAGTTTAAATACCTCAGGTATGTGGTTGTCTATATCTAGCTCTCAGAATGCTGCAATGAAGAAGATTTCACCTTCACTTATGCTAACACATTCAAACTAGAAGTCTTATGCTTTTAAATAAAAACGTGACATTCAGATATTCTGCTGGCAATAATCACTATAATGTAATGAAACATCTGAACCCTACCGACCACATTGAAAATGAATCCCATAGTTACTGACAGCAGAAAATTAGCATATGATCATAAAGCAACAGCAGCTATTATGTCTGCTACCAAATTCTCTGAGTGCATAATAAAATACTTGTGATATTTATACAAAAACTCCAAACTAATTGTTAAAGTATTATTATAACATAATATAGCTGGTAGTTTCATGATGATGAATACTATGATTATACAGTAGTATTTTTGGTCTCAAGTCCTAATGGTGGAGTGCATTTCTTATAAGCTCTTTGTGAATTAAAGTAGGAAAAAGGGGTTTTAGTTTTTATAAGCAACATGGGCAAAATAATCCATAACTGGGGCCTTAGGTTGTACAAATTACAACCTGCAATGATCTTATTAGCTCTAGTAAATTGAGAAAGAGATTGACTTTCTGAAAAAAAAAAATTACAGGGCCAAGACTTTTCATCTAGAGATTTTTTTATACTTTCAGTAAATGCTCATAGTCTGGCTGATTGATCTCATATGTCAAATAAAGAACATAGAAATAAAACTATATACAATGTTTCATTTTGTTCTCCCACTGATTTTTTTTTATTTTGATAGCATTCTTTTCATGTAAAAGGAATCTTTTTATTTATATCAGGAGAGATTATTGCATTCTCTCTTCTGTGCTATGTATGGTAAAGGCCTTGATTTCATCCACAGAAAAATAAACCATTTGCCACTTTTCTCCAAAAAGGCTCTAAATTTTTCCATTGTTCATACCCAGAGGCCATTAAACTTGTTTAAAAAAATTTAATCTAGGCAGGTCCTGTGGCTCAAAGGAGTAGGGTGCTGGCACCATATGCTAGAGGTGGCGGGTTCAAATCCAGCCCTGGCCAAAAACTGCAAATAAATAAATAAATAAAAATAATGTAACACATTTTCTGAAGGAACACGCACATACACACATATCCACATGCATACATATACACAAAATAAAATTTCAAATAAAGTCCTGAGAGAGAGAGAGAGAGAGAGACTTATTAAATTAATGACTATGTATGTGGATAAATGGTGCATCTCCTTTGATCCAATAGTCCAATTGTGTTGAGTTATTTAAAAATGGTGCCACTGGGTTTCCTGACTGCCCACATCAACCCCTGGACTACTCATTCTCCTTTAATGATAGATTTGCAGAAGAGCTGCTAATAAAGATCACAGGAAAAGTAAAATGTTCATACATGATTTATGTATTTATGACTTAATGAAAATAAAATAAAGAAAAATAAAGATCAAAAGATCTGGCTTTTAAAATATATATATATATATATATATATATATATATATATATATATATATATATATATATAATAGAGGTAGAAAGTGCAGGAATAAATTCAGGGAATAATGAAGACCATAATATCACATACAGAGAATTAAGAGACTATTTCTAGTATGGACAGAGGCTCATGTCATCAGCTATGGTTGTGTTTAGACCTGGGCATTAACTCTAAAAACTGAAATTGAACCTTGGAACACTCTTCCATTCCCTTTTTCTGGCTGTTATTCTAGTTCTTTCTTATATAGAGAAAGAATATTATCATAAATGTAAGGGCATATTAAGCCTAGAGCATATTACTGTAAGAGAGACTATTTTTACTTTCAAAACCATAGAAGTGTGGGCAAACTATAGAGGTCTGTGCATGCAAAATGCACAGAGGAGGCATTTGTTGAAAATTGGAGGCATACTTCCTCTCTTTCCGTTCTCCTGAGGAAGTCTTGCAGTGCTATAAATTTCCCTCTTAGAACTGCCTTTGCGGTGTCCCAGAGGTTCTGATAGTTCGTGTCTTCATTGTCGTTTTGTTCCAAAAATTTGGCAATTTCCTTCTTGATCTCATTTCTGACCCAGCCATCATTCTGCATAAGGTTAATAAACTTCCATGTTTTGGTATGAGTATGCAGATTCCTGTTGTTACTCAGCTCAAGTTTTATTCCATGATGATCCAAGAAGATGCATGGAATAATTTCTATTCCTTTAAATTTACTGAGGTTAGACTTGTGACCTAAGATGTGATCAATTTTGGAGTAAGTTCCGTGGGCTGATGAGAAGTATGTGTATTCAGTTTTGTTGGGAAGTGAGCAACTTAATGGGACATCTCAAGCATCTCATGACCTGGAAATGGAAGAACACTCCAACCCCAAACCCAGTAGAAGAAAAGAAATAACCAAAATCAGAGCAGAACTAAATGAAATTGAAAACAAAAGAATAATACAACAGATTAATAAATCAAAAAGCTGGTTTTTTGAAAAGGTCAACAAAATAGATAAACATTTGGCCAATCTAATCAGGAAAAAAAGAGTAAAATCTCTAATCTCATCAATCAGAAATGACAAAGACGAAATAACAAAAGACTCCTCAGAAATCCAAAAAATCCTTAATGAATATTATAAGAAACTTTACTCTCAGAAATATGAAAATCTATTTTTTATTTTTTTATTTTTTTTTATTAAATCACAACTGTATACAATGATATGATTATGGGGCATCATACACTCACTTCATAAACCATTTGACACATTTTTATCACAGTGGTTAACATAGCCTTTCCGGCGTTATCTCAGTTACTGTGCCAAAACATTGGAAATTGACCGTTACTTGGAAGCACGTCACCTTCCAAGACTTAACCAGAATCAAGTGGAAATGTTTTCTGAAATAGCATCAACCATACAAAATCTCCCCAAAAAGAAAAGCCTGGGACCAGATGGTTTTACATCAGAATTCTACCAAACCTTTAAGAGGAATTAGTACCTATATTACTCAACCTGTTCCAAAAGGTAGAAAAAGAAGGAAGATTACCCAACATGTTCTATGAAGCAAACATCACCCTGATCCCCAAACCAGGAAAAGACCCAACAAGAAAAGAAAATTATAGACCAATATCACTAATGAATATAGATGCAAAAATATTCAACAAGATCCTAACAAACAGAATCCAGCAACATATCAAACAAATGATACATCGTGACGAAGTCGGTTTTATCCCAGGGTCTCAAGGCTGGTTCAATGTACGTAAATCTATAAATGTAATTCAGCACATAAACAAATTAAAAAACAAAGACCATATGATTCTCTCAATTGTTGCAGAAAAAGCTTTTGATAACATCCAACATCCCTTCATGATCAGAATACTCAAGAAAATTGGTATAGAAGGGACATTTCTTAAACTGATAAAGGCTGTCTACAGCAAACCCACAGCCAATATCATATTGAATGGAGTTAAATTGGAATCATTTCCACTCAGATCAGGAGCCAGACAAGGCTGCCCATTGTCTCCACTGCTCTTTAACATTGTAATGGAAGTTTTAGCCACCGCAATTAGGGAAGAAAAGGCGATCAAGGGTATCCACATAGGGTCAGAAGAGATCAAACTTTCGCTCTTTGCAGATGATATGATTGTATATCTGGAAAACACTAGGGAATCTACTACAAAACTCTTAGAAGTGATCAAGAAATACAGCAGCGTCTCAGGTTACAAAATCAACATTCATAAATCAGTAGCCTTTATATATACCAACAATAGTCAAGTTGAAAAAACAATTAAGGACTCTATCCCATTCACAATAGTGCCAAAGAAGATGAAATATTGGGAGTTTATTTAACAAAGGACGTGAAAGATCTATATAAAGAGAACTATGAAACTCTAAGAAAAAGAGATAGCTGAGAATGTTAACAAATGGAAAAATATACCATGCTCATGGTTGGGAAGAATCAACACTGTTAAAATGTCCATACTACCCAAAGCAATATATAATTTCAATGCAATCCCCATTAAAGCTCCACTGTTATACTTTAAAGATCTTGAAAAAACAATACTTCATTTTATATGGAATCAGAAAAAACCTGGAATAGCCAAGACATTACTCAAAAATAAAAACAAAGCAGGAGGAATCACGCTACCAGACCTCAGACTATACTACAAATCGATAGTGATCAAAACAGCATGGTACTGGCATAAAAACAGAGAAGTAGATGTCTGGAACAGAATGCAGAACCAAGAGATGAATCCAGCTACTTACCATTATTTAATCTTTGACAAGCCAATTAAAAACATTCAGCTGGGAAAAGATTCCCTATTTAACAAATGGTGCTGGGTGAACTGGCTGGCAACCTGTAGAAGACTGAAACTGGACCCACACCTTTCACCATTAACCAAGATAGACTCTCACTGGATTAAAGATTTAAACCTAAGACATGAAACTATAAAAATACTAGAAGAGAGTGCAGGGAAAACCCTTGAAGAAATTGGGTTGGGTGAGTTATTTATGAGAAGGACCCCCCGGGCAATTGAAGCTGCTTCAAAAATACACTACTGGGACCTGATCAAACTAAAAAGCTTCTGCACAGCCAAGAACACAGTAAGTAAAGCAAGCAAACAGCCCTCAGAATGGGAGAAGATATTTGCAGGTTATGTCTCTGACAAAGGTTTAATAACCAGAGTCCACAGAGAACTTAAACCCATTAGCAAGAAAAGAACAAGGGGTCCCATCGCAGGCTGGGCAAGGAACTTGAAGAGAAACTTCTCTGAAGAAGACAGGTGCACGGCCTACAGACATATGAAAAAAAATGCTCATCATCTTTTATCATCAGAGAAATGCAAATCAAAACTACTTTGAGGTATCATCTAACTCCAGTAAGACTAGCCTATACCACAAAATCCCAAGACCAGAGGTGTTGGTGTGGATGTGGAGAAAAGGGAACACTTTTGCACTGCTGGTGGAATTGCAAATTAATACATTCCTGTTGGAAAGATATATGGAGAACACTTAGAGATCTAAAAATAGACCTGCCATTCAATCCTGTAATTCCTCTACTGGGCATATACCCAGAAGACCAAAAATCAAATCATAATAAAGGTATTTGTACCAGAATGTTTATTGCAGCCCTATTCATAATTGCTAAGTCATAGAATAAGCCTAAATGCCCATCGATCCATGAATGGATCAATAAATTGTGGTATATGTACACCATGGAATACTATGCAGCCTTAAAGAAAGATGGAGACTTTACCTCTTTCATGTTTACATGGATGGAGCTGGAACATATTCTTCTTAGTAAAGTGTCTCAAGAATGGAAGAAAAAGTACCCAATGTACTCACCCTTATTATGAAACTAATCTAGGACCTTCACATGAAAGCTATAACCCAGTTACAACCTAAGAATAGGGAGAAGGGGGAAAGGGAGGGGAGGGAGGGGGGAGGTAGGTGGAGGGAGGAGGATTAATGGGATTACACCTGCGGTGCATCTTACAAGGGTATATGTGAATCTTAGTAAATGTGGAATGTAAAGGTCTTAGCAAAATAACTAAGAAAATGCCAGGAAGGCTATGTTAACTAGTGTGATGAAAATGTGTCAAACGGTCTATGAACCAGGTGTATGGTGCCCCATGATCATACTAATGTACACAGCTATGATTTAATAATAAAAAAAAAGATAATTGGAGGCATAATGTCACATAGTAAAGTTATGCCTGGCCTGAATTTGAACAACAGTAATTCAAATGGACATAGAGATACAGTAGTTAATAAAATGCAGTTGCTGAATTTTTTGGAATAAGGGCAAAATATGTGGATTATACAGACTGAGAATTTCTCATTCAACATGTTGGTTCTGATAGCTATAAGGGAATAATCTTTCATGGAGCTTTATTGGATATAGAATTTGACAACTTCTGTCGCAGACAAGGAAAGAAAATCCAGAGCAAATTCAGGATGATGATTCTACCTTAGTCCTCCCCAAGCGCCAGGAAGAAGGGCTTAGCAGTTGCCAACCTAGCCCCAATGAGATTACACTTCCATTAATTTTCATTTGTTACATATCCATAAATTCCTGAAAATATTATGGGTTAACAATATATAGGTTCTTCCTGAGCTTAATTTTTGTTTTCTTTTTTTGTGGTCATAGCTTACCAAATATTTGTTGACAGCCACATTTTTCTTGTTGCTTACACAACAACACTGTGAAGAGAACATAAAACTTCAACTTCTGGTCATAATATTCAGTGTTTACAATAAAATTAGAAAAATTTAAAAAGTAATGAAAGTCAGAAACTCAGTTATTTAAAAAATAAAATATAACAAGATTTAACTTTCCATCTCTGCAAATTTCGAATATAGTAATTCAGGGTAGTACATGGGCACTGTCAGAATCTAACTGATTTAATTAATTTTCCAGTTAATTTGAAACTTAGTTGCTCCTAGAAGGTTATGTGGTTTGTTTGTTGCAGGGATAGGGAAGGGTGTTTATAAATTGTGGCTCATAAACCTTTTTATGTAAATCCATTAAAGGATATTTTAGACCCTTACCCCAAAAAGAAGAGATTCTAATATTAGGACATGAGGATTCTGTTTCTTTCACTTTTGACAATGGAAGCTAGGCAATCATATTGAGTTTGGATTTATTATTAAAATAAGTCATATGAGCTCACTAGGTTTGCCATAAGAAAGTATCACAGACTAGGTGGCTCAAACAACAAAATTATTTTCTTATAGTTCTTGAGGCTAGAAGCCCAAACTCGAGGTGTCAAAAGTTTGGTTTCTTCCCAGGACTCTTATTGGCTGGCAGATAGCTTTCTCTTTCTCTTCACCTGGTCTTCCTCTGTGTCAGCATGACCCTATTGTCTCTCTGTTCAATTTCTTCTTCATATAAGGATACCAGACAGATTGAATTAAAGTGCACTTCAGCAGCCTCATTTTACCTTACTCACTTCTTCACTGGGCCTTTCTCCAAATACAGTCACAGTCTGAGGCACTAGGATTAGGACTTCGTATGCATTTTGGAGGAGGATACGATGTAGCCCTTAGCAGTACCACAGTACTGCTTATTAAAGGTAATTCAAAGTATGCAGAAAATCATAGGATGAAAATTGAGACTCTGCCTCCCTCTATTGCTCCTTAACTTGCCAGAGATAACAGATATAAGGTCAGTTAATATAGTCTTCTTCTTCTTCTTCTTCTTCTTTTTTTTTTGTTTGAGACAGACTTCTGTTCTTGTTGCCCAAGCTATAGTGCCATGGTGTTATTATGGCTCACAGCAATTTCAATTTCTGGGCTTAAGAGATCCTGCTGCTTTTTGCCTCCCAAATAGCTTGGACTACAGGTGCCCGCCATCATGCCCTGATAATTTTTCTTTTTTCTATTTTTGATAGAGATGGGGTCTCACTCTTGTTCAGGCTGGTCTTGAACTCCTGAACTCAAGCTCTCCTGCCTTGGCTTCCCAGAGCACTGGGATTACAGGCATGAGCCACCATGCCTAGCCAGCATATTCTTAAATATTTGTGTGTGAGATGGCTTAGCAGTTCAGTAAATTTAGTCTTTCTTCTTCCTGGGCAAGAACCTAGACTGCATAGTCCAGTCTCCTATACAGTTAGGTATTGTCAAAGGACTGCATTTTCACCAAGCAAATATCCTAAGCGCTGTGGTATACTTACTAGGTCACACCCATAAAACCTCCCATGTACGTGACTCCATATTCTCCCCCTTTGAATTTAATGCAGATCAAGATGTTGAAAATGGCAGAGTGCTATTTGGGAGGACCCTAGAAGACCAGCATTCACTCAGAAGAGGAACATGTATTTGAAATTCTACACAAGTAACATATGAAGTTGTTGTAAGCCACTGAGATTTGGGAGTTTGTCTATTATAACAGCTAGTGTTATCCTAACTAAAATTATAGAAATATTCTAAACTTACACACATAGATTTATCTGTGCCACATACACACCCATTTCTGAAACTTTCTTTTTAGACAAAATAAAACATAAACTACTTTATATATAGTTACCTAGAGATATAGTTTTCTTTTTTTGTAGTAAAATATGCATAAGATTTACTATTTTAAACATTTGAAAGTACAAAACTTAGTAACATTTAGTACATTCACCAGGTTGTGTGCTCCTCGCCACTATCTTGTTCCAGAATATTTTTTATTAGTCCAAAAGAAAGCACTGCACCCACTGTTTTAGTTCATTTTGTATTGCTATAAAGGAATACCTGAGGATGGGTAATTTATAAAGAAAAGAAGTTTACCTAGCTCACTGCTGTGTAGGCTGTGCAAAAATCATGGCACGAGCATCAGCTCAGCTTATAGTGAAGGCTTTTGATCTATACCTCTGTCCTTATGCCAGTGCTGTACTTCTTTGATTATTGTAGCTTTGTAGTACATTTTGAAGAGAGGAAGTGTAAGTTCTCCAACTTTGTCCTTCCTTCTCAAAATTTCTTTTCTTTTTGGCTATTTTTGGTCCCTGCAATTTCATTTGAATTTTAGAATCAGCTTTTCCATTTCTGTAAAAAAGGAAGTTTATATTTTCATAGATATTGCACTGAATCTGTAGATTACTTGGACGTATTGCTATCTTAACAATATTAAGTCTTCCCGTGCATTAATTTGAGATATCTTTTTATTTAGGAATCCATTCTTTAATTTATTCCATCAATGTTTTATGGTTTTCAGTGTCATTGTTTTATTTTTTTTAAATTTTTCCCCATTCATCTTTGTTTTTATGAAATCTGAATGTATTAGTCTCGGGGATTTTCAGCATCAGATAAATGAAATGGGTGCATCAAATCAAAATTCTACTTACCGTATTAATTTTACAATTTTAGATATCAGGCAATTATAAGTCATGAAATTAGTATCCTAAAGTAGAGGAGCTCTATTTGGGTGATTTACTGTCTTTTGAATGGCCCTTCGATTGGTGCAAGAGAGGGGTATGGATCAAAGTCTTCTTTTTGCATATCATGTTCTTCAAAACTGAAATACCTTTTCCTAAAAGCTTTATTTCTGAAATCAAAGTTCTCCCACCTATTTCTTGGCAGCATTGAACAAAGGTTTCCCTCCCATTTTATTGATATCGTAGAAATTACTAATGATTTTCTCTCTATATAGTGGCTTACTCACATCTCTGAAAAACAGAGATAATGGACACTAAACTTCTTGATAAAATTTCTTTATTGATGAGTGTAGGTAATGATATTGGCTTTTCTGATTTATCATTCATTTTTCTACTTCAACATAATAAGCAACTTTTACCTGTATTTATTGAGCATTCATGTACAAGATCTGACTATTCAGTTTGCAAACTCATCCTAAGAAAAGAGCTATATACCTCAACTGCTAAATATCTCTACAGTCACCTTTAAAGTACTCCCCTTGGAAAAGTATGCACTTATGACAGTGTCTAGTCCACACTTCAAAGAAATTTTGGAATGGCCATTGGAGCTATCTTCATAAAACACGCAACAACAGTAATGAACTGCTCAGTAAGACACCACCACAAGAACACAGCTGTGAGACACTGATATACCAAGGTTATGAAAGCTTATGGAGTTGTTTGTACTGTGGTGCCAACATAAACTCATGGTGGCAAGTTTGTGAGCTTAATTGTTAGACCCTCATACGATAACAACTTTGATGGTCATTTCAGAAAAAGAGGTCCAAAATTGCTTTGAAGGGGTAACTAGGTGCTGGTATTCCCAAGAAGAGTACTGCAAAGGTGACTATAGTGATATTCAGCACTTTTTTTGAGGTATGCAGCACTTTTTTAAAGCATGAGTTCACAAACTTAATTGTCAGACCTTGTATATCTATATTTAACTGACTAAAATTGCATCCATAAGTTAGTAAATCTTTTTAATATTAGACAAATGTCATTTTATGGGAGTGGTGATTTCAGCTGAAATAGTAATTCTATCCTTAAAGGATATAAAGATTCTCTACTGTTCAAACAAGGCCATATTTGGATAAATAGAAAGGCAGAGATGGAAAAATTTGCCAAAGTCTCAGCAGCATTTTATAGACATTTCAACTGGAAAAACATTCTGAGAAGAAAGAAGGCTCAAGCACAGTGGGGTGGAAAAATAAAACAAAAGTGTAAATTCACTAGAAGACTTTAAATGGTCACCAAAATGAGTTTGTACTTAGTGTCTTAGTAGAGAACTAAAATCTTTCTGAGAAGGGAAATGCTAGATTCTTCAAGTCCTACTAGAAGCAAGGCAAAAACATTGTAAATTTTCAACAGAATTAATAAAATATTTGCTGTCATGAGACAAAGATTCATATGTGGTCAACATATATCTATATAAGTAGGAAAGAGCAGTGATGGTCACGGATCTTGGTTCACTACTATGGGAGGTAGCTTCAGTGGGAAAGTGGTCAAAAGCAGATATTCAGGAATTGTAGTTTGGGGCAGGAAATAAGAGATCCTAAGTGTTTGGAGTAAAAAGAAATATCTCCATTATAGTAGACACAACCAGGAATTCATGTTCAAGGCCTTACCTCATTGCATATGGAAACTCAGGATAACACCACATACATAAATGGCAGCCAACAAATATCTATCATGAGAAAGACTAAAATAAAATTAGAATTGTTTTTTATTCAAAGATGATAAATTTTAGGATAAGAGAAGAAAGAAAGATCTAAATAATAAAATTCCATAAGATAGAAAAAAAGTAATTGTCCGAAAATAAATAACTATTGTATAATCTGATCTGAAATGTGTGGCAAGTATTATCTCAAAGATATTATGCTTTTATTCTCAAATTAACCTCATGGGACAGGTTTTGCATGCTGGTTGAGAAAAGTAAGTCTTCTTAGGAAATGGATGAAACCTAAGGTGAGCTAAGACAAAGTTGAATTACTATCACTCTTTTTTTTTTGTTGTTAAATCATAGCTGTGTACATTTGTGCAATTACTATCACTCTTAATGGTACAATTAAAGAAATATATTTCAAACATCCAAAGAGAGAGGAGGTGGGATATGAAGGAAATTTAAGGAGGGTTTAGAGAGTAAAAGGTGTTAAACTAAGTTCTAATAGGATAACTTGGAACTTACGTTCATGTAACAGAATACAAATATTCCTATAGTTTTGCTAATGATATTACAAAATCTCTATTCAATATGAACTGTGGTTCCGACTGTTCTATAATCCTCCTCCATAACTTTAAAGTTTATTAAAGTTGGCTACAGACAGCAGCTTTTTATTATTACTCTTGAGGAATAAAAGGAAAAAGATGCGGTCTAGCATGGAATAAAGTAGGACAAGAAGAAAACAGCAGTTGGAGAAAGCAATTGAGAATGTTGCAGAAAGAGGAAGTAGGAACAAGAAGCATCAAGGAAAGTGTAACTCTCCCACCCTACACTTATAAGGAGACCCTTGGAGATATCAGAGGCACACAGGATGACTATATGAAGGCAGAAGCATTTGATCAGTGTTTTGATGACCAAAGAAGGATAAGGAGAGCATAAGAAGAGAAGATGGCAAGAAGAGCATAAGAAAAAACACACAGGCAGATCTGACACTCAATTTGACTCCAGCATTAAGCAAACACATCTTAAGATGGAAGCTAAGCAGTGAATAAAAGATTGTGTACAATATAAGGCCTTTAAATATGAGGATAAAGAGCTGAGAATCAATTTTGAAAATGCCTAAGCAACTATTTGGAGCTTGTAATCAAGGTAATGAAATGGTCAGAGCTGTAATTTTAGTACATTGACTGGACAGTGTTGTGGAGAAATGAAAGGCTAAACCCAGCATTAGCACTTGAGGAGTAAGCATGCATATAAGTGAGAAGTCAGAAGGTTCTAAACCAGGGCTATAATGATGGGTGTGGAAAAGAGAGCATCATGTAAGATTTTAAGGTAAAATTTCTGCTATTTGGAAACTGATCATATGGTGGTGATCAGTGTGTGTAAAGTTTATTTCAAAACATAGTGCTTAAAACAGTAGCAAAAATGTATTATCTTTTAGCATTTCTGAGGATCAAAAAAAAAATTTTAGAAATGTGGGCGGTGCCTGTGGCTCAGTGAGTAGGGCGCCGGCCCCATATGCCGAGGGTGGCAGGTTCAAACCCAGCCCCAGCCAAACTGCAACAAAAAAATAGCCGGGTGCTATGGCGGGCACCTGTAGTCCCAGCTACTTGGGAGGCTGAGGCAAGAGAATTGCTTAAGCCCAGGAGCTGGAGGTTGCTGTGAGCTGTGTGATGCCACGGCACTCTACCAAGGGCCATGAAGTGAGACTCTGTCTCTAAAAAAAAAAAAAATTTAGAAATGATTTCACTGAAGGGTAGAGCTCTAGTCTGAGGTAACTTGTGACCTTGTGGGCAGATGTTGGACAAGGCTATCATTATCTGAAGACTTAACTGGGGCTGGATTATCCACCCCCAAGACACAGCCTTCTCCATAAGCTTGCTTGTGTCTCACATAGTGACTGCCTTTTGCCAGGGCGAGTAATTGAAGAGTTTAAGCCAGCAGCTGTAATGTCTTCTATAACCCAGCTTCAGAAGTCTCACACTGTCACTTTTACAGTATACTATTTGTCAAACATGTCAGCCCTATTTCAAAGTATGAGGAGAGGATACAAGTGGCTGGCTAGCAAAGTGTGCTGTTTTATTTTTTTGAGGGAAAAAAATCCATTGTACCCCCAGATCATAGCCTAGTGCATGACCAATCTGAAAACTGAAAAGTGACTGAGCTTTTGAGCTGTTGTAATTGAGAAAATTGTAGCTCTATGCTTTGTAGAAATAGAAACGATGAAGTCTCTTTGAAAGGAAATTTTATAAGTTTGATTTCTTTCTATGCATTTTCTTTGAGGAGTGAAATACACATAAGAATGAATTTATTTGATTTTAAACCTTCAAATCGTAAAGGCTAATTGGAAGAGGCAAAGTTCAACACATGCTCTTCAATATTCAGTACCTTCCAAGTATGTGAATTGCATCGTGAATAAGAAGTGTCATGAACGGTTGCCTCATTTTAGATGGAACTTTATGCCTTTTGGCAGATGCTGTAATACTGAACTACCTTGAAAAGTTTTCAAGAGAACTTTTTAACAAGTGCACTGCTCATGGAGATGTTAAAGGGACTGAAGATTTTTAAAGGGGCAAGATAGAAATACTGTCATTTTCTATGCTGTATAAAAGCAGGCAAATTCCAAAAGTAATTAAAATAGACTTGCAGACTTACGGATGTATTTTTCTTTGCTGTAAACCCAAAATGTCATTTTATAATGACAGTGGGTAATATAACTAAAGGAACCTACTTTAATCACACAAAGCCAGATCCATTTAATAACATATAACTTTAGAACTATCCCTGGCCTTGTTTAACCCTGATGGGTGCTATTCTTATACTCAGGATTCGAAGCTTCATTGTTCCTTTAATCATTTTTTAGAACTGCAAATACCACTCAGAGACATTTAGGTTCAAGTCTGAGAACATGCATATAAAGAGGAATCTAATATTGCTTGCATCTGTACTTTATTTCATTGAAAAATATCGTGTATTTGCGTTGTTATGGAAGACATATAAAAAAACTCAGGCCTTATTTTCTACCACTTTTCATCCTATGTTAATTGATAAAAATGACTAATTATACTGTAATATCCATCTGTCTGTTGGGGGAGACTTATTTCATTTTTATTATAGCTAACTGTATCTATTATAATCTAGCCAAAGAGTTGTCTAGTTTCCTTATTTCTGTAATTTAAATTAAAAAAATATTACTTAGAATGTCCATTTTAGCACAGGATTGATTTCTTTTTTATTTTCCTGTTAGCCTTTATTTTATTTTATTTTATTTATTTAATTTTTATTAAATATAGCTGCATATATTAATGCGATCATGGGGCACCATACACTGGTTTTATAACCGTTTGACACATTTTCATCACAATGGTTAACATAGCCTTCGTGGCATTTTCTTAGTTATTGTGTTAAGACATTTATATTCTACATTTACTAAGTTTCACGTGTACCCTTGTAAGATGCACCACAGGTGTAATCCCACCAATCACCCTCCCTCTGCCCATCCTCCCCCCTCCCTCCCCTCCCTCTCCCCCTTCCCCATATTCTTAGGTTATAACTGGGTTATAGCTTTCATATGAAAGCCATAAATTAGTTTCATAGTAGGGCTGAATACATTGGATATATTTTCTTTCATTCTTGAGATACTTTAATAAGAAGAATATGTTCCAGCTCCATCCATGTAAACATGAAAGAGGTAAAGTCTCCATCTTTATTTAAGGCTGCATAATATTCCATGGTGTACATAGACCACAATTTATTAATCCATTCGTGGATCAATGGGCACTTGGGCTTTTTCCATGACTTAGCAATTATGAATTGGGCTGCAATAAACATTCTGGTACAAATTTCTTTGTTATAATATGATTTTTGGTCTTCTGGGTATATACCTAGTAGAGGAATTATAGGATTGAATGACAGGTCTATTTTTAGATCAGTTCACCCAGCACCATTTGTTAAATAGGGAATCTTTTCCCAGCTGAAAGTTTTTAATTGGCTTGTCAAAGATCCAATAACGGTAAGTAGCTGGGTTAATCTCTTGGTTCTCTATTTTGTTCCAGACATCTACCTCTCTGTTTTTGTTCCAGTACCATGCTGTTTTGATCACTATCAATTTATAGTATAGTCTGAGGTCCGGTAGCATGATTCCTCATGCTTTGTTTTTATTTCTGAGTAATGTCTTGGCTATTCGAGGTTTTTTCTGATTCCATATAAAACGAAGTATTGTTTTTTCAAGATCTTTAAAGTATGACAGTGGAGCTTTAATAGGGATTGCATTAAATTTGTATATTGCTTTGGGTAGTATGGACATTTTAACAACGTTGATTCTTCCCAGCCATGAGCATGGTATGTTTTTCCATTTGTTAACATTTTCAGCTATTTCTTCTATTAGAGTTTCATAGTTCTGTTTATAGAGATCTTTCACGTCCTTTGTTAGATAAACTCCCAAATATTTCATCTTCTTTGGCACTACTGTGAATGGAATAGAATCTTTAACTGTTTTTTCAGTTTGACTATTGCTGGTATATATAAAGGCTACAGAGTTATGAATGTTGATTTTGTAACCTGAGACGCTGCTGTATTCCTTGATCACTTCTAAGAGTTTTGTAGTAGAATCCCTGGTGTTTTACAGATATACAATCATATTGTCTGCAAAGATCGAAAGTTTGATCTCTTCTGACCCTATATGGATACCTTTGATCACTTTTTCTTCCCTAATTGCGGTGGCTAAAATTTACATTACAATGTTAAAGAGCAGTGGAGACAATGGGCAGCCTTGTCTGTTTCCTGATCTGAGTGGAAATGATTTCAATTTAACTCCATTCAATACGATATTGGCTGTTGGCTTGCTGTAGATGGCCTCTATCAGTTTAAGAAATGTCCCTTCTATACCAATTTTCTTAAGTGTTCTGATCATAAAAGGATGCTGGATATCATCAAAAGATTTTTCTGCATCAATTTAGAGAATCATATGGTCTTTGTTTGTTAATTTGATTATGTGCTGAATTATATTTATAGATTTACGTATATTGAACCAGCCTTGAGAACTTGGGATAAAACCGACTTGGTCATGATGTATAATTTGTTTGATGTGTTGCTGGATTCTGTTTGTTAGGATCTTGTTGAATATTTTTGCATCTATATTCATTAGTGATATTGGTCTATAATTTTCTTTTCTTGTTGGGTCTTTTCCTGGTTTGGGGATCAGGGTGATGTTTACTTCATAGAACGTGTTGGGTAGTCTTCCTTCTTTTTCTATATTTTGGAAAAGGTTGAGTAATATAGGTACGAGTTCCTCTTTAAAGGTTTGGTAGAATTCTGATGTGAAGCCATCTGGTCCTGGGCTTTTCTTTTTAGGGAGATGTTTTATGGTTGATGCTATTTCAGAACTTGATGTGGGCCTGTTCAACATTTCCACTTGATTCTGGCTAAGTCTTGGAAGGTGACGTGCTTCCAAGTATTGGTCAATTTCCTTCAGATTTTCATATTTCTGAGAATAAAATTTCTTGTAATGTGCATTAAGGATTTGTTTAATTTCTGAGGAGTCTGTTGTTATTTCGTCTTTGTCGTTTCTGGTTGATGAGATTAGAGATTTTACTCTTTTTTTCCTGATTAGGTTGGCCAAAGGTTTATCTATTTTATTGACCATTTCAAAATACCAACTTTTTGATTTATTGATTTGTTGTATAATTCTTTTGTTTTCAATTTCATTTAATTCTGCTCTAATTTTAGTTATTTCTTTTCCTCTACTGGGTTTCAGGTTGGAATGTTCTTTCTTTTCAAGTTGCTTGAGATGTCCCATTAAGTTGTTAACTTCCTCTCTTTCCGTTCTCTTGAGGAAGGCTTGCGGTGCTATAAATTTCCCTCTTAGGACTGCCTTTGCGGTATCCCGGGGGTTCTGATAATTCGTGTCTTAATGGTCATTTTCTTCCAAACATTTGGTAATTTCGTTCTTAATCTCATCTCTGACCCAGCTATCATTCAGCATAAGGTTATTTAACTTCCATGTTTTTGTATGAGTATGCAGATTTCTGTTGTTACTGAGCTCAACTTTTATTCCATGGTGGCCCGAGAAGATGCAAGGAATAATTTCTATACCTTTAAATTTACTGAGGTTAGAACTGTGACCTAAGATGTGATCGATTTTGGAGTATGTTCCGTGGGCTGATGAGAAGTATGTGTATTCAGTTTTGTTGGGATGAAATGTTCTGTAGATGTCTGCTAAATCCAAATGTCAGATGGTTAGGTTTAAATCTAAAATATCTTTGCTCAGCTTCTTATTGGAGGATCTATCCAACACTGCCAAAGGAGTGTTGAAATCTCCAGCTATTATGGAGCTGGAGGAAATCAAGTTGCTAATGTCTGTTAGAGTTTCTCTTATAAATTGAGGAGCATTCTGGTTGGGTGCATAAATATTAATAATTGAAATCTCATCATATTGAGTATTACCCTTAACAAATATTAAGTGACCACTCTTATCCTTCCTTACTTTTGTTGGTTTGAAGCCTAGTGTGTCTGAAAATAGAACCACAACACCTGCTTTTTTCTGGTTACTATTTGCCTGAAATATGGACAACCATCCTTTCACCCCGAGTCTATATTTATCTTTTCAGGTAAGATGTGACTCTTGTGTGCAGCAAATATCTGGCCTGAGTTTTTGTATACATTCAGCTAACCTGTGCCTCTTTAGAGGACAGTTTAAGCCATTCACATTAACGGAAAATATTGATAAGTCTGGTAAAATTTTGGGTATCGAGTTTTTCAAAAGTCCAGTGGACATTTTTAATCCTTTCACCACTGTGGAAGTTGGAATTTGATCAAAAGTTTCTGAGTGAGTTTACTTTTGTTGTAGAGGATTGGGCTGGTCATTATGGAGGATAGGTCTGAGAATATCCAGAAGAGCTGGTTTGGTCATGGCAAATTTCTTCAACATATGAATGTTATTAAAGTATTTAATTTCTCCATCAGAAATGAAACTCAGTGTAGCTGGATTCAGGATCTGGGGTTGAAAGTTATTTTGTTTTAGGAGATTAAAAGTCGATGACCACCCTCTTCTGGCTTGAAAAGTTTCAGCCGAGAGATCTGCAGTTATTCTAATATTCTTCCCTTTGTAGGTAATGGATTTTTTACGTCTGGCTGCTTTCAGAATTTCTCCTTCATATTGACTTTAGTGAAGTTATTTATGATATGCCTGGGGGATGTCTTATTTGGATTGAGTTGTGCTGAAACGGTCTGCTATCTGAATTTCAGAATCTCTAGGCATGTCTGGAAATTTATCTTTCATAATTTCATGGAGAAGGGCCTCTGTGCCTTGCAAGGCCACTTCATCACTTTCAGGGATTCCAATGAGGCAGATATTAGCCTTCTTCGAATTATCCCAGAGCTCTCTAAGAGAATGATTCATTTTTACTCTCCATTTCTCTTCCTCTTTGAGAGTTTGGGAGCGTTCAAAAGCTTTGTCTTCAATGTCAGAAATCCTTTCTTCTGCTTGCTCCACTCTATTACTGAGGGATTCTACTGTATTTTTCAGATCTTTGAGGGCTTCAAAGTCTTGCTTCCGTGCGTCAAAATCTTTGGTGATTTTGTCTTTAAATTTGTTAAATTGTTGAGACAAACTTTGTATTTCTCCTTGAATTTCTAATTCCAACTTTTGAATTGCTCCTCGAATTTCTAATTCCAAATTTTCCTCCATTCTATTAATTTTGTTTGCAATCCAAATTCTGAATTCGATTTCTGACATCTCAGCCAGCTGTTTATGAATAGGATCTTTAGTTACATCTGCCATATCTTTCCTTGGGCGGGTTGATCTATTCTGGTTATTAATGTTATCAGAGTTTTTCTGCTGATTACACCCCATGATTATTTTACACTATTTGACTTTTCCCCGGAGCTTTGTCGAGTACCCATACAGTGCTATGGACTGAGAAACTGGGGACCTGTTTGGCATGGTGGGGCTAAGTGGTTCTGTCTTGTTTTTAGCTGGTCTCCGTCTGACCCTAGTGAAACAGTTACTCTGGGTTGAAGTCTCAGCTGTGGAGAAATACCAGCAATTAAGTCACCCAGCCGACACAGGTAACAATTGGAAAAGGAAAATCAAACCTTCCTACAGCCACACACCCAGGGCACCACCTGGATAGTTCTTGGGCAATTGGCTCAGTTCAAAAGGCCCAAATCAGTTGTCTCAGTCATCATCTGTCTCAGGTGGGAGAGTTTAAAAGGTCTCTGGCAACTAGATTGCAGGAGTCTGCTGACAACTCAAATGTGACTTGCTCAGGTTCTCCATGAAGTCAGGAGGACCCACCCAGCAAATAGATTAGTCTGGGAAGGTTGATGCCTCCTTCCCCACATTGCACCTCTGTCACACTCAGTCATTTGTAGCCCCGCAGGGCTGTGACCCAGTTGCCTCCACTGAGTGGATACTCCAGGGGTTTGCACCTGCCTGAATCACAAGGAAATCTATATCTGCTCAGCCAAGCTGCTGCTCTCTGCCTCTATCCAGCAGGAGGAGGTGAGGCCTGACAACCTCAGGTGCTTGATGGAGGCCAGGGGTTGTTCACTCAGTTCCAGCCCTGCCCCTGATTGATGTTACTGACGAAACAGAAGAACTTTGCGTAATTTGTTTATATCCCGGCTTAATTCCCCTGCAGAAGGGAAGGTGTTTTGAGTTCACAGAACCTGTGCCTCAGGCCCTGTCTTTGTTGCTGCAAAGGTTTGCATTCGCAGCTCCGTTAGCTGTCAGTTCTAGCCTCCTGCACTCCTTTGTCTATGGGCTGACGATCCCCTGAGGGCTGGGTGTGTCTTAGGGTAAGTAAAGCAGTCCTCTGGGTTAGCCCCACCCTGGGAGTCAGCCAGCCCTGCGTGTGCATTTTCTAGTCCCAGCGCTTCACCTAGGCCGTTACTGCCCCAGGCAAACCCTTTACTCATGGGGTCTGTGTTTGCATCCCAGATCTGTTCCACGGTGGTTGCCACCTGAGAAGATGCCCGGCCTCCTCTGGTTGCCCAGAGAGACAGGGGGTGTGGCTTCTGAATATCCGGGGATGAGCCCTATTGTTGCCAAAAATGGCTGCTGCTCTGCACCTCGGGGCACCAACACTCTAGCGTGCTTCCCTCTCAGCCAACTGTCCTCTCCTCACTCCCATGCTGCAGAATCAGCACTAGATCAGCTACAGTCCAGACCCTGTCCACACCCCTCGAGAAATCACCCAAGAATCTGGACTCCTGGAGGACAGGCCTCCAGACCTCAGAGTGAGAGTGGAGGGGAGTGCTGGGAGCTCAGAGTTGCAGGTAGAGAATATATACAGTTTTATACAGTTTTATGCCTGGCAGGAGAATGCCGTGGCACTCTAGTAGGGTAGGTAGGTCCAGTTTTTAGAGGATCTCTCCCATGGAGTGTAGTGGGAGGACCTTTGAACTCTGCTCGTTTGTTTGTGGGGCACTCTGAGCCATTCTCATGGGGGAGGGGACTCCTGTCAACTTGGTGATGAATTTTGTACCTTTTGTTTGTATCCTTGGGGTCGCAGCTTGCCTCAGCAGGGTTCATGTGCGTTTTTCAACCTTCTCTCTTGGTGCAGTTCTAATCCACCAGGTTACTTGCTAAATTTCTGTACCTTAACTCTCCTTCTGGATGGGAGCCTCTGTGGAAAGCTGGCTTCAGTCAGCCATATTGTCTCTGTGCCCCCACAGGATTGATTTCTTATAGTTCTCTCAATGATTAGAGCAAGACTAGATGCTACCTGTCCAATCTGTCACAGCTTTCCATGAAGGAAATTTCACGTGACACTAATGAATCTGCTAAGTGCATAGGAGCTGAGCAGGCATACAGCCAATTGGTGAAACATCTAGGAAATTGTTAATAGAGGGACCATTCTGTCTAGAGGAACGACACAGAAGCTGCTTCTAGCATTAAAAATAAAGCTCTTGGTTTTGTTTCCTTTTCCTTTTCTTTTGTATTATTTGCAAGGCTTCCTATCCACTACATTAAAATATCTAATTTAACAAGTGTTGATTTTAAGGAGAAGAATAAATACCACTTTCAACAGTGCTAATTTTGGGGCCATGCAATTGGGAAAGAATGCCTGCAATAAGCATACAGGGGTTGTTATTGATAAGAAATAGCCCTAGGGAAGTATTTCCCAGGAGATGTCTGGATATTTTCCAATAGTAATTGGAAAACAGAGAAGGAAGTGTGTTTTCATAACATCCATTTCTGATGTACTTCTCAGTCAAGTTGATCTGGGGGTTAGTACTGAGGTTCTAGTCCATCTTTAATATCTTCCTCAAAAAGACAGCCAGGTGTATTGACTTACTTGGTCTTAGGAAAAAAATTTGTGTGTGGCTCTAGAATGGGAAAATGACTCAGGGAGTACTTTCCCTCAATACTCCTAATGACGTTTTCCTTAACTTGATCTATGGGACTGTAGTGGACCTGGAATCTTACCTTTCTTCTTTGTGGGCAGATGGGAAAGGAATTCCAACATTGCTTTTGCTGAACCAAAAGCTTCTGAGAACATTTCTTGGGTTTTTCTGTTGTTGTTGTTGTTGTGTAAATTACCATAATCCTAGCCTTCAGAGTCTGAATTGTTTCTGAAAATGTCAATGTCTCAGTCTTGGTGTAATTGCAAAGGAAACTTCAGAATAGAATTGAAAACTTTTACTTCCAGATTTTTGAGTAATAATACTAAGATACTCATCTTGGATTGACTTGCTCTGCACTTAGAGTTGGAAAAAGGTAGTTCTGTTCCTTGAGTGTTAATGCTAACACTTCAATATTGAAAAGTGAATGTTGCTTTGAAATATTTTCCCTCTCCTGCCCCATTTCATCTTCTAATCTGGTCTAGTTCCTCTTATAACCACTGATATTGATTATGGAATAGCTGGCTGGGTGAATGGTAATGATCTGTGGAAATGGGGACAGAACAAATAAATTGACCCTTTTGAAGTTAGAATTGATTGCCTTTACCTCTTTAGAGAACTCATGAGCTATTTAGAAACACTGCCTCTTGAGTGGGTGCATAAAATGTGCCCTGTTAAAGTCCAAGTATGAGATCAAATAAGAGAAAGGGGATAAAAAAAGACAATTCCAGAAATAGGGATTTAACTATACATGCTTTACTTACAGGCAGAGATATCATGTGACATAATGTTATCGTCTAAGGAACATGCTGGCTTTTACATTTAATTAAGACTTACAGAGGTACTACTATATTACTTTGGTACATTAGCTAATAACTCAACTATTTGGGAAAAAAATGTTCCCTTCTTTTAATTATGTAAGAATTCTTTTTGTTTGATCTGATCATGCACAAAGCAAACATATTGCACTTGAACAAAAGCATTCATAGAAATAATGCCAGTTAAGGCTATTGAGTTACTAGTTTGTGCTTTCTTCTTTTCTTTTTATATTTTGCTTCCACTCTACTGTAAAGAAAGTTAACTTTTGTGCTTCTGTAAGGTAAGTTTGTAGGGAAAGGGAACACAACAATCTTATTGTGTTTTGTTTTTCTGAAGCCTAGAGTCTTTGAAAGAATAATGAATAGAGAGAAGAAAATGGCAATTTTGAAATTAGTAAAAGGTGGTGCAGAAAGGAATTGAGGTCAGTAAATTGTTTGAATATTAGGAATTGCTAACCTCTCTTTTGAGAGACTACCTGATACAAATGAGGAAGCTGATCCTGATCAAGTGTCATGATCCATGCCAGACTAGATGCAGTGAAGCTATAAAACACCAGGAGGCCATGTTGACTGGGATATGGTCATCTCAGCTTGTGGCCCAATACACAGAGAGACATTAAGTAATCTTCTGGGAACTTCGTACAAAGCTGTGTTGGGAGTAGCCAGGATAGACCAAGGGTTTAGGGGATTGACTGAGATTGAATTTATAGGTGACATTGTAGGATGGGAACTAGAAGTTAGATTTAATTTCAATTCTTCTTTTTTTTTTATTATTGAGGGTACAAAGAAACAGGTTACACTGATTGCATTTGTTATGTAAAGTCCCCGTTATAATTGTGACCCATCTGCAAAAGATATGTCACACACTGTGACCCCCCCAACCCCTCCCTCTTTCCCTCTCCCTGCACCCCCTTTCCCCTACCCCCCACTGTGTACTAGGTCATTCAGTCACTTAAAAAGATGGAGATATTACATCTTTTGTATGAACCTGGATGGAGTTGAAACACATTCTTCTTAGTAATGCATCACAAGAATGGAGAAGCAAGAATCCAGGGTAGCCATTTCTGATAAGAGGACAATTGATGACCTAGTACATGGTGGAGGGTGGGTGATGGAGGAGCCAAGAAAGGAAAGGAGGGAAGGGGTAGGGGGTCACTGTGTGTGACACACCTCTTAGGGGGACTTCATCTAACAAATGCAATCAATGTAACCTGGTTCTCTGTAAAAATTAAAAAAAAAAGAAGAAAAAAACTAAAGGAATATTTAATGCAAAATAAAAAAGAATCATACATGTTTCATAATTTTACCTTAATCCCTCTGTTGTTATAGTACATATATACACTAACTGCATAGGTAATGGTTTTAAGCTATTTTTTCAAATGTAAACTATTTCATTTCTGCAGAAAAATAATTATTTAAAGTAAACTGTATTATCATATCAAGCATCAGTACATTCACATAATAACCTATAAAATAATTAGAATTTATTTTGTTTTATTTTCTCCCATAGAGTGTTAATCAATATAATCATTTATAGCAATACTACATATGAAGGAGAGACTAAATCCAAAATTCTGCACTCTTTTTTTAGATTTTGATATTAATTTCTAGAAAAGCTGTCAGAAACTGTTCGAAGGCTATCAATATTTTCTTCACTTTCTTAAACTATTCCTAACTTCATTATATAAAGCTCATTAGAACCAGTTATTTCAAAAATTAATAATTCAGAGCTCCGTGGACAGAAAGTGTATAATTAGCAATTATAATAAAATATTTTTAATAATTGGTAATCCACATACTAAACATACAACCTGGATGAAATTTGTTTCAGGGGCCCTGGTGCATCTTACAAGGGTATATGTGAAACTTGGTAAATGTGGAATGTAAGTGTCTTGGCACAGTAACTGAGAGAATGCCAGGAAGGTTAACCAGTGTGATGAAAATGTGTCAAACGGTCTGTGAAGCTAGTGAATGATGCCCCATGACCATATCAATGTACACAGCTATGATTTAATAAAAAAAAATAAATAAAAACATAAGTAAAATTCATTCTTAAATGCTGGATTTGTGAAAGACTGAATTTTTTACAGCTTCTGCTTTGTGACTATGAAGAGTGTCCATTGAAGCCTTTCCATTTTTTCCACATTATAAATAATGCTGTGTTTATTTCTAGCTGTTCTTTTATAACAGATTCTTTAAAGTCACATAACCAGATCACAGGTTAAGATATACTTAAGATACTTGAAATATATCAGAAAATCACTTTTATCTGTCTCTTATATTCCAAAAACAATGTATAAAATTGCTTTTCTCACTGTACTCTGATCAGCTTTAATGTTTCACAAATTCTTTGTTAATTTATTTGGAAAATAAAGCTCATTTCCCTTTAATATGTTTGTCATTAATGGCAAGGTTAAATATTTTTCTTATTTATTATCCATTGCATTTCTTTTTAGGCTACTTTCCTGTTTTTATTTTTATTTTTATTTTATTTTATTTTTTTTTTTTGTAGAGACAGAGTCTCACTGTACCGCCCTTGGGTAGAGTGCCGTGGCGTCACACGGCTCACAGCAACCTCTAACTCTTGGGCTTACGCAATTCTCTTGCCTCAGCCTCCCGAGCAGCTGGGACTACAGGCGCCCGCCACAACACCCGGCTATTTTTTTGTTGCAGTTTGGCCGGGGCTGGGTTTGAACCCGCCACCCTCGGCATTTATTTTTATTTTTTAAAGACCTTTTCTTACAGTTTTGTATAAACTTTACATATATTTATAGATTTCCTTTTTTTTTTTTTTTTTTTGCAGTTTTTGGCTGGGGTCGGTTTGAACCCGCCACCTCCAGTATATGGAGCCAGCACCCTAATCCTTGAGCCACAGGTACTGCCCCCATATTTATAGATTTTTATATAATAAAGATATCAAACATTTTCTATGCTTGCTGCAAAAATATCTTTGCTAGTTCATTACCTTTTAGTATTCTTAATTAATATTGTAAAATTTATTGCATCTTTATTTCATATTAAAAATTGATAATATAGGCTCTGAGTAACTCACTGTGACTTGAAAGATGCATAGCATATTTTCAGGTTAAAAGGAAGGAGAAAGAGAATTCCAGGGAGAGGAAAAATAAGACAAAGTGAGCTGAAGTAGTAGGTACTGGCTAAGTCTACTGACTAAATATCAACTTGCTATAAGCCATTTAACTAAATATCCAGCTTTTCAAATTTACTGTAATGAAAATGACTTTTCTTTATTAAAATTTGATTTTTCAGCAAATGTGATTTTTTTTTCTTTTGAAGATTTCTGAAAATGTTTTATTTACCAATTTCTTTTCTCTTTATAGTAGCATTTTATGTAGTGCTCAGTCTGTTAAATGATAAGTATCACAGTTATTTTAATGTACTTATTAATATGATTAATATGAAATATATTTTATAATACAGATAACATAAGAGTTTCATCTGGGAACTTTTCATTTGATAGCAGTTTGATTTTAATAATTTTTAAATATTTTTTCTCTTTAGCTAATATGTTACCACTTGTAGAATTCTTTCACTAATTGCTCAAGTAAAATGTCAACCCAGTTTCTTGCTTCTAACAATCACCTGCCACAATTTAATATGCAACATACGTAACATAATTGCTCTGTTTTTATCCTTGTTAATATCTTTTCTCAACTTTAGCATATCTGGGATTCTTACAAATTTATTCCTGAAACTATTCTAACAATTCTGAATTTATGGTTAATATCTAGCAAGTTTCATATACCATTCACACTGCCTATTAGCACAGCCTTTTCACCCATTATTAGATTTCTTAGGGGTGGTTGAGATTACTTTGGAAGGTTTTCAAATGTCAATTATTATTTTTTCACCCTTTTTCCATTTTTAGTATTTTGTCATCAAGACTTCAAATGTCTTATTTTTATTTATTATTATTTTTTTTTATAGGTGAAGGGTAAGTTTAATTTTATTTGGGAAAACTGGAGGATGCTCTGCAAACTTCTTTTTTTTTTTCAAACCTTTCCTACTTTCTTTTTTTTATTATTAAATCATAGCTGTGTACATTAATGTGATCATGGGGCAACAAACACTGGTTTTATAGACCATTTGACACATTTTCATCACACTGGTTAACATAGCCTTCCTGGCATTTTCTTAGTTATTGTGTTAAGACATTTATATTCTACATTTACTAAGTTTCACATGTACCCTTGTAAGATGCACCGCAGGTGTAATCCCACCAATCACCCTCCCTCTGCCCATCCTCTCCCCTCCCTCCCCTCCCTCTCCCCCTTCCCCATATTCTTAGGTTATAACTGGGTTTTAGCTTTCATGTGAAAGTCATAAATTAGTTTCATAGTAGGGCTGAGTACATTGGATACTTTTTCTTCCATTCTTGAGATACTTTATTAAGAAGAATATGTTCCAGCTCCATCCATGTAACCATGAAAGAGGTAAAGTCTCCATCTTTCTTTAAGGCTGAATAATATTCCATGGTGTACATATACCACAATTTATTAATCCATTCGTGGATGAATAGGCACGTGGGCTTTTTCCATGACTTAGCAATTATGAATTGGGCTGCAATAAACATTCTGGTACAAATATCTTTGTTATGATGTGATTTTTGGTCTTCTGGGTATATACCTAGTAGAGGAATTATAGGATTGAATGGCAGTAAGTAAAGCAAGCAGACAGCCCTCAGAATGGGAGAAGATATTTGCAGGTTATGTCTCCGACAAAGGTTTAATAACCAGAATCCACAGAGAACTCAAACACATGAGCAAGAAAAGAACAAGTGGTCCCATCGCAGGCTGGGCAAGAGACTTGAAGAGAAACTTCTCTGAAGAAGACAGGTGCACGGCCTACAGACATATGAAAAAAAATGCTCATCATCTTTAATCATCAGAGAAATGCAAATCAAAACTACTTTGAGATATCATCTAACTCCAGTAAGATTAGCTCATATCACAAAATCCCAAGACCAGAGATGTTGGTGTGGATGTGGAGAGAAGGGAATACTTCTACACTGATGGTGGAAATGCAAATTAATACATTCCTTTTGGAAAGATGTTTGGAGAACACTTAGAGATCTAAAAACAAATGTCTTATTTTTAAATAATTTTTCACATTTTACTGTTTCATGTATGACAGGGTAATTCTAGTAAACCAAATAATTCATAGATTTTGACCAACTGAAAAAATTTTAAAATGCTTCTATAAAGAGAAAATGAAAATGTTTCAATTACAATGCCTCATAATTTTGTAGTCATTGAAAACAGTTTATGCTGAAATGAATTACCAAAAATAAATGATACACTTATAAATGACATATCATTATAAATGATATCAAAGAGAAATACTTCAAATTAGATGAGAAATATCATACAAAAATATTTTCAATAGTTTTATTTCTTTTTATTTTCCTATTTTTTATTATTATGGGTACTTAATAGTTATATGTGGTTTATTTCTTTATATTATGTTCCTAGAAGACAAATTTAAGGCTGAAAAAATGTTAACATTCAAATGCAATTAGTATGCTTTGCAAAATAGCCTTTTGAAAATTATCCCAATTCACGTCTTTATTAGTAGGACGTGAAATACTTTCTAAATAATGAAAAAGACATAAATGAGTAGAAAGAAAGAAGACATATATAAAAATAAATGCAATTTGATTTCATTTGAATAGTTGATTATCATTGGCAAATTTTAACATGTGTTTGTCGGCCATTATAGTTAACTGTCACATCCTGAAGGTATTTTTTTTCTAGAATACATATCTTTAATCTTTTTTTATTTTTGAGAAGAGTGTTTTAATAACAAGGATGTTATCATTTGGTGATCCATGGTAAATACTTTTTTTCCGATTTTTTTACTTGGTCTTAAAACATTACCTTTTAGATTTGAATTTTGTGGGAATTGTCTTTTACTGTTTTATTTATTCATATTTATAAATATTTACCTTTAATATTTTAGTATTATGATTAGAATGGCTGTAAAGCAATCAAAATCAAATAATCACTTACAATTACTTCTATTTAATAATTTATTTTTTAATTTCAAATTAAGAGTATATACAATCAGGAGACATTGTATTCATTTGTTAGGTAAATTAAAGTTATAGTTAAGCCCCTCATCCAGGAGGTGTGCCACATTGTAGTGAGAGCTTACCACACTCCTCCCTCCTTTCCCCTCTTCTAGAATTTAAATGTGTATTTATTTTGTGTTGGTGTGTAGTTGTTCATGTACTAGTTTCATATCAATATGGAGTATATTGAATGCTCCCTTTTCCAACTATTTAAAAATTTAACATAATTCCTTTTATCTGTTTAGATTTTGAGGGCCTTTCCATTCTGTCTTGACCTGTTTGTTAGTTTACTTTCTATCAATACTTTATAATGATTTGACTATTATATATTTAGGTACGCTTTTTGCCATTGCACAGTTTTCCCCGAAGTTTTAACTTTTCTTTCTGCCTTAAACTTTTTTCCAATTAAAAATAATTAACTAGATGTCTTGATTTCTGGTTTCCAGTCAGACACATAATGAGTTTAGAAATCATCACTGCTGCCTTAACAAGAAGGAAAAAGCTGAATAAACTGAAAATCCACAACTGTTCTTAGACCCTTCAGAAAAATTGAACTCACAAGGGAACTAACACTGTGAAAACTGGAGAGTTGTAGATAGAAAGAGTCTGTTTGCTTGGAGCAGCCAGCCACCCAGAAGCAGAAACCTGTGGTGGAGCTAGTAGTGGTAGGAACACTTAAGTTCTAATTGATGAATTACTGGAGAATTAAAGTTAACTACTTTAAAGTTAAAAAAATCCAGGAGACTTAAAATTAAGGGTCTCACACAGTTTCATGAGTTTTACCTCCAGGAGCCCCACTAGCTTTGCACAGTGAATACTGGAGGGAGATCCCTTTGTTCCTCTAGAAGACAGAGGAGGAAAGTAATTATTTTAAAATAGGCTTAGAACATTCTTCTTTCCTTAAGGGAAACCATAAACAAAAGCCTGGACAATGTTGTTTTTTGACAGAGCCTAACCAACATGGGTGAAGGGAAGTGTCCAACTTCAATCCCCTCTAGCATTTGGCTTGGGGAAAAGAAAATACCAAACCCTTGCCCCTCTAATATTTCTGTCTCACTCAACTGGGGATTAACAAAAACAGAGAAGCACTGGTGAAGGCCACAGAACAAGGAGGACACTTGCACTAAAAGAGACCCAGTTAAGATTATAGAAAATGCCCACCCCTCCACACCTTGTGATCGTGTCAACACAGCTCACGTATAACAGGGGATTGCAACTGAAAGAACTGTAACTCTCAGACCTAATTTAATAAAGAAAAAAATGAAAAAAGAGTAAAATATCTAATAACTGTGGGAAAATTGCAAAAGAAGTGACATAGACATATTGGAATATCAGAAGGAGAATAACAAGAGAAGAGAATAAAAGAAATATTTTAAGCAATAATTACTGAGAATTGTCCAAAATTAATGGCAGACACAAAACCACACACCCAGAAAGCTCAGATAACACCTAGCAAGATAAATATCATTATTTCCTGTTCCATATATTTCCACAGAATTGAAAAAATCAATAATGCAAACTCCAGGATGAAAACTATGTGTTTCAGTTTGTCCTGGTAGCCTCATACTTTCTTCCCTGATGTAGAAATGTATTAATCAGGGCTTTGCTGAGAAACCCCAACAATAGGATGTATGGAAAGAGATTTATTATGAAGGATTGGGTCACACAATTATGAAGTATGACAAGTTTCAGACAATATTTCAAGTCTGACAATATGCCATCTGTAAGCTTGAAAACCAGGAAAGTTTGTAGTGTAATTCTAGTCTAAAATTTAAGGCCTGAGAACAAGTTGAGCCAATGGTATAAATCCCAATCTGAATCTGAAGGCAAGCAAACCAAGATCAAGCAGGGATGGATGCTCAGGCAAGAAAGAGGATATTCTCCCTTCTGACTCTTTGTTCTTTTCAGATGTTCAGGGAATTGACTAACTCCCACTGGCTGTGGTGAGAGCAATCTTCTTTACTCAGCCTATCAATTCCTATGCTAATCTCCTCCTAAAACATCCTCAAAGACACCATCAGAAACAATGTTGTACCAGCTATATAGGCATCCCTTAGTCCAGTCAAACTGATACACAAGATTAACAATCACAAGGAGGGAGAGGGCTCTTTGATGGGGAGTTCAGGGAAAGGATTGTGTGTGTCCTTGACTTAACCATATCTGAACTTAAAATTAAATTCAACTAATTCACAGGATTTTAGGAATCCCTTTGTAGCTTTATATCTAAGCTGCATCCTCTAATTCAGCCCTTATCAGTAACAAAACTGTACTTTGATCCCCATTTAATGTTTTGTGTTTTTTTTTTTTTTTTGTCATTCAACTAATTTCTAACTTGGGTGTAGGGGATAGGATTGCTATTCATAGGTGACCTAATACTCCAATATTGTGCATCATTAGATGAAACCTTAAGCTAGTATTTGAGAAAAGGAAACATCATGTTTTTGGCATATCCAGGCCAAGAGACATCAGATTTCAATGTTTTTATAGGTCGTGTGGGTTTTTGACCTTTGTGGGTTGCAGCAGTTTATTTTTTGGTAGATTTTTAAATGTTTTGGTTAGGACAGGCCTCAGTAAGCATAAACAATTGTAGCCTCTGGATGGTTGACCTTACTCTGACCCCACACCAGTTTAACTTTTAACCAAGCAAGCTCTTCCAACACAAGGATTAAATGATCAAAGAAGAAAGACCTTTAGTCCTTGTTGAAGGCCTGCATTAAAACAAGCTGCATCTCCAAGTGTGTGAGGTCTCCAAGCATTTGTGCATTAGGCAAAAAGGAGGGGGGAAAACGTTTGCAATTTTCTCAGCCAACTACATATGCTGAGTTTATAAGCTTGCAATAGCAGAAAGAATCATGAGGAATAGAGGTTAACAGTATGTGTGTTTTATGTGAGACATAAGTAGCCCCTAGTTCTATTCCTGTTAATGTCATTTTGAACTATATTTAGGGTGAAAGAAAAAAAAAACCCTGGATAGTCCAATCTTATGGAATTAAATGCTTTTCCATGTGTTCAAGTCTAAAACCTCGCCATATGATCTCAACTTTTACAGATTTATTAATTACATAAATTTGACCAAAACTTTAGCATTCATAGACTCAAATTGTGTTTTCACTTACAGATGGAGGGTGGATTTTATTCTTGAACAAATAGAAAGAAACATTTAAAATAAACACAATATGCTATGTTTTGTTGTTAAAGTAGAGGAACATCTGAATGAAACTGAAATACCAAAAATTGAGTTGACAAAAATATCTGTGCCTGAAATAGTCTGGTTTAGTGAAGAAAATTTGTTCAGTAAGACAAAGAAAAAACAGAGTAGTTTTAAATATATACCTCAGACTTATGTCTGCTTAGGAATAGTGAGAAAAATGAATGAAAAATAAAGGAAGAAGGACTGATTAGGCTGATAAAGAGAAATTGACTTTATAAATTAGGCTAGGCAGATCTAAAAGAAAAAAGAAAATGTTCCATTGTAATTATTCTTTGAGGAGCAAGCCCTTAAAGGGCAATCAGCTTTAATGATAAATTATAAGGCATTGAGTACACATTTTTCTTAATGCCAAATAAGCAAAAGCTAAAACAAGATTTTGCCTATGCTACAAAATAAACTTCTGGGGTAGAAAAATTAATATGAAATGCTATTTTATAACTAATTATTACTGTAAAGTTATAATTAAAATTTAGTAGTCATTTTTAACTATGGTGAATTTCAGAATTGCTCCAGTAACCACTGCACTGCTCAATTGTGACACTGTACATAGTCGCTTTCAACAAGCATTTCTGGAGGAACATCTCATCCTTTCTTCTTTTTCACCCTCTGTTTGTTCTTTATTATGTGTGGGACACAACTTTGGACTTCTTGCTCAGGAAATACTGTGGTGGCAAGGTTAACATTCTGCTTTTATTTCATCTTCACAAAATTTGAAGAAATTTGTCTTTGGACTTGAAAGATCTTTGGCTTAAATGGAATTAAATAAAAGTAAAGATAAAGCTTTCATAAAGTTTTTTTTAATGCAAATATGTGAAGCGTCATAATTTCTATTATTCTGCCTGTAATTGATACTTAAATGTATATACACATTTGTTGGCTCAAAGAGGATGTAGTGTTGTTCATAAAATTTTTTTAGTTAATATTCCCTAGCTAATTGTCATTGTGGCAATCTATCTCCTTTTTAACTATTTGAAAATTCTTAACAGTTGTTTTTGTGTATACTTTATGATCATCATTAAATTTACTCTTACACAAGTAAATGTAAACCTATACGTGAACTGAGCAATAGAATTTTTTTTTTTTTTTTTGGTTTTTGGCCGGGGCTGGGTTTGAACCCGCCACCTCTGGCATATGGGACCGGCACCCTACTCCTTGAGCCACAGGCGCCACCCGCAATAGAATTTTAATACATGAAATACATAAGATTTTTTCTTTAAGATATACTTATTATGGGAACATAACCTTGAATGCCAGTATGCAAATGAATCCATGCATGTTTTACAGGTATGTTTTACTGATTGTTGCACTCATTAGAACGGGGTAAGCTAAGTTATAAGATGATCAAATACAGCTCACATATGCCAGAGCAACAATGAAGTAGATAATTAGCTCTTAAGCTTTCCAGGTTTTGAATCTGAACATGAAACCAAATAGCACCTTTTAACCAAATTGTAAAGTTTGTAGAACCCAATTGAGAGAGGTAATTTTAAAGATAGATTGTGAATAGTATAGCAAATGCAGAATAAAATAACTTCTGGAAGAATATATCCTGTATACAATACAAATTTTATAATATACATTTAGCTCAATTTGTTCAATATTATGTTTTTAAATCCCCTCTGCTCCTTACAGTATTCTATGGAATATGCAGTTTTCTATTCACCCTTTATTTAATAAACATTTATGTCTTTGGCTACTTTTTTTCTTTTTTTCCCCTAGAAATGCTGCTTTGAAATTCCCACCCATGTTTCTTTGTAAATATGTGCTTCTCTAGGGTATGTACCTAACACTAGTGGTTTATCAGGTTTATGCTTCCCCAACTTGTCAAGTAGTATAAAATTCTTTCCAAAGACAACTGTAAATTCTTTCTGTCTGAAAGAGAACCTGGTAAAGATACACAATATCTACTGCTCAGGTTGTCTTGCAGTTCAGTGGCTGAGTTCTGACTCATAGGACGTATATAGAGGCAACGTGGGGTCTTGAAAGAGAGAAGCACACCTTTCTCCTTATTGTTCTTTTTCTTCTGGCTTCAATGAAGAAAAGACAGATGATACTGGTTCTCTCCATGCTAGTGATGGGCTTCTAATGCTATGTGAGGAAGAAAAAAGCCACTATTTAGGTTAATCACCGATTCTTTATGCTTTCTAACACTTTTTTTTTGCTGTGTGTGTGTTTTTTTTTTTTTTGGCTGGGGCTGGGTTTGAACCCACCACCTCTGGCATATGGGACCGGCGCCCTACTCCTTGAGCCACAGGCACCGCCCCTTTCTAACACTCTTATTAGAACCTAATAAGAAGTAACATATATGCTCAACAGCAACTAATAAGCATTCCCCTTAGTCTTTATTCTTGCCAAAAATTGTTATATTTTCTTCATTTTTGATAATTTAGTGAGTCTAAAATGATCCCTAATTGTGGCATTCATTTTAATTTCTTTATTATTAATGAAATTAAATATTTTCTTCTGTGCATATTAGATATTTTAATCTATGAAATACCGTTTTTTCATTTTTGACTATTTTCTAATGAATAGCTTCTATTTTATTAATTAAAATTTCCAATTATGTATTCTAAATGTGAACTTTTGACAGTTTTATAATTTATAATTATGGGAACCCAGTTGTGAATTGTATTTTTATTTCTTGATGATGATCAGAACTTTTTAAGATAATGTAGTTGTATTTATTAGTCTTTTCTATTATGATTTATGCTTTTCATGTCTTATGTATAGAGATAGCCCAAATAACATTTAAAATTTTTTTCTTTGAAATATGTTAACTTCTGCTTTCACATTGACATATTTACTACACCTGGAATTCACTTTTTGTGTGTATGGTAAAGAAATAGGGATTACACACACACACACACACACATATATATTTAATTAAATCATAACTTTGTACATTGATGCATTATGGGGTTCAGGGTACTGCTTCAATATACAATGTGAAATGCTTACAATGAACTAAGTAACACGTCCATCACAATTATACTCATTTGTTAAATAGTTTTGACGCCTGTGGCTCAAAGGAGTAGGGCGCCGGCCCCATATGCCAGAGGTGGCGGGTTCAAACCCAGCCCCGGGCAGAAACTGCAAAAAAAAAAAAAAAAATAGTTTTGAAATGTACCATTGCATCATGCACATTAGGTGAGGTTCCCATAAATACCCCTCTCCTCCCAGATCCCCTCTCCACTCCCCTCTCTCTCCTCTTCCCTTCTACTTTCTGAACTATAGTTATGTTTTGCCATTTATATGAATGTGTAGGTGGTTATATATTGATTTCATAGTAGTATTGAGTACATTGGATACTTTCTTTTCCCATTCTTGAGATACTTTACTAAGAAGAATATGTTCCAGCTCCATCCAGGTAAATATAAAAGATGTGACGTCTCCATCTTTTTATGGCTGCATAGTATTCCATGGTGTACATATAGCACAATTTGTTAATCCATTCATGGGTCGATGGGCACTTGGGCTCTTTCCATGTCTTGGCTATTATGAATTGGGCTGCAATAAACATTCTGGTGCAAACGTCTTTGTTGTAAAATAATTTTTGATCATCTGGGTATATACCTAGTAGAGGAATTGCAGGATCAAATGGTAGGTCTACTTTTAGTTCCTTGAGTGTTCTACAAGCTTCTTTCCAAAAAGGTTGTATTAGCTTGCATTCCCACCAGCAGTGTAGAAGTGTTCCCTTCTCTCCATATCCATGCCAACATCTGTTGTTTGGGGATTTTCTGATGTGAGCTAATCTTGCAGGAGTTAGATGATATCTCAAAGTGGTTTTGATTTGCATTTCTCTGATGATTAAGGATGATGAGCATTTTTTCATGTGTTTGTAGGCCATACACCTGTCTTCCTCAGAGAAGTTTCTGTTCAAGTCTTTTGACCCCATAGAAATGGGGCTATTTGTTCTTTTCTTATTGATTAGTTTCTCTGTAGATTCTAGTTATCAGACCTTTGTTGCAAGCATAACCTGAAAAAATCTTCTCCCATTCTGAAGGTTGTCTGTTTGCTTTATTTACTGTGCTTTTGGCTGTGCAAAAGCTTTTTAGTTTGATCAGATCCCAGTAATGTATTTTTTGGTGTTGCTTCAATTGCCTGGGGAATCCTCCTCATAAAATATTCTCCCAGGCCAATTTCTTCAAGTGTTTTCCCTGCACTCTCTTCTAGTATTTTTGTAGTTTCATGCCTTAAGTTTAAATCTTTTATCCAGGGAGAATCAATTTTTGTTAATGGTGAAAGGTGGGGGTCCAGTTTCAGTCTTCTACAGGTCTCCAGCCAGTTCACCCAGCATCATTTGTTAAACAGAGTCTTTTCCCTGCTGAATATTTTTGATAGGCTTGTCGAAGATCAAATGACAATAAGTTGCTAAGTTCATCTCTTGGTTCTCTATTCTGTTCCATAAATCTACCACTCTGTTTTTGTGCCAGTATCATGCTGTTTTGATCACTATAGATTTATAGTATAGCCTGAAGTCTGGTAACGTGATACCTCCTGATTTGTTCTTATTTCTGAGTAATGTATTTGATACTCAAGTTTTTTTTCTGATTCAATATAAAATGAAGTACTATTTTTTTCAAGTTCTTTAAAGTATGACAATGGTGCTGTAATAGGTATTGCATTAAATCTGTAGATTTCTTTGGGTAGTATGGACATTTTAACGATGTTGATTCTTCCCAGCCATGAGCATGGTATGTTTTTCCATTTCTTAATTTCTTCAGCTATTTCTTTTCTCAGAGTTTCATAGTTCTCTTTATAGAGATCTTTCATGTCCTTTGTTAGGTAAATTCCCAGATATTTCATCTTCTTTGGCACTATTGTAAAAGGAATAGTCCTTGATTATTTTTTCAGCTTGACTATCGGCATATATAAAAGTTACTGACTTGTGAGTATTGATTTTGTATTCTGAGATGATGCTGCATTCCTTGATCACTTCTAAGAGTTTTGAAGTTGAGTCCGGGGATTTTTCAGGTATAGGATCATATCATCAGCAAACCGTGAGAGTTTGATCTCCTCTGACCCTATTTGGATACCCTTGATCACCTTCTCTTGCCTTATTGTGATGGCTAAGACTTCCATTACTATGTTGAATAGCAGTGGAGACAGTGGGCATCCTTGCCTCATTCCTGATCTGAGTGGAAATGTTTTCAATTTTACACCATTCAATGATATTGGCTGTGAGTTTGTTGTAGATGGCCTCTACCAGTTTAAGAAATGTCCCTTCTATGCCTATTTTCTTAAGTGTTTTGATCATGAAAGGATGCTGGATATTATCAAAGGCTTTTTCTGCATCAGTTGAGAGAATCATATGATCTTTGTTTTTTATTTTATTAATGTGATATATTATATTTACAGGTTTGCGTGTGTTGAACCAACCCTGTAACCCTGGAATAAAACTATTTTATCATTGTGTATGACTTTTTTGATGTGTTGTTGAATTCTGTTTGCTAAGATCTTATTGAATATTTTTGCATTGGTATTCATTAATGATATTGGTTTATAATTTTCTTTCTTTGTTGGATCCTTTCCTGATTTGGGGATCAGGGTGATATTTGCTTCATAGAATGTATTGGGAAGTATTCCTTCTTTTTCTATACTTTGGAAAAGGTTGTATAATATAGGTACTAGTTCCTCTTGAAAGGTATGATAGAATTTGGATGTGAAGCCATCTGGTCCCACACTTTTTGGAAGATTTTTTGGAAGATTTTGTATTGTTGATCTTATTTCAGTGATTGATATAGGTCTATTCACGATTTCTAATTCTTTCTGGTTGAGTTTAGGAAGGAGGCATGCTTCCAGTATTGGTACATTTCCTTCAGATTTTCATATTTCTGGGAATAGAGATTTTTGTAGTAATCATTGAGGATTTTTTGAATTTCTGAAGTGTCTGTTGTTATTTCTCCTTTATCATTTCTGATAGACAATATTAGAGGTTTTACTTTTCTATTTCTGGTTAGGTTGGCCAAAGGTTTATCAATTTTGTTAATCTTTTCAAAAAAACAACTTTTTGTTTTGTTGATCTTCTGAATGATTCTTTTATTTTCAATTTCATTTAATTCTGCCCTAATTTTGGTTATTTTTTTTTTTCTACTGCTGGGTTTGGGGTTGGAATGTTCTTCCTTTTCCAGTTGCTTGAGATGATCCATTAAGTTGTTGGCTCCCTCTCTATTTTTTTAATGAAGGCTTCCAATACTATAAATTTTCCTCTGAGGACTGCCTTTGCAGTATCCTACAGGTTGTGATAATTTGTGTCTTCATTATCATTTTGTTTCAAAAATTTGGTGATTTCATTCTTAATCTCATCTTTGACCCAGCTATCATTCAGCCTAAGATTATTTTGTTTCCATGACTTTGTTTGAGTATGAGGATTCCTTTTGCTGTTGAGTTCAACTTTTATTCCATGGTGGTCTGAGAAGATACAAGGAATAATTTCTATACTTTTAAATTTGCTGAGGTTAGACTTGTGTCCTAGTATATGATCTATTTTGGAGGATGACCTGTGGGCTGATGAGAAGAATATATATTCAGTTTATTAGGGTGAAATGTTCTGTAGAGCTCTGTAAAGTCCATTTGTTCTAGGGTCAGTATTTTGATCTCTGTTACTTAGTTGTATATATCTGTAACAACATTGCATAATTTCATTTAATATAGCTTTGGAACAATTCTTGATTTAAGACAGGATATGTTTTTTCAATTTATTCATAAGCATTTTTCCTTTAATCCAATCATATTTCTAGGACTCTACCTAATATTACATCTTCACAGTTATAATACAATAATCAAAAATTGTAATTTTGTTAACAGCTGTCCAATTTATCTCCATAACACACCATTTAACTCCTAGCAACAATCTGTGAAAGTGTCTTTTTTCCCCAAGATATTAAGGGGTACAAATGTTTTTGGTTACATGGTTCACTTTTGTAATGCTTAAGTCAGGATATAGGTATGCCCATCACCCAGATAGGGTTCATTATACCCATTAAGTAGATTTATGCTTTTCCTTTCCTCCCCACTTTCCACCGCTTGATTTCCACTAAGTTTTACTTCCCTCTGTGCACATATGTGCTCTTCAGTTACTTCTAATTTAATAGTGAGTGCATGTGGTGTTTGTTTTCCATTCTCGAGTTATTTCATTTAGAATAATGGTCTCTAGTTCCATCCATATTGTTGCAAAAGGCATCAGTTCATCTCTTTATGGCTAGGTAATACTTCATGGTATACATACAGCACATTTTATTAACCCACTTATGAATTGATGAGTACTTGGGTTGATTCCACATCTTTGCAATTGAGAATTTTGCTTCAATAAACATTCAAGTATAGGTGTCTTTTTAATAAAAATACTTCTTTTCCTTTGGGTGAATACCCTGTAGTGGGATTGCTAGTTCAAATAGTAAGTCTACTTTTATTTATTTAAGGAATCTTAGTATTGTTTTGCATAGAGGTTGTACTAATTTTTAGTACCACAATCAGTGTATAATTACTCCTTGCTCTCTGCACCCATGCAATCATACATTGTTTTGAACATTTTAATAAAAGACATTCTAACTGGGATAAGGTGATATCTCATTGTGGTTGAATTTGCAATCCCTTGATGATTATTGATGTTGAGCAGATTTTCATGTTTATTCGCCATTTATCCATCTTCTGATGAGCTTCTGTTTATATTTTTTGTCCACTTTTCAAAGAGGTCATTTGCTTTTTTCCTTGCAGATTTCCTTGAGATTTTTGTTGTAAATTTTGCATATTAGCCCTTTATTGGATATCGTGTTCAATTTTGCACACAAATTTTATGGCCACCCTGTATATTGCTTGTGAATATTTTTGCCATTCTGTAGGTAGTTTATTTGCTCTGTTGATTATTTCCTTAACTGTACAGAAGCTTTAGTTTAGTAAAATCCCATTTATTTAGTTTTGTCATTGCTGTGATTGCTATTGGGGTTGTAGTCATAAATATTTTGCCTAGGCCAATATCTAGAAGAGTTTTTCCTGCATTTTTCTCTAGAATTCTCATGGTTTCATGCCTTGCATTTAAGCCTTTTATCCATCCTGAGTTAATTTTTGTGAGTGGTGGTAGATTGGAGCCCTATTTCATTCTTCTGCATGTGGCTATCCAATTTCCCTGGCACCACTTATTCAATAGGGTTTCTTTTTCTCAGTATACATGACTATTGGCCTACTGGTTTGTCTTTGTTTTGCAAATAACTGAGAGTTTCTTAGTAACAGAACAAAACAAAACAAAACAAAAATTGTAGTATCAGTTTCGTAGTATGTTATGACTGAACAACTGTATTCTTAGAGAAGGAAAAAAAATGATCACCAGACAAAATACATGTAAAATTACATGTTTATATTCATAACAGCTTTATCAATACTATACTGTGTTTATTGAATTCACTACTAAAAATGTATAAAATGATTTGAATTTATGATGTTCACAACAATATGAAAGTCTCAAAACACAATGTTGATCAAAATAAACCAGACACAGATGAGTACCTACTGTATGCTTTCTTTTGTATGAAACTTTAAAATAGGAAAAAGTTATCATGACGTATAACATTGTTTGGCTTTCTCTAGATTGAGAGTTTTCTTAGAAAAGAGAAGGAGGAAGATTTTTAGAATGATAGAAATATTTATTATCTTAACTGGGTTTTAGTGGATGTGTATATTTGTCAAAGCTCATTAAAGTATATAATTTTAAAATATTGAATGTTTGCATGTAAATTATGCCTTTTTGAAAAAATAGAAAATCTAAAAATTGAATGTGATAATATTATATATAATTGTTTTATTGGTAGTGGAAAAAAATAAATTTTGAAAACTGTCATGGGGCAAGTTTATGACTTTGCCTTGTTTGGGTAAATAGCTCTTCACTGGTCTCTTTCATTCTGTATGTATTTGTCCTATGTTCTAGACAACCTTTTCAAAAAGATTTCTGATATTTTTAACCTCATGTAGCTCAGTTAGGTTTCTACTCAATCTGGCCCATAACTTCAACCAAAATAATGCTTATAAGGCTAGAAAAACATGTCATTTTGATAATGTTTTATAAATCCAAATGTTTAACAGGTATAGCTTAAATTACTGTTAACATGCAACTTTTGTGAGGGGACAGGTGGTGGTGTGTGATAGTCTAGTACAAGGTGCACAAGAGGTGAAAGACACCTTTATAAGTATGTAATGACATAAAACCATTACCATAATTATAATGGATGCAAAATACTTTGGAAAAATACTTTGGACATAGAAGATTACAATGAAAATAATTTAAATAATGTGCTTATTTTCTGCTTTAAATGTGAATCTTTGTATAATTTCAATATCTAATTCTTACTTAATGTCAATTGTATCCATTATGTAGAGGGAGCTAAAAATGTATACTCATTTTCAGAAAGGAAAAAAAAAAACTATTAAAGTTGTAATAATATATATCAGTAACAAAAGATGAATACAAGTCACATTTGAGCAACTCTTGTTTTTGCAGAAATAAAATGTGACACGAGTATTATAATTTAATATAGTTTTTTCCTTTCTTAAAATGTGTGTACATTTTTTGGCACCCTCTATATACATATCTATCATATATGTATATAGTTTAATAATTATGAGAATGATAACTATTATTTTATTTCATATGATTAATGTAAATGCATAAATATTATAGTGAATCCTTATAACAGCCTGGTTATTGTCCTCTCCAATTCTTGTGTCATGCAAACAGACATGTTAGAATCTCACAGCTAGCAAGTGTCAGACTGAAGGGTTTCATAGAAGTCAATTTAATTTCAAAGCCTGCAGTTTTTTTTATCACTTCATACTGCCTTTCTAGCAGTAGAAACAAGAGTGCTAAAGATCAATAATTTTAAATAAAAATCTGCAAACTCACTCTTGGCAACTGTTTACAAAATTCCTTTTGTATTTAGATATTAATTTTCACCATAAGAAATAGAAAACTGATTTCCTGTATGTCACACTCTTTATCAATGTCTCTCTATATTTAGCTCCTTCTTTCAAACTGAAAGTTGCATTACCAAACAATTGACTGCCTGGTTCAGAATCCCATCTGAATTCAATGTTGTTCATACAAACATATACATTAAGAAGAATTTAATCTCTGAGAGTGTCTACCAAGTCTATAGCTATTTCTTTATACACTGGCTACCTCTGAATTAGTAAAAATAGAACATTGAATAATGATAGCAGAAGCCTTGTTATATTTTTTCCTCCAGTAAATCTATAATGAAAAATGAAAGGAAAAGAAAAATAGGCAGACTTACTATGAAATTAATGAAAGTCAAACTCCAGGGTTCTTCACTTGTACAAGTACCTTCAAAGTTCTGTCTGGTTATAGTAAATTTATATCCTTTCTCTTAAAGAGTCTTATCAAGATTCTGTAAGTTTCATATCTCCCAAAATCTATATTCTTTCCTGAAAATTCTCAATATTCATATCAAAATACAAGATCAACATAAAGAAAAAGAAAGATAATGAAAAGGAGTGTAATACAAAAAACAAAGCAATAAAGGGCAAAATGATAGAGTTGGTTTAAAAAAACGAAAAGTTTAAGGGTAATCAAGAAATATCATGAAAACACTGAGGAAAAGAAACAATGAGCATGGGATTAGAGACTAAAGAAATATTTGTTTCCTCTTTCACTCAAGAGCATTCATTTGCAATAAAATTTCCACATTAATCCTCTAAAAGATTGACCTGGAATATATTCAAATTTCAATTTGTTATGGAAAATACTGTAAAACTTTGAGAGGTGTGTACCTTTCTATTAAATATAATTCTTTCACACATACACAGAAGCTAAATCTCAGTGTATACATCAAGGACACATTATGCATAAATAGAAAAATAGAAGAGGTCAGGTAATGCTAGAGAAATAGTCTTCAAAAAGATTCAGTCTTCTGATCTCCACTCATTTGTGAACAAAGTCTTGACTCTTCTCATTTCTGAAGTGCATTGTTTTCTTGCTGCATACACTCAAAGGGATTCTTTTGTTGTTTTTCCTGATGCTGGAATAATTGAAAATAAAAGAACAGAATGATTTCCTTTTGCCTAAACATACTCTCTTGATTTGCTCTGGTTTGTGGTAAGGTTTTGGTTCTGGTGTTACTTTTTAATGATACTTGTTTATTTCTTGCATACTTTATCTCAGCTGTTATTGTATCTTTCCCCAATTTTACCAAATATTGAAGTTATTCAGAAAAACCACAAGTAGAAATGTACAAAATTGTAATTAATATCATTTGACTCAATTATAGATGTCTTAAGCACTAGAAAAAAATGTAGTGTTTCATTTTTCTCAACTGAAAATTTTCATACTGTTTCAAACTCTCACTGAAGTAAAAAGTCACATTTCAAAGCAAAAGAGAAAAAGATTCAAATGGGAAAGGAGTCCCTAATTTACTGAGGGACTTAATCAGAATAGAAAAGAAAGTCAAAAAGTTTCTCTGTCTCTTCATGAGATATAGAACTATGGTCTCCAAACCCAGGAGCCACAGACAAGTACCAATTCAAGGCCTGTTAGGAACTGGGCCAGACTTGGTCACTGTATGAGCTCCTCCTCCTGACCCAATCTTCCTACCCTTGCCCATGGAAAAATTGTCTACCATGAAACCAGTCCCTGGTGCCAAATATGATGGGGACCAATGATATAAAGGATTTGGAAGAGTAGGGAAAATTTATAAGCACAGCAAAGGGAAGATTAATTTCACTCAAAAAGTGTAGAAAGTAATTTAAGCAAATAAACATAAAGAAGAAATTTCTTATAAATAATTTAAAATCACTTTATGGAATAATTTATTAAAAATTTGTTTTTTCTAGCAAAGTCTACGATCTGGATGTTCTTATGTATTTTCAGGCTTCTTCCTGGTGTCTGACGCAGTTTCTTTTGTCATGGATTCTTCTGTGTGTGTGTGGAGTGGGGAGGTAGGTGTGGGTTTGAGTAGAAGAGGGGAGTGAAGGGAATGTTTAGGGTAGAAAATCAGATTGTATAAATACGTAATTATAAAGAAGCTGATATTTCTACATAAATAAAATATTTTGGATATTTTATATCACTTCATTATTCATTCACATAAATGTTAATATGTTACACTATGGGAATATTAAGGTTCATTTTAATAATTTGTCCAACATCATACAGTGAAGTAGTGTAGAAACAGTGCTATTAATCCAGGGTGTTTTGATATCAATTTCTGTGTTTCTTCTTCTTACTAACTCTAGCTCATTAACAGTACACTTTTATACTCCAACAGAAATAAAACAGAAGCAGCAGTTTTTAATGGGCAGACATTTATTAATAACATCCACCTCACACATCTATCTATCCTTCTTTCACCTATTTATTTATTCAGTAAATATTGTTTTGCCTCTATTTATGTACTGGGATCTGGGAAAATAATGTTAAACTAAGAAGAGAAGAGATCCACTGTGGTTTGAATGTTTAAAAGACACAATTTTGATTATTATTCTTCATGATTATAAACCTGTCTAAATAAGAAAGCAAATGTTAAATTCTAAATAGAATATAGACTTTGATTAGAAGCACAGTTAAGTTCTAATCAGCTTGCCTTTTGACCCATTTCCTTATAATTGCTTGCAGACTGCTCTTTAGCTCTTTTCCTTATATTAATGATTGTCTACTGCCTATAAATTATGTAGACCCTGCCACAAAGCACTAGCTTTCCTCAATTGTTTCTATAAAATGACAGCTTTAATGTTGAGAAACCTCAAGTCTCTACTTGTCTTCCAAACCCCAGCTTTCCATAGGTCTGTTGATGCCAGCCAATCTGAAGACCCTCCAAGGTACTGATTCAGCACAACAATGCAATTTTCACATCTCCATGATCCAACTTCCTCCATGCCTCAACTGATCAGTGGCCCCAGCGTCTCATTCTCTTACCCACCAAAGTGCCCTTAAAAACCTCAGTTCAAGACCCCTTGAGGATGTGGATTTGAGGTTCTCACCCACCTCCTCACTTGGGTCCCATCTGATTATGAAATTCTTTTTCTGTTGCAACACCCACTGTTTTGGTGTATTTGTCTGTTACTGGGCAATGGGCAAGAACCTGGTGTACTTACAACACCCCCATTCGAGAGGGGGCACTGTTCTATAATCAAAGGAAAGAATGCATGTTCAGACAGGCCTAGAAGAATCTAGGTAAACAGGCTTTGTGGGTTTTTCCGCTCAGTCCATTAGCATACTTTTTTTTTTTTTTAGAGTGGCATTGATTTGGTTTTATTTTTATTTTCAAAGGGCAGACTCACCATTTACATTTTAAAAATATGTGTATGTAGGCATGTGTATGTAAATGAGACTACTGGTTATGCTCCAATAGGTTAACAATAGATATCTTTGAGTGCTAATAATATAACTGATGCTTTCTTCTCTGTTTTCATATTTTCAAGAATAAGAAAACAAAGATTTTTTCTTTTTTTTTTTTCTACCTTTTTTTTTTTTTATTGTTGGGGATTCATTGAGGGTACAATAAGCCAGTTACACTGATTGCAATTGTTAGGCAAAGTCCCTCTTGCAATCATGTCTTGCCCCCATAAAGTGTGACACACACTAAGGCCCCACCCTCCTCCCTCCATCCCTCTTTCTGCTTCCCCCCCCATAAACTTAATTGTCATTAATTGTCCTCATATCAAAATTGAGTACATAGGATTCATGCTTCTCCATTCTTGTGATGCTTTACTAAGAATAATGTCTTCCACTTCCATCCAGGTTAATACGAAGGATGTAAAGTCTCCATTTTTTTTAATAGCTGAATAGTATTCCATGGTATACATATACCACAGCTTGTTAATCCATTCCTGGGTTGGTGGGCATTTAGGCTGTTTCCACATTTTGGCAATGGTAAATTGAGCTGCTATAAACAGTCTAGTACAAGTGTCCTTATGATAAAAGGATTTTTTTCCGTCTGGGTAGATGCCCAGTAATGGGATTGCAGGATCAAATGGGAGGTCTAGCTTGAGTGCTTTGAGGTTTCTCCGTACTTCCTTCCAGAAAGGTTGTACTAGTTTGCAGTCCCACCAGCAGTGTAAAAGTGTTCCCTTCTCTCCACATCCACGCCAGCATCTGCAGTTTTGAGATTTTGTGATGTGGGCCATTCTCACTGGGGTTAGATGATATCTCAGGGTTGTTTTGATTTGCATTTCTCTAATATATAGAGCTGATGAACATTTTTTCATGTGTTTGTTAGCCATTCGTCTGTCATCTTTAGAGAAAGTTCTATTCATGTCTCTTGCCCATTGATATAAGGGATTGTTGGCTTTTTTCATGTGGATTAATTTGAGTTCTCTATAGATCCTGGTTATCAAGCTTTTGTCTGATTGAAAATATGCAAATATCCTTTCCCATTGTGTAGGTTGTCTCTTTGCTTTGGTTATTGTGTCCTTAGCTGTACAGAAGCTTTTCAGTTTAATGAAGTCCCATTTGTTTATTTTTGTTGTTGTTGCAATTGCCATGGCAGTCTTCTTCATGAAGTCTTCCCCCAGGCCAATATCTTCCAGTGTTTTTCCTATGCTTTCTTTGAGGATTTTTATTGTTTCATGCCTTAAATTTAAGTCCTTTATCCATCTTGAATCAATTTTTGTGAGTGGGGAAAGGTGTGGGTCCAGTTTCAGTCTTTTACATGTAGACATCCAGTTCTCCCAACACCATTTATTGAATAGGGAGTCTTTCCCCCAAGGTAAGTTCTTGTTTGGTTTATCAAAGATTAGGTGGTTGTAAGATGTTAGTTTCATTTCTTGGTGTTCAATTCGATTCCAAGTGTCTATGTCTCTGTTTTTGTGCCAGTACCATGCTGTCTTGAGCACTATGGCTTTGTAGTACAGACTAAAATCTGGTATGCTGATGCCCCCAGCTTTATTTTTGTTACTAAGAACTGCCTTAGCTATACGGGGATTTTTCCGGTTCCATACAAAACGCAGAATCATTTTTTCCAAATCTTGAAAGTACGATGTAGGTACTTTGATAGGAATGGCATTGAATAGGTAGATAGCTTTGGGAAGTATAGACATTTTAACAATGTTGATTCTTCCCATCCATGAGCATGGTATGTTCTTCCATTTGTTAATATCCTCTGCTATTTCCTTTCTGAGGATTTCATAGTTTTCTTTATAGAGGTCCTTCACCTCCTTTGTTAGGTATATTCCTAGGTATTTCATTTTCTTTGAAACTATGGTGAAGGGAGTTGTGTCCTTAATTAGCTTCTCATCTTGAGTGTTATTGGTGTACACAAAGGCTACTGACTTGTGGACATTGATTTTATATCCTGAAACATTACTGTATTTTTTGATGACTTCTAGGAGTCTTGTGGTTGAGTCTTTGGGGTTCTCTAAGTATAAGATCATGTCGTCAGCAAAGAGGGAGAGTTTGACCTCCTCTGCTCCCATTTGGATTCCCTTTATTTCCTTGTCTTGCCTAATTGTATTGGCTAGAACTTCTAGCACTATGTTGAATAGTAAAGGTGACAGAGGACAACCTTGTCTGGTTCCAGTTCTAAGAGGAAAAGCTTTCAGTTTTACTCCATTCAGTAAAATATTGGCTGTGGGTTTGTCATAGATAGCTTCAATCAGTTTTAGAAATGTGCCACCTATGCCTATACTCTTCAGTGTTCTAATTAGAAAAGGATGCTGGATTTTATCAAATGCTTTTTCTGCATCTATTGAGAGGATCATGTGATCTTTATTTTTGCCTCTGTTAATATGGTGGATAACGTTTATGGACTTGCATATGTTAAACCAGCCTTGCATCCCTGGGATGAAGCCTACTTGATCATGATGAATGACTTTTTTGATGATAAGCTGTAATCTATTGGCTAGGATTTTGTTGAGAATTTTTCCATCTATATTCATGAGTGAGATTGGTCTGAAATTTTCCTTTTTGTTTGGGTCTTTTCCTGGTTTTGGTATCAGGGTGATGTTTGCTTCATAGAATGTGTTGGGGAAGATTCCTTCTTCCTCAGTTTTTTGGAATAATTTCTGCAATACAGGAATAAGCTCTTCCTTGAAGGTTTGATAGAATTCTGGAGTGAAGCCATCTGGACCAGGGCATTTTTTGGTTGGAAGCTTTTTTATTGTTTCTTTGATCTCAGTGCTTGAAATTGGTCTGTTCAGGAGGTCTATTTCATCCTGGCTAAGTCTAGGGAGAGGGTGTGATTCCAAATATTGATCCATTTCCTTCACATTGTCAAATTTCTGGGCATAGAGTTTCTGGTAGTATTCAGAGATGATCTCTTGTATCTCTGTGGGATCAGTTGTTATTTCCCCTTTATCGTTTCTGATTGAGGTTACTAGAGGTTTTACTTTTCTATTTCTAGTTAGTCTGGCCAATGGTTTATCTATTTTATTTATTTTTTCAAAAAACCAACTCCTTGTTTCATTAATTTTCTGAATGATTCTTTTGTTTTCAATTTCATGGATCTCTGATTTGATTTTGGATATTTCTTTTCTTCTACTGAGTTTAGGCTTAGATTGTTCTTCTTTTTCCAATTCCATAAGATCTCTTGTGAGATTGTTGACGTGCTCTCTTTCTGTTTTTCGAATGTAGGCATCTAAAGCTATGAATTTTCCTCTCAAAACTGCTTTTGCAGTATCCCACAGGTTTTGGTAGCTTGTGTCTTCATTGTTGTTATGCTCAAGGAAGTTAATGATTTCCTGTTTTATTTCTTCCTTCACCCATCTGTTATTCAACAGAAGATTGTTTAGTTTCCATGCCTTTGGGTGGGGTCGAGCATTTTTGTTAGAGTTGAGTTCCACCTTTAGTGCCTTATGGTCTGAAAAGATACAAGGTAAAATTTCAATTCTTTTGATTCTGTTGATATTTGTTTTGTGTCCCAGGATATGATCAATTTTGGAGAATGTTCCATGGGGTGATGAGAAGAATGTATATTCTTTATCTTTGGGGTGGAGTGTTCTATATGCGTCTATCAAGCTTAGATGTTCTAGGGTCTCATTTAAATCTCTTACATCTTTGTTTAATTTCTGTTTAGAGGATCTGTCCAGCTGTGTAAGAGGAGTGTTAAAGTCCCCTGTTATGATGGTATTATCAGATATCATATTGCTCAGACTGAGTAAGGTCTGCTTCAAGAATCTGGGAGCATTTAAATTGGGTGCATAAATATTTAGAATTGAAATGTCTTCTTGTTGTAGTTTTCCCTTGACCAATATAAAGTGACCATCTTTGTCTTTTTTGACTTTAGTTGCTTTAAATCCACATGTATCTGAAAATAAGATTGCAACTCCTCTTTTCTTCTGAATTCCATTTGCCTGAAAAATTGTCTTCCAACTCTTGACTTGGAGCTTTAATTTGTCTTTTGAAGCCAGGTGTGTTTCTTGCAGACAACAAATGGATGGCTTGTGTTTTTTAATCCAGTCAGCCAATCTATGTCTCTTCAGTGAGGAATTCAAGCCATTAACATTTATTGAGATAATTGATAATTGTGGCAGTATTCTATTCGTCTTATTTGGTGAGAGTCCATTGCTTAGTTTTATCTTTTGCATCAGTGTGGAGGTTAGGTTCTGTCCTTTGATTTCTGAGTTCTTACTTTGCTGCTGATCCATTGTGGTGGTCAGTGTGCAGAACAGGTTGAAGTATTTCCTGTAGAGCTGGTCTTGTTGTGGCAAATTTCCTCAATGTTTGTATATCCGTAAATGATTTGATTTCTCCATCAGTTTTGAAGCTTAGCTTAGCAGGGTACAGAATTCTGGGCTGAAAATTGTTCTGTTTAAGTAGATTAAAGGTAGATGACCATTGTCTTCTTGCTTGGAAAGTTTCATTAGAGAAGTCTGCGGTCACTCTGATGGATTTGCCCCTGTAGGTCAACTGGCGCTTACTCCTGGCAGCTTGCAGAATCTTTTCTTTTGTCTTGACTTTGGACAGGTTCATCACAATGTGTCTTGGAGAAGCTCGGTTAGAGTTGAGGCGACCCGGGGTCCGATATCCCTCTGAAAGCAGTGTGTCAGACTCTTTGGTGATGTTTGGGAAATTTTCTTTTATAATATTCTCTAATATGGCTTCCATTCCTCTGGGGCATTCTTCTTCCCCTTCTGGAATTCCTATAACTCGTATGTTGGAACGCTTCATAAAGTCCCATAATTCTGACAGTGAACGTTCTGCTTTCTCTCTCTTCTTTTCTGCCTCTTTTACTGTCTGAGTTATCTCAAAAACTTTGTCTTCTACCTCTGAAATTCTTTCTTCTGCATGGTCTAACCTGTTGCTGATACTTTCCATTGTATCTTTAAGTTCCCTAATTGACTGTTTCAGTTCCTTCAGGTCTGCTATATCCTTTTTATATTCTTCATATCGTTCATCTCTTATTTGATTCTGTTTTTGGATTTCCTTTTGGTTATTTTCCACTTTATTAGCAATTTCCTTCATTGTTTCCATCATTTCTTTCATTGTTTTCAACATGTGTATTCTAAATTCCCTTTCTGTCATTCCTAACATTTCTATACTGGTGGAATCATCTGCAGTAGCTACCTCATGGTCCCTTGGTGGGGTTTTTCTAGACTGGTTCTTCATGTTGCCTGGAGTTTTCTGCTGATTCTTCCTCATGAGTGATTTCTTTGATCGGTTTCCTTGCCCTAATTTTCCTTTCACTTCCTCTTGCTCTTTAAGTTCTTGTGCCTGTGGACTAAGGGTTACAGGACCAGAAGGGTGAGAAGGTTGAAGAGCAAAAAAAGGGGATGAAGGAGGGGAATCAGTGGGATCACACCTGTGGTGCATATTACAGGGGTATTTGCGAAACTTGGTAAATGTAGAATATAAATGTTTTGGCACAGTAACTGAGATAACGCCGGAAAGGCTATGTTAACCACTGTGATAAAAATGTGTCAAATGGTTTATGAAGTGAGTGTATGATGCCCCATAATCATATCATTGTATACAGTTATGATTTAATAAAAAAATTAAAAAAAAAAAGGGGATGAAAGAAAGGAGGACCGAGTGATAAGAAAAAAAGAAAGAGAAAGGAGAGGGGGTGGGTATAAGGAATATTGACAAAAAGAAGAGAGGCACAGAAAGAGGGAGACAGGGCAATATAGGTGTACAGTAGGGTACTTTGACACAACCTTAAAAAACCCCACCTTCTGGGGGTGCCCAGTTGCGTGGTTCCCTTGAGGTCAGCAGCTCTTTGCTAACCTGATCAGACACAGTACCCCACCTCCACCAAGTAGAGAGGAAAGACAAAAATGCTATAAATCAAACCAAAAGAAGCAAACAGAAAACTTTACGGGGATAAAATTGGGTGAAAAACCAAATTATATTGGTAGAAACACTAGCAAAAATGAAGTTGAAGTTATTAAAAAAGGCAGCAATGGGAAATTATAATTAAACTAGGAAAATTGAGAAAGAAAAAGGGATCTGTGTGGAAAAGATTGAAATTAAAAATACAAAAGAACATCAGCAACGTCAAAATAAACAAACAAAAGAAACAACCAAACAAAAAAAAAAAGAAAAAAATACGCAACCAAAAACAAAGCAGTTTGTATATGTTATTGAATATTGTCTGGGCAACACGTGGTCTTCTGGGGTATGAGATGTTAGTCACAGTTCTGATACAACTGGAGGCTGCTGATTTCTCAAACCCCAGCAGGTAGACACCCTAAATCTCTCTTCAGCCTACTTAAAAGGCACTTTGAACTTGTAAACTTGCTGAGCGGAAGCTTTCCCAGCTTTCTCGCTGGAATCGCTGCTGAAGTGGCTATCCACTTACCCACTGTGCCAAAACCGGTCTCAATTTGCCCCTGAGGGTTAGGGCTGCAAGGCGGCTCAAACCCCACCCTTAGGCTACTTGGTTGCTGGGTTACCAGCTCCCACCGGTTTCTAGCTCTGCGACCCTGAGGGCGGAGCTTGCCGGGGCAGATCACTGACCATGGATCCGTGTGACCCACCGCCAAACACTATTAGCTCCGTCTGGCTCAGCGGCTCAGACTGGGGCCCTAGACAACGGCCAAAGTTCTCCGCATTCCCGCTCAGGCCTTCCCCAAGGCAGTTCAACTCAGTGCCAAGTCCAAGGACATCAAAACAGTTCACAGGTAAGGCCTTTCTGGTTTCAGTCTCGCTGCTACTGAACTTACAGTTGTGGGCGGGTTTAGACGGATTGAACACACGCGACCACTTGCCGGTTTTCCACTGTTTTAGTCCTCCTCTTGGGGTCCAGAAGTCTCTCGCTGACTCCCTGTATCTTCATAGGAGTGATGATAGGCAGTTCCCACCAGCCAGAGATGCCTGGAGTCCTATCTCCCCAGACTCACGGTGCCCAGATGCAAGGAAGCTGTTACTCGGCTGCCATCTTGCTCCGCCGTCAAGATGTCAATTCTTCCCAAAGTTATCTATAGATTCACTCCAATTTCAATCAAAATCCCAAGAGGCTTTTTTTTTTTTTTGCAGAAATTCACATGATTCTGAAATATATAGTCACGGGGCGGCGCTGTGGCTCAAAGGAGTAGGGCACCGGCCCCATATCTAGCATACTTTTTTTAATGCAATCATATTTCTACATGATGGTGTATACTTTGTTGAACTTAAGTATAGAAATGAACAATTCTACCCATATCTTTGGACCTACATGCCGGAGGGTCCCATGTATACACATTAAATTAATTTGTATGTTTCTTCTTCATTCAATTGGCATCTTGTCAGTGATTATTTTAGCCAACTTTCAGAGGACCAAGGGGAATTGGGCTCCATCAGTGTAAGGAAGTTAGAGATGGGCTAACAAGAAGTGTCTTATTAAGCTTTCTATGTTTTTACCTGAGTTAAAAGTAGGTGAAAAATATAGGGAAGCTATCAATGATTGATCAAGTTCTGACCATTCTGGGCTGATTACCTCAGAAATCGCAGTTTGGCTTTCCACGCAAGTTGCTGCTGAGGTTGTGGGTCAGGGCTACACTGTTATAGATGGTTTGGCCATTGTCTTTTTTCCTTCTCTTGGGGCATGTTCTTTATTCTTAGCAAAGAGGGAAATCACAAATATTTTTCTGTCCTATTGTTCCACATTTAAGACAACAGATAATTACATTTGGATTCACCATTGGCCCATAATTTTTGTCCCGTACCCCAATACTTCAACATGTCTCTAGAAACAGTGTATTCCCATGACCTGCCACTGATAAATGACTGAGTAATGGCAGGACAAAGGTGCAGGAAATGGTCTGGACAACAAAAGACCACCTCCTGTAGGTAAGGGCTGGCAAATACTATAAGAAATATATGGGTATTTTTAAGCATTAAAAGTAAATATAGAATAAAGGATACTAATCAATTATTTTTTACTCAGTCTTTGTTCCTGAATTTCTTGAAGAATATATGTCTTTAATATTTAAAAAAAAAAACATAGTGTTCTCTGAACCACAAGGAGACAGCAAAAACTAAAATAAATGAGGTGTTCAACATAAGTGGGAAGATGTCTGGTTCGGACATTTGAAGTGGAAGAAAAGCAGAGAGGAGGTAGGCTCTGGATATGTTCAAAATAATCACCCAATTTGGAGCACACTATGATAGAAGTGGTATAATGATAGCATTATAGAGACAGTAGGAGAAGACAACTTGAAGCTAGAAAGAAATCATGCTATGTATTTCTCTGAGTGTCTGGATTTTATTAAGTAAGTGACAAGTGATCTTCAGTGATATGTCTTATAACAATGTGTAATGACAAAATAATCCCACTGGGGAGAGGGACATGCAGGATCTTGTAAGCCAGGACTACACAGGCTAAAGCTGGGATATAAAAAATAGAAATACTCCTATAAGAACAGCATCAGTGCAATTTCACATTTATACAAGCCAAAATGCAGGACAGTAGTTGTATGTAGGAGATCTCTGCAGGAGGCAGAGTATGTTGTAAAGGAGATACAGAGAGTGAAGTTTTCAAGATCATATGAATACTTGATCATATAAGGGGTAAAAAAGGCAAATTATGACTTATGTACAGAAAAACATGACAAAATAAGGTGAACTTCAGTACAACAATAGCAGAAAATGCATAATCATAATCAAAATGTAATTAAAGGTTAGAAGCACCACATTAATTCATAAAATTTATGTTAAGGTTAATTGATTTATCCAAATATAGGAAAATGTATAATATGCTTCACATAAACACACTCATGCTGCTATGTGTTAAGTTATTCCCTGATGCTAGAGTTATAGGAATTTCTCTGCAACAATTTTCAGATCTCAGGGAATTGAGAGTGGGTGTGGATGATACTTGGAAGCTTGTCAGAGCAAATCAGCAGATTGACAAGTATACTCATATTATTTGTAGAAAGTTTCTCTGGAAAATTTGTTTTAGTTAAGCCATAAGTATAATGTGTTCATGTTTTCTTTCAAGTTAGTTTATGTTGTCTTCAACTTCAGTGTTCAGTAGCTCTTCCTTTAGCTTTATAGAAACATAATGCCTGTTTAGCTCTTCTCTTTCTATCATGGGTTTTAGATACCAAATTAGAAGGATGTTTTATTGCCAAAAGCTTATTCACTATACCATGTATTATTTGGATTGTCATGGAGCCTAATAGCACAGTGGAATCTCTGTGAGTTTACCACCCATGGAACTGTAACAACCTGGTCAACATTTGGGAGGTGTTCAACATAAGGAACCAGGCCTACCTTACTGATACTCATGTGTGGTGCTTGTCTGGTCTATGAAAATTGGGTTACTTTAAGGATGTGGTCAATGTAGAGTTGTGATCAACTATGGAGGTTCCACCATATTTTTCTTTAATATATTTTAGGAAAACATGATAATAAGCTTGGTTTAGAGTGTGGAATGAAAAAACCAAAGAACAAAGATAGCTTAAATTTGTAAGATATACATTAGCTTTGTTCTAGAGAGAGGAAAAATGTCGTGTCATGAGGCCATGGGCAGCTTGGGTAACGGCAAAGATGCATAGATAGAAAGAGTAGACCTCTTTTTCTCGGAGGCCATAATAGTCCTGGGAAAATTGAATCCACAAATGATCAAAGAAGTTAAAGGGAACTTCAGGTGAAAATTAAAACAACATAAAATTTTGAAAAAATTTAGAACATATTAGAGGTCTTATTCCACAATAGTTTAAGAGGATGATGTGATTTAGTGAATGGAAGAGTTTTCTCAGGAAAATTGACTGACTACGAGGTAATTGATGACATGGACAACATGCTTTCAGTATTTGCTTATCCCATATGCCTAGTAGAGTGTCTTATATATAATAATTCTTCAATAAGTTTTTGAAGTGATATCCTTATGGAAATAATTCAACAAACTTACTCAGATTTATGTTGTATTGTACAAGAAATAAGTTATACACAAAAATGTGAATCAGTCTATTATTCTATATTTCCTCTTATAGTAATATGAAAGCATGTTAAGCTATTACATATATTTTCCATTAAAAAACATTAATGGATATTTAATTTCAAAATAATAATGGCCTCTATTTAATTAACACTAAAATGTGCTAGGTATTTATTGCACCAAGTTCTTTACATATATTATGTAATTTATTTTTCACAAGAATTCTATAAAATAGGAACTATTTTTATAACAAGTTTAGAAAATATAGAACTAAGGATAACAGCAAAGGATTAATTTACTGAGGATCCAGAACTTATACTCAAGCACCCATCAAGACATTGACTTCTTATTCAAAATTCTAAGCCAGTTTAGGACACACTTCCCTATTTCTCACATAGCTAGTACCATATAACTGTAATAAAGTTTTAGCGATTTGCTCAAATCACACAGCTGGTAAGTGAGTGATAGAAATAATCTTAGATTTTGACATAACATGTAAAATATCAGCACTAATGAGATTTGGCATAAGTATTAACAGTTACAGGAATGACCCTCCAATCATAAACAACTATAAAACCAGATTAAAATATTGAGTGATTACTTTCAGGCATTGGTAAACAATCAATGTAGGATTGTGACCCATGAGATAAAAGAAAAAAAACACAACTTTATGGTTGCTCCAGATTACTGTCTGGAGTCAGTTTCCAAGCCACATTGTAGAAGACTTGAAACCAAATGGAGCCCAGCAAACCTTATTGACTTGATAAGAGAGATATCAATCAGTGTTCATGGGGATTGAGGCAGCTGAAATTTGAATGGTAGAATACTGAAGAGGAGGGAACTTTATCTTTGGATAAGATAATCAAAAATTGGGTAGGGGGGGAACCCACTGAATTCATACAAATATGAGAATAGTTTGTGTTTCCACTATGCAAAGGGCAGAGACCTCAAAATAAAAAAGACCTCATATAGAGACCTCTGGAAGGTAATTATCATTATCTTCTAATTATATCTTCACTAATTATATATAAATTAGTGATATTTAAATAATTTTAGAATAAAAACCATACTGGACCTTCTTTAGCAAAGATTAAAATCAAGTCCTGAAAGGATTATACTTATTATAAGTAATTTAACTCTGCTAAAAGAAAGTTAAATGCTCTTTAAAGAAAGGCAACAGAATCTATTATGCAGCAAGATAAAATTCAGAATTCCAGGCATCTAGTCAAAAATTGCCAATCATGAAAATATGTAAAAAACAATATGATCTATTGATCAATAAATAAATAATCCCAGAAATGAGTGAGATGTTTGAATGAGCAGACTAAGGCCTTAAAACAGCAATTATAATTATGTTACATATGCTGAAGAATGTAGAGGTATTAACAATGAACATGATAAAGAGAGAGAAATGGAAGACATAAAAAATCAAAAATAAAACTTCTAAAATTAAAATACTATATATGATCATGTGATCTATCTACCTATTATCTATCTATTGTCTGAATAGTAAAGACAAAATAGAATCCCCCTACAATACAAAGAATGATTGTACTCTATGAAAAACCTACAATAAATATAAAGACACAGGTTATAAATAAAAATATATAAAAACTACACACATGGTAATCAAAAGAAAAGAGTAGTGTCTATATTATTATTAGAACAATTATAGATAAAGAAAAATACTGTTGATCTTTGAACAACACAAGTTTAATATGCAGTTTTACTTATATTGGGATTTTTTTTTTTCTGTCACTGACACCCCTTGACACAGCAAAACCAACCCCACCTTTTTTCCTTCTCCTTAGCCTGCTCCATGTGAAGACTTCAGAGTAAAGATATGTGTGCTGATTCATTTCCACTTAATGAATAATAAATACATTTTCTCTTATGATTTTCTTAACATTTTTCCTCTAGGTTACTTCTTTATAAAAATATGGTATATCATACATATAACATACAAAATATATGTTGACCGTGTTATTGGTATGGTGGTCAACAGTAAGGCTATTGTTGAAAATAGTTAATAGTTAAATTTTGAGGGAGTCAAAAGCTATACATGGATTCAGTACGTCTACCTCTGTGTTGTTCAAGAGTCAATTGTATTTCATAACAAAAGGGATTAAATTATCAAGAAGATGTCATTTTAAATGTGGATACACACAACTGCAGAGTTCAAAAACTATGAAGCTGGGCAGTGCCTGTGTCTCAGTGAGTAGGGTGACGGCCCCATATACCGGAGGTGGAGGGTTCAAAAAAAAGGCTAAAAGATGGTGGTACTGAAAGCTTGGGCGGTGCCTGTGGCTCAAAGGAGTAGAGTGCCAGCCCCATATGATGGAGGTGGTGGGTTCAAACCTGGCCCCAGCCAAAAATTGCAAAAACAAACAAACAAACAACAAAAAAAACCTATGAAGTTAAATAACATAGAACTAAAAAAAAATAATAATACCACAGGTACAGTTGGAGACTTCAGCATTTTTTTCCTTGATAATTGGTAGAACATATCTACAGAAAATCAGTAAGGGTATGGAATATTTGAAACTCCTACAAACTAGCTTGATATAACTGACATTTATAGAACACTTCACATGACACAGCAGAATACACATTATTTTCAAGAGCACTTGGAGCATCTATGAAGATAGAACATATGCTGGGATGGGAAATATTTCTTGCAAAAATTAATTGTGCTGTAATTGTTCAATGTTGTATAAAAAAATACATTGTTGCCCTTACCTCTCCCCATACATAAACAAATTGAAATTAATTCTACAATTTAATGTTAGAGATGAAACTATAAAACTTCAAGAAGAAAATAGAAGAAAATGTGAATAGTGTTAGGCAGCAATTTCTTAAGAAAATAAACACATGAATCATAAAAGAAAAAAAAGTTTTGCTCTTCAAAAAAACATGAAAAATATTGATAAGCAAACAAAAAGGGAATCCAAAGACTGGGAAAAAGTATTTAGAAAGATGTATCTCATAAAGGATTTTTATCTAGAATATTTAAAAGCACTCTTATAGCTCATTAATAAGAACACAATCAAACCAATTAAAATGAGGAAAAGATTTGAACAAACATTGAAACAAAGAACCTATATGACATCCAATAAGAATTACTACGCATTCTGAAAATGCAAATTAAAATCATAATGAAATACCACTATCACCCATTTTTTAGCAGTCTCACTCTTGGGTATTTACCCAAGAGAATTCAAAACTCATGTCTATGAAAAACCCCTTATATGTGAATATTCGTAAGGCTTTGTTCACAGTAGCCAAAACCTTGCAACTATTCAAAAATTCAACAACCGCACAAATATATTGCGGTTTATTCGAACAATGGGATATAGCTCAACAATAAAGAGCAACAAAATGCTAATACATTAGTTTGGATAAATTGCAAATGCGTTATGCTAAGTGAAAGAACTCAGACACAAAATATCACCTTCTATAGGATTCCACTTGCATAAAATTCTAGAAAAAGGCAAAACTATAATGAAAGAAAGAAAACAAGTGGTTGCCAAGGACCAGGAGTGGAGCGAGAAGATTGACTACAAAGGGGTAGAAAGGAACTTTTTAGGATAATGGAAATATTCTGCATTTTGATTGTGGTAGTGATTATATAACTTTATTACATTTGTCAAAAACTCATAATTGTGCATTTGAACTTGGTGGAATTTACTGTATGTAAATAATAATAAAGCTGAGTTTTTTTAAAAAATCATATCCCCTTCCCCTAAAAGTCAAAATTAAAAAAAGGAAAAAAAAAAAACTATTTGGAGCTGAAGTGTTTGAGTTTGCCAGTCATTATTTATGTGACCTTAGAGAAATGACATGCTCTCTTCTTGTTATCTGTACCAAGAGGGTGATGATATCTCCCTTAAAGGGTTATAATCTAACTAAGAAAAAGCACATAGATGAGTGCCCAGGACAAAGTGCTCAGTGAATTTTTACTTTTCTCATCTGTTGCTCCTAATTTCACTACCAAGCTAATAGTGACATTGATCAGATCATTAAAATTATATTTACTCTTTTTTCAACTTTAAAAATGTCATTATTGCATGGATCTCCATGGTCTTTCAAGCTTTCTGATCAGGCATCCTCAAACTTTTTAAACAGGGGGCCAGTTCACTGTCCCTCAGACCGTTGGAGAGCCAGACTATAGTTTAAAAAGAAAAATATGAACAAATTCCTATGCACACTGCACATATCTTATTTTGAAGTAAAAAAACAAAACGTGAACAAATACAATCACACTGCCTCATGTGGCCCGCGGGCTGCAGTTTGAGGACCCCTGCTAAGGCTATAAAAGATATAGTTTTGGAGGGCGGGGTTTGGCACTCTATTAGAAGACATCTTTTGCAGAATTGAGTCAGGGAAGGTTTCTAAAAGAAGCAACCGAAACAAATTTATGTTTATATAATAAATCAACTTATTTTATTTGACAAAACTCTTAGGATGGCACATATTAAGTATTTTTACTTTCATATTAAGTCAACCGCGTTTCACCATGGAGATGGACTAAACAAATAAATGAGTTTTATCAAAATCCATTGTCTTGACAGTTTGTCAACAGCACATACTGTTTGTATAGCTTTGTTTTTATTTCTGATCAATCATGTGAAATTGTCTTCCAAGATTGATAAAAGCATTTCAATTTATTTAATGTAGTGGGTTTATTAGGCCTACAAGTTTCTCTTGATGTAGACTATTTAGAACAGCACATTCAGGAGCTTGTATCTGATCAGTATTTTACCTTAGATACTTCATTGCCCCCTCCACTTCATGATGCAGTCCTTGGTAATGTAGCAATACTAAACTAGCTGGAAGGCTACACATATCAGAAAGTAGACTCTTAGCAGATATTGGCAGAATTTTTTGGGTTTTTTTTATTCACTATACTTATATTAAAGTGATTTATAGTGGAATGAGTTAGAATCTAATGGTGAAAAGGCTGAGGTCTCAGGAATTACCTGAGCTACTGTACAGAATTAAAGTGGAAATTCCATTCTCTGAAAATTCTGTCAAAAAAAAATCTTTCACTTTCTGCAGGGAAATAAAAAAAAAAATACGACAAGCTCAGCCAACTTAAAGTTCTTACATATAAATCATGTATTTTCTTGTCATAATAAAACACAGTCCTTGCTTTCAAATCTCTTGCAAAAATATATCAAGATTAATTTCAATTAATAAAATTTCCTGACATTTTCTTGGATTCTGCCTATGAAAATTCCTGATGATTGATTACATGTTTAATAAACAATATATATATTGCAGCTGTCATGTTTTTGCTAAAACTCGATTTCCCTTCTGGTAATTGTGTGAAGGGAGAGGAGCATGATTACACTTCTTGTCAGCATTTTCTTGAAAGGTGTTTTATCTAAAGACAGCCAAGCCTAATTCATTCACAGGCCTGCAGCCAATATAAATGCTTGGGGTCCTGGTGGCTGTCATGATGCCCTTACCTCACTAAGGATGTAAAACTCACATGGTTGCTCACCCTCAGGACTTCGGAGACTTTCTGAATCTGAAATCAAGGCTCTCTGGCCACTGAGCTCATATGTTTTATCTTGAGTTTTCCCTTTTTTTTTTTTTCTGTGCTTTGAGGAAATATCCTCCACCCAAGGGTAATGATCCTTCAATAATGGAGTCGTAACAGAAGAGACAAGACTTTTCCTTCCCTTCAAAGGTTTCCATTATTCATCATATAAATGGGAGAGCATAGAGGTATTTCTGCCATGTTTGATTCTATGTGACAGCAAAATCGCAGTTCAGATTCAGCTCTCCCATCTTCAAGAAATTGAGAGATTAATTTTAATGAGTAAATCATTTAGAAATCAGTTATTAAGTACCCACTGTATACATTTGGTTTTCTAGCAGATTAATTACTTCAGTGAAAGTTCAGTCAAGGAGGGATATAACTAAAGGCACTTAAAGGAATTATGGAGTAATTCAAGATAGAAAACACAATCGATGTGTAAATTTCACATAATTAATTTAAAGAAAAAAATGGAGCATTTTAATTTTTCTTTGCGAACTAATCTGATATGTGCACAAACCACTACCGGGGAGAATAGGGAATGTGGTGTGTGTTTATAATATAGTTTGAACCTTTGGTATTCACATTTGGTGAAACTTTTAGTTTTGCAGTTCTTCTTGCCTCTAGCTCTTCTTAAGATTGAATCCCATTTAATTGTCTTCATGAAGGCAAAGAAGATAAATTTCTTGTGGTTAATTTTCACTCCTTCTTCTGATATCCGAGGCAGTGCCCTCTACCCACCCTGTTGTAGCCGGTATTGCTAAAGTGTTGTGGGTTTTTTTTTTTTGTCTTGGTTAGGGTTTATTGGTTCTTCTGGGATGAAGTCACTTCACTAGAGCTCCTACTGACTTACACACCCGTGAGGGTTAGTCAGAGCATCCATATTGCCCTTATACTAATTTTGGAGTCCAGTTTTCTCTTATGCTGAGGGATCACCTCTCATTGCTTTCATGAACCCCATACCAGGCCAATTGCCCCACGCTATAATGTCCTGACCAGACAAGGACCGAAGATAGTTTTAAAAAGATAAACTTCAGAACCCCATTTTAGTGGTGACTGACACACAAAACCTCTGATGATTAAAATACCTGTGAAATATTTATAGCTCCAAATTGGCAACAGGATTATAAGACAAAGAGCAGAGAAGACATTGAAATAAGACCAAAGTACAATTTCATTAACTGTATCTGCAAGAGGAGTGAATTGAGAAGCATCGTTTTTTGAACTAGAACAAGAGAGATGACCCTAAAATGATATTAACCTGAATCCAAGATTCCAGGCTTCAGTGACCAGAATAATGTTATTTTTTTCCTCCCAGTGAGACAAAATATTGAAACAATCTTAGGCCTCCCCCTCTCTCCTTCTTTCATCTACATCCTCTTCCAGAATTAATCAAAATGAGTAGAAAATATATCAATTAATCTCAAAAGAAAGTCCTTGGGAAAGAGACACCAGGTCAGATGTGAGAGCTCACAGGGAAAGAGACAGACCCAGGCCAAAGGGAAGGAGCATCTCTGGGAGGGCACCTAAAAGCTTCAAGAAAGATCTTGATTTTTTCATATTTTATTTTTTTTTATTAAATCATAACTATGTACATTTATGGGGCACAGTGTGCTAATTTGATATAAAATATGGAATGCTTACATCATACTGATTAACATAACCATCACCTCAATTATAAATTGTCAGTCCACTTCATAATTGCCAAGTCATGGAAGCAACCCAAATGCACATTAACCCAGGAACAGATTAACAAATTGTGGTATATGTACGTTATGGAATAAGATCTTGATCTATGATGACTTCAGTCTTGCACTAGATGAAGGGAGGCTGTAGTTATTTTGTCTGTATTCACAAGTGAAAACTGTCAAATATTAAAGGACTTTTAAAAAGTCTCTCTCAGTTTATTTATTTATTTTTTTGTAGAGGCAGAGTCTCACTTTACTGCCCTCGGTAGAGTGCCGTGGCGTCACACGGCTCACAGCAACCTCTAGCTCTTGGGCTTACGCGATTCTCTTGCCTCAGCCTCCCGAGCAGCTGGGACTACAGGCGCCCGCCACAACGCCCGGCTATTTTTTGGTTGCAGTTTGGCCGGGGCCGGGTTTGAACCCGCCACCCTCGGCATATGGGGCTGGCGCCCTACTCACTGAGCCATAGGCGCCGCCCAGGCCTATACTTTTCTTGAGATGTCTTCATCTAACTTTGAGGTTCAGGTAATAGTAGTCTCATGGAATGAGCAGGTACATAATTTTTCTACTTTAATTTTAGATGATTTTGTGAAAATTGGTATTAATTCATCTTTAATTGTTTGATAACTTTCAACAAGGAATTTAAATGGATGTCGAATTTATTGGGGGATTTTTCTTTTTTTTTTTTTTACTATTTTTTATTGTTTGGGATTCATTGAGGGTACAAAGATTTAGGTTACACTGATTGCATTTATTAGGTGAAGTCCCTCTTATAATTGTGTCTGGCCCTCAAGAGGTGTGCCAGGCACCATGACCTCCCATACCCCTGTCTCCTCCTCCTCCCTACTACCTCATTCCCCTACCTCCCACCTTGTATTAGCTCATCTACTGCCTTCATATTAGAATTGAGTACATTGGATTCTTGCTTGTCCGTTCTTGTGATGCTTTACTAAGAAGAATGTGTTCCAACTCAATCCAGATTAATACAAAAGATGTAAAGTCTCCATCTATTTTAATGGCTGAATAGTATTCCATGGTGTACCCGTACCACGGCTTGTTAATCTTTTCCTGGGTTGGTGGGCATCTAGGTGGTTTCCACATTTTGGTGATTGTAAATTGAGTCTAGTGCAAATGCCCTTATGATAAAAGAAACTGAAGAACATAAAAAATATGACATAAAGGAATAATAAAATGACAAAAATAAATTATTTCTTGTCAGTACTTGGAAGTATTAATCCCCAAGCTTTGTTCATTTTGTGATTTGGGGAACTATTTTGACTTATTTGCATTTACATGTGAATTTTAGGATTAACTCATTAATTCTACAAACATAAATCCAGGTAATATTTTAATAGAATTATATTAAATACATAGATACATTTTAGGGTAATATGTCATATTAACAATATTAAGTTTTGTGATCCATGAGTCTGGGATGTTAAATTTTATTTAGATTTTCTTTGATTTTTTTGTAAATGTTTTGTAATTTTCATGGTACAAGTCTTTAGTGATTTTGTTAAATATTTTTATGCATTTCATTATTTTTGATGCTCTTGGAAATTGAAATATTCTTCTGAATTCATTTTCAGATTGCCCACTACTAAATACAGAAATATAACTGATTTTTGAATATTAATTTCTTCATGCCTTGCATTATGTTGCTTTTGTTTTTGTAGTTATATAAGGTTAGGTTACTTTGAGAATTTTCTTATCTTTTAGTATAGATGTTTACAGCTTAATTTTCCCTCTGAACAGTGCTTTTGTTGTATATTGATAGTTTTGGTAATATGTTCTTTTTTATATCATCTATCTGACCATACAATTACTCTTGTGATTCTTCTTTGACCCATTACTTATTTTGGAATTATGATTTTTAGAAAATGTTTACATAGGTCAGTGCCCATAGTTCAGTGGGTAGGGCGCCGGCCATATACACCGAGGCTGGCGGGTTGGAACCTGGCCTGGGCCAACTAAAACAGCAATGACAACTACAACAACAAAAATAGCCAGGTGTTGTGGCGGGTGCCTGTAATCCCAGCTACTTGGGAGGCTGAGGCAAAAGAATCGCTTAAGCCTAAGAGTTTGAGATTGCTGTGAGCTGTGAAGCCACAGCACTCCACCCAGGGTGACAGCTTGAGACTCTGTCTCAAAATAAATAAATCAATAAATAAAATAAAAATGTTTACATAGTTGTGAATTTTCAAAATTTCCTGTTATTGTTTCTAATTAAATTTTATTTTTAATCATTTTAAATGTGTTGAGACTTTTTATGGGATAGCGTATGATTTATCCTGGAAAATATTCAATGTATACTTAAGAAGAACGTGTGTTCTGTTGTTCTGTAGAGTTTCCTATAGATGTTATCTAGGTCTAGTTGACTGAAAGTGTTTCCTCAGCCTTTTATAAACTTGCTGATTGCTTTATTTACTATTTTAAAATTGTCTATTTCTCACTTCAGGTATCTATTTTTATTTCATGTATTTTGAGGTCTATTTTAGGTGCATATTATAATTTTTGAAACCTATTACTTAACTGAAGCTTTTATCATCCTAAAATGTCCCTTTGTGCTAAAAATGATGGGTTTGTTGTCTTACAGTCCACTTTGTCTAATATTAGTGTAGCCATTCCAGATCTGTTATAGTTGTTGTTTGCATGGTTTATATTTTCCCATCTTTTTAGTTTCTGGCCTACATAATTTAGATTGCCCTACCCCTTCCCCAGATAAACATTATTTTTCACATTCTTCTCTTGATTTTCTTTTTAGCATACATCACTTTCTGGCATTCGCTTGTGCATTCTTTTGTTTACTGTTTGTTTTCAATCTCCTTCACACTAGAATACAAACTCTGTGTGATAAGGGGTCTTTCCTATCTCTTTACTACTTTATTCTCAGTGCCTAGAATAGCATACCAAGTTGCTGAATGAAGTAATTATTTAGGAGCAAATGGAGAATCATCCCCCATATAAACGCTACAGTCAATTTATGTTTGCTAAGAGAGAAGAAAATCACTTTCCATCATTCCAATGGTATGATGATTACTTACCTTATTTCCTGTAAATGATCCATGAGTCTACATTCCTGTGAAATAATTAGAAAACCTAGAAAACAAACAAGAAGAGATGAAGGGTACTTGGAAGGTGAAAGGGAATTAGAGAAAGCCAATGGATTTTTTTATATTTTTATTTGCCATCAATAGGTGGTGTAAAATGTTAATTTCCCAAATGGCAGTGCTAGGACTCAGGATGTCCAGCTCTAGAAAAATATAAAGGCTACTTCTGAAACTAAGGGCATTTGACTTGAGGAAAGTGATTCTCCCTAATGTTTGTGCACATACCTGCAAGGAATTAATAACTTTAGTATCATAAGGGCTTTACAATTTTTCTCTTGGACAAATAAAATGAATATGTTTATATTCTTAGATAATCTCTAATAATGTATGTGACCCCCATGTAGCAGCTGAGATTCAAAAGGGACAAGATTCAAGAGCACACACCTTTCTTTACAGTAAGATCAGAAACAAGACTACTTTCTTTTTTTTATTAAGTCATAAACACATAGATCATGTATACATTGATGCCTTGATGGGGTACAATATACTGGTCTTATATACAATTAGGAATATTTACATCAAACTAGTTAACATGTGAAAAGTTCTCTACAAGTGAGTCTCCTAACCTGACCAACATGTATCAAAGTGAACATCAAAAGGGCTTTCACTGCTCTGTAGGAACATGGCATTTCTCTTTTAATTTTTTAAATGGACAAAAATGATGTTCCAGGTGATTTCTACTCAATAATATTTTGGTGGATGCCATTAAATCGTATAGCAAATTGCTCATGAAACAAGCTGATAATGGGAAAATATCCATGAAGAGGCTTCTTTCTCAGCAAGTTGGGCTTTAATAGTGAGCAATTAATTAACTCTTGGCTTCATACTACACCTTCAGATCCTTCAAACCCAAAGTCTCCCTGAATGCTGCATGTGCACACCCCTTAGTAGCTGGCCCAGATACATTCCGTGGCCTCCAATGGACAAGCACCTCTTACTTCCACTTCAGCCAGTTCCTCTCCAGAGTTGAAGTGTGGATCTGGTTCCTCGACAATGATGATCTCTACCATGAAACTTGCTTACCAATTTTGCTTTGTTTTTAATTTTAGTAGATTGGATAAATTGATGGACTGAACCAATAGACTGGAATTATCCATTTTAAAAGGCAAAAGCATTTCTAGAAAAGTTATTGGAATAGAATGCATCTTAGAGACTATTGGGAAGAGGACATCTAGAATTCATTTTTTTCTACATTTTCTTTTCTTGCTGTACCTTCTCAATGCTAAAATCCCAAGACCTGAGGCCATAACAGTCTCCCAAAATAATAATCTCGCAACACATAGTTTTCCCCTTTACCTTCCCCACTTGTCCAAATGCCCATTGCATTTGTTCCTGTTTCTCTAACCATCACAGTAAAAAAAAAAAAAAACAAAACCTTCCTAATGTACTAAATGACAAGAAGGTGCTTAGTTCTTCTCAGAAAATACTTTCAAATACTTTCAAACTAAACTCTGCCTTCTGGGCTAAGGGAATGGAGGGAGGGTCTGTGTGAGACTGTGTCCTTTGAGTCAGAGCTTCTCAAGCAATAGCAGTCATCAGGATTACCAGCAGCACTCCTGAAAACAGATTTCTGAGTGTTCCCTCCTAGATTTTCTGACTTACTAGGTCTAGAGTGGGGCCTGAGAGGCTGCATTTCTAGTAAGCTGCCAGCTATGCTGCGGCTGCCTCTCTCTGTTCTGAGTACCACAGCTTGAGAACCACTGCTTTAAATCAAACAACCTGAGGAACTGTCTGATTTCTCTGGGAATCCAATATTAGTGTGAGAATCATACCAGCACATTCTATCTAAACTTCCATCTAAAATTTGGGGTTTTATTCCCCTTTCATTCTGCAAATTATTTGCTATTATTATAAGGAAAGTATAAGATTTGGAAGCAGATACATTTGGTGTCTTCTCTGTCACTCACTGACAGTATTGTCTTAGAATTTTTTTTTTAATCTCATATTAATACGAGGGGACAAACCATTAGGCTATGTAATTTACACATTAAAGGTTAAAGTCAGAGTTGTAGCTGTGTCCTACAACCAGCAAGTGTGTCATATATCTATGCATTGTATCCATTGGGTAGGAAGCTACTGAAACCCTTTTCCCCCTCTTGAAATTGAGATTTTGATTTTCTCATGTGGGTCTGTGATCGATAATCTCCTAGTTTCAAATCAGTATTATGTGTGATCCTATTTTTCCAATATTTGAGTCTCACTTTTGTATTACAGAAAGCAGAACAACAAATCCAAGCTTTTGTGAGTTTCAAAGCAAAAAAACCATCTACAGATGCTATCAAATGCTCTGAAAATGGTCTAATTTTTTTTTAAAGCAAGTGGTTTATCCCGGCTAAATAGTAAATAAAATAACTGGGACCGATCCCTGCTTTTTAACAGCTGAAACTACCTTTGTTCCATGTGTCATCCAAAAAACTATTTTCCTCAAAACTTTTCTCTCATAGGTATAATATGAATGCTTTACTAAGCTTTGACACATGGCTCTTTATGTCCTAGAGAGCCTCCCTCACAGTGTGGATCTTTGTAGAACAAAGAGAAACTCTCTCCAGCATCCTATGTATTCCAAGAGCAACAGTTGCCCCTATTGTGAAAAATCCGTAAGAGGCAACACCTGTCCGATCATTCTTAGAGCCAATACATTCGGAAAATATCTGAATAAAACTACATGAACTTGATTTGTCTAGGATATATCATTTCCTTTTCTCCCCTCATCCTTCATGTGGCACTTAATATTAAATTGGAGGAAATATTGCCTGTCTTTGTAACACAACACTACTAAGTATTTCATTTGTTAAATCCAGATCACACTTTTACAATCTCTGTACCCTAACCCCTGGAAATAGCAGCTCTCTGCAGATACAGGCCCCAGATCCAGAAACAGCTGGGAGGAGTAATTTTTTTTTTCTTTTTTTGCAGTTTCGGGCCAGGGCTGGGTTTGAACCCTCCACCTCCGGCCTATGGGGCTGGCGCCCTACTCCTTCGAGCCACAGGCGCTGCCCTGGGAGGAGTCATTTTAGTCCTAGTGTCTTCAAACCAATTTTCACTCCCAGGAATGAAGGCAAGAACAGGTAGTGTCTGTGCAGGGGACATTTCTGACCCCTTGGAAGTATTCCTTGGTAGCAGCAGCCCTTACAGAAAGCATAAGAGCTGCATACCACAGGCTAGATTTTTCCCCCCACCCCCCACCACAGCTGGTCAGATCACTAACATCCAGGGTCTCTCAGGTAGGAGCAAGTGGACACCCAGGGATTGAATGAAAGGGACACAGGATCTTAGGCCGAGCTGTGAAGAACTGAGGTGGGAGCTCAATACTTTTGATACCATAGCCCCACCCATATGCTGGCTGACCAAATGTGATTATATGTCTCTATGTGCATAGCCAACACTCAGAAAACAAGGGAGGGAGGGGAGAAGACACCTACAACCTTGCTTCATGTGCATTTCCCCATCAGTGCTTCACCTCACCCTCTGGGATTATTATGCTGAAGCTGTAACCATATCATCTTTCATCAGAGGGCAACTCCAAGTCTCTGGGAACAATCAGTCATGGGTACTCAAGACTCCAATTGTCCTAGATAGCTCCATGAGGTCAGCAGTGTGTGTGTGTGGGGCTGGGATAGTGAGACTTTGTCTTTCCTGGCTTCTCTTTATTGAACCTTTCTTCTCTCTCTTGAAGTTCCAATGTGTTTTAGAGTTGCCCACTCTGATCCTGTCACCCCACCCTGCTCTCTGCAAATTTGTTTGCAAATTCTTTCTGGTTATATTACTGTGTTAGGAGATATGGGAAGGCACATAAGCAAGAGTAAGAGAAGTGATGTCTTTATACCTTGAGCTCACTCATTAAGTTGACAACGGGTTTGGGGGCATCTACAATATAAAAGGCATTCTCTTGGGTGTTGGGCACCTATCTCTGAACAACAACAACAAAATTTCTTTTCCTCACAAGAATTTGTATTGTACTACATTTAAAAATTGGAATTAAATCCAATTTTCAAATCCTTTTGCACCAAAGTAGAAGAATAGAATGTGTTTATTTTCAATAGATATAATTATTTTATTGCTATTTCAAGAGTATATCATTATTTTATTGGTTAATTAAGTCAATATTTCTGAAAATGGCTTCTAAGAATTACCTGTACAAGAATCCTTACCATGCTTTTCAAAAGGAAGTTTAATGGGCACCACAGAAAGCACATTCAGTTAAAGGTTTATGAGAAACCTTAACATTCTTGGCATGAATGTTCCCTAACCTATAGGAGACTCTAAATATAAAGGAATTTTTACGCTCAAATAGTGGAAATTCCAGTGCTTTTGTGAAAGCTAAGGTTTCAGATCTGCTGCTCAACCAAAAAAGTAAGCACAAATGGAAGGGTTGCATCATCAGCTACATAGTGTTTCCTAAACTTCCCAATAAAATCACTGAGGGTTCCTCTTACTAATGGAGCTTCTCAGACTCGTTTCCAACAGATTCTTATCCAGTGGGTCTGGGTGTGGCAAAATGTGATTCTTGGATTCGCAACAAAGTTTAGCAACAAAGAACTTGAGAATAAAAGTGCAAAACAGGGACATCAGACCTACTTCAAGCTCAGGGAAAACGAGTTGGAGGTTGCTGTGAGCTGTGTGAGGCCACGGCACTCTACCAAGGGCCATAAAGTGAGACTCTGTCTCCACAAAAAAAAAAAAAAAAAAAAAAAAAAAAACGACACAGGGGATTGCATTAGTCACTTTCATTTCCCCCTTGATTTAGTGACTTTTTCTCTAGCCTGCATGCGTCTCTTTTGCTTCTTCATTTTCTCTCTCTGCTAGGTTTATCTTTGAAGCTCAACTATGTGGATTCTTGAGTCAAGGAGGAAGCTTTGTTCATAAGACTCATGAGTGTTTCTACCTAGTACCCTGGCTAATCCCCCACCAGATCATTAGATTTTCAAGGGTGGGGACTAATCTTGTCCCCTGTACCCATTTAGAGCCTCACCTTAGTCAGAGCTTAATAAATCTTTACTCAATACTAGTCTGGTTAATAGTATTCTGAATGTTTAGACAGTTTTGGAGTCATTTCAGAACAGCAAGATGTTTCCTCTGCTCTCCCTACTCCAGGGATGATCGCAGACTAGAGAAAGGTGGGCTAGTAAAGAGAGATCAGTTACCTTTAAAAATGACTATATCTTAAAATTTTGTTTTCTCTGTAATATCCAGCTAGTTACTTATCTATTGCTGTAGGATTTTACTGTTAAATATAAAGGTGCACTATTTAAAGCAAATGCATTTCTTTTGATTTTTTTGACATTGGAATAAAATCTAATAACTATCTCTTCATTTTTATTAGTAGGATATACTGTGGTTTAAAACTAAACATCAGACATAAATCTGTGGCAAAAATATTAGCTTAAAGACAGGTTAAAATATGTTAAGCAAGTTTAAAGGAAGGAAACACAGAACAAATGTGGTTTAAAGATACCTTTTTTGAAAACCTCTTTGACTGCTTTTTCTGAGCAGAAATTGGAACTAAGCCTAGTGAGTGAAGAGGAAGCTCAGATAATAAGATTGGAGCAAAGATAGTTTCAAAAATAGGACATGTGGAAAGTAAGAAGGCTTGAGGTAGCCAGCAGAGAATCCAGAGTCTTACATGGCCTGATCATATGACCTTGGGGCAAGTCACCTGCCCCTTAATCAAGAGCAAAATGTCCATAATAGTTTTTATTTTTTCAAAGATTCCCTGGGATAACTACGTACGAGTTTATGCACTCCATGTTTTCTTCTCCTTAAGTGATGTAGGATGGATCTTCAGAAAATAATACAGGACAGATATCATGAGTTATACACTTTTCAATTGGTTCTGAATATACAGCTAATGTAGGCCATCAGCATTGATTTCAGCTAAGAAAAATGTAAATAAATCCCTGTTCCATTTCACTAGTAATCTATTAAAGTTATCGTATGTTAAAACAAAAAACAATCCAAAAGAAATAAGAAAAAAAATTGTGCATCACCCATGATCTTTTTAAATACATTCTTTGCCATTTTATTTTGAACTGGCATTTAATCTGCATTTATCTCACTATTATGCCATTTGGAAAGTAGGCCAACATTTCAATAAATTTTGAGAAACCACAAAGCAGTATTTTTTACATAGACTCTCAAAAGTCCATTAACCGCTAGTCTATGACCTAGGGTAAAGACTTCCTTACGTTTTTCACCCACAAAATTATCAATATTCCAAAGGGCATGATGCATTTAGATTTGAGTGGGTAACAAGGTATTGCTACATTCCAGCCTCATGACCCAAATCCAACTTGATATCTTCGTTTATGCTGGTATGTGGGAAAAATAAATAGTTGAGGAGTTCCTAAAAAATGCATAGGAAGTCTGTTTGAATCCAATAATCAATTTCTAAATTTATTATTTCACAAAATACCCTGAGAATATAATTTGACTCCATTGTTCACATTTCTGTCTTTTCCAACACAGTGATAACATGAAGCATGGAAAGGGAGAGTATTTATTTTCAATGATGAATAATTTAAAATGAGATAGGAGGCAAGCTTCTAAGAATTCACATAAATACAAAATGCCCATAACTTGAAGTAGAATGAATTTTCAGCTCTAGGTTCTCTTTGATAACTGTGATATATATTTTATCTTCATGTGTAAAACAGATTTTAAACAAGATTAGTTGGTTTATTATGAAGAACATTCATCTTTTGAAAAGAGTCTTGTCCTTTTGAAGGCAGCATATAGAAATATGAAGTGAAGGTATGTTTCAGTTATGAAAAAATTCTTAAAACACCATACTTGTCATTTAATAGTAAAATCTCTTGGTTGGGCACCCGTAGCTCAGTGGTTAGGGTGCTGGCCACATGCCCCAGGGCTGGTGAGTTCGAACCTGGCTTGGGCCTTCTAAACAACCAAAAAAATAGCCCAGTGTTGTGTTGAGTGGCTGTAGTCTCAGCTACCAGGGAAGCTGAGGCAAGATAATTGCTTGAGCCCAAGAGTTTGAGGTTGCTGTGAGCTGTGACACCATAGCACTCTACAGAGGGTGACAAAGTGAGACTATGTCTCAATTAAAAAAAAAAAGTAAAATCTCTTCAGAAACTGGTCAAATCTGAAATTATCTAACTTGTGTGTAAGAATGTAAGAGCTAATTTAAATGAAGGATGGACACCAGTATGTGCAGAAGTATTTATTTGGAGTTTCATTTCTGAATTAATAATAAAGCAATCTCCCTGTCTGCCCTTTATGTTATAAGGAAATTTTTCAGCATCCTATGGCTGAGATAGTGGCAAAGGAAAAAAGACAGGAAAATTTAAGCTAGGTCTTGGTCAATATCTGTTAAACATAAAATAATTTCTAGTCTATTAATACTTTATAATGATAAAGGAAAAAAATCAAAGAGTTAAAAATGTTCACAGATAATAAGTTACCTTTTAAAATGTGAATTCTATTTAATTAGAAAGAAAAGTGACAGTGTTTTAAATGTGCTAATTTCCACTGAAGTGGAAGGTAAACAGTTAATTCTAACCCTTGAAATGTTCTGGAAAATCGGCTGGATTCTTTATAAACTACTATTTTAAGGAATTAGACTTATTTCTCACTCTGAATTTCCTTCCAACTCTGGATTTGTTGAACCTCTTACCAAGGCAGATCTGGCTGTTGTTGATGGGGTTGGAGGCTGATTTCCCAGCAATTTGGGGAGGTTCTGTGTTCAGTATGTCTCAGGACATCCTTATATAGATAATGAACCAGGAAAATGCTAACTGGTGTACCAAAGGTTCAATCCGATGACAGTCACTGAGGTGATGAATATTTGACATTGTAGTTTCAGACCCTGTGGCCCTAGATGCCTCATATAGAGAACTGGTTTTACTTCTGTCCCCTTCCAGAAAGTTATGTGATGTGTGACCCCACGTGACACACTTCAGCTTTCTATTCCAAGCCAGAAAAATTCCTAAAGAAGTCTATACAATAAACACTATACTGTGAGATGATTATATCTTAAAATTTTCTTCCTTTCTTCCCTTTCTTCTTGTAAGTGTAGAATGTGCTGTTGTCGTACAGGGTCAGACAATTGAGTTTGTGAACTCATGCTACTTTTTCTAGGATGAGTTCACAAACTTAATTGTCAGACTTCTGTAACATGGCAGCTCTGATGGCCATTCCAGAAAAAAGAGTTCCAAAATTGCTTTGGATAAGGTGCTGGCATTAGTGCATAACTTTCCAAGGGGAGTACTTCCAAGGTGACCATAGTGATAGTCAGCAATGTAGCACTTTTCCCAGGATGAGTTCACAAACTTAACTGTTCAACCTCACACACACAGATACACACACTGGGGGTGCCTAAAACAAGTGTACACATTTTAAGAGATGTTATCTATGTATTACTTTTCAAATTTGAGTTGACTTTTGTTGGCAATGTGTAGTATGACGTTTGTTCAAATGATGCTAGCATTGCCATGTGACAGGAAGGACAAAGAAAATGGTGGAATAACCCTTGTTGTTTGAGGAGGGCAAGGCCATTTTGAAGTGGTATTTGAAATTCAAAAATGTTGTGGAAGCACAGTGACAATGGAGGCATGAGTATGCAGCAGAACCTCCAACACGCCTAATAATTGCACCCATTCATGGCAACTTTGAGACGCACGCTGCTGTGTGTGATGTACACAAAGGAAGACTGGTGGGAGCGGCTCACACAGCAACATGTCTTGCTCCTGTGTTATGTGACGAACAGTTTATACGCTGAGCACAGAATTCTACCAAACAACGTGCACATGAGACAAGAGTTAGCAGAACAAGTGTATGACATGTTCTTAAAACATCAAAATGGAATGTGTTCATCCCAAGATTATTACATGCACCAAGACATGAGAGTTCGCCAAAATGAGAATTTGCCAGGACAATGGATAGGATGAGAGATACGGCTGAGTTTCTCCCATGTTCTCCTGACATAGCACCCACTAACTTCTACCTGTGGAAAACCTTAAAGGATGCGCTGTACTGCAGAAAGCTGGCTTCACTGGTGGTTGTTTGGAAAGAAATTGAAACAGCACGTGCAGCGAGTGATACAAGTGGACACTTTGGTCGACATTGCTTAAGCAGTAGTTCACCATAATCAGAAGGGTGTGGACATTGATGGTAACCACTTTGAGCACCTCTTGTGATTGCAGAAGTCAAATGTGACTTGTATTCATCTTTTTGCCATCAGTATATATTATTATGATTTTAGTGTGTCATTTTCTCCTTTCTTAGAAAATGTATACATTGTTGTCACCCTCTCTATGAATAGTATTCAGTTTTTAAACAGTGCTTGCCCTTTGTGACAATATGGATGAAGCTTGCATCCTTATAGTAAGTGAAATATGCTATACACAGACAGAATAGCACTACATGCTATCACAATCCAAAACAAACAAACAAGAGTCAGTTACATAAAAGCAGAGAGTAGAACAGCAGTTAACACAGGCAGAAATGGGATGGTGGAGTGATGTGGCTCAGAAGACACAGTGGTGCAGTTATGTAGGAAGAATATCTCCAAACAGGTTTTAGGTACAGCATGAGGATTATATTTAATAACATGGCATAATATACTACTAGAAATTTGCTAAAAGACTCAATTTTAGGTTCTCTTACCACCCCACCCCTCCATGCTAACTATATGAGATGATGGATATGTTCATTTTCTTGACTGTAGTAGTCCTGTTATTAATTATATGTATATTAAAACATCATGCCACACATCTTAAATATATAGTATGAAAAACATTAATCAGAAAGAGAAAATAATTATCAACAGACTGAAGAACAAATCTTAAAATGGAATAGAAACAAAAATTAACTAGACCAAACTTTATTTCCCGGGTGAAATGGGGGAGAACTCTAAAGTTCCTGAGCCATATTTTGTAGATTTGCTTTTTGTAGGGGTTTGGGTTAGTAATTTAGAAACTGCTTTCTATGTGCCTAAGGATTACATGAATAAGTAAATATATTATGGATAATAATAGCTATGCTTCTCAAGTTGGAGAAGAAGTTACAAATAAAGAAATGTGGAAAAACAAATGAAATCTGCAGTGTGGTTTTGAAGTGGAAATATCAAAATGAACTTATGGTTTTTAATAGATATGTAGATGGTTAGATAGATGATAGATGGATACACGGATGGATAGATAGATATAATTCTAAATGAATTGTTATATGATCTATGAATAGATGTAGGTTAAGTGTGTGTGAATAAATATATGTATACCATAACCATTTTCTAGCTTTGTCGCTGGGAGAGCCTTGAAACACTGATAAGTCAATGGCAATGAACACATCTAGTGCCCTGAACTTGATTTCTTAATACTAGTTTGTACTAGAAAGAATCAGAGATTCGTAGAAAAAATGATTAATTCCATGGATCAGAAAAAGCAGAGGATGGGTCTGGATCATCTTGTTGTACCAAAAAATAAGGAAAGGCTTAAATAATGTTGGAAATGTGTTAAAATGTCACAGAAGTCATGTTGAAGGGTTTCCCAATAGCTAAATTAGATAATAAAAGCATCAAAATCATATTAATAATGAATCATAATCCATTGAATTAAAAAGGATTAGCGAGTCTACACTGATATAAACATAATATTATTTAATCCACAGATCTACTTTTCTGATTTTTCTAATTGTTCTAAAATGTGCTTCAAATAAAAATTCCTAGGATGCATGCAATCTTCCTTTGTGTATTTAGTCTCTTTAATCTGGAATAAACTCAGTGTTTATGTGTATGCTTCATAACAGTGACATTTTTGAAGAGTACAGGCCAATTATTTTGTAGACGCCCCATAAGTCTGCATTTGTTTGATGTTTCCTTATGTTTACATTCACATTAGGTTTTGCATTTTTGGCAGGAATATTACAGAAGTGATGCTTTCTTTTCATTGCATCATATCAGGAAGCACATTCTGTCATTTTGTCCAATTACTGGTATTATCAAGTTTCATTGGTCAGTTAAAGTGATGCCAGCCAAGTTTCTTAATTTTCAAGTTATTCTTTTTCCCTTTGTATATAATATGGTTTTGTGAAGGAGATTCTTTGGAACTATGCAAATATATTAATCTGTACATTTTCACTCACTAGCTCAAGCATCCTTTGATGCTTCTTGCCTGAACTAATTATTACTATTACGGTTATTGTATTAGTCAGCGTTCTCTAGAGAAACAGACCCAATAAGATACATACATATATATCCATATATTTATTTTAAGGTATTGGCTTACATGATCATGGAGGCAACAAATCCAAAGTCAACAGCATAGGTTCAAAGACTGCAGTTCAAGTCCAAAGGCTATTATAAAGGAGGCCCAGAAGGAGCTTATGTTGCAGTTTAAGTAAAAAGGCTGTCTGTGGGCAGAACTTCCTCTTGCTTGGAGAAAGTCAGTCCTCATTTTATCAAGTCCTTCATCTGATTGGACGAACCCCACTACCTTAGGGAGGGCAATCTGCTTTATGGAAAGTCCACTGATAAATGGATGTTAATTTCATGCAAAAACACCCTCACAGAAACATCCATCAAATATTTGACCAACTATCTGGGCACCATAGCCTAGGCAAATTGACACAAAAATTAATAATCACAGATATCAAAAAATTTTTTATAATCCAGTTCTGACTTCTATATTTTACTAATAGTTTTCTGCTATCATGATGAGTTTTTCCTTCTTCCCATTGCTCCAAGGAGCCCTGATATATTTTAGTGGAAAAAGGTACTTGGGTATCAAAACCCAAGCTACTCATTTCTTTTTAGTTTGCAGCATTTCTTGGCATAAAGCTAGGAAATACATGTTAATGTATCTATCTATATCTACATATATTCTGTAAATTTTGTTTCATTATTCTAGCACTTAAAAATATCCCTCTTCTTGTCTAATATCAAGTATTTCCTCTCAACATTCTAATATTTATAGCAAATATGAATGTACATTTGTTTTTCATTTAAATAAAAAAGAACACACATGCTTATGGTCTTATTTACAGATTAAACATTGATTTTTATTTATCATTTCTTTTTTAAATTCCAATCTTTCTCCATCTTCTTTTTATTATTTAAATATTATTATAATTATAAAATTCATATATAAAGGAAATAGTGACAGAAAGCTTGTTTTGTGCTCTCTTCTGCCATTGGTCTGCTGATTTCATAGACGAGAGTTTGACTTCAAGGAGAAAGGATATTTTGCTTGTTTACTTTCTTCATATATAAACATAAATAATACATTGTTTTTGACAACTGTCGAACCTCTACCAAATACATCTGTAAACGAATCTTCCTTAAAATATAGTTTTTAGTAATACTAGTACCACATTTTATTCAGAGTAAATTTTCAGAAATTTAATTTATTTTTTTGAAATTATTTTCATCTACACTCTCCCGTCGATTTAATATAAAACAAGTTGGAATATTACAGTATAATTCTGAAATAGTATTTGTAGACAGATAATAAAATAAACCATGAAGGTGAAAAATTGGGATCTGGGAACTTGACATATGGCTGTATGGTATTTTTAGGGTCAAAGTACTTGAATGATTCCTATATAGATATCCAACATACATTTCTTTAAGCCACACTAAGGATGATTGTTAGGTAGAAAATAGAGAATTATGAACATAAACATGGAGCTTAAGATATGAATGAATCATAACAAATAGAGTATATGTAAAACTAAAAGGAAAAAGATTAAATTGGTGAGTTTAATAAACAACATGAATTAGTTGATTCTCAAAAGAAGCTGACTTTAACATTATTTATTACTGGTATCATGAAACCAAATGAATCAGATCATTTCCATGGATTCTTAGTAATTTATATTCTATCAGATGTGGTTTCACTATATTAATATTTGACAAGATTAGCGCCGTATCTTTTTATTAAGAATATGACCACTAGGGCTTATCTAATGCACACATAAATCTGTGGGGAATAGTAGCTCAATCATCACAGAGGCAGCACATGGCAACTTTAAATGCCAGAGCAATGAAAGTCAGAAAATCTTAAATTGTATATTGTAAATTTTCATGGAATTATATGCTAAATGACAGCAAAAATCATTTTATAGTTATAGCCTTTTAAAGTTTATTAGTAAGACCTACTTGCAGAATATTGAAAATATGCATGGGGAGGCAAATGAAAGTTACGGGTTTAGATATCATAAGCATACAACTGTAGGTCCTAAAAAACACAAATTCAAAATTGATAAGGGAATTATTTTCAAGAAGAGAATTCCAAACAATTTGAAATATCTTACAACTAATTATCTCTATAAAAATTATGGTCTATGACCAAGTATGTATCTACTCAAGGACTATGGGGTTTTTGAAAAAAAAGTCTCACTTGGCAATAACTCTCTTCAAGTCTACATTTGTTAACATATGACATCTGGTAAAGATGCAAGTCATGAGCCTCTTTGGAGGTAACAAAAAAGTGATAAAAGTGTAATATAGAATTAGAAGAAGATATTGAAAAGAAATATAAAAAGGCATGTATACATGAATGTCTTGGGTCTGTTTCAGGATAGATTATATTTGTTAATGTCTAGTATTTGTACAGGGAGAAATGGAGGAAACAATCTTTGCTTTTGGATTTCACTAACTCAATGTCAATGATTATTTTATGTAATATAAGAGAAGTGGGTTGGATATAAGTGATGGTGGGTTGAGTTTTTCACAGATTGAGAATCTTGGATACTGAGGTAGAGCTATATAAGAGGAGTACAGAAATGTGGGTGTAAGTCTCTGCCACCTATTTCACTGCTCAGTTTTCTAAGTCCCTTCAAAGGCCAGAGACTTGGTCTATCTGCTATTATGTTTTGCCAAATGATACCTCTCTTCACAGAAATGGAACTGGGAAAATTCCAGTTAACTAATATATCTGTTCCTTTATAAACAGGACTATTTAAAAAGAAAACACATCAGAAAGAATAGGTTGTTTTAAAAAATGGTGAGAGAGAACTTATAATTCATCCCTATAGATAGGCCACTGTTTATAAAGTGACCACTGAGGGACTCTGATAAATAAGCCCTTTACTGAGGTACTTTTAAAACTACAAGACCCTGAAAGTTTCCTTATGCCACCTATGGTGGTCCTCTCTTAATCTGAAAATCTCTGATACCCGAAGAGGGAAATTGCCCTGAGTGTCAGGATTGCTATTACTTATGAATGTTATTACCAACCAGTGCCAATTTCTTCAAACACAAAAAGCCCAGGCACACAACTATATACAAAGAACCTTCCCTTGTGCATATACATACACATTCAGAATCAAAAAGTTCTGCTGATAAATTTAAAGCAAATAAAATAGTTTAAGAACAATCATGGAAGTGTACAAGATAATTCATGATTCAACATGAACATTTTATTTTAGCTCAATTGTAACTCTTCTAACTAAAAACTACTAAGTGATGTAGAGGACTTGCAACGTAAATTATTGACGAGGATAACTGATTCAGGCATTTAGGTGGATGGATAAGATGTTCTACTTAATGGAAGAAATATAATCCTGATTAAATTGGGGTGAAGCCAATCAATTTAGGGAGTTTATCCAACTACTCATAGTTTTTCTCTAACTCCCGTATCCAAAAGGCTAAATGTAGATTTTGGGAAATGGAAGGTGGTGTGTGTTTGCTCCATGGTCATAATCGTTCCGTGCTTGCAGATACTAAAATCATTCTCTCATGTCTTTTTTTCACAGGGCTGGTCCTGTATGCAGGTGTTTCAAACACATCTGTGTAGGTGTTCAAAGCAACTACCTTTTCTCTACTATTACCACAATGAACTGACAAGGGGGAAATTTTCAAGATGAGCCTGTTTACTAGATACAAACTGACAGAAACAATAGGAGATGAAATAACTATTTAGAGGTGTAGGGTCAGGGTTAAGAGCAATAACAAGTGGTACTGAGATAGTCAGGGTATAGTGAAGCAGGAAATAATAACCACCCTTGGTTGTAGAAGGGAGAAGAAACCATTCTTGGAACTGGGACCTGCAACTGTGATAAAGGGAAAAACTGAAAGAAGCTGTAGCATCATTACAGAAGGCAGACACTTCCAGAAGTTCCCCAAAGCTGGGGGAGAGTGAGAGATACAAATGGTTTGACATCTTTCTTTTCCTACCTTCTGATAGTGGCTGAATCTAAGTACCCCGTTTTCCCGAAAATAAGACATCCTCCGAAAATAAGACCTACTTACAGGAAAGATAAGACATCCCCTGAAAATAAGACCTAGCACATCTTTGGGAGCACACCTTAAAATAAGACACTGCCTTATTTTTGGGGAAACAGGGTAGATGCCTCAGGGCAAAGAATCTTAGATGATACAATCCATGGTGTTTCACCTCTGGGAACAGGGTTAGAGAAGGGCTGATTATTCATGTTGAAAGTGAGCAAATAGAATAACCACCACATGTCAAGACCTCAGACAGCAATAAAGTCCAGTAAAACTTTTAAAATTGTCTCATAAAGAATTAGTCCTCAAGAATTGTGCATTCTTATTATTACTGGTATAGGTGAGTGTTCTGAAGTTATGGCACTGGGGGATAAATAGAAAAGGGAAAGAAGAAGAGAATTACTGGAGCCTGATCCAGTGCCCAATGATGGAAGGCCTGGAAGGAATATCACTGTAAGGTCATGGGAAGGTATGAGGAACCATGTGATAAGAAAGAAATGAGAAACCCAGAAATGGAGACAGAGAGCTTGCTTCTCAGGTAGCTCACTTCTCAATGTTGCCTACCTATAACTTCCCAGCTACTTTGGTCCTCTTTTCTTAACACTCAATAAAGGTCTCAAATATGGACCTAGATAAAAAACTAATAGACCATAGGACATTTTTTAAAAAATCACTTTAAATTAGTTTGGGATTATTCCTTAAGTCACCTTTTACCTTCACATCAATGACAACACCAGCTACTAAAGCTGAAGAGTCACTTTTTTTTTTTTTGGCTGGGGCTGGGTTTGAACCCGCCACCTCTGGCATATGGGACCGGCGCCCTACTCCTTGAACCACAGGCGCCGCCCAAAAGGTAATTTTTTTTTTTTGCAGTTTTTGATCAGGGGTGGGTTTGAACCCACCACCTCTGGCATATGGGGCCGGCGCCCTACCCCTTTGAGCCACAGGTGCTGCCCTTGAAGAGTCACTTTTAAGTCTTTGAAATTGAGGCCTCTTTATTTGACCTGGCAGTTGTCATTCTTTGAAGTGTCTTTGACTTTTCAATCCAAAGTTTCCTTATTTGGCAAAAAAGGACGAATAATCCAATAGAAGATACACAGTCACGAATATGTTTTTCACAGAAGAGGAAACACATATAGAGGGAAAGCCTGTGAGAATATGTTCAGCTGCATTAGTGCTCAGGGAAATGCAAATCAATGCCAGAATGAAATGCTAGTTTGCACAAATTTTATTAGTGAAACTAAGAGGCCTGATAATTCCAAATAATGGAGAAAATTTATATTGCCATGATCACTTAAACATTATTAGAGCAAATATGGATTTATACACCCACTTCCAAAAACAGTCGCAGTATCTTATAGAGATGAACATTTGCATATAGTATAACATATATATTTTGTAGTCAAATACCCAGAAGAAACACTCTGTAAAGGCTATAAAAATTAAATTGTCATTGGAACTACATCCAGCGAAAGTAGGCCAAGACCTGAGAGCAAAACTGATATGAATGTCTGCTCAAGTAAAAGATTTAAGTAACATCCAGAGTCTCCTTATATAATTGACAAACTGTTCAAAATACAATAAACGGTCGCAGGAAAATCATAATTAGAAAAGACGATCAATTGACCATATCGCTGAGAGGAAAAGATGTTGGGATTATCTGACAAAGATTTTTAAAAAGCCATGATAAATATGTTTCATCAAGCAATTAGAAATTTTCTGAAAACAGATAAAAAAAACAGAAAAACTTTAAAAAGAAAATAGAAGTAATAAAAATAATTAAATCAAAAATACAGAATTGAGGTTGGGCACGGTGGCTCATGCCTTTATCCCAGCACTCTGGCAGGCTGAGGCAGGAGGATCACTTAGGCTCAGGAGTCTGGAACCAGCCTCCTGAGTAACAGCGAGATCCTGTCTCAACTAAAAACAGAAAATTAGCCGGGCAAGGTGTCAAGCACCTTGTAGCCCCAGCTACCCGATAGTCTGAGGCAGCAGGATTTCTTGAGCCCAGGAGTTGAGGTTGCTGTGACCTAGGCTAAGGCCACACCACACTTCAGTTCAAGCTACAGAGTGAGACTGTGGCTCAAAAAAATAATAATAATAAATTGAAAAATATAATTATATAAATGGAAAAATAATAAAAAGCAAAACAAAAAATACCCTTACAGGATGGGTTTAATAGTACAGTAGAGGTACGAGAAGATAGAATTAGTAAACTGAAACATAAATTAATAAAATCTATGCAATGTGAATAATAGAGAGGATATATACTGAAAAAAATAGAGTAGAATTTCAGGGACTCATGTGAACCCAACAATCGTACATATAGAATTAGAGAACAGACATAATGGAATTCAGAGTAGTCAAAGAAATAATGACTGAAAACTTCCAAAATTTGGCAAAAGTTAACCCTTTAAAAAACCCAAGCAAAGCTCAATTAGACTAAACCTGAAGAAATTCACACCAGATCACATTATAATTAAATTTTGAAAACTAAATTTAGTTTAGAAGAGCAGGTGAAACTCTTCTGTCTTTTAGGAATGGAGAATAAAGACATTCTGACATTAAGGAAAACTAAAAGAATGTGTTACTATCAGATCTATTCTTTTAAAATGTCTAAAGGAAAGTTTTTTTTTTTTTAACAGAAATACAATAATAAAATAGGGAAACTTGGAGGAAACTGAAAGAATGAAAAAAATAAAGATAGAAAAATATGGATGCATCCAATAGCATATCCTAATTGTGAGATTTATGAACCTATTTCATGACTGAAACAAAATTATTACAACATTTGATACTCAGAATAGTTATATTTAAAAGTAGAGAAGGTAAAGAGATCCAAATGGAAGTGAGGTTGCCATACTTCATTCAAAGTGGTAATGTAGATACCAGTGGACTGTCACATATAGATATTACAATAATCAGAACAATCGCTAAGAAAAATATACACAGAAATGTACTAAAAACATTATAAATAAGTCAAGATGGGATCCTAAAAAGCATGCAAGTATCCTACCAGAAAGAAAAACATAGCAAATCCAAAATGCATGTGTGCCAATACATAAAGAGAAACTGGTCAATCTAAAAAAAAAACAGAGAGAGAAACAGAGGAAACAAATCCTAACACCTCTTTCTCAGCAACTGATAAAACTAGACCAAAAAATCACCAAGTCTCAGAACCACTAAAGAAATAGAATTTGTAATTTAAAAGCTTCCAAAATGAAATCCCTATGTCCCGATGGCTTAACTGAAGAATTTTTTAAACATTGAAAGGAAGAATAAATATCAATTTTATATCATCTCTTCCAGAAAATAGAAGGATGGTGAACACTCAGAACAGCATCACCCTGATACCAAAACCTGAAAAACAACAGTACAAAAATTTAAACTACAGACCAATATTTCTCATGATCTTAGAGGTAAAAAAATCCTCAACAGACTATACTACATCAAATCCAATCATGTATAAAAATACGTATACACTATTGCACAATGAGGTTTATTTTAACTATGCAAACCTAGCACATCATTTGTATAGCAATATCTACCACATTGGCATGCTAAACAAAAGTGATCTTATAAATTGATACATAAAATATATTTGACAATTAAAAATATAATAGATACATAGATAAAGTAAAAAAAAATTATTTCTGAGTATAAAAATGCTCAGAAATTTAGGATAGAGGCTCGATGCCTGTACCTCAGTGAGTAGGGTGCCAGCCACATACACTGAGGCTGGCAGATTCAAGCCCGGCCTGGGCCTGCTAAACAATGATAGCAGCAACCAAAAAAAAAAAAAAAGAAAGAAAGAAAGAAAAAGAAAGGAAAAGAAAAGAAAAAAAAAAAAGAAAGAAATCCTGCATGGAGAGAAATTAACTCAACTTAATAAAGAACATCTACAAGAAACATATATCTAACATAATACCCAATAATGAAAGGTTGAATGCTTTCCTCTCTAAATTGGGAGCAAGCCAAGGATGTTGGTTCTTACTACTGTTAATTAGCATAATACTGGAAGCTCTAATCACTGCAATAAGGCAAGCAAAACATAAAATGCAAACAAAATAGAAAGGAAGAAATAACATGGTCTCTATTTGAAAATAAGATTATGTAAAAAGAAAATTCCAAGTAATTTATGAAATAACTTGTAGAAATAACAAACATTTCAATAGATTATAAAATACAAAATCAACACACTGAAAGCAATCACATTTTTGGATGTATAGCATGCAAATATTTTCTTCCATTCTATTCACTCTATTGATTCTTTCCTTGGCTGTGCAGAAGCTTTTCAATTTAATCAGGTCCCATTTGTTAATTTTTGTTGTTGCTGTGATTGTCTTTGAGGTCTTCTTCAAAAATTCTTTGCCTATGCTTAGGCTGATGCCTGTAAAGATTTTCCCATAATTTTCTTCTAGAATTCTTAAAGTTTCATGACTTAAGTTTAAATTTATTATCCATCATAAATTAATTGTTGTGAGTGGTGAGAGGTGCCAATCCTGTTTCAATCTTCTACCTAATTTTCCCAGTACCATTTATTGAACAGCGTTTCTTTTCCCCAGTGTATGTTAATTGTCTGCTTTGTTAAAGATCAGATGGCAATATGAGGTTGGTTTTATACGTGGGCTTTCTGTTTAGATCCCTTGGTCTATGCCTCCTTTTTGTGACAGCCTCCATTCTTCTTTTGTTACTATAACCTTGTAGTATAGCTTGAAGTCTGGTATAGTGAAGCCTCCCGATTTGTCCTTTTTACTTAAGGTTGTTTGGGCTATCCAGGCTCTTTTCTGGTTTCATATGAAGCATAGAATAATTTTTTTTCCGGATATGTAACAAATGACACTGGGAATATAATGGGGATTGAATTGAATCTAGAGATCACTTTGGGTAATATAGACATTTTAAGAAAATTGGTTCTGTTGACCCCCAAGCATATGTTTCTCCATTTGTTTACATTCTCTGTGATTCCCTTCCTTAGTAAGTCATAGTTATCCCCGTAGAGGTCTTTACATCTTTGTGATTACATATATAGTGTTGGATTATTAGGCTTTGGTTCTGGGTGCTTTCAATAGAAAAGAGTCTATGAGTTCCTGCAGATATTAATAGCACTGTTAACTTGTGTCGGTAGATTTTGTACTGGGTTATGCAGTTCAGCCTTTAGGCCAGTTGGTGGTGCTATGGGTAAGAATCAGCTGCAGCTGACATAATGGGTACTTTCTTAATCTTTGTTTACCCTGAGAAACTGTTGCCTTAGGCAATGGGCGGATCTGACATGCACAGTTGGCTCAAGTCCCTTCTCAGCCTGGTGGGAATACAAATCTGGGTGGAGCTAAACCGTCAAGTCAGCCCTTGGATGCCCCAATATTGAGGATAACAACTACCACTAGTGAGGGTATTTGGAGGACCTCTTGGTGAAATATACTGAGGTCTTTTGGAGGGAGAAAGGGTTGCCCCAGCTTCATACCCTAGGCTAGAAGACATATAATTCACTTTCCTGTCATGTCCCTGTTTTAGTGCTACAGACATTCAGAAGATAAGACACCAATGTCTGTCGGTGGGCTACAATTTAGCTGAGTGCCATTAAAAACGCCTGCCTTGCAGTTCACCACTGAAATGTCTTCAGTGTGGAAGCTCCTCCCCAACACCAAAACACACAACTTTGTGGCTCTCCTGCTGTCTGTGTAGAGCAGGGAAAGTGCCTTAGCTTTCATGCAAGCTGCCCCTACCAATTGTAGAATGTCCATTTATATGACGCTCTTATACCATCTTTTTCCAGGAGCAACCAAGGTTGTGTCCACAGCAGTGGGCAGGAGATTGGAAAAGACCCTTCACCATACCCATGCCTGAGCACTAAGGCCTCCTAGCCACTGGGATAGAAGTACACAGATCCCTTATAGAACTGAGCACAGCCCCCACATCTACACTGGAGGTGGCATAATCACTCTCCACCCCCCAAAGGGGAATTTGGGGGACAAGGAAGTGTGCCCTCTAGTTGCCTTTGTCCCAAAAGGCATATGTACCCTTAGTGTTCTCCACTCTCCCTTCCCTTTGAAGCAGCATTCCTTGAAAACTAGAACATTGGGAACCCTGCAGCTCCCCAAGTCCAGCCAGCCTTATGTAGCTGCTGCAATCTGAGCATGTGCCAGGGAACACCTGTGGGGGCTCTAGTGACATAGAGGCACAAGGGCTAAGGTTCCCAGGACAGGACATAGTCCCTAATGGGAATACCACAAGTATGCCACTTACCATAGCAGTTTGAGTCTATGAGAAGGGTGAGCAACCCTGAGCAATCTGGCAATCTGATGAAATGCTACACAAAGTCTCCCAAATCACTGTCCACACCAATGTGTTCACCAGGGAAGAGGAAGTCTCTGACAGTTTGAATATTGGCAGTCTGCCACAAGGGTAGGTGGAGCCAAAAACACCCACATCTCCATGTGCTCCTTTAATGATATGTCAAATCCCTCAAGTTACAAGTCGATATCCGCTAGTGTCTTGCTTCCTTCTTTTTCTGTGTCATAGCTTCATCCCATGAGTCCGCTAGGCTCCAGAATTCTCCCCTTAATATTCTATTCAAGTTATGATTATTTACTATAACTGTGGCTTCTTTCTGAGAAGTGGCATCTAATAGCTCTAGTTTTTAAAAGTAAAAATAAATAAATAAAAGAAATGAGGAAACAAGCACATCAGCTGACATGTGCTTTTGGTAACAGGGCAGCAGTTGCCACATTTTCACTTCCTGTTCCTCCCATAGTCTATCTCTAACTTAAATTCCTTGACTTAAAATTTCTTACTAATATTTTAACATTTTTTAATATAAGTATCTCAGGCAACTCAAAGTTGCCCTCTATTTGTAAGGTTATTTTTACAAAAGTCAGTTGAGAAAGAAAAGCAGACTCCCTAGATATGCTATGTGATTCTTTTGTTTTGTGGATGTGTTTTTCCTATTGATCACCAAAGAGATTTATGGAAATAAAAATCAACAATTATATTAATTATATTAAGTACACTGCCATCAGTTATGCCACTGGAGAATACAACAATTGATTCCTCTTCTTCTTCTCTTTACAAAATAATATATTGCAAAGATGATTAGTCAAATTCCTTTGGCTCCTGTGTGTACACATTTCTTAAGACCTCAAGAAAATTAGGCATAATTAAAGTCAGAATTTCTTTTTCATTTATAAACTATGTGAGATCCATTAATTGCCTCAATTTCAACTGATGGTGTTACTCTTCCTCATCCCACCATCATTAGCATAATCGATGCCCACATAGATAAGGAGCTGCCAAAATATGCTCATTAAAATATCAAGTTATTTGATGAGATTAAATTTAATGGTCTCAGATTTCTGGACTAGTTTCTCTATCATATAGTTCTAAAAAGATGATGACCTGCTAATAAATGGATTCTATTCCAATGTGTTTGGTAATCTGGTTCTGTATACAGGTCATTCCATAGAAGCTAATTTTATGTGAAGTACAGTCTCCCAAACTGTACCACTGTATAAAATGATAAAAATTTTGGAAAATGTTTTGGGACTTCCAACATGGAAACTCAGGCATGGTTTTTTCAACTAGAAGAGTTAAGGATCTTGGCCAGTCTTTTAGGACTGTTAACAGATCAGTTTAGTTAAACAGCTATGTCTCATTCTGTGACCTAGCATTGCCAACAAGGCTGGAATTTAATACAGGTGTACCACAGTTTATTCCTGAACCATATTTTTCTAATTTTCTTTTTTTTTTTTTTTTTTTTTTTTGTGGTTTTTGGCCGGGGCTGGGTTTAAACTTGCCACCTCCGGCATATGGGACTGGCGCTCTACGCCTTGAGCCACAGGCGCTGCCCTCTAATTTTCCATTTTACTGAAAACAAATTACAGAAGAATCAATTTAATTGCCAAAACAAACTGTACTTTCAGTATACTGGGTCTGATTATTTGCATGAAGTGCAGAAAGAATAATTATTAGCCATCTAGGCTTTTCTTTCTTTTAAAATTAGCTTTACTGGAAGCTTTTTTTTTTTTTTTTTACAGACAGAGTCTCACTTTATCACCCTTGGTAGAGTGCTGTGGCATCACACAGCTCACAGCAATCTCCAACTCCTGGGCTTAGGCAATTCTCTTGTCTCAGCCTCCTGAGTAGCTGGGACTACAGGTGCTCACCACAACACTCAGCTATTTTTTTGTTGCAGTTTGGCTGGGGCCAGGTTTGAACCCACCACCCTCAGTATATGGGGCCGGGGCCTTACCCACTGAGCCACAGGTGCCACCCAGCTGGAACCTTTTATAAGGAATTTCAGGTTAGACTTGAAAGACTCTCACTAGCCAAAGTTTCATCTGTGTCATTGGGTAAATTCCTCTTCTCTTGAGGTCCCAAAGCAAATTGGGATTCCCAGACCTGTCAGAAAGTGACATTCTTTACTCACTATAGGTCAGGAAATGTTATTGACAAGGTATCTGGCTAGTTTTTCCAATGGGATTTTTATTGGCCTATAAAGTCAACCTCAATTCCTTAATGCAGCCTGGACACCTCTGAAACTATGTCATTCCAGTCAAAGCCTTGTAAAAGAACCAACATATTTTATTGTGTCCTATAGAAGAAAAGAGATTCTTATTGAACTTATGCAAATAATTGTATTGTCAGAAGTTAAGAATACTTACAAATAGTTTTCAAATTCCAAGGAAATTAAGGAAAGAGAAAAATAAATGTGTCAGATTTTGCTTATAAGTACATAAATTGCTGAAAGTTATAAATAGCTCAAAAGACAGAAAATGTTTTTTTTTGACTTTTGGAAAACAGAACACAGAGTCACAAATGTTTTAAATGAAAAATCAGGCAGGCTAGAGCAGACATGATGCAGCTAGTCAGGTTGGTTTAGTTCCTACCAGAACTTCACCCTGTCTCCTATTCTTACTATTTTGTAAATTTTGCTCCCACCCTATAGATGCCTACCTTGACTATTTTAGGTGTATTGAATTAAGAAATTAACTCTTGAATTGAAATATTCTAAGAGGTGACTGAGTTATGCTGATTATTTAAAATAAGGGTTAATGTGGTCTTTGCTTTGAACTTTAAATTTATTTATTTATTTTTGTAGAGACAGAGTCTCACTTTATGGCCCTCGGTAGAGTGCCGTAGCCTAACACAGCTCACAGCAACCTCCAGCTCCTGGGCTTGAGCGATTCTCTTGCCTCAGCCTCCCAAGCAGCTGGGACTACAGGCACCCGCCACAGCACCCGGCTATTTTTTTGTTGCAGTTTGGCCGGGGCTGGGTTTGAACCCGCCACCCTTGGCATATGGGGCCGGCACCTTACTCACTGCTTTGAACTTTTATGTATAAAACTATAATTTTGGAAATGGAGAGGCTACTTTCATTGTTCTCCAGAATCCTGGCCTTCTGACAAAGTTTGGTGGACAAAAAAAAAAAAAAAAGAAAAAGGTAAAAGTAAAGACCTATAAGTGGTTAATGAAAAGAAGGTATAGAACTTCATTGGCCTGAGAGGTCTGCAGACTAGTTAGGTAGGCACCATCAAGAAGCTTGTTAAAAATGCAGAATTTTGGTCTCCACACCAAATGTACTGAATCAGAATCTATATTTTAACCAGATTCTCGGATGAATTCTATAAATATTAACCTTTGAGGAACATTAGGATATAAACAAAGTATAGTGCCACTTAAGTTTACTTTCAATCTCTTCTAATGGACCTCCTAAATATCTGATATTTTTTCCCATCATTTCCAGTGAATGCTTTACTTTTCCATTTCCCTTAGCAACCAGTAGGTAATAACAACTAAGATTTTTCTTGTCCTTGGGTCTCTATTAACAGAATAAAATCTTATAAATTTTCTTTTTATATCTAAATCATAGCACTGGGAAATTTTACTAAATCTTATACTTTTGTCTATAATGAAAAAATACAACCAGGAAGCCACTTCCTGGGTCTTCAACCCACCCCCTTTTCTTCCTCAATTTATATCTTTCCTTCCCTTCCTCTTTCCTCCCTCCCATTTTTTCTCTCTCCCTCCCTTTTTATCTCTAAAACAAATTTGAAGAGAACAATACATTAAATAAAAACTTGGATAAAATTGTTGGGCTTTTGGAAATGAAAATACTGAAATGCTATTCACTTATATTTGAAAAAACAGCATTATTGTTTCCTGAAATCTCATCATCAAAATAAGGCATAGAAAATACTTGGGTAAGAGTATTTGTGGTAAGAAATGGAAGAGAGAAATGAGGAGGTACTTTTAGTCTTCAAGTCAGGGAGAGCAGGCCCACACCTCCAGGGAGGGGGCAGCCTGTAAAAGCGCCTCCCTCGCCAGTTTTGGCTTGTGCTGTGACCCTGGAGGTGGGAGCAACAGCAAGCAAAGGGAGGAGCTGCAGTAGCTACGGTGGCAGTGGGCAACAGCTCTAGTGGTGCTGTTGCTGCTGCACACAGCCTTTCTGGTCCTCCAGGGCTGCTGGGCCTGGGCGGGGGTGGATGGGGAGGATGTGCCATCCGGGCCCCCAGCTTCCCTCCTTGTCCTTTGGGGGAAGATGTGCTGCCTCAGCTCCCAGCTTCTCTCCCCGACAGTATGACGAGAGGCTGGGCCTGGGATGAGAGGGACCACTCCAGCACCAACTTCTCTCCTTAATAGGACAGAAGCCTGAGGAGTGTGGCTAGTGGGCAATAAGTAGGAACCAAGTTACTGGCTGGGGACTGTTCCCCAGTAGGAACAGATAAGTGAGGCGCCCCTAGTGACCTCACACTGACCTGTGTCCATTGGGCCATTATATAATTTAACTTTCAAATTTCCACGAGGACACATGCGTATTAAGCAGTTTTGTTATATAACCCCAACCTGTCAATTACCCCTGTTGCAGCCCTTACCAGCCCCAATGGCCCTGAACTCGATCACTGCACAAAGGAACCAGGCGTGACACGGATTAGAAGTACAAACTTGTAGGAGGCGGGTTAACCTTATTTGCAGGATAGCCCCGAGCAACCTCTGCAGTAGCCTTTTATTGAGACAGCACAAGACAGGTGAGGAGAGGATTAGACAATGACTGTGTGTCTAAGGATCGCTATGGGCTCAGGCTCTATTTGTAAGGAGCACCTGTGGACAAATTGCCCAAAGGTCCGAGGGTCTGTTCCCCAGCTGCAAATCATCTTGCTCAGAGGTCGGCTGGCTCTTGGCGTCCTCTACATTTCCCCCCTCTAGTGTATTAAAGACATTTCTGGATAGATCAGGGAGAAAATCTGTCATTGGTTATTTCAGCTGTTCTCCTCACTGAGGAGCTTTCCTTCCTGCTAAGTAAAAGAAACAAAAGAGCATATAAGCATAACACAGAATTACAACAACGGAACTAATTCCCATATAAGGGAAACTATTTTAGCCAAAGTAGGCATAGGGGAAAACATGCCCCCTTTGTGCTAATCACCACCCAACTACACTCTACAGGCTGACCCATAGGGCTCATGATGCTTCCATGGAAAGTATTAACCACCACCCGAAGTTAATGTTAGGTGGGGAAAGGGCTGTATCATACTCAGACCCGTTCCAAAGAGCAGTATAACTTTAAGAGCAGGTGCCCAACTGAAACACATAAAGCCAACAAGTGAAATTCTCTTACCTTAGCCGATACCAGTATTTACCATTACCTTCAAGCCTGCTGTTCAAGGTCTTTGTTGTCATATTCTTCAAAGGTTTAGAAGATGCATACTAAGCTTATCTGGGGCTTGTTATTCAGCCCAAAATAATGAAATTCTGTATCAATCTTCCCACTCTTCATAGAAACTCCAACTGCCTCTTAGGGAAATAGGACACTGACTGCTCTTAACTGCTTCCTGCTGAAGATGGACGGTGACATGGGAGAGGCAGCTAGAGTTCCCACAGAGGAGATTGATCCAGGGTTTCTCTATTATGAAATTATCTAGCCTCCAAAAATCTTGTGACTAGAAGAAAAGTTAGTGAAAACAAATTTGTTAAGATGCTGGCAAGGTTTCCTGCTCGTGTCGAGGCTTAATCCAGGAGGCTGGTAACCACTGCTTCTCTTGGTGTTCGGTAATAATATGGGCAAAACCTTGACCCCAATGCAGTACATAACCAGGTTTCTACTCTGACATGTCATGTTTTCTATAAAAAATGGGTTGTTGTATTGGAGAGATGTCCAATAGCCTTCTGCAGCTGTCTTTCTGTCATTGCTGAGATTCAGAAAATTGAGCTTTCCTCCTATGTCTCAATTTTCCACAGTTACGACATTTAGGATGGTATGAACTGACCCCTTCTTTTAAAGTGGCAGCAAGCAAATTAGCCTTGTGGAATTCCATTCCTATATCAGCACATGCCCGTATATATTCCTCTAAAGGAGCATTTTGTGCTCTCAAAGGTCGCAAGGCCTTTTAACACTCAGAGTTAGCATTCTCAAATGTTAAAGTTTGGAACAGCATGTCTCTGAGCTCCAGCTGGGCAACGGCCTTATCGACTGCAGTTTTTAGTCAGGCTAGAAAGTCAGTATAGGGTTCATTCCCTGACTGAGTTATCTTAATAAAAGATTTAGAGATATCTCCAGGAGCCTGAACCTTTTCCCAGGCCCTAAGACAACACAGCCTTGTCTGGACTATCGCCATGTCATTGTACTGAAGTTGATTGGAAATCCCCAGCCACTGACCAAAACCTGTGAGCTGTTCTGATGTTATAGGGACTCCTCTCTGCTGGTTTTGGTGACTCATCAGGTCAGCCTCCTCCTTCTACCAGGTTTTGAACTGTAAATACTGTTCAGACTCAAGAACAGTTCTGGCTATCATGTCCCAGTCATAAGGAATGAGCCGCTGCTCTTGTGCGAGCCCCTGTAACAGACCTCTAGAAAACGGGGATTGCATACCAAACTGTGCTACGGCCTATTTCAAATCTTAACGTTGGCCTCCTTGAGGGTGTTGCGGATCAGGAGGAATATCAGTGACTGTAACCGGAAAAAGCCCCAAAGTGTCTTCCCACTTAAAGTCACCAGTTTTACGCCCTTCCAACACAGCCTTCATAACGGAAGTCACAGGCGGTTCATCTACATAGGGAGGCGCTGAGGGCAATATTGGGTGCTCTAAGTCAGCATTTCTGACCATGAGACTATTTACCTGGTCTTCCAATTGTCTGATCTGAGCAGCCATAATGGCCATAGAGGTAATTCCTTGCTTATTTGTGTCTGTATCATATACTCTTGATTCCCAGTTCGCCGTAGGTCCAGCTTCCCTCTGAACCTCACTATTCTCCCCCCTTTGAAATTCTGTTTGAACATTGCTTTCTTCCTCAGTTTCTAATTCTTGCGACTCCCCAAACAGGAAGTTACCCATTGTTTTCTCTAAATGTCTTTGCTCACTTATTCTGAGCGAGGTTCCCTAGATTCTAGATTGGCCAAAGGTCTCACTTGCCCTGAGCAGAGTTTCCCTTTGGACTTCCTCCCACTGTCTACCAAAGGCCTCACTTACTTCCGAGTGTCACTTTCCACTTTGGTCCACGTCCCTGGTGTCCTATTGTGTCCTGCTGGATCCTGCCGACTACGCCAGATGTCGCAGCTGCGGATTAGAAGTATAAGCTTGTAGGAGGCAGGCTAACCTTATTTGCAGGACAGCCCCGAGCAACTGCCGCAGTAGCCTTTTATTGAGACAACACAAGACAGGTGAGGGGAGTATTAGACAATGACTGCGAGCCTAAGGATCACCATGGGCTTGGGCTCTTTCTCTGCAAGGAGCACCTGCGGACGAATTGCCCGAGGGTCCGAAGGTCTGTTCCCCAGCTGCAAATCATCTTACTCAGAGGTCAACTGGCTCTTGGCGTCCTCTACATACCCCAAAGGCAGGAGGCAATAGCCAATCCTGCCAGGGGAAAGGTGGGACAAAGCAGGTAGTTTAGTTAGCCTATAAAAGATGGTGTGTGTTCAGATTCCCTGGTCTCTTCTCCATTCAGTGGGGAGGATCCATCTTGCTCTTACGATGTATTTTCCCTGTAGTATGTGGGCTTTTGTTCTGCAATAAATGTATATTGTTGGTGATCACTCTTTGTGATCACTCCATCGCTGGCTAGGCACCAGGGCTAGTTCTTGACACTGGGTGCCAAGAACAAGGGAAACATCCTCCTCCTGAGGAACCTAACATTTTCGTGCTGAAGCCCAGGTAATTGACAGGTTGGGGTTATTGAAAGGTTCTGGATTCACAGATAAAATCATTCTGAAAACAAGAGGAAAGGCAAAATGGAGATCCAATTTGTGCAATTAAAGTAGCTTTTATTCCACCTGGAGTGAAGGTGGACTGAGATTCCTGACTAGGGAGAAATCCACAGGTGGGCTATGATGGACAGGGATTTTAAGGGTAGGGCAGCCAGGATTGGTGGCATTCCTATTTCCTGGGAGTTTACATGAGTCAGATCCTTCCTGGGTGGGCCATGAACCTGACCCTTCCTGGGCAGGTACACCCGATTCTATCAGTTATATAAAAAACCGACTTAAAACACTTGCATCCTCCCTGGAACCTTCCTGAAAAACAAATGGAGGTGGAAATTTGCAAGTAAATTATATGATAATGGCCCAATGGACACAGGTCAGTGTAAGGTCACTAGGGGCTCTTTACTATCTGTTCCTACTGGGGAACAGTCCCCAGCCAGTAACTTGGTTCCTACTTGTTGCCCACTAGCCACACTCCTCAGACTTCTGTCCTATTAAGGAGAGAAGTTGGTGCTGGAGTGGTCCCTCTCATCCCAGGCCCAGCCTCTCTTGTCATACTGTCGGGGAGAGAAGCTGGGAGCTGAGGCAGCACATCTTCCCCCAAAGGACAAGGAGGGAAGCTGGGGGCCCGGATGGCACGTCCTCCCCATCCCACCCCCGCCCAGGCCCAGCAGCCCTGGAGGGCCAGAAAGGCTGTGTGCAGCAGCAACAGCACCACTAGAGCTGCTGCCCACTGCCACCGTAGCTACTGCAGCTCCTCCCTTTGCTTGCTGTTGCTCCCACCTCCAGGGGCACAGCACAAGCCAAAACTGGCAAGGGAGGCGCTTTTACAGGCTGCCCCCTCCCTGGAGGTGTGGGCCTGCTCTCCCTGACTTGGGGACTGTCAATACTACTGACTTTGTTGTTAATCTCTGTGCCAGCAAAGAGAAGAAAAGTTCATTTCTTTCATCTCTTCCACTTCCTTCACCATTACCAGGTATTATCTGCAGCCACCAGTCAATATGGTAAAAAGCTGAACTAATGAGAAAGAAAATTAGAAGATAAAGCACTACAAGGGAGGAGAAGTTTACAGCAGGATTAAAGCTGATACCAACCATATGTGGAAAGAAGACAAGTCCATATGAAGGACAAATGTGAGTCGTTCATTGTTGGCTATTTCTGTGTGGTCATTTATTCAAAGCTCATGAATTTATCAAAGATCTATTTATTGAGATGAACAATGAAATTTCCTCAGTTTAGTGTATTTTGGAGACACTACCTTCCAGAATTCATTTTTTAAAAGGAGACTAAAACAGCAGTAGTTGCTACCTGAGTAAACTTATATCTATTAAAGATCCCTATTATTTTAAAAAATCTATTTAAAAACCAGGGACTTAAATACAATGTAGGTCATCTCCCTTTAGATTGAGTTTGAAATATATATTGTTTGTACCATTTCATAAGTATATCCAAAATATAGGTTCAATTCTAGTCCAACAGGGTCACTGTGTGGCTGGCTTTTGGTTTTTTAATTTGCAGGTTTAGTTCACAGTTCAGTAAAATTTTAAGAATTCAGCAAATTATTTTTGTCCATTCCAATTTTGGACTTATGTTTCACTAAAATTGTAATTCCTTTTTAAAACCCAGGGGTAGAGGTATGTTGAAGACGATGCTTTATTTTTGAGTTATTTTGGTTTGCCATGCATTCTAATCCATTGTACATGACACCATTTTTTCCCTACTCACTAGACTTTTGGTTAATCCAAAGTATTTAAACTGAAATCCAGAGTCTCTGTGTTTGCCAAACAAGTTAGTATCTTGCTTTTGCTAAGTATTCAAGATGCCAAGAAACAAAATGTCAAAGATTGGCATAATGTTTCCAATTTGATCCTAGCTGTGATTTTTCTCCCTAGGGATCCCACAGGGGCAACTGTAACTTGATAACTCAAGTTCTCAGACTATGAATGTCATCTGTGGGTATGGCGATGTAACCATGTTGAACTCTGGCTTTTACAGAATGCCTGCCTTAGCAAACACCATTCACATATATTCACATGAACCTGTTTTATTTGTTTTTTGTTTGGTTGTGTTTCTTTCTTTTAAACTCCAGCAGCTCCACTTTTTTTTTTTTTTTGTCCTCAAACTCTAGTTATTTGTTTCCACTTCCTCAGACCTAATTTCTAGTGGACTTGATTCACTGTCTTATGTTAGTCAATCATTCCCAAATGCATGCTTTTATTATATGCATGGCATTATGTGTGAGGTTATGTAATTTTTTGTTGTTGTTTTTGTTTTTGGCCAGGGCTGTGTTTGAACCCTCCACCTCTGGCATATGGGGCCAGGGCCCTATTCCTTTGAGCCACAGGCATCACTCAAACATTTTATTTATTTGGTTTTTTTGGCCGGAGCTGGGTTTGAACCCACCACCCCCAGTATAAGGGGCCGGCGCCCTACTCCTTAAGCCACAGGCACTGCCCAGGTTATGTAGTTCTTAAGCTCTTCATCCTTTTTCAGTTTTAGGCTCACTACTCAGGTCTCTGCTCTGATAATGCCCTCCCTATCAATTATTTTTTCTCTTACTTGGCCAACGTATTTAATGTCCAGGTTTCTACATAATGTCAACTCTTCAGAAGCTTTTGCTAGGTTCTTCTCAACTGGTTTAGGTACTTTGCACTGTGCTTTGATTTCATACTGAGCTATTCAAATTGAGTCACTTACAACACAATGTTATGATCACAGGTACTATGACTACACCTGCAGGGCTTTTGAATAGTGAGACTCCATCATTTACTCCTGTTCCAGACCTTAGTATAGAGGTTCTGAAGTATGATCCCAAGACCAACGACAAAGTATCATTTGGGAACTAGCTAAAAAGGCAAATCACTAGGGCTTACTCCAAAGCTGCTTAATCAAAAAACTGTAGGTAAAGCCAACAGTTATTAATGAATGTATTAATGAATCTTCTGATTATTCTGATGCATGCCAAAATATAGAGTAGGCTTTAGAAAAATCAAAGTTGTTATTAAAGAAGTTTCAATAAACAAATGAGATTATATGTTAGGATTTTAAACTCCTATTTCTTTCTAGAAGTAACTGGCAATGATACCCTTAGCCAATCTGTAGGGAGGGGTAGAAGGAACTCCCTTTGAACATAAGGGAAACGATAATGATCTTCTGAATGTGATTAAAAGATATACAATTAGGAGGTTATGTATTAATTAGATGTGGAGCAGGTCAACAATTAAAGCATAGACTAAGGAGAGACAAACTTCAGGAATGATTATGCAAGCTCTTTCCAGGGAAGGCATTTTAACTAATAAATTTGGCTAACTATGTAAGTGACCAGTCTCTTATTTTTGTAGACTATCTCCAACTGGAGCATATCATTGCCTATTCATAGTATATAACTGCCTTTCTGTGTTGTGATAATTTTTATTGTCTTCTCATGTATGTCTATTCACTGAGGACTGTTCACTCAGCTCATTTGACCACTCTGAATGGAATCTGAGTATCAAATCCCCCTTAGATGTCAGCTTCCACTGCGTACAACAGGCAAGTAAATGTTTATTCACACTGTTCTTTTGATTTGTACGTTTAGAAGCCTTTTCTCCTATTTATTTTTACAACAACCGTAAAACTGTTGCTATTATCTGTTTGTATGAGGAAGTTGAGAATCAAAGAGGTTAAATTATATCCCCAAGCTACACGGCATAAAAGTGAGAAATTCAAGATTTGAACATAGGCCAAGGAAGTAGTTGGAGGAATGACCAAAATAGAAGTGCAATGGGCAGGAAGGAATACTAAATTTGGAATATTACTTATTTTAGAAAGGTGTAATACCTATTTGTAAGACAATAAGAGTAAAGGAACTTACAGATTGGAAAGTTTGCTATATTTACGGTGGATCATAGCTAATTTGAGATAGTTAATTTTTCAATTTTAAAACCTAGTTTGCCCCAAATTTGACCAGAATTTCCTCGAAGGGTGGTTGGTGGGATTACACCTGCGGTGCATCTTACAAGGGTATATGTGAAACTTAGTAAATGTAGAATGTAAATGTCTTAACACAATAACTAAGAAAATGCCAGGAAGGCCATGTTAACCAGTGTGATGAAAATATGTCAAATGGTCTATAAAACCAGTGTATGGTGCCCCATGATCGCATTAATGTAGATAGCTATGATTTAATAAAAAAAATTAAAAAAAAGAAACAAAGGGAAAGACTATATCAATAATTTCCAATGGTAATGGTATCACCTCAAGTTAATGTCTGAGAAATAGTGAATGATTATTTTTGTTGCAGAATGATAAGAAGGCCCTATTGGTATTTTGTGGGGAGACTCATTCATGTTGTAAATGGGGAATTCTCACACAACAAAAGCTTCTTACGTTCTCTACATAACCTTAAATTGTTTCTTGAGATAATTTATCATACTTAAAAAATTTTAATTATTATGGGCACATAATGTTAACACTTCTTTACAGGGTATATGTGATGTTTTGAAACAGATGTAAAATGTGAATTAATCATCAGGGTACTTGGGGCACCCGTCACCTCAGGAATCAACATTTCTTCGTGTTATAAACATTCCAACTCCACTCCTTTAGCTATTTTAAAGTATACCCTAACGTGTTGGTAATAGTCTGGATATTCTTACAGGTGAAAATCCCGTGTCTGACTATCTGAGCTCCAAACCTAATGTAACCAACTCTAAGGGAAGATTGTGCAGAATAGCTCCATGTTTTGGGAAAATCATGTTATTCATGACTACATCATTAATAATTAAGTCCCCTGAACAGCACAACTGTTTCAGGCAACATTTTTACACAGGTCAAAGAGTAATACAGTCATCAATCTTCTAGTCTGATCATGCAGAGGAACAAAATATTTTATTATGAATTAATTTTTATTTTTATATTAACCTTAGGATACTAACAGACATGCACAATGATGTTAAAGTAAGATCGTATTACCTAAGGATTTTATATCAGGATGATAAGAATATGTATTTTAAAATTGGAGCATTCATTATGTTGCAGTTGAAAATCTAATATGCTCTGATAAAAATCATTATGTCCATATGGAAAAATGTTCATCATTCTTAATCATCAGAGAAATGCAAATCAAAACCACACTGATATATCACCTAACCCCAGTGAGAATAGCCCATATCACAAAGTCCCAAAGCTGCAGATGCTGGCACCGTTGTGGAGAGAAGGGAACACATTTATACTGTTGGTGTGGCTGCAAACTAGTACAGCCTCTTTGGAAAGAAGTATGAAGAATCCTCAAACAACTCAAAATAGACCTTCCATTTGATCCTGAAATCCCATTATTAACTAGGTTTTTCTACTAACTTAGAAGGAAAAAATCATTTTATCATAAAGACATTTGCACTAGATTGCTTATTGAAACTCAGTTTAAAATTGCCAAGATGTGGAAACAACCTAAATGCCCAACAAACCAGGAATGGATTAATAAACTATAGTATATGTATAGTGTGGAACACTATTCAACCATAAAAAAAAATGGAGACCTTACATCTTTTGTATTAACCTGGATGGAGTTGAAACATGTTCTTCTTAGTAAAGTATCACATGTGAAAAACATGTATCCAATGTACCCAATACTAATATGAAGCCGGTATATGATCTAATATACACCCACACAAGAGAAAAATTCAATTCAAGTCCAGTTCAGGGGCGAAGGAAGGAGGAGGAAAGAAGGGAGGAGGGAGGGGCATTGGCATGATCTCAATGGGCATGATGTAGGGGTATACGGCACACCTTCGGGAGCAGGACACAACTACCTAACAAATGCAAAAACATTGTAACTCAATGCTTTGTACCCTCAAATTAGCCTGAAATAAGAAAAAAGTATGTTCAGAAAATGCCTTTATATTACTGTGATTGTTCAAACATAATTATATTTTTTATTATTTTTTTTAAAGACAAGGTCTTGCTCTGTTGCCTGGACTAGAGTGCATTGGCTCACCGCAACCTCAAAAATAGAGATAGCATCTCACCATTGCCTAGGCTGGTCTCAAATTCCTGGGCTCAAGCAATCCTCCCACCTCAGCTTCCCAAAGTGCTAGGATTACAGGCATAAACCACCACAGCTGGCCTCAGTCATAATTTTGTAAAAATAATTACAAGGAAAAGAAGGAATTTTGAAAAATATACAGACATTTCTTTAAAAAGATATAAAGTTATACTATCTAGATATTTTTTGTCAACAATTTGCTTTGGGAATTGAGATTTGTGTTTATGAGAATTAATTATTTCTGTTGGATTTCAAGTTCAAACAAAGTATGATTCCAAACAACATATGGATACTTCAAGTTCAAACCAAGCATTGGTAGTTTGTTTATAATGGAAAAAAAATTAATCTGGCAAACTCCCAGTACCTAACACTAAGAGCTAACATGGAATGCATCCATTTATACTCTAAGAATTACCATACACATGCCTCCAAAACACGGAGGTATCAAATTTTTTTGCAGGCATTCCATTTAGCAAAGTGAAATCAAAGTAATCCTTGTATGGTAGAAGATAAGTTACAATGTGTGAGAAAGAACTCAACTCTTCAGATCTTCAAATTGTCAAGTTGTAGGCTGGAGGCTAATTCTCTAGTGGTCCTTGACAGGACAGCCTTCTCCCCGGAATAAGAAACATAAGGAGTGTTTACTTAATCTTTTGGAGTCCTAAGGAAAGTGATTTTGTTTTCTTTGTTCATATTTATTACTCTTCAAATTGCTGCTTTGTAGTGCCACATGTGATTTCTCCACAGGATGAAGCAGAAGAAATGCTTGTTGTGAAACGGATGATTAGGAAAAACAGCATTTGAAACAAGAACACGAGCATGAACAAGACCTTTTGAAATGACATATCACAGAAAGTGGAATAAAATAACACTAAGACTTTGCTGATGACTAAGCAAGGATTAGGTCAAATAGAACATCCATGAGAAAGTGAGAGAATGAAATGCAACAAAACACTTCTGGGTAATTTCATTTCCTATAGCACTTTGAAGTCTAGGTTTTCAAAACGGGCTGCACAATAGAGTCTCTGGGGGTAGCTTTGAAAGCTCCCAAAGCCTTATGCCTCAATCCCAGAATTCTGATGTGATTGATCTGGGGTAAAACTTAAATGTTAATATAGGCTTTGCTGGAAACCCTGGAAGTTGAGCCAGGGTTAAGAACCACTGACCAGCCAATTCTGCATTTCTGCTCCCTGTCATCCCTTGAATGAAATTCTACAATAGGAAGAAGAACTACTAATATGAAGGCAGTAGATGAACTAATATACGCCCACACAAGAGAAAAACTCAATTCAAGTTGAGGGGAAGAGGGAGTGGGATCAGTGTGCTCCGACCTAATGGACATGATGTAAGGGTACATGGCACACCTCCTGGGTATAGGATGCCACTCCAACAGGGACTTTACCTAACAAATGCAAACATTGTAACCTTATAGTAATATATTATGTGCCCTTCTATTATATTATTATAATGTTATATATTAATTATATAATATAATTAATTATAATAATTATATATTATAATATTAATTATATTATTATAATATTATGTGCCCTTATATTAATCTGGAAATTTGTTGTTGTTATTTTGCAGTTTTTGGCCAGGGCTGGGTTGAACCCGCCACCTCCAGCATATGGGAGTGGTGCCCTACCCCTTTGAGCCACAGGCACCGCCCTAATAATCTGGAAATTTTTTAAAAGGAAAAGAAATAAAATAAAAAAGAAGAACAGAAGTTCCCTGCTATATACCCTCTAACAATCATTTATTGCGTTAAGTTAAAAATGTGTGAACATTGCCATGAATATGTTTTTTGTATGTTTTATTTTTATAACATTTTATATAAGTGCATGTTAGCATATATTTATATATATTATGAAATATAAAGTAAAAAATTCACTTAAAATTTAAGTAAATATTTTATTATTTTCCTTCTATACGTCAATAAATCTTTTGCAGTCTGACTTTGAATGCCATTATTCCAAGTTAGTCTCATTCTAGGAACTCTTTCCTTAAGCTAACAAAAAGAAAGTCTTTTCTTTGCAGACGAAAATACATTTTTAAATATTTAAGAATCTATTTTATCAATATTCCAAGGAGATAAAAAATTGAGGACAAATATAACTTTCTACTATCAATATTTACTATAATTTACTACTATTTCACCTCTTTCCATTTTAACTGCTTTACATTATCCAATTAATGCTTAATGCTCTTAAAATGAAAACAAATTGTCATTTGTTTGATTTTGATAAAGAAAGAGATTTTTATTGATAGATTAGGAGAAAATTTTGAAAACATTATTATGTATACTAGAAGTTGAATAGAGTGTTAGCATCAAACTGTTCAGAAATGGGGAAGGCTGAGTGAAGTATCTCATGTCAGTGAATCCCTAATCTTGAAGTTATAATATCTTGAAATTATAAATGATTCATAACTTAACTTTTATACAGGAATATTGTCTTCTAATACTCTTTTGCATTTGCTACAAAGGAACCTAAAAGCACATTATCCAATAGGCAAAAACCTAACAAAGGAATTTAAAAGCACATTATCTGATACAGCAACCACACAAATTCTTTGAATTATTTGGTTTTGTTGCAATTGAAGTTGCAGAAAGTGAAATTAATTATACACTTAAGTTATGCCATACACTATCATTTGTCCATTTAAACACTATTTCCTTATATTCCTACTTTGTATACGTAATCTCTTCCATTTTCTTTCCATATACAAATGTCCACTCTACTTTGTATATTTGGATATGCTTGTAAAATACATAGTGTTTATTTGTATTTATATATATTTTCTTTTGTAAATTATATATTATTTATTGACAAAGACTGAACATGTTCTCTCCAAACAAGTAATCCATCACTAAGCCATTGGTTTCTAAAATTTTTGGTCTAAGCAAGTATTTCTATATTTTATTGACAAAAGTAAAAATCATTTGTCTATGAGGGTTATATCCGTCAATATTTATTTTAATATATTAGAATTTAAAACTGAAAATAGTTTATTTTTAGATAAATTATTTTCTCCACCTTTTATTTTCTTTTAATTAAAATTTTTAATTGATACATAATTGTGCATATTTATGGAGTAAATAGTGAGTTTTGTACTTACAATGTGTAATGATCATATCAGAGTAATTAGCAAATCCACCATTTCAAACATTTATCATTTCTTTGTGTTAGGAACATTCAAACTCTTCTAGTTATATGAAAATACATAATTACTTTTGACTATATGCATCCTACAGTGCTGTAGAACACTAGAACTTATTCTTTTTTAGCTGTAGTTTCCTATATTTTAGCCAATCCCTTCTTTTGATTCTCTACCCTTCCAGGCCTCTCATAACCACTATTCTACTCTGTACTTCCATGAGATTAATTTTTTGCTTCTGTATATGAGTGAGAACATATGCTGTTTACTTTACCTTTCTGTTCCTGGCTAATTTCACTTAACATAATGTTGTCCAAGCTCATCTATGTTCCTGTGAATGACAGGATTTAATTCTTGTTTAAAATAGCTGAATAGTAATCCATTGTGTATATGTACCACATTTTCTTTATTCATTCATCCATTGATGGACACCTATTGTGAATAGTGCTGCCATAAACATGGGTGTGCAGCTATCTCTTTCATAGAGTGATTTCCTTTCCCTTGAATATATACCCAGTGTGAGCCTGTTAGATCATGTGGCAGTTCTATTTTCAGGGATTTTTTTTGTTTTGTTAATATTTTAAATTTCAGAATATTAGGGGGATACACATGCTTTATTACATACTTTATTTTTGTACAGATTGAGTCAAAGTTATAAGTGTGCCCTTCACCCAGATAGTGTGCATTGTACCTGATAGGTGTGAACTTCCCCATCCCCACATCCTTCCTCCCTCCAGCTTAATTTTCATTGCAATTTATTTCCATACATGCACTTAAGTATTGATCAATTAGTTCCGATTTGGTATTGAGTACAATTGTTTATTTCTCCATTCTTGTGACGTTTCACTTTGAAGAATGGTTCCAGTTCCACTCAGGTTGTCACAAAAGATAGTAGACCACCAATTTCTTTTTTAATAACTTAGTAGGCCATGCTATGCACATACCACATTTTATTAATCCGTTCATGCATTGGTGCACACTTGGGTTGTTTCCATGTCTTTGCGATTGTGATTTGTGCTGCTACAAGCATTCAAGTTAAGGTGTCTTTTTTTTATGTAATGACCTTTCTTTCCCTTGGGTATATACTTAGCAGTGGGATTGCTGGATCAAATGGTAGGCCTACTTTATGTACTTTGAGGTATCTCCATACAATTTTCCATAGAGGTTGTACTAATTTGCAACCTCAACAACAGTGTCTAAGTGTTCCTTCCTCTCCACATCTATGCCAGTACTTATTGGTTTGGGACTTTTTGATAAGAGGCATTCTTTCTGGAGTTAAGTGATATTTCAATGTGGTTTTGATTTGCATTTCCCTAATAGTTAGAGACATTGAGCAGTTTTTCATGAGTTTGCTGGCCATTAGTATATCTTCATTTGAAAAGTTACTGTTCATGTCCCTTGCCCACTATCCAATGGGGTTGTTTGTTTTTTTCTTGCTGGTTTTCTTGAGTTCTTTGTAGATACTGTATATCAGCCTTCATCAAATGTATAGCATGCAAATATTTTCTCCCATTCAGTGTTTTGTCCAATTGCTCTTTTGATTGTGTCCTTGGCTGTGCAGGATTTTTCAAATTTGATCAGGTCCCATTTATTTATTTTTGTTGTTGCTGTGATTACTTTTAGAGGTCTTCTTCATGAATTTTTTTGCCTAGGCTGATATCTATAAAAGTTTTCCCAACATTTTCTTCTAGAATTCATGTAATTTAGGGTGGCGCCTGTGGCTCAGTGAGTAGGGCACCAGCCCCATATGCCGAGGGTGGCAGGTTCAAACCCAGCCCCGGCCAAACTGCAACAAAAAAAAAAAATAGCCGGGCGTTGTGGTGGGCGCCTGTAGTCCCAGCTGCTCGGGAGGCTGAGGCAAGAGAATCGCGTAAGCCCAAGAGTTAGAGATTGCTGTAAGCCGTGTGATGCCACAGCACTCTACCAAGGGCAGTACAGTGAAACTCTGTCTCTACAAAAAAAAAAAAAAAAAAAAAAGAATTCTTGTAATTTAGAGTTAAGTCTTTGGGAGTTAATTTTTGTGAGTGGTGAGAGGTGTGGATTTTGTTTTAGTCTTTTACATTTTTACAATTTTACATTTACTATTTTACATCTTTTACATTTTACTATTCAGTTTTCCCAACAATGTTTATTGAACAGGGATTCTTCCCTAGTGTATGTTTTTTTTTTTTTTATCAATTTTGTCAAAAATCATTTTGAAATATGAGGATGATTTCATCTCTGGGTTTTCTGTTCTGATTCATAAGTCTATGTCTCTGTTTTTGTGCCAGTACCGTGCTGTTTTGTTACAATAGCCTTGTAGTATAGTTTGAAGTATGGTAATGTGAAGCCTTCCACTTTGTTCTTATTACATAAGGTTGCATTGGCTATGTGGGGGCTTTTCTGGTTCCATAGGAAATGTAGAACTATTTTTATTCTAGACTGCAAAAAATGACATTGGTATTTTAATAAGAATTGAATTGAATCTGAAAATCACTTTGGGAAGTATAGTCATTTCAACAATATTGATTCTGCCAATCCATGAACATGATATATTTTTCCATCTATATTCATCTTTGGCAATTTCTCTCATCAGTGTTTTATAATTCTCCCTATAGAGATCTTCCATCTCCTTTGTTAAGTATATTCCTGGGTATTTTACTTTCTTTGTTGCTAGAGGGAAGGTATTGCATCTTTGATTCTCAGCTTGACTGTTGTTAGCATATATGAAAGCTACTGATTTCTGTACATTGATTTATGTAACCTGAGACTTTGTTGAATTTATTTATCAATGCCAGGATTCTCGTAGTTGAAACTTTGAGGTTTTCTATATCTAAGATCATATAGTCAGTGAAGAGTGATAGTTTGATTTCTTCTTTTCCCATTTGGACCCCCTTGATATCTTTCTCTTGCCTGATTGCTGTGGCAAGAATTTCCATCACCATGAGAATGTTCAATAAAATTTGACAATCTTGTCTGTTTCTAAGTGAAAATGCTTTCAATTGTCCCCCCTTAAATATGGTTTTGGCTGTAGGTTTGTTGTACATAGCCTTTACAATTTTGAGGGATTTTTTTGAGCATTCTGATCATGAAAGGGTGCTGAATTTTGTCAAATAACCTTTTGTGCATCAATTCAAAGGATCGTATGGTCTTTGTTTTTGTATCTATTTATGTGGTGAATTACATTTGTAGATTCATGTATGTCGAACCATCCTTCCAGCTCTGAGACCCACTTGGTCATGTTGAATTATTTTTGTATGTACTGCTGATCTTACAAAATTCCTAATAGGGTATCAGAAAATCTGATAATTATGTCAACCAGTTTTAAGAATTGCTGATTATTAAATTGGCTCTTTCTTCACTTATAATGTCTCAAACCCTATTTGACATTATAGGTCTGGTTCTAAGCTCTCCTTTCTATTTTATTGGTCTATTTCTTTTGTGACCTTTGATTTTTATGAATGAAATGAGAGAAGCTATAAATTATGTAAGCATTATGACAGTGTACCAGAATTGAGCCATGTATTTCAGAAAGTAGTTTACATGACCATTTGTGATTGATTCAGTTGTCACCATTTAGCCTCAATGCACTGACCTATAAAATAGAGAGGTGAAGATGTTTCCTAAGTGCCTTCCTACTCTCTCATCCTTCGTTTAAACAAATTTCAGTACTAATCTACATCATAATTCACTGAACATTGAGCAAAATGTTCATGCTGCTTCTACCCATCAGTTGCCATTTCTTTGTGAATACTAAATTATTTTTACATTAATGTTAATTTGCATAGATAGGTGTTCTGAGGATTAGACAAATGAGGATATGTAATAACTGACATATGCTGTGTTCTCAACATATCACATATTTTTGTTGTTATTAATTTTTGTAATCAAATCATTTGGGAACATTTGCTCAAGAGGGATAAAATAGAAACTCTAGCTTATGAGCTTTATCGCAATTTATAAAAACATTATTTAAATCAATTGTGTTATATATAATTGATTTTACAATTCACCTAAACTATGTCCTCATAGTATATGCACATATTAAAATTAAACCTCCACCCATCCCTCCCTCCCCTCATCTCACCCGCCTTTTCTTTCCTTTCTGAGCTTGGTGGGACCTCACCTACTGTGCATATTGCAAGCGTACATGTCAAATATATTAATAGTAGAGTATATATGTCTAAACACAACAATTAAATAAGTGAGGTGAATGATATGTTAACCAGTTTGATGTGAACATTCCAAATTGTATATAAAATCAGCACAGTGTACCCCATAAATGCAGTAATGTACACAGTTATGCTTTAATTAAAAAAATAAATTAAATCTACATATCTTTCCCTGAACTAAAACTACAAATTTACATTTGTTCAATTAAGAAGCAAAGGTCTTTTCCTTCAAATATGACAAGAGTTTATCTGAAGCGAAGTTTTCTACAATTGCAAGCATTCTGGGAAATAATTTGTCAAAGTTCACTTAGAATTATTGAAACAATAGTGAAGTATGTAGTTTAATTAATAGTGTTGTACCAATGTTAATTTACTAGTTTTTTGAGCAATGTATCACAGGTTTCTAAGGTGTTAACATTAGTGAAAACTGGATGAAAGGTACATGGGAACTTTTTGGACTGTTTTCATAACAATATTGTAAACATAGAAGTATTTCAAAATAAAGAGGGTTTTTTTAATGACACAGGCATTTTGCATCTTTCCTCTGTGCTCAACATAAATATTCAATGAAGGTTTGTGGAACAAATGGAAGTACATTAGGTTCCATTTCTTTATTCATATTCTTCCCCCTCTTTCATTCTTTATTGGTAGGTATTTCCCTGTCTGCGCCTTCAATCTCTGAGTGGCCAGTAGGCAGGCAGCCTCCCAGGGGCTTTCAGGACTCAGAATGGTTTGCTATGACACACTCCACCACCAATGCTTGGTATGTAAGAAACGGCATGGATTTTAAAACCACTCACACCTGGATCCAGCTTTCAGCTCTAACTTCTTTAAATTTTTCTTTCCTTTTTTTATTGTTTGGGATTCATTGAGGGTACAAAGAATTAGGTTCCACTGACCTAACCTAGCTCTAACTTTTAAAAAATGATTTTGGTAAGATATTTAAACTCTGAGCCTCAGTTGCATTGTTTGTAAAGACAGAAATTATATTTGCTTTACAAAGCTGACATGAGAATCAAATAAGATAACAATTGCTTGGCACAAGGTAGATGTACAATGAATGTTAGTTTCCTTTGTCATGGGTTTTATGGTGATTCTAGGGAGATGACATCATCCTTGGAGAAGAATGACTGATATTCATTATAAAGCTGCAATAATGACAACATGGACTTTTGGGAAACACTGCCTTCCCCTGCCCAGGCATTGGGAATGGAATGTTTGCCTCCCAGAATACCCAAGTCTTTTGTATTCAACAAAAGATACTGACTAAGGTGAAATGAGGAGGGCCTAGAGTGTTCTTGCCTTCTATTTGTCTTCATTCATTCATTCATTCATTCAATATTACATATGCTTGAGTGCCTACTGTGTGCAGACAGTAGGTTAGGTGCTAAGACTAACTGGTGAACAGACAAGACTTGGTCACTGCCCTCACAAAGTTTGTAGTATCATGGATGGGGAATGGGGTCACTAGGAGAGAGGAACAAATTACAATGGCTCTTATTACCATTATGATAAGGACTGTGAATAAAATGTGTGGGTATAAAAGGGACTAACAAGAGGATCTAGCCTAGTCTTGGGCTCAGGAAGCTGTGCCTGTGGGAGTAATATTAAAAGGGAAATATAAGAGACAAACAGAAGTTAGAGAAGTATTATGGGCTGAATTGTGCATCCCACAAATTTATGTTGAACCCCTAACTCCCTGTATCCCATAATTTATCTGTATTTAGAGACAGAGCCTTTAGAGAGGCAATTAAGTTATTAGGGTAGTCCCTAACACAATCCAATTGGTACCCTTATAAGAAGAAAAAATTTGGACACAGACACCACACATGTACACACAGAAGAAAGACTGCAAGAGAACACAGAGAGGAGGGGGCTAATATGCAAGCCAAGGAGAGAGGATTCAAGACAAGACAAATGTATAACACTTTCATCTTGCACCTCTTGTTTCCAAAATGGTGAAAAACCAAATTACTATTGTTTAAACAAAACAAAACTAAAGCAAAAAAAAAAAAAAAGAAAAGAAAAGAAAACACAGGCAGAGATTCACCTGCATTATAGTGATCTAAGACAATTTTAAAAATACAGATTTCTAGGTCTCATGCTAACTCTAATAAATCAGAATCTCAGAAGTGGGGAATAGAATGCCTATTTCTAGCAAGACTCTCATGTGTTGCTTATCTTTATCAAGGTCTCAAAGCCATCACCTTACTTAAGAGAATTAAATGCTACAGAAAAATTATTTAAGTGACACTTTTCTCAATTCTCCTGAGAATGATACATAGCTACTACCATTTTAGATATGAGGAGATAATTTTATTCATCATATATAATGGATGTCATAGGGATGTCTTAACTCTTTTAAGAAATTCTCAGTAAGAAAGGCTGCTATAATGCAAAATACATGGCATAGTAATGATTTTAAGTGAACCACCTAAATAGTAATAATATTAACATTACTAGCTGACATTTTCATTTCAACTTCATTATTAATTAGCCATATATCCTGGGGAAACTCACCAAATCACTTTTAGCCTATTTCATTATCTGAAGTATCAGTGGAATTAACAGATTCATAACTTTTCTAACTGTGACTATTTGTAACATGGGCGAAATAATGGTAATTGTCTCAACATGGTTTAAGTTCCAAGCGAAATAATGGGTAATAGTGCTTAACAAAGAGCTTATCACTTAGTAGGACTTTAATCATTGTTATGTGTTATTGTTTGCTATTGTTATTGTAGTTATAGAAACATATTTGATACTTTTCATTTGCCTGGGAGTGAATATTATATACTAAAAGCAGAAAATTCTCTTAGAAGCAATAGCTAAGTTTGTTTTATTCTTTCTCAATAAACCTGCATGTTCCTGTTTCCACACTTCTTGTCAGTCAAGGCCAAAAGATGGAGATTCCAAGGCAATAATAGACTCCTCATTAAATTCAGAATTTTCAAAATGTATTGAAACTATTCTCTCTCCACCTACATTTCACAACACTCAAAAGTGTTTTGTTTTTCAGAATAAGCACCTTCATTTCAAGTGTTTTGTGTCTATTTTTTTTTTCCTCCCAGGATACAGCACACATTTTTTTACTCCTAAGCGGGGCCTGTGTTCAGTGAAAGAAAAAGCTCATGTTTTGTTCTTGCTATGTGCCTGGGGTCTCACAGCTGCATAGAAAACTGCTTATTACGAAGCACATCAGCACAGCTTTGAGAATTAAGTAGACAATATCAAACAGAATTGTCACTTTGTTTTGTATTTGTTTAGCTTTAAATCTTTGGATGGTGTATTAGTCAGAGTTCTCCAGAGAAACAGAACTGAAGAGATTTCTGATAAGGAAATGGCTGTGTAAATATGGAGACTTCCAAGCCCAAATCTGCAGTGTGGGCTGCAACTTTGAGACATAGGAGAGCCAGTGGTGCAGACGGAGTCTGAAGGCAATCTGCTGGAGGATATTTGCTCCAGGACACTGATGTTTTTTCTCTATTCGGGCCTTCAACTAATTGGACGGCAATCTGCTAACTGAAAGTTCATCTATTTAAATGTTAATCTCATCCAAAAACCACTTCCAAGTTGACACGTAAAATTAACCATCACAGATGGTATGTAATAGCAAAGAAATATAATGTACAAGGTCTGTTTTAATGGGATATGCAACACATGATTTTATAATATAAAGCTTCAGATTCCTTAACTCCTAGTACTCATTCCATTCTTGACTCTGAAATCATATGCAGCCTGGAGAGTCCTGACATATAGATGGGCATTTAAAAAGTTAGTGACCTGAGGGTGAGGTTACTTAGAAAGTAAACATAGGCCAAAAGAAAAAAATAGATTTGAGATCTGAGCTCCAAGACATTTCAACATTTAGAGAGAAAGAAGTTCCAACCAAGTTGACTGAAACAGCAGCAAATGAGGTACTAGGAAAAATAAGACTGTGAGGGGACCTGGTTGCAAAGAAGTGTTTCAAGAAGGAGGCGATCAACAGTGTCAAATGCCAGGAGAGGAAAGACAGGGACTGAATAATGGCTATTGGACTTAACAATGTGAGCAGAATTGGTAACCTTCTAAGTACAGTTTCTGTGAGTGGTGCAGCCATCAAATTCTAGGACAGTTTGCCTCTATTTTTATGTGGTTTTCAGAAAATACTTTTTGGCCACTTAACATGTAAGAACTTTCTTGACAACTGGGGCTAATCACTCAAATGTATTTAGAAATACCACATACCATATCTTTCCTCAGAAAGTAATGTAGCAAATGATCATATGTAAATAACTTAACAAATTCAAAAAGTTACTTGTTTAACTTCTTTTTGCTTAGAAAACTTATGTCCCACAAAGCTTATATGTGTGTGTGTGAATGTGTGTGCATAGATGTATGTATTAGGTCCATATTTTCTGACCTATCAACTTGACATGAGAGCAAAAAATATACTTATCTTTGGTATAAAATTTTAATATGAGCTTTGGCTAAGTATACTTTTAAAACTTAAAATGATTAATGTCATAAGGAAATGATGGAGCACATGCTTTATAAAATAATAGCAAATACAGTGTCCATCTTGTGTAATTTATGTGTTTGTATATAATACTTTATTTTTTAATGAAATTTTGGGATTAAAGCAAAATTGGACAGAAAGTGGAGAGTTCCCATATACTCCCTCCTACCAATGCACAGCCTCCTCCACTACCAGCATCCCACACCAACACTGATTCATCATTATCACCCAAAGTCCATAATTTACTTTAGGGTTCACTTTTTGTGTTGTACATGCTATGGGCTTTAACAAATGCATAATTTCCATTATAGTACAGAATATTACAGAATCGTTTCACTACCTGAAAATCCCCTATGTTTCCACCCTACCCTCTGGCAGCCACTGATCTTTTACTATCTTCATAGTTTTGACTTTTCCGGAATGTCACATAGTTGAAATTATACAGTATGTACCTTTTTCAAATTGGTTTCTTTTGCTTGGTAATATACACTTAATTTTCCTTCATGTCTTTTCATGGTTTGATAGTACATTTATTTTTAACCACTGAATAATATTCCATTGTCTTGGTGTAGCACCATTTATCTTTTCGCCCAAAGTGTTATAAACATCTGTGTTCAGGTTGTTGCATGAACGTATGTTTTCAACTCTTGTAAGCAGAAACCAAGGAGCATGATTGCTGGATGTTTTGTGTAGTATAGTTTACTATGTTTAGCTTTGTAAGAAACTGCCAAACTATTTTCCAAAGTGACCCACCAGCAGTGAATGAAGCTTACTGTTCCATGTTCTCGCCAGCTTTTGTTGTTATCAATGTCTTGTGTTTTAGCCACTCTAATATATGTGTAGTGGCGTCTTGTAGTTTTAATTTCCAGTTCTCCATTAAAGTATAATGTTGAAATCTCTTTATATGCTTACTTGCCATCTGTCTATTTTCTTTGGTGAGGTGTTAAGTATTTTTGAAGTGAAAACTAAAAGTAGTTGAGTAACATAAAAATACTGAAAATAGATTTGAAAACAAAAGTGCATCCTCAGTAAAATAAACAATTATCAAATGCCCCTTTCTTACACTACTACATGAAGTGTTATGGAAGATAGCAATTAATAAAAAATAAACAAATAAGGCTATTCTGGAGTTATGGTTTTCCTGCTGATTGCATCAATTGTAGCTAATGGAGTTTTCATTCGTTAATAAATTAACCAAACTTGAGGTCTACAGAGTACCTGCTAAGACAAAAACTCAGTCCTAGGAAAGCCTGTGCCAATCTGTTTATGTAAACTGTCCTGTTTTAAGCTATTGACTTCATTCAAGTAAATCAGTGAAAAAGAAAAACTTATAAAAAATTCTGGCATTTTGTTTTAAATGTTCTCTCAGCTTGGGTAATTTTCTACCTGAAAATGATGAGTTGTCCTCAAATTGCAATGAGATTCAACAGATGCAGCTCGGATATCTAATTTACTAACCAAGCCTTACTAGGTAAATTTTCAAAGGAATTTGTAATGGTTTTGAAAAAGACACTTAACATAGCTTAGTTTCACTTACTTTATATGTGGCCCCTGAGAATGAATGGTAGTGAGAAGAATAAGGCAGAAGTTGAGAAATGAGGGGCTTTGATTCCAAAATAAATATGTATATATGTATATTAAATAAAAGAAAGCAAAATTGAGACCTAAGTGTATAGAAAAAATGAAAAATGAGCTAGCAAGTTTGAATCACTCAAGGATTAGAAATTTCTCCTTGCTGTCATCATGTTTGCTGCTGTAGTCACACAATATTCAGATATATCTCATGCTTAAGAATTCTGCTTGATTTACTAGTTCCTCCTAAGCACAGATTATAAACAGTTTGTTAGACATTCCCTATGAATAGAGAACGGCTTAGAGAAATTCCAAGAATCTTCAGGACAAGTCACTGAGAAGATGGGATTGTTAGTGGTTACAGCAAGGGTTATGTATAAGACTCGATTTAACATCACCGCACTGATTTAAAAGAAAGAATCTGACCTCAGCACTTTCCTCAAAAGAAGAAGGTCTGGAAATTCCATAGTTACACATTTTAATGCTATGAGCAGAACCGAATCTGGAGGTAGGCATTGACTGATGGGTGAAAGCCTCTGAAAAGACATTTGTGTGATCCCTTTTGTCACTGTTTTGTATTATTCTCTCTTATCTTTCAGGGATGTATCACTTTTTAGTAATCCTTTGAAGATGTGGCAGCTTCATGAAAATAATCTATTGAATGGTCTGAACAGTATCCCATTTTTCCTGGAAAATATTAGAAAAGGAATTTCTATAAGGATCATACTGCAAGACATACTCAACATATAAACAATATATAAATTGAAACATATAAATTTAAAGTTTAATGAAGTGATGAGAAGCTTGGAGGAAAAAGAACACATTTGTCAGCCCCTCCTTGATTTTCCAGGATGGCAATGACATTTAGAATTAGGGCGAAGAAGGACGATAAGGGGAATGAATGAAAGAAAACAGAGCTAGCCACTCTTTCTGAAGCCTTCATGATAAGGGAAGAGGCCTTTGGCTTGGCAAGACATCACTTAAATTGATTCTTAATTTATTATATTGGAGCACCCTCAACGTTGTACTTTCTTAGGTCATAGCAGGAATTCCCCTATCACTTCTTTTTTCATCATTGAAAGTCAATAAATTTAAACAGAGAATCTAGATCAATCTTACCAGCCAATAATCATTGGCAGTTTATTTCTCTGGAAGGATTCAAAGCAGTTGAGCTGTGTGGGAAGATATGGTCCTTGGAACAGGAGGTGTGGTATTGAGAACTCAGTTTGCTGTGTGCTAGGCCTGTTAACTTGGACAAAGTATCAACCCTTGCTGAGACTCAATCTTCTTATCTATAATGTGAGAATATTTCTCATACTTATCTCAGAGAATTATTGTGAGACATACATGATATATGTGAGAGAAAGCTATTTGTACAAGGTGAAGCACCACAAAAATATCCATTCATATTTATTTTCAGCTTGATATACAATAGGACAAAGATTTGACCAAGACATAGACATGATCTTCCTAGAGAAAAATGAAATGAGGAAATTTCATTTAGGCAGAAATAGTTCTTATTTGTAATTTTTGTGTTATTATCTCCTTTCTTCAAGGGCAAACAGATGATATTCTTTGTGTACTATCTTATTGTCTTTGCTAATATTTAATACACATTCTCCCAGAAATATAGTGCCTTAACCTCTGTAACTCACTGTCTAGCCAACTGAATGACAGTCTCTTATCCTTAATTTTCTAATACTATCAGTACAAGGTAATTGATAAACAAGATTGTGAAAGGCAGTCTACTAATCAATGGTAAGTGACAGCAATAGTTATCGCCATTGTGTAAGGGCAAGGTGATGCTTTGCCAAAATGCCTTGAAGGAAAAAAAAATGCAGAGTTGGAAAGTATTTCAAGGATCCTTTCTGCTGATGCTTTGGCCTTCAGTCAAGAAAATATTTAAATCAGTCCCAAACACAGATGGTAATTTAATTTTTATGGGCCCAGAGGAAAAGAGATTATAGACACATACACATAGGAATATGTAAACTTTTTAGTTATTAATAATTCTAAAGATCATAAAAGAATAATTCTTAAGCCGAAATGATACGACAAAATGATTTTGTAGAAATATGTTGAAGCTGGACAAATATACTGTTTCTTGTTATATTTACTCCTATTAATTTTTGCAGCCAATGATAATTTTCTGAGGTTTGCTTAACAGATATTTTCTATCTCCATCCTTCGTTCACCATTTATTAATTAGAATTTTACTATTAGGAAGAGCTCTTCCCTCACCACTATATCATATGGTTTGGTTTCAAAAAGCGTGAAACATTGGAACGCATCAAAAATGTTAGAAAGGACAAATCATGACTTTGTCAAATGTTTTATATAACTCATTTCCTTTGAGTTTCCACATGTGGATCTATGTGTGTAGGGAAGGCTTACACATGTGCTTTGGGCACATAGGTCCATTTGCTCTCAAGGTCATGAATGCCAAAAAAAGTCACAGGTTTGACACATCCAAGGAGAAGTACAACTCAGTAACACAGACCTCCTACTGGAGGACATCACATAACATAATGAAAGACAAGCCCAGCATATTACATCCCAACAGTCAGCAGGAAAAAAAAAAAAAAAAAAAAAAAAAACAGAACAGAAATAATATTTTCTGGGAAAAAGTTGAATAAACTGTGGGTTCAGAAAACTGTTCTTTCAGTTCATTTTTATGTCATATTTAGAGTAATGAATAATATTTATTCCAGGTCCTTCTTCCAAAGATACCCATATTGTAAAAGTGTGAATTCAATTCACAAAATCACACTCTAATAGTCTTAAATGACCTCCAATTTCAAGTGAACTATCTTTTGTTCTTTGAAAAGAGTGGTATTATAGGACTTGATCTGCACCTTTGTTTAGCCGAGAAACAAAAATACACACTTTATTATGGTACCAATTGCCTTGGTATAAAGCCTTACAGAAATTGCTCTGGGATAGAGATTTTTCTCACATTTCTCCTTCCAGCAAAATCATATGACAATCTTTCCCTGACCAAGATTTCAAAGTACATTCAAAAGATTTTGCTACTTTGTAATTTTCTCAAAGGCACTTGTTTCTCTCTAAATATTTTTCCAGGTGTCATAAGAGCTAATGGGCATGGTGCTATCAGCTAAACTTACCATCAACTATGAAAAAAAAAATCGTGTTTCATTAGATGTTTCACTTCATTCAAAGTGCTTTGAATTTGCTCTCACTAGTAAACACACAGTGTCAGATATTATGGATTGGCTACTCAAAAACTTTATCAAGACTTTTCCCCTTTAATTTCTTTACTGAAGAGACTAGACAGCTAACTTAGTTGTTGGTGCTGTCTCTCTTGCAGCCAGGGAGGACCAGTGAGAGGTGGTTCTTTGTGATTTTATTTTCATCACTATTGAAGTATGACTGACAAAAATTGTGTATGTTTAAGATGTACAATGTAATGAATTGATATATATATATAATATGAATTATACTATCGACTTAAGGAAACAGCAATAGAAACTATTCAAAATGAAACACAAGAGAAAAAGGAATTTATAAATGAACAAAAGTAAACTATGAGACAATTTTAAGTATTCAAAATTACATGCAATTGGAGTTCCTGAAAAGTGGAGAGGGAGATAGGCAATATATTTAATCATTAAATATACAGTATTAGTGAAATTTTCCCAGTACCTTGAGAATTACATATTCAGAAATATAAGAAAACCAACAAAACTCGAGCACAAGAAACATGGAAAAAACTTCATCACAAACATAATAAAATTTCTCAAAACTAGGGCTAAAGAGAAAAATCTTAAAGCAGCTATAGAAAAAAGCAGCACATTAAATACCGAGGAATGGATAGCAAGATGAGGTCAGACTGCTAATTAAAAACAAAGCAAATGAGATGGTGGAACAAGATTTTTTTTTTCATAACTGAAAGAAAAAAAATGACTATTAACCCAAACTTCTGTGTCAGAGTGAGATATATTCCATAACTAAGGGAAAATTAAAAAAACAGTTTCAAGCACACAGTAAATGGATCAAGAGCAGAGACCAGTAGTACAACTACAGGAAATAATAAAAGAAGTCTTTCTGGGTGGTGCCTGTGGCTCAAGAAGTAGGGTGTCAGCCCCAGATACCAAGGGTGGCAGGTTCAAGCCCGGCCCTGGCCACAAAAAAAAAAAAAAAAAAAAAAAAGGAAGAAGTCTTTCAGGCAGAAGAAACATAATATGAAACAGAAATATAGATACTCTCAAAGGAAAGAAGAGTGTCAGAAAATTATATATATACTTAAATTTCAATCTTTTAAATAGAAAAATGATTGTCTAAATAGATATAATGATATAATATAATAATGTAGCAAGGGATTTGTACATATAAAATTAATATTTATATAATTAATATATATAATTTAATATTTACATTTGTAAATATAAATTTTATGGCATCAATATTCATTGTTAAGTATGGGGGAAAGTATGCTATTATAATTTTCTTTACATGAAATGTAATTATATAATATTACTTGAAGATAGACTGTGATAGAAAATTCAAGATATGTAGTACTCATTTTAAGGCAACCATTTAAAGGCTGAATGCGGACTCGGCGCCCATAGCACAGTGGTTATGCCCCGGCCACATGCACCAAGGCTGGTAGGTTCAAACCTGGCCCGGGCCAGCTCAACAACAACAACAACTGCAACAGAAAATAGCCGGGCATTATGGTGGGTACCTGTGGTCCCAGCTACTTGGGAGGGTGAGGCAAGAGGATCTCTTGAGCCCAGGAGTTTGAGATCGCTGTGAGCTGTGATGCTGTGGCACTTTACCTGGGACAACACGGTGAGAGTCTCAAAAAAAAAAAAAAAAAAAAAAAGGCTGAGTGCAGTGATTGACAACTGTAATCTGTAATCGCAGCACTCTGCTAGGCCAAGGCTGGCGGATTGCCTGAGCTCAGGAGTTAGAGACCAGTTGGAGCAAAGCGAGGCCCCATCTCTACTAAAAGTAGAAAAATTGTCTGGGTGTTGTGGTGGGTGCCTGTGATCCCAGCTACTTGGGAGGCTGAGGTGGGAGGATCTGTAACACCCAAGCATTTGAGATTGCTGTGAGCTATGATGACACCGTGGCACCCTACCCAGGGTGACAGAGTGAGATTCTGTCTAAAAAAAACAAACAAAAAAGAAGTAACCATTAAAAAAAGAAAGTTACCATTGAAAGGCAAATTAAAGAGATAAAATTAAAATATAAGACTCACTTAAATGTTGCAAAGTAAGTCAGAAGCAGAGGAAGAAGAAATATAGAAACAGATGAGATAAAAAAAATTACAGCCAAGAGTGCCTGTAATCCTGGCCCTCTGGAAGGCCAAGGTTGGTGGATTGCCTGACCTCAGGAGTTTGAGACCACCCTGAGCAAAAGTGAGACCCCATTTCTACTAAAAATGGAAAACTGAGGCAAAAGGATTGCTTCAGTCCAAGAGTTTGAAGTTGCTGTGAGCTATGACACCCAAGCACTCTACCAAGGGTGATAAAGTGAGACTCTGCCTCCAAAAAAAAGTGAGACCCTGTCTTTAAAAACAGTAGGCTAATGTAATATGTTGTGGCAGGCACCTGTAGTCCCAGCTACTTGGCAGGCTGAAGCAAGAGGGTCACTTGAGCTCAAGGCTTTGAGGTTTCTGTGAGCTATGACACCAAGGAACTCTACCAAGCATGACAAAGTGAGACTCTGTCTCAAAAACAAAAACAAAAAAAAGAAAGAAAATAACAAATAGTAAGATAAGTGATTTAAATCAAACTATAACAAATCGTCATATTAAATATAAATGATGTAGGATTTCCACTTCTTTCATAAAGATGCAATGGATGTGTTGCCCACAGTCTTGCACCTAAAATCCCTGAGCAATATATAAAAAACAAATATAAGAATACTCTGAAATGTGGAAAGAAGAAAGCAGACCAGCTAAGGACCTCAGAGTTGAGAAACAACATGGTAGTGAGTTTTCTGGTTTTTGTTTTTTGCCTCATATATCTCAGATGGGTACTAGAAAAGCCATTTGAACTGGAAACACCAATCACGTTCCAATAAAAGCTTTCTATCTCTAGCAAAAGCACGAGGAAAAACCTGTTTAGCAATAAAGAACCCTTTTAGATAGTCTTCTATATGCTAGCCACACATCACACAATAAACTGCAAACCTACAAATTCAAGAAGCTGAACAAATTAAAAACATGATACATCAAAAAATTCATGTCAAGAGACATTATAGTCAAATTTTTCAAAAGCAACAGCAATGAAAAAAATCTTGAAAGTAGCTAGAGAGAAATGATGGATTATCTATAAGAGAAAAAGCATTAGAATGACATCAGATTATTACCAGAAAACCAGTGAGGCTAGAAAGAATCAGCATCCCACTTTCATTTGCTAGCAGAGAATTATCCACCCAGAATCCTACATGCAGTAAAACTATGTTACATAAATCAAGGAAAATAAAAAAATGCACGCACACATACTGTATATGCACCCACCCACACACATATACATCACTACAGCTAATGTCATACATAATGGTGAAAGACTAAATACCTTCCCCCGAATAGATGAACAAAGCAAGGATATCCACTCTCACCACTGCCATTCAACATAGAATTGAAAGTTCTAACTAGCCAAAAGGAAACCATATATGTGGGAAAGGAATAAGTAAAATTGCTGTTATTTGAGGATGTTATGATTCTCAATATATATATTTTTTCAATTGCATAGTGGACATTTGTCCAGATAAATGATATGCTGGACCATAAAACAAATCTCAATAAATTTATAAGTATTCCAATAATACAAAGTGTGTTCTCTGACAATGTCTGATTTTAAGACTTATATAAGCCCCAGTTATCAACATTGAGTTGCATTGATATAAAGATAGATGACAGATAGAGTGATGACGTATATACATATATCAATGGAATAAAATGGAGTTCCAAGAAATATGCTCATACATATTTTAAAAATTGATTTATGACAAAGGTACAAAGGCAATGTAGCGGAGAAAGAAACGATTTAATGCAATAGATAGTATTGGCACACATGGATACCATGTGCCAAAAATTGGAATTCAATCCATACTTTGGGTTATATATACACACACACCCACATACCGTCATACCAATTATCAGCTCAAAATGCATCACACTTAGATGTAAAGGCCAAAACTGTAAAACTTCTACATGAAAACTGTTGTGATCTTGAGTCAGACAAGATCACATTTCTTACATATGACACCAAAAGCATGATCTGCAAAAGAACCAGCTGTTAAATTATGCTCTGTGAATTGCTCCATTAATACATGGAAAGGCAAGCTAAAAATTGGGAGAAATTATGTGCAAATCACACATCGGACAAAGGCTTGTGCCTAGAATACATAAATAATGCTGAGGAATAATTGACAGGGATTAAACAGTCCAATAAAAACAGGCACAAATTTATACAGACACCAGACTGAAGAAGATATATCAAGGGCAAATAAGCACACGCAAAGGTGTTCATTTCCATGTCATTTCAGAAATGCAAACTAATGCCAAAACACAGTAACATTACATCCTACATTTATAAGAATAGCTAAGATATTTATTTTCAAAATGATAACATTGAGTGTGGGTGAGCGTGTGCAGGAACTGTAACTCTAATGTGCTACTGGTGGAGGTGTAAAATCACACAGTTGCTTCAGAAAACAGTTAAAAGTTAAACACATACCTGTGAGATCTATTCTACTCCTAGGAATTTACTAAAAAGGAATGAAACTATGTATCCATCTAAAGATTTGTGCGCAAGTGGTTACACAGCTTTATTTATAATGGCACAAAAATCGAAACAATTACAAGGTCCATCAATAGATGAAGGAATAAACAAATTGTGGAATATCTATACAGTGCAATGTTAATACACAATAAAATAAGACTATTGTTACAAATATGGCTGAATCTCAAAATAGCAGTGATAAAAGAAGGAAACCAGATAATAAAGAATACCTACTGGATGATTCCATTTATGTAATATTCTTGGAATTGCTAACAAACATATACTAACAGAAAGGACAGTGGTTACCTGGGGATAGGAGAATAGTGGGGAGAGGATGAAAGAGAGATTCCCAAGGGACATGAGGAAACTTTTTGGGGTGATGGACATGTTCTTTATCCTGATCGTGCTGATATTTTTGCAGATAAATGTGAAAATATATCAAATTGTACAGTTTAAATATACGGAGTCTGTGGTGTGTCAATAATACTTCACTAAATCTGTTAAAACTAAACATTAAAAAATCAAACCTCTACCATAATTTGGAACAGTTTTGCCAGCAAAAATTAGCAATTTGGAGACCTCCGAAAAAGTAGCAGTGATTCCACAAAAACTAAGAATCCAGCAGCTGACTGTAATTTCCTGCCTCTAGAAAAGAGAAATGATAATTAGTCCAATTAGCCTTATCAGATAATTAGAAATACGGGTCTTCACTGAAAAATAATTTCATTTGAGAAGTGAACTACAAAGACACTCCCATGATTCACAACTTGCAGTTTATATGCTAATCATTCACCGAGAATATGGATTTTAATAGGAGGGAAGTTATGCTTTGGAAAAATGCTTTGGAAAAATGATGAAATCTTAAGAAGATGAGCCCAAGCAGAGAAAAGAGACACTCTGTATTAAAACTGTCATACCCATTCACAAAACAGTGTTTCACAAATGGAAAATCTCTGGGAAGAAGAGTAAGAAATGAGAAAAAATATGTGAAACTTGGTAAACGGTCTGTGAAGCTAGTGAATGATGCCCCATGAATATATCAATGTACATAGCTATGATTTAATAAAAAAAGTAAATAAATACAAAGAAATGAGAAACATAGATTACTGTTAAGTGTAAAGAATCAGAAAAAGAAGGAGAAAATATATGCACAAATTAAAATTTTATATTTTTTTAATATCAGAGTTACCCAGAAAAAATACATTGTGGATGTTTGGGTTATTGGTACTCATTTGGCACAAATTAAATACACTTGTACCAAATGAGAAGCTCATATAAACAGTAAAAAAATTGTCAATTGGAAATATTTTTATGCACAATCAAATATATCAAGTCCTAAAGATATATTAACCCAATAGAAAAACAAGTTAAAATTTCAAATCCCTCCATGGTACTTGCTAAGTGTATGTATGATATTTTAATGTTATAAGTAGTATAAAAGGTCCTTAAATATCCTTTCTTCACAAATTCAGATACTTGTTCAATGTGCATATACAGGGGTCCTCAAACTACGGCCCGCTGGCCACATGCAGCCGTGTGATTGTATTTGTTCCCGTTTTGTTTTTTTACTTCAAAATAAGACATGTGCAGTGTGCATAGGAATTTGTGCATAGTTTTTTTTTTTTTTTTAACTATAGTCTGTCCCTCCAACGGTCTGAGGGACAGTGAACTGGCCCCCTGTTTGAAAAGTTTGAAGACCCCTGAAATGTATCCATCACTCAATTATAATCGCAGAGTAATTGTTCCAATCAACTGAATCATCCACAAATTGATCCTCCTTCTGAAATGAGACACAAATTGATCCTCCTTCTGAAATTTAGACACAGACAAGAATTTATAATTTTGCAAGGAATTATATATAAATTCTTGCTGTATATAAGCTATAATTGATACAGAATACAGAATTGACAAAATTTCCGTAAATAAAAGGTAAAAGTGTTATTCTTTTTCCCTTTTCCTTGGTAAGAGTCTCTTAAACTCTTTGATCTATTTTCCTCATAGCACTTATAAAACTTAGCCTTGTCCAAACCGAAATAAAAATATTCCCTTCTCGTGTGAAGAAAGAACAGCAAAAGCACAAGGGGAACAGAACAAACAATGAGATATAAGGCTCAGGGAGAACTCTGAGCAACTGTTCACACCGATATCTATTCTTTTATCTGAATAAAAGAATCCTTTAAAAAGGGAACATTGCTTGTATATAAAATACTGCTTTCTCCGAGGCACCTACGTATTTCTCAAGTCTCCTTTATATATTTCCCTTCTAGACAATGATCCACTATTTCATTTTTTTAAAACCTCCTATCATTTAAGAAGAGGTTAAAGAATAGGCGACTGATAGGAAATGAACAAGAGCAATGATAAGACTAAATCCTTGCCTGGTCAGTTTCTATGGACCACAACAAGTTCCTCTGTACATATGAAGTCCACAGGAACCAAAAATACAACCTCAAAACTCACTTTTCAGAACCGCTTTCCTTCAATTGTCCTTTAGTGGCATAATGACCTCTGCCTTCTTGTCATCTGTGGAGGCAGCATCTGTGGCACAAATACAAAGGGTTCCTGTATTACTATCACATTCTTCATTCATTAACTATTCAGTCATGCACACATCTTAATCATTTATTGCACGTGTATTATGAGCCAGAGCCAGGCACTGCACTAAGTAATGGGGGTATAAAGATGAAAGAAATACAGACATCTGTCCCTCCTCCCCAAGAGTTCCCAGCCAATCTGGAATGACATTTGTGAGATTACAAAATGGGATTTTTTTTTTTTCTTGAGACAGAGTCTCGCTATGTCGCCCTCTGTAGAGTGCTGTAGTATCATAGCTCACAGCAACCTCAAACTCTTGGGCTTAAGCAATTCTCTTACCTCAGCCTCCCAAGTAGCTGGGACTACAGGGGCCAACCACAAAGCTCAGCTATTTTTGTTGTTGTTGTCGTTGTTTGGCAGGCCCAGGTTGGGTTTGAACCTGCCAGCTCTGGTGTATGTGGCTGGTACCCTAGCTACTGAGTTACAGGCGCCAAGCCACAAAATGATATTGTTGAATGAACAATAAGTATGGCTAACTTTTATTGAACATTTCCAATGTGCTGCTTACTGTGCTAACTACTTGCTACATCAATTCACTTAATTCAGTTAATTCAGCCAATAAACTGTGGGTAATCCATGGCCCCATTTTACAGACCAGAAAATTGAGGTTTAGAGAGGGGAATCTTTTTAAAGAGCAGATGAAAATGTTAGGCACCCATTGCAACCAGGACACTCTGTCTCTATAACCCATGTCCCCAGCCCCTGACCCACAGGATGGCAAGCCTACCCCCTCCAATCCTAGTGTCTCCTAGCTCTTCACTAAGAAGTCACTAAAGTTGGGTCAAGATGAAAGAGGACAGATTTGTAAGGGAGTTTGTGGGCCACAAGTTGCCAAGGGTGTCTTCCTGCCAAAGGGAGGAATCAAGCTAAAAGGAACTTAATATCCTTGAAGGATCAAAGAAGTTACTAAATTTGGGGATGAAAGCCTTACCCAGAATGGAGAGTGGCATGGGCTGGGGAATGGAAGGGGAAGTTTGAGAGGCAATAGGTGGCTGTGGAGCAGCAGGGTCCTAGGTCAATTAACTGCCGTCCTGTCCTCACCTGTTCTCAGGTGAGGCCCAACAGAGGCGGACTCTGCTGCCAGGTGATCCCCACTGCCTATGCTGGACAATCTTGCCCTTTCTTCTGGGCACTGTGTCTATCATTGCAGCTCATGTTGCTTCTGCTGGTTCTCACTGCTAACGTTCCGTGGCCTCTGAGGGGCCAAAGCTCTATTCTGAGGAGAATTTAAGGAGAATAAGTCTTTCCTTCTGTGTTCTATATTATGTTGGATAGGACTTTGGGAATAATAAGGCCCCATTGCCAACTGCTTTTATTTCATAAGGAGGTTTTAGTAAAATTAGCTAAATCAGCTCTTTGAGAATTTACTCACATTTCTGCCCCTGAAGCTTAGATGTGAATTATTAATAGCTGTCTTTAGACACATCTGAATATCACCTTATACTAGAAGTAGAATTATTCCAATGCTAACATATTAAGGCTAAGCACACCTTCTTGATTAAAGATTCTTTGAGAAAAAATTACCTCTGAGAAATGCCATAAGTTTTTCTGGTTAAGCGGACTGTGACAGCCCATGTGACTTGTTCTGTAATCCACCAAGATAGTTTCAAGCTTCCCCTACCATCCCCACAATATATACATTGACCCTGAAACAATATGGACCATATCTATCAGCTTCTTCCCCCATCCCTCCATCAAATATCCCCAATCTCAGAGCACCCTGTGATCACCACTGACAATACAGAAATGATCATATTGCACTGTTTGAGAGCAAATACAAGAGGCACAATAACAAATCTAATAAAAATAATATTCTAGGCATGAACTTGATAGATCGTTAGCCTAAAGGGGGAATAATAAACTTTTCACAATATTCTCATAAAAGACAGGGTTTTTAGGTCATATATTGCATGTAATGAATTTAAGGTCCGAAAAGGCTAAATCAGTGTCACAGGAGTGGCACTGATAAAATGCTACCCAAGCCCTATAACCATGCTGCAGAGCATCAGAAATGATGTCCACCAGAAGCAGCCAAGAAGTAGTCCCATGACTCCTTAACCTGTGTGTTTTAGTGCTTTGCCTTACATTTCAGCTCTTAGCTTAGATACAAATAGGAAAAGCTTGTTTGGAATGCTCTTTGCTGTTTAGATTCCTGATATTATATCCAGAAATACTGAGAGGCCAGTTTGTTCAGCTGGTCTAGCTTTGAGAGAATTCTTGTAGCCACATTTGCACTCTGAAAGGCTTCTAAGAAGCCAATAGCTGTAATCCTAAGCCAAACTCTAACATTAAAATCTGATGTGAGATACAGGTTACTCTCTCTTCATAAACTCATAATACATAACACTTTATTCTAGTGGAAGGTGGTAACGTTAATGGTTATCATATGAATAAGAACAATCCTTTTTGTCTTCTAATAGATCCATTTTCCCCCACTGGATATTGGCATTGTCACCATTGTTGAAATTAAATCTTGCAGATATAACCAATTGTTTTGATCATGGATTAGCATTAATGTCAGCAAGAGTTGGAAACAGCCAACATCTAGGAGTTCATTTGCAGAAAGGAAAATAAGGAAGACTTAGGAAAATAAGGCAGACTAGTTTGATATGCAGTTCAATATTCACATCAAAGTTTGATATAATACAATGAGAAATGATTGAAGCCAGGAGAGACTTTTTTTTTTTTTTTTTTTTGAGACCGAGTCTCAAGCTGTTGCCCTGGGTAGAATACTGTGGTGTCAGAGCTCACAGAAACCTCCAACTCTTGGGCTCAAGCAATCCTCTTGCCTCAGTTTTTCTATTTGTTGTAGAGACAAGGTCTCACTTTTGCTCAGGCTGGTCTCCCAAACCTGTGAGCTCAAACAATCCATCTGCCTCGGCCTCCCAGAGTGCTAGGATTACAGGTGTGAGCCACCATGCCTGGCCAGGAGGAACATTATTAATCAAAAGAGTTACCAGAAAAGTGCACATGTCATGTAGGAAACACTGATAAAAATATTGCATGACTCTCATCTCAATATGTCCAAGTTATAACATGAAGGAAGAAAATGTGAAAGTTAACAAAAAATTCATTGCAAGGGGAAGACTTCATTCTGGCTACCGAGTGGATTGGCAACATGATCCATGTGACAAAGGAAAGAATAGACTAACTTTGTGAGAGCAAATGGATGACAGGCTTACTCTGAAAATACATGGTGGCCATAAAGTTCGTGTGGAATTTTTTAAGTTGCACATGAATTTAATGGCTACCCTGTGTGTCCATCTCTTTTCCATAAATTAGTACTTGCAGTTTCATAAAGTACTTTGTCCTGAAAATATAAATTGCAAGATTATATTCTTATTTCTTGTTTTTCTGATCTGTTGTCATAGTAACATATATCTCGTGCCAATTCCATGGTTCATTGAATTTATGGAATATTGAACATTTTTGCAAAGCAATGACCATCAAAAATCACAGGTCACCAGGGCTCTAGGCCCGAAAGTATTCCTAGATCTGTGCAAAGCAACTTGAAAGGAAATTGTATCCTTCACATCGGTTACAGTTGGGGAATTATTTTTAATATTAGTATTTCCTTTCACAATGTTCTTTAAACTCAACAATCACACAAATTTACCAACAGAAACTTAGACTTAATTAATTTGAAGTTGATGATGGCAATACCAATGATAATTAAGTACTTAACCTGGGCTTTGAAATGAGAAAATTTAAGGCAATAGTAATTCATTCCTCCCCAAAACATATATTGAACATTTACCTTCCCTTTTCTGCATCCTGATGACAAGATATGTTCCATTCTAGCAAAAACAGAGCATAGATGAGAAAAATGGGTACTTTGTAGACTACACATATTAGTGTCATTTTATTGGAAAGTTGATTTTTCATAAGCATTTATTATTGTACCTTTATATTTAAAATTAGAGATGTGATTATTGCATGCATACATTTTTATTTCAAATTATTTGCATTTATGACATAACTGGATAATGCTAGTTAATACCATTAAAGATAAACTTGTCTCACATAGATATGGTTGCAAAATATTGATTAAAATGTGTTTAAAACTTATTTTGCCTTATTTTTAAATTGACAATATACTTCTGATTTGTAATTCTTAATTTTTCCTTGTATTCATCAGTTTCATTTTTAAGTTTTCTGAACTGGATACCTTAAAAACACATGAAAATATTTTAAAGGAGGTAAGAAAATAAATTGCTCATTCTCAGGAAAAGGACTTTATTTCAGAATTTCAGTGGTTGCAATTGTTAAATTCAAGCTAACCAATATCTTGGATGGTAGAATGTTATGTACCTACACAATGAAATGACTGCTTTTGAGAATTATAGTGGGTGGCACCCGTAGCTCAATGGGTAGGGTACCGGCCACATACACCCAGGCTGGCGGGTTCGAACCCAGCCCAGGCCAGCTAGACAACAATGACAATCGCAACAACAACAACAAAAAAAAAATAGCTGGGTGTTGTGGTGGGCACCTGTAATCCCAGCTACTTGGGAGGCTAAGGCAAGAGAATTGCTTAAGCCCAAGAGTTTGAGGTTGATGCCACAGCACTCTACCAAGGGCGATATAATGTGACTCTGTCTCATTAAAAAAAAAAAAAAAAGAATTATAGTATGACAAAGCAATCCTCCCCCCCTCCCTCCTTACCTCCTCCCACCATTTTCTTCCTTCCTTTTCCCCTCCCATCTCCTTCCTTTCCTCTTTTCTTTTTTCATTACTTCCTTTAATCCTTTGTTATTCTCCATTCTGTGGTACAGTCTATATTAGTTTATATCACATTCTTTGTACAAGTTGTTTAGGGCAAACTAGAATTAACTACCAATCCAATTCCAACTGATTTCGGTGGTGTTTTATGACTCTCCCATACCTTGACACCTTACAGGAACGTGCCTTAATGAATCACTTTTTGATCAAATTCTGAGCAGTGAAAAGCACATATATAAGCAACTGACTCTAATGCAGCATGTGAGTGTTCTGAAAAAGCAACATGCTGTGAAATGATAGGAAAGGAGGCAATTGACCCTATCTGGAGGAATCTGAGAGACTTCTTGGAAGAGGTAATATTTGATCTTGAATGGAATAATGAAGAGGAATTTGCCAGACAGACAAGATAGGGACATAAGATGTTGCATTTGGAAGGGAAATAAGAGATATGCAGTTAATCCAATCAATATCAACAAAACAGATTTGTTGACATAGTAACTATTTTTGTGAAATTTTACTTTAAATATATATTTTTATGGCCAGAAAGTAATCCTATTTAGTCCCTGAAGGAATTAAATGAAATACATAAGAGTTTACAGTGAGACCATGTTCAAAGAACGCTATACTCAGTCTGAAAGGACAAGACAGTGCTGTTAACATCTTAAATTGTTGTTCACATTGTGCTGTCAATTCCAGAGTAGCCTGGATTGCTCTCAGAATAATCAGAGGACACCCTGGAAATGGCAGTGGGTCATGATGGCAAGATGTTGGGAAAAATTCCTGAAAATCAGCATCTAAGTGCATGTGTTTTGATTTGTGACATATGTCAGAAATCTGAAACTGCTTTCTTTCTGTTGTAATATCAAATGGCTTGTGCTGGGCATTATTTGAAACATTGAAATATTGTTTTATATTTTGAATAATATTGATGAAAACCCTCAGCCATATGTGATTTTTTTTCTTCAGAACAGGGAAGGGGTATTCTTCATATTCATATCAAATACTTTCTTTCCCCCAGACTATTGATATATCTCCCAGGTTGCATACATTGTGGGGTTATTTTTGTATAAATGTATTTTTATATGCTATTGGTTGCCTACTTTTATGTTTCTATAAATATACACTGGAATTCTATTCACATAACAGATGTGTAGGCACATAAAATTGTAGAAAAGTGTTATTTATTGCTATATTTCATTGAAATTATTGATATGGAAATTGAAAATCATAAACTCAGGAATAAAGTGATCTCAAATCATCTGAATGCAATGAGATCCAAATGCTTTAAAGTTGTAGAATTTTATAACCAAAAGTCATCTTAAAAATGATTTACTTCAGTCTCCTACCATTGAATATATGAAACTGAGACCAAATGAGGTTATAACTTGCTCTAAATTCCCAAGTTATTGTAAAATCATGAGATTAGAATATCAATTTCCCAAGTCTCAACCATGTATTTCTTCCTCTGACCTATTGTGGATATTCCTCCATAACTCTCTCTTCTGAAAATGTTAATAAAGTTAGAGGTTTTGGAAAGGCCCTCTAATATCACTTGGGACCCCTATTCTTTCGATGGGCAGAACTCTTGATTTCTGTACAGACTTTATTGACTTCTGAAGACATGGACATGTTGTAAATTAGAATATGATTCAGATGCTACCCCTAAATTACCATCTTTTTGCTTAAAAGAATCAAAGGGAGTTTCACTTCTAAATGGAGTTTTATTATATTTTAACACAATCTTTACTCTGATGTTATGTTAAAATCCAAGAAACATGGAATGTAATGTACAGAAACAATACAGGGGAGTTTGTCAGCAACATATCCATTCTAATGTAAAGCACAGTTACAACTTTGACTCAAACTGTACAAAAACAAATTATGTAACCAAAACATTTTATCCCCATAATATTACAAAATGAAAAATAAAGTAAAAGAATTTCATTACCATCCTGGAAAGAGCAATACCATTAAATGATACTTACCAATTGCCTTAATTGCCAAGGATTCATCAGTTTTGAAGTCAACTCACAAAGGCACCAGAAGCAATTTCATCCATAAAATCATTCACCAGATAAAGTCCAAAATCTTTGGAATTGACTTTGATCAGATGCACAAGCTGGCATTGCTACAACATTCAACTAGAGTTTACTCTAGTTGACAATCTGGAGCACTGTGCAATGAATGCATTTTTACGAATCGGGCTTCGTTCTCTACATCGTACGGTGTTGTTGGCATTTCTCCCCTACATCTCTGAGGGAAGGCTTTAGAGGTCGACCGTCTGGGTTCCAGACTGTGCTCTGGCACATACTAGCTGAACAGATCCTCTCTATTTTCAGTATTCTTACCTATGAAATAGAAATGAGAATACCTGTAAGATTGAGGGAAATAAGATAATATTTGCAAAATACCCAAGCACATAATCTAGAATACAATGTGAAATTGAAAATATTTAAGCACTAAATATTGTGATTCATTTTTATTAAAATAAAACAATAAGCCAAATGTTTCAGTAGTATTTAATGACAAAATTTTAGGAGAGATTGTTGTTTTTAACATATTTGCTTTTGATAATTCAGGATACCTGGCTCCTCGTTAATCCTGACTGAAAAGAAAAGAGAAAATTGGTAATAGGTATGAATCAACTACCATAAAGCAACGAAGTATAAAAACGTTACCCATATACTGATTTAAGTAAATGTTTATTCTGTCATTTTAAAATTGACCTTGGGCAAGTTTGTTACAAATGGAAGAAATTCTTCTGTAACATTTTGTATGATTTTTAGATTCTTATTTCCATCTTTGGTGCAATGTAGTCCTTGACCTTAAGACTGTAATTACAACAAGTGGCCTATTGTGCATGCCTTTTGATAGGTAATGATGTTAAAGTATTTATCACAGGAAATTGGATTTATCCAAATTGTAAAGTTCACTGTAGCCCTCTGATGTTTAGCTAATATCAATCTGGTAAATGCTGTAACATATCTTCTACACAAAACTAGTGTTGACTGTAGTTAATAAGGTCAGTATTTTTGTATCTTATTTTTTTCTTTTACTATTTGACAAACACTGTGGGGCTGTTAGAGTAGTTAAAGGACAACAATGTTGTCTTCTCTTAGTGGAAAAAAAAAAAAAACAACTTTACATATTAGAGCCTAGAATTGAGTTAACTCTCCTACTATAACTTGAACTTTTGTCTTGATCCTTATTGCTCCTTTCCTATAATAATTGCCTACAAATACTGAGCACCTCCTAAAATCTGAGGCCATGTAGTATAGTATTGCTAGATGCCTTACTAGATATTGGCATACCAACCAGGAAACCAGATACCTGACACCTGCCAAGATTTCTTCCCAAGTCACAATACCTATTGCTCACATCTCACAAAAAGCCTTCTGCAGGTTCTTTGGAAATTTGTTTGTCAAAGAAGAGACAATCAAACACTGGCTTTTACAGTCCATTAATTATATTCGACAGTGAATAAAAATACATGAAATTTTTTTCTGTTTATTTGTGCCCTTCAATTTCTTTTATCAGTGTTTTATAGTTTTCAATGTGTAGGTCTTTCACTTCCTTGGTTAATTTTCCTGCAATTTTTTCTTTTTTAGTTATTGTTAATAAGATGGTTTCCTTGATTTCTTTTTTTGATCATTTGTTGTTAGTATATAGAAATACTACTGATTTTCATAGGTTGGTTTTGTATCCTGCAATTCTACTGAATTTGTTTATTAGAGTCAGTAGTTTTTTTGTTGGAATTTTCTGTATACAAATTATGTCACCTGCAAACATGAATAATTTAACTTCTTTGTTTCAAACAATATGGATTCCTTTTATTTATTTCTCTTAGCTAATTGTTCTGGCAAGGACTGCCAGTACTATGTGAAACAGAAGTGGTGAGAATGTGCAATCTTGTCTTGCTCATATTTTATTTTTTCATGCTTGAGTATGTTAGCTGTGGGCCTGTCATACATGGCCTTTATCCTGTTAAGATACCTTCCTTATATATCTAGATTGTTAAGAGTTTTTATTGCGAAAGAATATTGGATTTTGCCAAATACTTTTTCTGCATATATTGAGATGATTATGTGGTTTTCATCTTTTATTTTGTGAATGTGATATATCATGTTGATGACTTTGTATGTTGAAATATCCATGCCTTCCAAGGATAAATTCCATTTGATCATAATATATGAAACATGTAATGTACTATTGAATTCAGTTTTCTATTATGTTGCTGAGAATTTCTGCATCTATGTTCATTAGAGACATTAGCCTATGTGATTTACTTTTCTATGGGACTGAACCCTGTATTCACTGGTACATAGGGCTACGGGAGCCAGTGTAGAACATGGGGTGGCAGGGGTTGACCTGGCACTGGGCAGGCCTGAAGGCCGTATCACAAGTTCTACTTGGTGCCTAGGACAGTGGGGACTGACATGGAGCTGAGGCTGTAGAGGCCAGGTTGTGTATATTCCAACAAATTATATTGTCTTTGTGGCCTCAGTCTTTCCATCTGTAAAATAGTACTTTCTAGCAGGATACTTGAGAAACCAAAAAGCAAAAACATGCATGAAATGAAGTGATTGTAAGCATACAGTAACCACTCCGTCTATTGAGTAGCCGTTACTGACCACAGAGCTATCCCACATACCTGGTCTCCCCGCATCACACTTGCATAAGACTCCAGATTGGCTCTCTTCCATCCTCTGGTGCCAGCAGTCCCAAATCTCATTGCCATCATGTTCCCTGTTCCCTATGAAACTGGAAACTTTCTCAATGAATGTAAATCTGCACCAGTGGGTCTTCTCCCCTGTTGCAGGGAAATCTCTCAGTCTCAGCAAGCTGGCAGTAATAGTAATTTAAGGTGTTGAGCCTGACGTCTCCTCTCAATTATTAAGAAGGCCATTTTCTCTGTAGCTAAGTAGGATGAAAAAAGGAAAATTCCTGCACTCTTTCAGTTTGTATAGGTTTTGGTTTTGGTTTTGGCAATTTTGAATTTTATCTTAAACCTACATCCCTGTAAAACAACTATAGTAAAATAAGTCACCCCCACCTTTTGTGTTCAGGGAAATGGCTTAATGCAATGGTGCACCCTTCCCTACATAACTTAGATAAACTTATGGATGCTTATGTATCTAAGACAAGACCAGATACAGATCTTCTAAATTCCTATTCTTTGTTTCATAAATGATTGTTTGAACTGCTTGCCCACCCCATCAATAGGAACACGTGATATTTTGATACGTTCGTACAACGTGGAATGATCAAATAGGGTATTATCCATCACCTCAAACATTTATCATGCCTTTGCGTTTGGAACATTTTAAATCCTCTCTCTTAACTTTTTGGAAATATACAATATATTGTTGTTAAGTGTGGTCACCCTACTGTGCTATTGAACATTAGAATTTATTCCTTAAATCTAACTGTATCTTTGTACCCATTGACTAAATTTCTTGCAGTGTAATTGGCTCTGAAAATAAGGCAGGTTTTGTACTTGCAGAAATTGTCTAGTAACTCTGGAAGGAGCATAGAGATATTCTGAGAAAGGCCCAGTGGATTCTAAGAGACTCAGCATTTTAGATGAAGAGGATGGCATATATATTCTTTGTAGATATGGCATCAAAGAGCAGGACAGAGAGAAGATATCAGCAGATGGGATTGATGACAAAGTCAAAGGCATCTCAGCACAGGCCATACTGGGCAGAAAGTGGCTGTAGACTGAACATAAAACCTAATGTTATAAAACACCCCACCATACACAGTATTTGTAGCCTAAAGGAAAACAGATGGTGAAGATGAAAATTCAGAATTTCCTTCTTAAATAATAATGTAAAAAATACAGAAATTGTTGAGTTTCCTGTAAAGTTTGTAGTTTATGTTCTTTTGTTCTACAAATCAGAATATAGATAGTAAAGTCTATTTTAATTATTAACAAAGGTTCCATTTTTGAACAGAAAATTTTATTTCTGTGCAATTTGCAGTATCCTAAGTGGAGGCTGATTTGAGAGTCTCAAGATTTTTAATTTTCTTTTAAAATATTTTATTGAGATGATATTTGCAGCACATAAAATTAATCCTTCTAAAGTGAATAATGTGCAACTTAGTACATTTACAATTTTGTGTAACCACCACTTAAATCAAGTTCCAAAGTTACTTTGATCACACCCAAAAGAAATCCTGTAACTATTAAACAGTTGTTTTCCATTTTCCATTTTCCCTTGCCTGTAGTAACCACCAATCTGCTTTCTGTAGTTCACCTTTTCTGAGCATTCCATTAGAATCATACAATAAGTGAAAATTTTTGGACTGACTTCTTTCACTTAGCATAACATTTGTGAGGTTCATCTAGGTCATAAAATATACCAGTCCTTTATTCCTTTTCATGACTGAAAATATTCCATTGCATGTACATATGTTTATCTATTCACCCATTTGTATGTTTCCACCATTTTGCTATTGTGAATAGTGCTGGTTTGAACACACAAGTATATATATTATCTGGATGCATTATTTCCTTTCTCTTAGGTAACTATGTAGGAGTGGAATTGCTAGGTCATATGGAAATTCTTACTTTGAAGAACTGCCAAACTGTTTTCCACAGAGGCTGAACAATGTTATATACCCACTGGCAATATACAAGAGTTATAATTCCTTCACATGCTTGCCAACACTTTTCTTTTTGGTTTGTCATGTGTAACCTTCTTAGTGGGTATGGAGTGGTTTAATTTGAATGTTCCTAATGCCTAATGATATTGAGCATCTTTTCATGTGCTTATTGGCCACTTGCGTATCTTCTTCAGATAAATAGCTATTCAAGTGTTTTTGTCTATTTCAAAATTTACATATTCTGAATCCCAGAACTTTCTCAGATATGAAATCGGGAAATATTCTTTTCTAGTATGTAGGTTCTTTTTTCATGTTCTTGGTAATGTGTCTTTATGCATAAAAATTTGTAATTTTTATTAAGTCCAATTTATGTAGTTTATTTTGCTGCTCACGCTTTTACTGCCTTGTATGGGAACCTATTAGCAAATCCAAATACTGAAATTTACCACCATATCTCCTTGTAAGAGTTTTATAGTTTTAGCTTTTACATTAGGTCTTTTATCCATGTTGGATTGATTTTTGTACACAGCATAAAGTAAGGGTTTAACTTCACATGTTGATACAGTGAAGTTAACTTCACTTTCATATTTTGATACAGTTATCCCAGGAATTTGTGTCAAAGAGAATATTCCATCAATTTTAGATAGTGTTATGGAGGCATTGTGTTCTCACATTAATATGTTGAAGTATTAATCCATAATGTGACTGTATTTGGGATAGGGCCTTTAAAAAGGTAAATAGGTTAAATGAGATTATATGAGTGGGGCTCAAATCTAATATGACTGGTGTTCTAATAAGTGAGGAAAGAAATACCAGAGATGTGAATACAGAGAAAGGGCTATGTGAAGGGTAAGACAAGGACTGAAAGATGAGGTGATAGGACGCAAGAGAAATCAAATCAGCCAAAACCTTGGTGTTGGAAATCTAGCCTACAGAACTGTGAGTAATAAACTTCTGCGTTTAAGCTACCCAGTCTGTGGTATTTTGTTATGGAAGCCCTAGCAGAGTAAGATAGATTGCCTTAGCACCTCTGTAGAAAATTAAATGACCATGGCAGTGTGGGCTTATTTGTGGACTCTCAATTCTATTCCATTTGTCTATGTGACTATCCTTTTGACTATAACATACTGAATCACTGTAGATCTTTTGTAAGTTTTTATATCAGGAATCATGAGTCTGCTAACTTTTTTTTTTTTTTGGTCAAGATTATCTTGGCTATTTTGGACACCATGTAATTCCATATAAATTTAATAATTGGCTTTTCCATTTCCACAATGAAGCCATTGGCAGTTTAATAAGGATTACATTATATCTGTGGATTGCTTTGGGTATTATAACTATCCTTGAATACATGAGCATGTAATATCTTTCCATTTAATTAGGTCTCATTGCATTATTCAGCTTTTTTTGATGAATTGACACCTTGCTGGAATATAATGTTCTTTTATGTACCTTGTAACAGTGCTTTTTATTAAATTCTATTCTGTTTGATATTTAGATAGCCAATCCAGCTCTCTTGCTTATTATTTATATACAACATCTTTTTCCATGCTTTAAATTCCAACCTATTTGTATCTTTTGATCTAAATGAGTCTCTTCTGGAAAGCATACAGTTAGATCATTTTTTTAAGAAGTCCATTCTGAAAATCTCTGCCCTTTACTCAAGGAGTTTAATCCATTTACATTGACAGAAATTTCTGATAAGGAAAAATCTACTTGTTCCATTTTTCTATTTGTTTTTATCATTTCTTACTCATTTTCCTCCTCACATACTCCATTTTTTTCATTCTTTGTGTTTAAATATTTATTTATTTGTAGTGTGGCATTTGGTTTCTTTCCTATTTTATTTTGTGTATAGCTCTAAAATAAAATAGAACCTCCATAGCTGACTACCTCCCTACACTGACCACCACCTTGATTTGACCTAATTTTCATTGAGTAGACATGCACCACATGTATGTACCAGTATAGTAGGCCTAGGTCCTTATGTTGACCACCTTATGTTGTTCCATATGTTAATGAGTTTGTTACAGTCCTTTGGGTGGTCAACTTACAGAGGTTCTACTGTATTTTTTTAGTTGCTTAATGGGAATTACAATTAACGTACTAACATAATAACAATTTATTTTATATTTAAGGCACCTTAACTTCAATAGCAGACTAACTCCACTCCTATAGGTCTCCTCTTGTTTCTACATTGTTATTACAAATTGTATATTTATACTTTGTGTTCACCTTAATATACATGTAGTTGTTTTATGAATTTACATTTTAAATAGTGCAGTAAATAAAAACAGGGGTTATACAACAAAAATTCACTAATACTAGATTTATTTTACTTATATCATTACCTTCCCTGGAGTGTTTTAGTTTTTCATTGGACTTCAAATTATTGCTCATTTTTCTTTAATTTCAGCCTAAAGTACTCCCTTTAGCATTTATTGTAAGAAAGGGTCAAGGACAAAGAAAATCCATCAGATGTTATTTATCTGAGAGGGTATGATATTACCTGATTTGAAAATCTGCTACAAATCTATAGTTATTAAAACAGCTTAGGGATATTGGCACGAAAAGAGACACAGACTAATGGAATAGAAAGAGAGCTCAGAAATAAACCTACACGTTTATGGTCAATTTATTTTTGACAAGCATGCCAAGAACACGCAATAGAAGAAAATTAGTCTCTTCAATAAATGGTGCCATGAAAATTGGATATTCACATGCGGAAGAACAAAGTTAGATTCTCATTTTGTACTATATACAGAAAAATCAACTCAAAATAGGTTAAAGACTTAAATGCAAGACTGGAAACTCTAAAACTGCTAGATGAAAACGTAGGATAAAAGTTCTATAACATTAGTCTGGGAAAATATTTTTTGGACATGACCTTTAAATTAAAGGCAACAAAATAAAACAGACAAGTGGGATTAAATAAAACTAAAATGTTTCTGCACGAAGTGAAGAGACACCCTACAGAATGGAAGAAGAAATTTGCAAACTACACACCTGACAAGAAGTTAATATCCAAAATATACGAAACTCAAACAGCTCAATAGTAAGAAAACAAATAATGTGTTTAAAAAAATATCAAGGCACCCAAATAGACCTTTCTCAAAAGAAGACATAAAAATAGCCAATGGGTATATGAAAAAATGATAAGCATCATGAATTATCAGTGAATTGCAACTTAAAAGTACAATGAGGTATTATTTTTCACCTATTAGAATAGTGAGTAGTTATTATTAAAGAAAAGACAAAATAAGACAGGTGGTGAGGATGTAGGCAAAAGAAAACCCTGATATACTGTTGGTATGGATGCAAATTAGTATAGCCGTTTTGGAAAACAATATGGAGATGCCTCAACAAATTAAAAGCAGAATTACTATATAGTCCAGCAATCCCACTTCTGAGTACATACCCAAAAGATATATAAAATCAATATGTTGACAAGATTTCTGGACTCCCACTTTTACTGTAACATTATTCACAATAGCCAAGATATGGAATCAACCTGAGTGTCCAACAATGGATGAGTGAATAAAGAAAATGTGGCATATATACACAATGAATAGTGTTTAACCTTAAAAATGAAGAAAATCTTATCATTTTCAATAACACACATGAACATAGAGGACATTGTGTTAACTGGAATAAAGCAGACACAGAAAGTCAGAAACCACATGATCTCATATGTGGAGTGCAAAATTGCTGTACTCATAGAAAAAGAGTAAAATAGTGATTACTGAACACTGGGGGTAGGGAGAGTTGGTGAAATATTAGTCAAAAGATCAAAAAATTCATTTAAACCAGAAAAATAATTTCAAGACATTTATTATACATCATGGTGACTACGGTTAATAACAATATAGTATATATTTAAAAATTGCTAAGAAGGTCAATTTTCAGTGCTCCAAGCACACATTACCTCATATGTGAGGTAATGCATATGTTAAATAGTTGATTTAGCCACTCAGATATAAAAAAATCATGTTACATATCATAATAAATATATAAAAAATTTACTTGTCAATTAAAACAAATAAATCCCCCTAAAAAGACAAAGAAAACACTGCCAGCAATATGGAAGTTGAGGCGAGCTTAAAAGTTCTTTAAAGTCAAAAACATTTCAGGAGTAGGGTCACTCCACTAATGAGTGAGCTCAGAGGTTGCTCTTACCTGTATTTCCATGGAGCTAGTCAGTTAAAGGCAAAAGATTGGACTTTGACACTCCTCTGCATAAGAAAGCATGGTCAGACATTTGTGTTTTGGAATCAGACATTTTACTTGTACTTTTCAAGCAAAGAACAGTCTGCTGTTTCCTCAAGATCATTTAAGACTGAGAACTACCATTCCATAATTAACCTTTCTTTTTGGGACTAGCACTGGGAAGAGATAGAGTTTCCTGAGTTAAACAAATGTCAACTTGCAATGGTAAAATTGGAGAACATACTTTCCCAATGGAAGGGATTAAAAATGGCACCTGGAATTCAAGTTATTTAAATGATAAAAGTGGGTGGAGTGTTATAATGTTTAGAATATACTCAAAGTGCTTCTGTTCCTTGTATCTCAATAAACAACATGTGCTTTGATAATTAACATTTTAAATGCCAGAAATGAATTCTATTGATAAAATAGTAGTATGTTCATTGGAATGATGATTACTATTGATGGAATCTTGGGTGAAATGAAAAGTATTTAAGGTTTATTGACTGGCTGAATATAGTGTAGCAGATTTTTCTGTCCCTTGCATAAAGATATTTTAAGAACCTGTTGAGATGAATAGACTTTATCTTTCAAAAATGGAGCTCAAACATTGATTTGTATATAGTTATACACCCCATTACTTATTTAAGAATATGATTCTTAAACTTGACTGTACATTAGAAATACTTGGAATGTTTTTTGAAACTACCAATGCCAAGGACATAGCTCCAAACAATTAATTCAGAATCTATTAGTGGTTTTTAAATCTTTCTAGATGATTTCAATATTTGATCAATTTTGAGAATCACTGTTTAGAGAAGATGTCTTGTGCCAGTTATGATAAGGGTTGCAGATCCCAGCTACTGTAATGGTTTCAGATTTGCTAGAATGACTAGCAAACGGTTTCATTTGCTAGAATGACTCCTTCATATGAGGAGGTAATTGTCCCACCTAAACAGATAGTTCAGCTTCATGGAGTCCATAGAATATGTTATACAAATAACTTTTAAAAACTGCTTAATAATCACTTTTTGATTAACCTGTATCTGAAAGTGTGTATTCTAAGGCTCAATTTACCATGACAGAAAAGTTCTTGGGGAAACAACTATCTTTATCGATCTTCAACTTTACAACAACATGGTCTATCAAAGGACTGGACAAGACCAAATTGGCCCAAGTCAGATTTCACAAGGTGTCTGGGAGTGTAATCTGTTACCAACCCAATCTGTTTTGCATAAGATAGTCACTATTTTGGAGTGCTAAATTCTGGATGAAAACAATTGCTGTATTAATCAAACAGTAGAGACATTTAATAATAAGTAAATAATTTGTTTTTACTTGGAAAAGCCAAAATCATCCTAAGTAGAGAAATATTTATTCAGCAGTAATCAACCACAAAAGGGAAAATAGACCCTTGTATTTTTTGTTTCTGTAACTATACTGAAGTTAGATCTTGAGCTTTCATTTCAATTCAGTGATGAAAAATTTAATCTTTCAGTTTGAAGGTAAATTTAGTAAATTCTTGTTTGAGCTTTTACTTCATTTAAGGTAGCACTTTCTTAGTTCAGGAATTTTCTGCTTCCTCTTTCCTTCTATTTGACTTGGAAGTACCCTATGCTCTGGAGAAAGTTGAACTTATGTATAAATTAACACTGGGAACAACAGAAAATTGGTTTTGGCTGGAATATATAATCTTAAGTGATCTTACTGGTTGATATCTATCCACTACCTCTGTGATTCAAATGTCTATGTCCCCTTTGCTCTGTGGTGGTCATTTTATTGAATGTGTCTTTATTTTCCTTTCGTTTTTGAGATATCTCCAAATTTCCAGCCCACTTGTAGCTATTTTTATGTTCCTCTGAAGGATGTAGATCACTTTTGGATACTCCCCCATACACTACGTTGAGGTACTCATATTCACAACTTATCACTCTAAAATTTGGCTTCTACTACATTCTGTTTGGGTTTTCATCACACAATAATCTGTAGAACATGGGCCTAGAGTAATGTAAGATTTACTTCATGTATTACTTTTGCCCATTCTTTTGCTTTCCCTAAAGAAAACACATGTTCTTTATCAAGATAGGAACAAGAAGCTGTGTTCACGTCTTCATACAATCTTTTGAGCTGCAAGTTTGTGGAATGCACTTCAGATTTGCTTCCTTTAAGGCTGAGTTTACTGGAATGTTAACTTTTTACAACTCTTATATGTTCTGTGAGTTTTCAGAAACTCACTTGACTTCTTTATTCACAACTAAATTAGCCCTTCTCTGGACTCAAGTAACACCACTGACTCCACCGATGAAGATCCCCAGATTTTTTTTAAAAATGGGACGAAAAGAACCTTGGTCATTATTAAAATTGTGCCTCCTGCCACACCTGAAGCAAGGACTTGTGGCTAATTTAAGGGTTGGGAAAGGGATTTTATCAAGGTGTCCATCAGCTTATGTTTTAAATACTTTCTTGTGGAAAAAACCTGAAATTCTGTTATGTTAAATGACTTTCCTGAGAACCCATTGTTAATTCATAGCAACTGTGGGTACAAAGAAGCACAGTATTTTTCTACTGCTGGAAGCTCAAGAACTTGGATGTAAGAAAGGAAAGTGTCTTCCAGCTAGCTTAGCATCAATAACTCACGAACATGGCTGTGCATTAGAATCAACCAAAGTGCTATTAATAAATATTGGATTAGTGCAAAAGTAATTGTGGTTTTGGACCATGAATTTTAATTCGTTATAATTAGGCTCAATCACATCTTTATAAATCTAAATAGGAACTATTACAATCAACACATTGTTGCCAATGAGAAATAAGTTTGCTTCTTCCTGTCGCTTAAAAGTCCCTGCTTTGGGATTTGACAAACTCTTGGCAAGGATTTTCTGCATCCTGCTGGTTGTAGAAGTGTTTTATCTGCAAAAAGTTGTAGAGATGCTTCAGAAAATGGTAGTCAGTTGGTGAGAGGTCAGGTGAATATGCGGCTGAAACAAAGCTTTGTAATCTTATTCTTTGAAAGTTTGAAGTGTTGGTTGTACACTGTGCAGTCATGTATCATCATGGAGAAGAATTGGGCCCTTTCTGCTGACCAATGCCAGCTGCACACTTTGCAGTTTTTGGTACATCTCATTGATTTGCTGAGAACACTTCTCGGATGTAATAGTTTTGCTGGGATTCACAAAGCTGTAGTAGATCAGTCCGGCAGCAGACTGCCAAACAGTGACTGTGACCTTTGTTTTTCGGTGCAAGTTTGGCTTTGGGAAGTGTTTTTGAGGTTCCTCTTAGTTCAACCACTGAGCTGATCATCACTGGTTATCATATAACATCCAATGTTTTTAGCATTTCACAATCTCATCGAGAAATGGTTTCTTGTTATTGCGTAGAATAAGAGAAGACAGCACTTGAAAATGACGACTGTTCTGAGTTTCATTCAGCTCATGAGGCACCCAATTATTGAACCTTTTCACCTTTCCAATTTGTTTCAAATGTCAAATGACTGTAGAATGGTCAACACTGAGTTCTTTGGCAACTTCTTGTATAATTCTCAAAGGATCAGTTTAGATGATTGCTCTCAACTGGTCCTCTTCAACTTCCCATGGCCAGCCACTATACTCCTCACCTTCAAGGCTCCAGACTCCTTTGCAAAAGGTCTTGAACCACCACTGCACTGTGCATTTGTTAGCAGTTCTTGGGCCAAATGCATTGTTGATGTTGTGAGTTGTCTCTGCTTCCTTACAACCCATTGTGAACTCAAATGAGAAAATTGCTCAAATTTGCTTTTTGTCCAACATCATTCTATAGTCCAAAATAAATATGAAATGAATAGCAAGTAATAAGTCATTGGCAAAAACACAAAGCAAGTAGTGCATATTAAAATGATGTATAATACAACCACACTTAAGAATGTATTTCAGTATCAAAGAGCAGATTTCAACAATGCAAAACTGTAATTACTTTCCCACTAACCCAATATATATGACTCTTGCACAACAAGCATTCAGATGAAGCATGAATTATATTCAAAAATAATCTCCACACATAATTTCTAGGTTTTATAAAATAAATAAAGCTGAAGAGCGTATGTGATGCGCAGGCAATGTGCCTCAAATGTGACCCTCCCTGGGCATCCTTTCATCAGCTCCTTCCCTGTCTCTCAATGATCAAATGGGAGGCAGATAAGGCGTCAACATTGATCCATATATGGCATGAAGTAATGGTTGTAATGCTTTCGTGTGCTTCAAGATCATCTAGGATACTTTTTTTTTTTTTTTGGCCGGGGCTGGGCTTGAACCCGCCACCTCCGGCATATGGGACCGGCGCCCTACACGTTGAGCCACAGGCGCCGCCCTAGGATACTTTTTTAAAAATGTAATTAATTCTTCATGAAGTCTTTCCCCAGGGCAATATCTTCCAGTGTTTTTCCTATGCTTTCTTGGAGGATTTTTATTGTTTCATGCCTTCAATTTAAGTCCTTTATCCATCTTGAATCAATTTTTGTGAGTGGGGAAAGGTGTGGGTCCAGTTTCAGTCTTTTACATGTAGACATCCAGTTCTCCCAACACCATTTATTGAATAGGGAGTCTTCATAAGGACAATTGTACTAGACTGTTTATTGCAGCTCAATTTACAATCGCCAAAATGTGGAAACAGCCTAAATGCCCACCCACCCAGGAATGGATTAACAAGCTGTGGTATATGTATACCATGGAATACTATTCAGCTATTAAAAAAATGGAGACTTTACATCCTTTGTATTAACCTGGATGGACGTGGAAGACATTATTCTTAGTAAAGCATCACAAGAATGGAGAAGCATGAATCCTATGTACTCAATTTTGATATGAGGACAATTAATGACAATTATGGTTATGGGGGGGGAACAGAAAGAGGGAAGGACGGAGGTGGGTGGGGCCTTGGTGTGTGTCACACTTTATGGGGGCAAGACATGATTGCAAGAGGGACTTTACCTAACAATTGCAATCAGTGTAACCTGGCTTATTGTAACCTCAATGAATCCCCAACAATAAAAAAAAAAAATGTAATTAATTATATGGTGCCCCTTTCAAGTTGAATGAAGTGCTCTGTGGACAAGTAATAGTGACTAAAAACAAATGGATATATACCAGAATGGGATCTGAAGCTTACTTTTATAACCTGGGCCTCTATTCAACCTTAACCCACCCTTAAACATTTGACTTCTTTTGTGCATCTACCAAAAGGAAATTAGTAGATGTGCACAACCAGGTTGTTCTGGGTCATAGAACTTATTTATCTAAGTATTTGTCTCCAATAATTAAACTTTCTTTTCTTTTTTTTTTTTTTTTTGTTTTTGTTTTTTGAGATGAAAGACATCTCTCTTTTGGTCCTGGTAATGAGTAGAAAGACAGCATACTTGTCTACTGGGAGATTTGCCAGGATAGCCAGTAAAAACGTTTCCCAATGTATTTCTGAGTATGCTCCTGGAAATATAAACTGTCTTCCAAGCCTGCAAAATTAGCTGTGGTGTTTTCTCAGTGGAGATTTTTTTTTTTTTTATTAAAGCATTGAATTTGCTGATTGATAAATGCCTGTTTGGAGAACAAAGAATACCTGCCAAGCGCCATCTACCTTTCAGTAATTCTCAGAGAGCACAGATGGCAAGAAAGTTTGGAACTCAGAAACCCTGGAACCCCAGGGGTTTATATTGAGTTTCATTAGTTTGCAAGTAAAACAGAGGACAGATGTATAACAACAGGTCCAGCAAAAGGGTGGACTTTGGTATTAGTTTAAACCCTCATTTCTTGGCTCTTTGTATGAATTCTCATGAATGCAGAGAGGAAGCCAAAAATCAGTGTGGTGAGTTCCACTGCTTGTCCTGCCAGATAAGGCAGGTGAGAACCAGTAGGAGAAATGTCTCTGTCAAGATAATTATTGGGGGCGGCACCTGTGGCTCAAAGGAGTAGGGTGCCGGCCCCATGTACCAGAGGTGGCGGGTTCAAACCTGGCCCCGGCCAAAAACTGCAAAAAAAAAAAAAAAGATAATTATTGGGGCAGGCCCTTAACCAATGAATTGATGTCCAATGGAAGGAAAACCTGAGCGAGGAGGGAGAATAATATTAAAATGTGTATAAAGCAGGGGAAGAACTGGAAAATGATAAAGTACAAAATTAAAGGTGATCCTGGCAAGGGACTAAGGAAATTCTATTTCAGCCAAGAATAGCTTATCTGTCGATTCACTTTGTTGTCTGCTCCAAATCCAGAAGAGGCTAAAAATAGTGGAAAAGTTGGAAACGTGTAAGAAGTAACACCTGAAAAACATCAAAAAGGAACAAACAAAAAACCCCTCCATAGGGAAGAAAATACGTTCACCTCATGACAGGGGCTGGTGTCTCCAATACTGGGTTTATTCATGATGTAGAGGCACTGACTGCAGAAAGTCCCTATTAAATGGCAAAACCCTGGAAGAGGTGATCCTAAAAGTCAGTGTGCACCATAGAGGAAACCTCTAACTCTTTCAAAGTTGAGCCTCTATTTACTAAGGGAATAATTGACCTCACATCCTGAATCCCAGAGAAAATAAAGATCTTAATATACCAACAAAGCTATCTTTAACTACTTCTATTTCTTCAAAATGTAATAGGACAGTGGTGCTCAAAATGTGGTCCTTGGAACACCACCATCAAAATCAATCAGGAACTTGTTAAATGTATACACTTTAGGGTTCCACCCTACCTACTACATCAGAAACTCTGGGAAGATGCTTAACCAGGTGAGTTTTAAGAATCTTAGAGACGATTTTTATTTAAATTTAGTAGCAGGAAATTTATAAATACAATTGTACTTGGGGGTAAATTTGTATTTATTAACACAGTTTCTGTATACCACCACATCATCTGGTTAATATTGTAAACACATTTTTAAAAATGTGATATACAGAGGGTGCCAAAAATGTATACACATTTTAAGAAAGGAAAAAAATGGATTAAAATCGCAATGCTCAATATATACCAATAACACAACAGGAGCACAAGTCACATTTGACTCTTACAATTACAAGGAGTGCTGTGAACATCATGCTACACATTGCTACTATATTTCTCTACTTTGAAAAGCAATGTATGGATAATATGTCTTAAATTGTGTATACCTCTTTATGGCACCCCTGCTATTTGTCAAAAGTAAGAAACCAACACAGACATATTTCTTTTTAATTTTTATATTTTTAATTATTATGGATAAGTAATAATGATATATTTTTATAGGATATATGTGATTCTTTGTTACTGGCATACATTGTGAATTAATAAAATCAGGGTAATTGGAGTATTCATGACCTCAGGCATTTGGCATTTCTTTGAGTTAAAAACATTTTAATTCCACTCTTTTAGTTATTTTAAAGTATATCCTAACTTATTGTTGATTATAGTCACTTTGATAGTCTATCAAATATTTTTACTTCTATCTATGTAACTATATTTTTGCATCCATGAACCATCCCCACTTTATCCCTTATTCCCTGCTACCCTTCCCATCCTCTGGTACTCTCAGTCTGCCTGAGATCAATTGTTTTTAATATTTAGCTTCCACATTTGTTGGAGAACAGATAAAATTTGTCTTTCTGTGCTTTGCTTATTTCACTTAATACAATGTTCCCTAGTTCTTCCATGTTGTTGAAAATGACAGGACTTTATGTTTTGTGTCTATATAATATTCCATTGTGTATATGTACCACAATTTCTTTATTCATTCACCCATTGATGGCCATTTAGGCTGATTTCAAATCTTGCCTATTGTGAATACTGCTGCAATAAAGTCAGGAGTAAAGATTTCCTTCTTCAATGAGTTTATCTACAATAATGCTATTAATAGTCACTTTTACCTTGATAACTCAAATCTAAATCTCTATCACAGGTATTGCTTCCTGCTCCGAGATTCATTACTTTTATATCAAGGAAAATACTGTGTGAGTGCTTTAAATTTGATGCGTCCAAACATGAGTTTCATTAAATATCTACTGGTACCAAAATATCCCTTATTCTAATCTCAATCGTTGTCATCTAAGGAAGACTGAATTGATTCTCTTTCCCTCTTCTCCTTCATTTCATTTCAGGTGATTCTAAATTCAATTGATTTTCTTTCTTTACATCTTTACATCCTTAATCTTGCTAAATTTTCCCTAATGCAAGCCCTAAGTATTTCTCTCTTTGTCTATTAGTTTCTTTACTTTCTTGCTGCATCTACCTTACTTGACTTCAATTCTTCTCCAGACTACTACATCCTCCAAATGACTTTTGCTGAAACAAAAATCTCATCATGTCACCACCTTGCTTAAACTTTTTACTTGTCCATTATTGCTTGTAAGAAACTGAAATTACTAGCATGGCACAATGTTATATTTCATGAGAAGACTTCCACTTCAGCTCTTACTACTTATTTATGTTTTCAACCTAGGATCTAGCTTCCATTGATCTATCTAAAGTCCCATATACTTTCCTCTCCATCTTTTGCGCATATTCTTTCTCAGGGAATCACCATTCCCCAGAATTTCCATGGCTGAAATCTGCATCCCCTTCCTGATCCAGCTCAAAAATTCTATTCTCTACAATATTTATTTCCTACTGCCTCCACACTTCAGACACAGTTAATTACTCTTCTTTCTAAGCCAATATGTGTCCCTAGGACACACTGTAATGGTAATTTTACCTGTTACTTTAAATACACCCAGAAAAGTATCAGTGGAAATATATTATGTCACATTCATCGTGTTATTCTCAGCACAAATCATGCCAGTTGGAATATAGTAGGTGGTTAATAAATGCTTGCTTACTGGGCACATAAAGAGATTAAACATGTCTTGTTTCTATTTCAGTGGAAACATTGAGTAAGGCAGAAAACAAGACATGACTTTTATGTACTAGTATATGAAATTCATAATGTTGAAGTCCTAACACACAGTACTTCGGAGTAGGACTGTACTTGGATATGTGGCCTTTAAAGAGGTGATTAAGTCAAAATGAGGCCATTAGGATGGACCCTAATCCAATTTGACTGCTGTCTTTATAAGAAGAGGAAATGTGGACATACAGGAAGGCACATGCACGCCAAGAAAACCATGTGAGGACATGCTCATCTGCAAACCAAGGAGAGTGACCTTAGAAAAAATTAAATATGCCAACGCCTTGTCATTGGACTTCTAAACCCCAGAATTGCAAGAAATAAATTCTGTTGTTTAAGCTATCCTGTCTGTGGTATTTTGTTATGACATCCCTTGCAAACTAATACATATGCACATATGACTAATATTTACATAATTTTATTCTTCACTTGTATATAACTTTCTATGGCTGCTATAACAAATTATCACAGAATTCATAGTTGAAAACAATAGAAATTTATTATCACACAGTTTTGGAGGATAAGACATCCAAAACCAATATATGGGTCAAAATCAGTGTCTACAGAGCTATGATCTTTCCAAAAGGCTCGAGAAGAGAAACTATTTCTTGCTTCTTCAAGTTTGTGGTGGCTGTCAGAATTCCTTGGTCTCATTACTTCCATCTCTGGCTCTGTGGCCATGTTGCCTACTATCCTTTTGCATGTAAAACCTCCCTCTGTTTTAATCCTACAAGCACACTAACACTTGCGTCTAGGATCAACCTGGATAATCTGGGATAATCCATTCATTCAAGATTCTGGATTTAATTACATCTGTAATGTCTATTTTGCCATATAAAATAACACAGTCTCCAGGGATTTAATCTTGATAATTCTGGGACCATTACTCAGGCAACTATACTTATCTTACTTCTTATTTTCTTTCTACATCCCTGTTATTTTCTTTCCTTCCCTTCCTTTTATATTCCCCTCTCCCTCTCATTCTTTTTGCTCCCTTCTCTTTTTGAGCTTCCTTCCCAATCTCCTTTCCTTCCTAATTCTCTCTCTTCTTTTGAGCCTGGCAAAGAAGAAGAGGCTGAAAGCGGTTAAATATTTTTCCCAATTTTGTCCTTGAGGTGATAGCAGAGCTATGCCAAAGAGACTGTCATTGTCAGGTTTTTTTTTTTTTCATTATACTATGTATGTGCCTTGTAGTTTACATTTATGTAAAACCAAAGAGAGCCAAGCTATCACCATGACACTGAATGAAACTTCTCATTTGCTCTCTATGCATTGCTCTGAAATTAGTACATTTTATGAGATTTAGTGGCATTTCATATTCTGCTGTATCTCAGACATATGAAATGCTTGGCCATGATGGCCGTTAAAAGGACAGACATGAGTGATGGGAAACAGGCTTTGTTAATAAGTATGTGTCAAAAAGTATAATTTGTGTGGATTATCAAAACAATAAGTGTTTTCAAAATTGACTGCTCTGAATTTCAATTACTAGCTTGGTCTTTGTCACATTTGAGCTGCATTCTCACAGCAACCAAATCAAAATGAAAATATACTAAAAAAATCTGTCAATTCATATTTGTCTCACTATCCAGTGCCATAAATGTGCATAAGCTTTTTTCCCTAGTTGAATCAATCTATTATTTTGAGGTATTGTAGGCCTACCCATAGTTATAATTTGATTTTTTATATTGCCACGTGAATATTTTTGGAGGCAGGAGACTTGAATACCTTGAGAACTTTGACAGCCTCTCTGTATCCTAGAGACAAGTTACTTAGCCACCATCCTACCCAGTAATACTGAGACTAATAATAGATACCCTGTTTCACAGGGGATTATGAGGGCAAATTAAATGGCATTCAGTAAATAGAGGAAAATTTCCAAGGACGAATGCAAAGCATTTATTGCGTTTATTTTTTAAGGGACGTATATTGTAACATCTACTGAGAAAATAGAAAGCAATGTGAGCAATCAAGCAACTTGATTTTCTTCACGCACATTATTTTTATTTGTATTTTTTTAAAGACTAGTCAAGTGCGGTATTGAGAAGTGGAGAAACAATAGAACAAAGAGTTCAATCTGTAACTGACTGTGAACAATCCGTTGAAATAACTTGCTACATTGTGACCAGCACCCCTCCCTGCATATTCCTTTCCTTGAAATTATTGAGGCCTGACTCTGTTCCATAATGTTTAATAATAGCACCTGAAGTTCTATGCAAATTTTACTATACTGCTGATTTTTTCTTTTATATTTATATTTTCCATGCAAAATACATTTTAGATTTATATGTTTCCATTTACTTGTTTGCATTACCTATATATACTTGGCTTATTAGAAACTGGGTTTTAGGGAACCTGGTTTAACTTTAATTTTTTTGCCCGCAGTAATGAATTGCACTTCATGAAATTTAATGTAAAAGGTTGAAAGGGGGAAAAGTGCAGGCAGGGAGAAAAATTTGGAGACTACTTGCTTATGTTTTAATTCTCAGTAAGTGATAACCAAGAAAGTAGTAAATTATATATATATTAAAAAAAACCCACAGACGTGGTGCTAATTTTTTTTATTCTGATCTAGAATTATCTATTAGTTTTGTATCTGGCCAATTCTCTCCAAACTTTCACCCCAGTTTTGAGGAAGTAGTGAAGCTGACCACCACCAACACCACCAACTATACACACACACACACACACACACACACACACACACACACACACATACACACACACACAAACGGGTGGGGGGGAGAGAGAGAGAGAATAAAAAAAATAGTCAAGAATTTATCAACATAATCTGCCTTAGAAATTGTTCCTATGACTTGCAATAATAAGAGAGCCTAAAAATCTTTCATCTTGGAAAAGTTAAAGTCCTCAAGTCGCTGTGAACTGTGGGAAAGTTGGATGATGCATGGTGAAGAAGTGGATAGAAGGTTTTTTTTCCAAACAGATTTAGCCCTTGTTAATACACATTAATCACTGCTTTCCTAATGTGCAGCCAGGTTCACTTTATGAGGAAGAATTATTAATTCCATTCAGAAATTAGTAGAACTCCATTTCTCTTTAAAGGAGAAACCTATCATATTTCAATAAACTTTAAGTTAAGCAAGCCTAGTTCTTCAAAGTCCAAGAAGTCCTGAAAATGCGATGTTGTAGGTATTGTTATCTTGTGTTATTTAATGTTTTGTTACTTTTGAATTTTTGTTTTTCTATGATGTTACAGAATAAAATTTATATCAACTCACTAAATTACCTGGGTTTTTTTGGGGGGGTGGGGAGGTTATCTAATCTAACAGTTTCAAACACTAAAAGGTCTGAAATCTGAAGTGATTTGTTAATTACATGAACCATGGGTTTAGATTGGCAAATCTCATTCCTGTGTTTTCCCAGAAAAGTGCCTTCAGAGCACATTGTCAAACCCTTTCTTTCAGTTTTATTTGCTAAATTGGGGCAGGAGAGTAGTATTTGAAATCCTTATTGATAGATTGTGACAATTTCATTATATATCATGTGTCAGACACATAGTAAGCATTCAAAAGGGTTGACCATTGTGATAATTATTTGGAATATAAAAATTATTTCTCTTCTCCTTGTGACTTGATTGTTACCATACAAACAATGTCCACATCCTGCCACTAGTTTCCTATCTGAAGAAGTTTTTCTAAATTTTTGCCAATTGCCTCCCCTGTCTCTTTGAAATTTATCTTGTAGACTTCCTTATCTTGTGTGAAAATTCCCTGAAAGAATAAAAGATATAAGTCTGACCTTCCTTTATGAAATCCAATTTCCCATTTCCACTTAGAAGTAATTGTTTTCTTCAGATTATTAGCATATTTAGCAAATCACTATGACTGCTCATTCCAAAAAGAGGAGGCAAGTGTTGGTATTTAATGTCATATTTTATTATTTTTTTGTTTTTATTTTGAGTTTCTATTCTGTGCCAAACACTGTGTTAGGATTCTCTTTTTTAATTCTCTGATTTAAACAAAACAAAACCAAAAAAAGAAAAAAATTCATATTTTTCCCTTAAAGACCCTAATTAGGGACTGACTATACTAGAACCCAGTCTTGAACACATTTTGACATAAGGAGGACATTGCTGACTTCATAATTCAAATGAAAGGCAAGCATTGGTATAGCCTGGCTCAGACAGTCGAACAGTGACATGCTTCTTTTCAGGCTCTGTTTCTCTGTGTGGGCTCCATTGTCTCCCATAAGTCAGCTTCTTCCACATGTTCTTCAGCCATTCTCTGAAAGCTCTTTTACTCACAGCCTCACCATCAGAGAGGAGCTGAGTAGAACTCAAGTCCCACAGAAGAGCTGTCCCTGGCACAGAGTCCATACCTGCCCTTGTATCTAGGAAGGTGGACAACTGTGATTGGAAGTTTCCGTTAGAATTCCTTGGTTGCAATGAATGAGAATTAATTGTACAAGAATATTAGAGATGATGATTCTAATAATAGGAGCGGGGACTGTCAGGGAGAATGAACAATACACTTGGAAGTACCTTGGTGTCCGACTACCTAAATGTGTGTTATGAATTCCAAGTTTTCAATCCTTGTGCCAGTGGGGAAGTGATGTGCTTTCCCTCACCCTCAGTTTCCTTATACAAAAAATGGATATACATAAGATCAAGTGCCTTAAACATAGTGCTTAGCACGTATCAATGGCACAAAAACCAAATTTCTTATTTTAATTACCATGTCTTCTGCATTAACTAAGTCATCCCAGTCTCTATATTGAATAAAGCTAATATGACTTTTCATTTTAATACCAGATGAATTTCCCTTGGGGATTTTTGAAATCTATCAATTTTATGACAGGATCCAAAGTAACAGCCACAATAACTGGTATTATCAAGGCTGTTGGAAGCATAGGAGATAGTCTTATTTTCCAGGAGTTAATTTACCTTCCAATAAAGAATGGCATTTCTGGGTTTCTGTCAGAAATTGTGACCATATCGACAGTATATTGAACTCATGTTGGCAAAAACCTATGGACTGGTTCAGCCTTTACCACTGATCCTTACACCAAATCATAGAGTAAAGTCTGCAAACTTCAGAAACCTCTTGGCCATTCTCGTGCAGACCTTTTCCTCATGATGTTCTTGGAAAGCTGATTAGGACATGAGTTTGAGAGGACATAAGCCTTCTCCAGAGATATTCTCAGACCTTGCTAAGAGTGGTACCAGCAGGCTGAGAAGGAGACAGAAGGATTTTACCATGCATGCATCCAATGTATCATAATAAAAGAAAGACACATTTCCAAAATATGCAGATACTTAGGCTACTCCCAAATTTCAGCTGCAAACTGCTTTAGATATTTGTAGGTTTGAAAAAAGCCAGGAGGTTTGTTCGCATTTAGCAGAATGCATCCTATGCAGCTACACACAGCTTTTCTAATGATTAGGATACTCAGAAGCATGGCACCCTTACTCTGCTGATGAGGGCAGTATGCCTTCACCATCTGCCTCACCTGAAAACGAAGAAGGTTTTCCTGATTTTAAGTACAAAAGACTGAACTGTGGCTTATGCTTTGAATGTTAATAAGTATTATTGTAAGATAAAAATAGATTTGAAGGTGTATTCTGCCACTCCCTAGGCCTGTGCATAGTTGAGGCAGAAAGGTGTGGATGGATTCCAATATTATTACATAGACCATTCCAAAAAAATGATTTCTCACCCAAATATTCCACTTCAAGGAGAAATTTTTGAACAGCTTTGTTTGAAATTAAATACCTGGTTTTATGTCTAGGCATAATCATTTTTTTTTTTGAAAGATCATTCACTTGTTAAGTTCTTGGTTTAAAATTACCACTTGGATCCTGCAACTTTCTCCTCCTCCTGTCTTCTTTCTGACACATTGCTGAATACTGCTTGTGATGTTTTCCATTAAGGCATGTCTTCAGGTCAACTAGGTTAATTTATTCCCCATAGGAAGGATAAATCCATTTTATAGAATGTTGTATGCACTGATTATTTTAATTTCCCTTCCTATGATTGATTGCAGGTATTTCTCTTCTTTTTTTTGTAGAGACAGAGTCTCACTTTATGGCCCTCGGTAGAGTGCCATGGCCTCACACAGCTCACAGCAACCTCCAGCTCCTGGGCTTAAGCGATTCTCTTGCCTCAGCCTCCCGAGTAGCTGGGACTACAGGTGCCCACCACAGCACCCGGCTATTTTTTGGTTGCAGTTTGGCCGAGGCTGGGTTTGAACCCGCCACCCTCGGCATATGGGGCCGGCGCCCTACTCACTGAGCCACAGGCTCCGCCCGGTATTTCTCTTCTTATGTAAGACCAATTTAATGCTAAAGTAAAATGTGAAAGTTTACTGGTCTCTTTCCAAAAGAAAACAACAAAACAACCATGAATTCTAAAACAACAAAACAACCACCAGGGAATGTGGGAGAACGAGGTTTGTTTGATCAGGGAAGGGCATCCCAAAATGGCAAGCAGCATAGCATGCTGAGGTATTTGCATGATAACATTGTGCACTACAAAGCAAACTTTCATATGACAAGTGTTTGAACCAGGTAATAAAGGGCCAATTTGGATGCGGCAGAGTAATTTCTGTGTCATAAAATTATTCTTGATGGGTACACAGAAAGAAACAATGCCATACAGGCTTTATCTGCAAATGCTGTATGATTTTCAATTCTCCCCTCTCTGAGTATAATCTCCTGCAGATAGCGAATCTTTTTCTCCTTGGCAATCATGCATGGCCTTCACAGTGAGGTTCTGTTATTTTGCTGTTGATTTGCCACAGGTGGTTATGAAAAGATGAATCATTTGTGAGTGCAATGAGGATATAAAACTCAAAATTTAGTCCTTGGTTTACTGATCATTACACACCAGGTACAGCAGCCCCTAATGGTAGCAAATGTCTCTGGGTCCTTGTGGGGAAACAGAGAAAGCTCATTTTCTTCTCAGTCCTTGTAGATGTGAATCTGTCTTCAGCTGCCAACTATCAGGCTATCGGCTCCTGGTTAGAATGAAAATTGCTTCCTCGTAGGAAGCAAATGATGAATAATAAGCCATCAGAACATCCTGAAAATACCTAGCAGTAAATGTAACCGACAGGTAAGGCTGCTCTTCCTTTTCTTATAAGAAAATTTAGTAGTTTATTCTTAGGGAATAAAACTGGATGTGGCCCAGTCAATTCCAGCAACTTGTGTTTCTACTTGTGTTATGAAGTTTTTTTTATTATTATTTTCTGAAAAGGGGAGTATAAATATGGTGGATTACCATAAGCAAATTTATTAGTTCTTTGTTGACTTTTTTCTTCATGTGGACTTTCTGTTTTTTCATTCCAAGGGTACTTTGAAGGTTTTCCTTATCCTCCAGCCATGGCCTCTTATTCTTTAGAATCACCAAGATCACCCATTCATTTGACACATGTGAAAGACCAGAAATTGGACAGCTGAATTCCCAGATGCTCAGTTTAAAGAAAATATGTGGAATAAACTCAGTGATCCCTGTGCTGTATGATGGGACTAAAACAGAGGCTCTGTTGACACAGCCCTAAGACTGGGGAGATTCTTGTGATGAAGGAGAGCATCAAATGAGCTGATTCTTGAAGGAAGAGTAAGGATTAGCCAGAAAAATTAGCATAAAGGCAAAGAAGGAAAATAAATTCCAGCAGGTATAGACAAAGACTTGGAGGTTTGAAGGATCTTAGCACAGTGAAAGATTGAAAGATAAACTGGTGGGTTTGAAGCAAGCAGTGTGTGTGTGGGGGGAGAGTGTGTATGCACGTGCAAGTGAAATGCATGTCTATGCAGCAAAAATGGGAGTGTTTGTGGTCATGATACAGTGAATCTGCAACCTTGTAGATCACCTTGCTTAAGACATTGTTCAAATAGTTTAGGGCATAAGGAATAATCTCACTACAAACAAGGCATAAAAGACAGTTCTGTTTTGTCATGAATATGGATATCAAACAAATAAAAAAATGAAGCAAATAGTTTGTCTTACATGGTATAAATCAAAGAGAGAGGGAAGAAATTGAAGGGCAGGGTAGAGGTCCAGTTTCTAAGCCTCTCTTAGGATGAATCTTTGCAGTACGGTTCCTTATTATTATTATGGTAATTATCATTATTTTTGGAACTGCTGCATTTTTATACTGTTATCAAGGTCAATTCCAATATTCACCTTGAAGTCCAAATATAGGTTGACTTCAAATTTTAAATATATGTTCCCAAATTTCATTTCCAAGTTACCTGTTTTAACTGACAATGTGTTTGCCTATACAAGCAGTATTACAAAAGGAAGCAAGAATCCCAGGCCTATATTTCAAGCCCATTTGGCCCATGGTCTATTAAGGAATAAGGTTTCTTAACTTCCATATAAGTATGTATGTATCCCACTACAATATATGTCTGATTAAGACTAAGCCATATCACCGTTTTCATGGCTCACAAGCACTTCCAAGTCTACATACATATGACAAAGTTCTCTTCTTCTCTTGTGTGCTTGACTGCGACTTTCACATCCTCTCTGCCCACTTTGCCTCTACTGATTCATAGCATCCTTATTCATCCAGACATCTGAGTTGGAACACTTGCAACCATTCTTTGGTCATCACCCATGTCCCATCAATCATTAAGTCCACTACATTTTGTATAAGGATCACTACTCTTATCCATTCCTTTCTCACTACACTTCACTGCCCTTACTCAGGCCCTCATCATTCTCCCTGACTGAGGACTGCTATAGCATGTTCTTGTATTTGGCTCCAAATTGTGGAACATGGGCTGTGAGGTGGCAGGGCCCCCACAGCCTGGGGTGATGTTCAAGGAACCATCCCCCAGCTGCTTCTCCTCCTTTAAAAACAAACATTGTTTTCTCCTCTGCCAGAAGTCACATAGCCTATGCATACTTCCCTTATTATAGGCGAGCACACAGTGTTTCCTCCTTAAAGTTAATCTAGACCCCAGGTGTTAAGATTTACCTTGATTAGATACTATATAAATAAAGCTGTTTACACAGTTCAGTGCTGGCTGCAGTCTTAGCTTTTCCAGTCTTCCCAATCCCATCTTTTTCTCTTGTGTGTTTTATGTGTGTCTTATTTCCTCATTCCCCACCATTCCCACTCTGGTTCTTTCTTCTTTTCCATACTAGTTTGTGAAACCAAATGATCTCACTACGATGTACTCACTTCACATTTTAAATTCAATATTACCTTGAAGATAGGGTTCAATCATATTAATAACACATACAAGACTACTCTAGTCACACTGACTTGTGACTTATATTCCTTCTTCATGTGTTTGCACATTCCTCTCATACTATCTCCTACTATCTCCTTGTTATCTTTTAGAAATCATTCCAGAGAAGACATCTGAAAGAATTCTTTGGCCCTTTAATCATTATGGAATACTGATATATTAAACATATGATGCTGCCTTGCATTGGACTAGAACCTGAAGATTTAAAGATGAACAAGACAGGAGTCCCTGCCTTCAATTTTATTGGGATGTAACTGAATAAGTAGACAATTGAACACAGGTAATTAGATTGGAGAAGGAGACCATATTGGAATACTTGGCAGTACTTAATCCAAAATGAAAAGAAAACTACTCACAGGAAGTGACATAATTTGCAAGATCAGGTGTAAAATGAAAATGAGAGGCCCCTTGTTCCAAAAAGGAGGGAAAAATTTGCTTTTAATAATATTAACATATAAAAGCTTTTTCTTTCTTTTACAACATCTCTCTTAAACTGTCATGGTGGTTTTCATACAGAACCTCATAGGTGCCTGGGGATCAAGCCAGCAGTTGGAAGAAACATGGACCCCTGGGTACAGGTTTCTTCTCCCATCAGCAGCTGAATGAATCAGCCCTTTGAAGATGGAGAAGTTGAACCAGGAATCTCACTTCCCTGGCTCACAGATAAGCAATCCCAGGGGATTATGTTGTATACATAAACATATCTCATTGAACTTAAGGGGAAAAGACTGAATGTCTTCCCCCTAAGATCAGGAACAACATAAAGATCTTCACTCTCACTATGTCTATTTACATTATATTGCATTTAACAAGGAAAGTTAGGCCAAAAAAAAAAAAAAAAGGTATCCAAATTGAAAACAGAGAAGGACCTGTTATCTATTTTCAGATGACATTACTTCGTGCATAGAAACTTCTAAGGAACCCACAAAAAATATATTAGAATTAATAAATTATTTCTGCCAGGGTTTACAATGTAAGATAAATATACAAACATCTATTTTATTTCTCTACACTAACAATCAAAATATGAAAATTAATTTGAGAAAACCATTCTATTTTCTCAAAATAATAGCAAGAAAGAAATAAAATATTTAGAAACAAACTTAACAAAAAGTATAAAATTGACACTATTAAAATTTTAAAACATTGTTAAAAAAGTTAATGAATGGAAGGATAGCCCATTTTCATGGAGAAAACAATTAAAATAGTAATTGTCTTTAAATTGATCTATAGAGTGAGTTCAAACCCTGCCAAAATTTCAGTTGGCCTTTTTAGCAGAAACTGACAAGTTGATCTTAAAATTTATCTGAGAATTCAAGGAGGGAAGAATAGCTAAAATGGTCTTTAAATAAAAAAGTAAAAGTTGGAGAATCGCTTCCTGATTTTAAAACTTAGTATAAAGCCCAATAATCTATACAGTCAGGACCTGGCATAAAGTTAAACATATAGGTTATTGAAATATAATTGATAATTTAGAAATAAACTTTAATATTTATGGTAAATTGATTTTTGGCAAGTGTGGCAAAACAATGCAATAGGAGAAGTATGAACTTTTCAACCAATGATGGTGAGACAATGGTTATCTACGTGCAAATTAATGTAGTTGAAGCCCCTTTATTAAACTATGTACAAAAATTAACTCAAAATTGATCATAGACTTAAATGTAAGAGCTAAAATTATAATAATCTTAGAAAAAATATAGTATCAAGTCTTTGTGAGCATGGGTTAAGCAAAGCCTTCTCAGATATGACAGCAAAAGCACAAACAACAAAGTACAAAAATAGATAAATTTGACTTCATCAAAATGAAAACCTCTTGTGCTTCAAAAGACACCAAAAAGAAAGAAAAGAAAGTGGTAAAAAATGTTCCTATTCCATATCAATAATAGGAAAATATTTGCAAATCATATATTTGATATGGTCCTTGTATCCAAAACACATTTGAAAACCCCTTCAAGTTAATAATAAAAAGACAACCCAATTAACTTACCAAAATGACTTGCCTTTTACTTTCCATTAGAGCAGCCATTTCAGAAGTAATTGACGTGATTTGATTTATGCAATTAAGAATTGCCTTGGCTGCTGGGTGGATAATTAAGTATAGAACATCAAAATTAAAAGTAGTGAGGCTATTTAGGGTGATAGTGCAAAAAATTTAGGAATGAACGAAGGTGACTTGGAAAAAGGTGATAACTGTGAAGGTACTAAAAAGTAGTCAAATTGAAAATATATTTAAAAATAAAACTGAATGTTGCTGAACTGTAAAGATTGATTTTTGCCTGGTAAATGTCTTAGTATTGATATTAGTCATTCACGTATTTACTATCTGTTTGCCTGCACGTATGTGTGTGTATTTGTGCCTTGTATTTGTGTATTTATGAAACCTCTTTTGTAATCCCAAGTTGTCAGACCTTGTTCAGTAAGAATAGAGCACTATTTACACAGAATCATTGATAAGGCCCAGGGAGGCTGGAAGGACTATTTCACAGAATTTATTCCTAAAATAGCAACTTGTGTCCTCCTAATAGAGTTGAAGATTACAAAGGCAACTGACTTATCAGTAGTGACTAAGAAGACTGAATTTTGGAATAAAATCTAGATATTTTTCTGTATTGCTGTGTTTCTTTGGCTAAGTTAATTAGTATTTCCAAATTTAAAAGTGTTCTATAAAACAAATATAATAGTAACTTTGTAGCCTTGTTGAGAGAATTATATGCATTGGTATATTTTGAAAGCTGATAAATGATAGCCAACGAAAGTCATTCTAATACATCACTAGCTAAAGGATGCTTAGATTGTCAGTCATCCTCCATGTACACGGGCAAATGTGTACATATTGTGACATGGTGCAAATATTTATTGTAAAAAAAAACCTATGAAATTGTGAGTCATTAATTATAATAGATGAGCAATAATTAATTTTTACCTCATTGCCTCAATAGTCTTTAAATATACAGGGTACCAAAAATTATATGCACATTTTAAGAAAGGAAAGAAAACTGTATTAAAATTATAATACCTAATATATACCAAAAACAAAAGATAAATGCAAGTCTCATAATTGCAGATGTCAAATGTGACTTGAGTAGTACAAATTTAACACAGTTTTTCCTTTCTTAAAATGTGTATACATTTTTGGCAACCTCTGTATGTTGCTCAATATTTTAAATATTGAGAAAGAGAGAGAAAGGGAAATTATTTGGAAGCACAATTACATCCCGGCATTACATGAAGAAACTCTAGAGATGTATGGATACAAAATAAATAAGCATTATAAATTGATATTTCATAAAAATAACTTTTTAAAAATTTAAGTGATTTCAATTTTATTTATTTATTTTCTATATTGAAATTCTATAGAAGTCATCACAGGACATCGTTCCATTTATTTGTCTTTTCAATTTCTTTCTTCAGTATTTTACAGTTTTCAGTGCATAGATCTTTCACTTCCTTGTTTAAACTTATTCCTAAGTATTTTCTTCTTCTTTTTTTTTTTTGAAGTTTTTGCTGGGCTAGGCTCAAACCCGAAATGCCCGGATATGGGGCCAGCGTCCTACTCCTTGAGCCACGGGCACTGCCTGTATTTTATTCTTTTTGATGCTGTAATATGTGGGGTTATCATATGACCCAGAAGTCCCTATGCTCTATTAAGAATATCTACCATATGATCCAGCAACCCCACTGCTGAGTATATATCCAAAAGAAACAAAATCAATGTGTTGAACGGATATGTTCACTTCCACGTTCCTTGCAGCCAAGATACTGAATCAATCTAAGTGTCATCAATAGATGAATTGGCACATAAAATGTGATATATACCTGGTGGAATACTTACTATTCGACTTAAAAAAAAGAAGGAATTCTGGGTGGCGCCTGTGGCTCAAAGGAGTAGGGCACCAGCCCCATATACTGGAGGTGGTGGGTTCAAACCTGGCCCTGGCAAAAAACTGCAAAAAAAAAAGGATTCTGTCCTTCGCGACAACATGGATGAACCTGGAGGACATTATATTAGTTGAATAAGCCAGATATAGTAAGCACGATATTACATCATCTCATCTGCATGTAGAATCTAAAAAGTGCAACTCACAAAAATATAGAGGAGAATGGTAATTACTAGGATGGATAGGAAGAGAAAATGGGAAGGTGTAGGTCAAAGATAGAAATTTACAGTTTTATAAGATGGATAAATCTACTATAGTTCATAATATATTGGATATTGAAAATTTGTTAAGATAGGAGATTTTACGTGCCTTTACTCCCTCCATACACACTCATACGCAAAGAGGTAATATGGAAGGTAATGAATATATTAATTTGTTTATTTGTAGTAATCAGTTCATTATGTATATGTATAAAAGGTCATATTGCATATCTTAAATATATATAATAGAAATAAATTTGAAAGAAATAAAAGAAGTCATATGGAATATGTTTTCTAGTTTGAAGCGAATCAAAGCAGTAATCGATAACTAAGAGATAACAGGAATCTCCAAACACTTGAAAACTAAACAGTATAATCCTAAACAATAGACCAGTGAAAGAAAAAATTCTAAGTGATAAAAAAAAATAGCTCAAGGAAAATGAAAATACAACAAAATGTGTGGAACACAGACAAAACCTGGCTCAGAGAGAAATTGATAAAATATATCCATTAGGGAAAGAGAAAAGTCTTAGATCAGGAGCATCCAATCTTTTGGCTTATCTGGGTCACATTGGAAGGAAAGAGTTGTCTTGGGCCATACATTAAATACACAAACACTAAGAAAAAGTGATGAGCAACAATTAAAAAGGTGGTAGGGGGAGACTGTCTGTAATTTTTGTCAAGCAGGTCACAAGTTTGTAATCACTAATGTAGAAAATGTATATATCTAAGTAATAAAATTTATTTTTTCATGTTTTTATTATAAAAAGAAAAGAAAAGTGAACAACATAAAACTAGTGAAATATTAGACATTGTGATGGGAAACTAATGCATCACTAACTGGTTTGATGGAAGTAGTTGCAATTCTCAGTGAGTTCTGAAGGTGCTCATCAGATATTTTGGTTCTAATTTTACTCCTAATGTGTTTCATTATGAAAATAGTTGCTTGCAAATGTAGGTGCTGCCAAAAAGCAACAACATAAATAAAGCATGATTGTGAAGTGAGGGATATTTGTCTCTGAGAACACAAGGCCTACAAAAGTCTATTAAGAGATATGATCAAATTTTTCTTTAAATTGAATGTCAGATTGCAGCTCTGTGCATTCTATTTGAATGTTGGAAGGTAATATATTTATATCAACTGAAAATGGAGTCACAAATGCACTAATATATTGATTATTTTCCCAGAAATCCTGAAATCTGTTTTCAAATTCTTCTCTGAAATCGAAAAGGAAGGCTTCATGTTTTTTGCTGTTTATAGGACTGTATTTAGCCAATGTGCTGAAATGCATAAAATTGTTTGCCTTAAGTTGAGCTTGCCATGATTTCAGTTTCAATGAAATGCTGTTATAGTTCAAAACATTATGTTCATAAGTTGGTTTTCACCTTGAAGATGCATGTTTAACTCATTTAAACTAGTGGTTAAATCCTCTAAAAATGCTAAATCTGTAAGCCAGTTTTCATCATCAAGTTCTGTCACAAATTTGATATTTGATGCCACAAACAACTTCATAAAATGTCTCAAATTATAAAGTCTTTCCAACATTTGACCTCAAACTAGCCATCTTCTGAAAAGGAAATGATGTTGCCATAGTCAGCATCAGTACTTTTTTTTTGTTGGGGATTCATCGAGGGTACAATAAACCAGGTTACACTGATTGCATTTGTTAGGTAAAGTCCCTCTTGCAATGGTGTCTTGCCCCTAAAAGGTGGGGCACACACCAAGACCCCACCCCTTCCCTCCTTCCCCCCTCCCTCCTTCTTTCTCTCTCTGCTCTCCACTTCCCCCACCCCCACTGTGACCTTAATTGTCATTAATTGTCCTCATATCAAAATTGAGTACATAGGATTCATACTTCTCCATTCTTGTGATGCTTTACTAAGAATAATGTGTTCCACTTCCATCCAAGTTAATACAAAGGATGTAAATCTCCATTTTTTACAATGGCTGAATAGTATTCCATGGTGTACATATTCCATTCTTGGGTTGGTGGGCATTTAGGCTGTTTCCACATTTTGGTGATTGTAAATTGAGATGCAATAAACAGTCTAGTGCAAGTGTCCTCATGATAAAAGGATTTTTTTTCCTTCTGGGTAGATGCCTAGTAATGGGATTGCAGGAGGTCTAGCTTGAGGACTTTGAGGTTTCTCCATACTTCCTTCCAAAAAGGTTATACTAGTTTGCAGTCCCACCAGCAGTGTAAAAGTGTTCCCTTCTCTCCACATCCATGCAGCATCTGCAGTTTTGAGATTTTTTGATGTGGGCCATTCTTGCTGGAGTTAGATGGTATCTCAGGATGGTTTTGATTTGCATTTCTCTAATAGATAGGGACGATGAACATTTTTTCATATGTTTGTTAGCCATTTGTCCTGTCTTCCTTAGAGAAGATTCTGGTCATGTCTCTTGCCCATTGATATATGGGATTGTTGGCTTTTTTCATGTGGATTAATTTGAGTTCTCTATAGATCCTAGTTATCAAGCTTTTGTCTGATTCAAAATATGCAAGTATACTTTCCAATTGTGTAGGTTATCTATTTGCTTTGGTTGTTGTCTCCTTAGTTGTACAGAAGCTTTTCGGTTTAATGAAGTCCCATTTGTTTATTTTTGTTGTTGTTGCGATTGCCATGGCAGTCTTCTTCATGAAGTCTTTCCCCAGGCCAATATCTTCCAGTGTTTTTCCTATGCTTTCTTTGAGGATTTTTATTGTTTCATGCCTTAAATTTAAGTCATTTATCCATCTTGAATCAATTTTTGTGAGTGGGGAAAGGTGTGGATCCAGTTTCAGTCTTTTACATGTGGATATCCAGTTCTCCCAACACCATTTATTGAATAGGGAGTCTTTCCCCCAAGGTATGTTCTTGTTTGGCTTATCAAAGATTAGGTGGTTGTAGGATGTTAGTTTCATTTCCTGGTTTTCTATTCAATTCCAAGTGTCTATGTCTCCATTTTTGTGCCAATACCATGCTGTCTTGACCATTATGGCTTTGTAGAACAGACTAAAATCTGGTATGGTGATGCCCCTAGCTTTATTTTTATTACTAAGAACTGCCTTAGCTATATGGTTTTTTTTCTGGTTCCATACAAGACACAGAATCATTTTTTCCAAATCTTGAAAGTATAATATTGGTATTTTAATAGGGATGGCATTGAATAGGATATTGAGGAGTGTTAAAGTCCCCTGTTATGGTATTATCAGATATCATATTACTCAGACTGAGTAAGGTCTGTTTCAAGAATCTGGGAGCATTTAAATTGGGTGTATAAATATTTAGAATTGAAACGTCTTCTTGTTGTATTTTTCCCTTGACCAATATAAGCTTTTTGGGGGGAGGTATAGCCATTTTAACGATGTTAATTCTTCACAGCCATGAGCATGGTATGTTCTTCCATTTTTTAATATCCTCTGTTATTTCCTTTCTGAGGATTTCATAATTTTCTTCATAGAGGTCCTTCACCTCCTTTGTTAGGTACATTCCTAGGTATTTCATTTTCTTTGAAACTATGGTGAAGGGAGTTGTGTCCTTAATTAGCTTCTCATCTTGACTGTTATTGGCATATACAAAGGCTACTGACTTGTGGAAATTGATTTTCTATCCTGAGACATTACTGTATTTTATGATGATTCCCAAGAGTCTTGTGGTTGAGTCTTTGGGATTCTCTAAGTATAACATCATGTCGCCAGCAAAGAGGGACAATTTGGCCTCTTCTGCTCCCATTTGGATTCCATCTATTTCCTTGTCTTGCATAATTGTATTGGCTAGAACTTCCAGCACTATGTTAAATAGTAAAGGTGACAGAGGACAACCTTGTCTGGTTCCAGTTCTAAGAGGAAAAGCTTTCAGTTTTACTCCATTCAATAAAATATTAGCTGTGGGTTTGTCATAGATAGCTTCAATCAGTTTCATAAATGTACCAACTATGCCTATAATCTTCAGTGTACTAATTAGAAATGGATGCTGGATTTTATTGAATGCTTTTTCTGCATGTATTGATAGGATCATATAGTATTTATTTTGGCCTCGTTAATATGGTGGGTAACGTTTATGGACTTGTGTATGTTAAACCAGCCTTGCATCCCTGGTATGAAACCTACTTGATCATGATGTATGACTTTTTTGATGATAAGCTGTAATATATTGGCTAGGATTTTGTTGAGAATTTTTGCATCTGTATTCATGACTGAAATTGGTCTGAAATTCTCCTTTTTAGTTGGGTCTTTTCCTGGATTTTGTATCAGGGTAACATTTGCTTCATAGAACGTGTTGGGAAAGATTCCTTCCTTCCTCCTCAATTTTTTAGAATAATTTCTGCTGTACAGGAATAAGCTCTTCCTTGAAGGTTTGATAGAATTCTGGTGTGAAACCATCTGGGCCAGGGCATTTTTTGGTTGGAAGCTTTTTTTTGTTTGTTTCTTTGATCTCAGTGCTTGAAATTGGTCTGTTCAGGAGCTCTATTTCTTCCTGGCCAAGTCTAGGGAGCAGGTGTGATTCCAAATATTGATTCATTTCCTTCACATTGTCAAATTTCTGGACATAGAGTTTCTGGTAGTATTCAGAGATGATCTCTTGTATCTCTGTGGGATCAGTTGTTATTTCCCCTTTATCATTTCTGATTGAGGTTACTAGAGATTTTACTTTTCTATTTATAGTTAGTCTGGCCAAAGGTTTATCTATTTTATTTATTTTTTCAAAAAACCAACTCCTTGTTTCATTAATTTTCTGAATGATTCTTTTGTTTTCAATTTCATTGATCTCTGATTTGATTTTGGATATTTCTTTTCTTCTACTGCGTTTAGGGTTAGATTGTTCTTCTTTTTCCAATTCCATAAGATGGCTTGAGAGTTTGTTGATGCGCTGTCTGTTTTTCGAATGTAGGCATCTAAAGTGATAAATTTTCCTCTCAAAACTGCTTTTGCAGCATCCCACAGGTCTTGGTAGATTGTGTCTTCATTGTTGTTATGCTCAAGGAAGTTAATGATTTTCTGTTTTATTTCTTCCTGCACACATCTCTCATTAAACAGAAGGTTGTTTAATTTCCATGCCTTTGTGTGGGGTTGAACATTTTTGTTAGAGTTGAGTTTCACCTTTAGTGCCTCATGGTCTGAGAAGATACAAGGTAAAATTTCAATTATGTTAAGGTTTGTTTTGTGTCCTAGGATATGCTCAATTTTGGAGAATGTTCCATGGGTGATGAGAAGAATATATATTCTTTATCTTTGGGGTGGAGTGTTCTATATGCATCTATCAAGAACAGTTGTTCTAGTGTCTCTTATAAGTCCCTGATATCTTTGTTTAATTTGTTTAGAGGATCTGTCCAGCTCTGTAAGAGGAGTGTTAAAGTCCCCTGTTATGGTATTATCATATTGCTTAGACTGAGTAAGGTCTGTTTTGAGAATCTGGGAACATTTAAATTGGGTGCATCAATATTTAGAATTGAAACATCTGTTTTTTTTTTGCAGTTTTTGGCCGGGGTTGGGTTTAAACCCACCACCTCCGGCATATGGGGCTGGCGCCCTACCCTTTTGAGCCACAGGTACAACCCTGAAACATCTTCTTGTTGTATTCTTCCCTTGACCAATATAAAGTGACCATCTTTGTCTTTTTTGACTTTAGTAGCTTTAAATCCACATGTATCTGAAAATAATATTGCAAGTCCTCTTTTCTTCTGAATTCCATTTGCCTGAAAAATTGTCTTCCAACCCTTGACTCGGAGTTTTAATTGGTCTTTTGAAGCTAGGTGTGTTTCCTGCAGACAGCAAATGTATGGCTTGTGTTTTTTAATCCAGTCTGCCAATCTATGTCTCTTCAGTGGGGAATTCAAGCCATTAACATTTATTGAGATAATTGATAAGTGTGGTAGTATTCTATTCATCTTACTTTGTGAGAGTCCATTGCTTAATTTTATCTTTTGCATCAGTGTGGAAGTTAAGTTCTGTCCTTTAATTTCTGAGTTCTTACTTTGCTGCTGATCCATTGTGATGGTCAGTGTGTAGAACAGGTTGAAGTATTTCCTATAGAGCTGGTCTTGTTGTGGCGAATTTCCTCAATGTTTGTATATCAGTAAATGATTTGATTTCTCTGTCAATTTTAAAGCTTAGCTTAACAGTATATAGAATTCTGGAATGGACATTGTTCTGTTTAAGTAGATTAAAGGTAGATGACCATTGTCTTCGTGCTTAGAAAGTTTCATCAGAGAAGTCTGTGGTCACTCTGATGGATTTGCCCCTGTAGGTCAACTGGTGCTTACTCCTGGCAGCTTGCAGAATCTTTTCTTTTGTCTTAACTTTGGACAGGTTCATCACAATGTGTCTTGGAGAAGTTTGGTTAGAGTTTAGATGACCCGGTGTCCGATATCCCTCTGAAAGCAGTGTGTCAGAATCTTTGGTGATATGTGGGAAATTTTCATTTATAATATTCTTGAGTATGGCTTCCATTCCCCTGGGGCATTCTTCTTCCCCTTCTGGGATTCCTATAACTCATATGTTGGAATGCTTCATAGAGTCCAATAATTATGTCAGTGAGCATTCTGCTTTCTCTCTCTTCTTTTCTGCCTCTTTTACTATCTGAGTTATCTCAAGAACTTTGTACTCTACCTCTGAAATTCTTTCTTCTGCATGGTCTAACCTGTTGCTGATACTTTCCATTGCATCTTTAAGTTCCCTAATTGACTGCTTCAGTTCCTTCAGCTCTGCTAAATCCTTTCTATATTCTTCATATCATTCATCTCTTATTTGATTCTGTTTTTGGATTTCCTTTTGGTTATTTTCTACTTTATTAGCAGTTTCCTTCATTGTTTTCATCATGTGTATTCTAAATTCCCTTTCTGTCATTCCTAACATTTCTTTATAGGTGGAATTCTCTGCAGTAGGTACCTCATGGTCCTTTGGAGGGGTTGCTCTGAAATGGTTCTTCATGTTTCCAGGAGTTTTCTGCTGATTATTCCTCATGAGTGATTTCTTTTATTCAGTTTCATTGCCCTAATTTTCCTTTCACTTTCTCTTGCACTTTAAGTTGCCATGCCTGTGGACTAGGGTTTCAATGAGTCGTTTTGGTACAGGACCAGAAGAATGAGAAGGTTGAAGAGCAAGAAAGGATAAAAGAAAGAAAAAGAAAGAAAGAAAGTAAAGAAGAAAGAAAAAGGAGAGTGGGTGGGTAAAAGGGAATATTGACAAAAGGAAGAGAGGCACAGGAAGAGGGAGACAGAGCAATATAGTTATATAGTAGGGTACTTTGAAACAACCTTGAAGAAACCTCAACCTCTGGGGGTGCCGGTTTGAATGGTTCCCTTCTGGTCAGCAGCTCTTTGCTAGCCTGATCGGACACAGTACCCCACCTCCACCAAGTAGAGAGGAAAGACAAAAATGCTATAAATCAAACCAAAACAAGCAAACAGAAAACTTTATGGGATAAAATTGGGTGAAAAACCAAATAACAGGGGTGGAAACACTAGTAAAAATGATGTTGTAATTATTGAAAAAGGCAACAATGGGAAATTATACTTAAACTAGGAAAATGGAGAATGAAAAGAAAGAAAAAAAAGAAAAGGAAAATATATAGGGAAAAGGTTGAAATTAAAAACAAAACAACAACAAAGAAAAATAAACAAAACCAAACAACAATAAATAAACAAAAATAAAGCAGTATATATATCTTGTTGAATATTGTCTGGGCAACAGGTGATCTTCTGGGGATGAGATGTTAATCACAATGCTGACCGGAGGCCTGTGCTGATTTCTCAAAACCCTCAGGGTGGAGACCCTAAATGTCTCTTCAGCCCTCTTAAAAGGCACCTAAAACTTCTAATCTCGGCTAAGCAGAAGCTTTCCAAGGAAAGTCCTTGTCACTGGGATCACTCCTGAAGTGGCTATCCACTTACCCAGTGTGCCAAAACTGGTCTCACTCTGCCCCTGAGTGTTAAGGGCTGTAAGGTGGATCAGTCCCTGCCTTTAGGCTGCTCAGTCACTAGATTACTAGCTCCTGCCTAACCCTTGCTCTGCGATCTTGAGGGTAGAGCTTGCTGGGACAGTTCTCTCACAATGGCTCCCTGAAGCCCACAGCCGAACACTATTAGCTCCGTCCGGCACAGTGGCTCAGTCTGGGACCCTAGACAATGCCCAACATTCTCCATACTCCTTCCCAAGCTCTCCCCAAGGCAGTTCAACTGAGTGCCAAGTCCAAAAACACCAAAACAGCTCACAGGTAAGGCCTTTCCAGTTTGCAGTCTCACTGCTGCTGTACTTACAGCTGCTGGCAGGATTAGACCAATCGAACATACACAACCACTTGCCAGTTTTCCACTGTTTTTGTCCTCCTCTTGGGGTCCATAAGTCTCTCACTGACTCCCTGTGTCCTCAAAGGGATGATTATAGGCAGATCCCACCAGCCAGAGATGCCTGGAGTCTTGTCTCCCCAGACTCACCGTGCCCAGTTACAAGGAAGCTGTTACTCAGCCGCCATCTTGCTCTCCCAGCATCAATACTTTTAAGGAATTCTTGGGATTGGCAATGATTCAATCTCTTGGCCCTTATGAAATTCAGTCTCAATGACAATTTGCATGATGTTATCCATTTTTAAAGCTTTTGTGCATTAATTTTCTTGATTTACTATGCAATGATACTTCATCAAAGTGTGTTTGGGGCTCCAATTACATAGTCTTCTATTAATTTTACAAGTCCCTCTCTTTTACCTCCCCTTGCCAGAGCACCATCAGTAACTATACCAGATATATTAACAATAGACATAGAAAATTGCTTTAGCCTAGTTTTTACTGCTTCATATAAAACTCTTGATTTAGTTTTGTCTTTTAATGAACTAAAGGAGCCATTTCTTCAGTGACATTGTATTCATCATCAATACCTCTAATAAAAATGGCAATTTAAGCCCTATTTGTAGCATCACTGCTGTCATCCATCACCAAAGCATTAAATATACAATTAGCAGCTTTACTCTCCAAACTACATTTTTTTTTTTTTTTTTAGAGACAGAGTCTCAGTCTATCACACTTGGTAGAGTGCTGTGGCATCACAGCTCACAGCAACCTCCAACTCCTGGGCTTAGGCAATTCTCTTGCCTCAGCCTCCTGAGTAGCTGGGACTACAGGTGCCCGCCACAATACCTGGCTATTTTTCTGTTGCAGTTTGCCAAGGTCAGGTTCAAACCCTCCCCCTCAGTATATAGGGCTGGTGCCCTACCCACTGAGCCACAGGTGCCACCCTGTAAACTACTTTTGATAGATTTTTCCAATTCAGTAGACAATTTTGATTTTATTTTTTGCTATTAAATATGCTACAACATAACTAGCTTTTACAGTGGAATCTGTCCAAGTTGTAACTTTTTAAAATTTCTTATTGAGAAGACAGAATTTTTTCCATTCCACTATTTTTCCTTATAAGACAATCCTTCATATGAATACAATTTGGCACGTTTTTGCATATGATGCCTTTTGAAATTATAGTCTTTAAAAACTTTCACAAATTTCCTACACATTAAGCAGCGGGCCTTACTATTTTTTTTGACAAAAATGTGTTCATTTTTTTAAACAAAATATGAAAATATTTATTAAAAATAAAAAAGTATTTTTAGTGAACAATCTTCCTTCATCCATAATTTTTCTTTTTGTGGGGGTTCTTGCCTAGATTGATTATCTGAGTCTTCCTTTCCATTTTGACAAAATATATATACCATCTACTTTCAACAAATGCCATAAACTTTAGATTTCTTGGAGAACACAATAAAACTGTTCTTATTCCCATTACTCTATTTTGATTTTCTTCTTCTCACATCCTCAATTTCCCAAATAATATTTGCTTTGTTTACAAACCATACTAAAGAAACTGAGCCATGATCGTGAAACTGTACTCCAGCCTGGACGACAGAGCAAGACCCTGGGTGATAGAGTGAGACCCTGCTTCTTAAAAAAACAAGAAGAAAAATTAAGATAATCATAGCTCACTGCAGCCTCGAACTCCTGGACTCAAACAATCCTTTAGTGTCAACCTCCCCAACTGGTGAGGTGAGCACCACCATGCCCAGCTAATGTTTTTTTGTTTGTTTGTTCGTAAAGTTGGGCTCTTGCTATGTTGCCTGGACTGGTTGTGAATCCATTCATCTTAATAATTTAACAGAAGTGTGTTGTGTGACCAGAGACGTGAACAAACAGCAGCTTTGCTGTGGTTGTAAACTTGCTCCTGTAATTATTAAGTCAAGAAACAGACTACACGGGATGGGATGGTGTGTAGCGAAATTCTTTATTCAGGGTTTTGATTTTATACCTTTCTAGTTACATACACATTTAATCTATTATCTGTTAGTTTCACTATTACCTCATTTTACTTATCTGAAATTAACTTGAAAGGAAATATCCTTTTACCATATCAACACAATCACTTTTGTAGTAAACATCTTCTTCTAGACACTGACTAATCTCTGGGCAGTTATCTAAATAAAGATCACAAAGAAGAAAGTAGCCACAGGGGAACAGAGTTAATGGAAGAGTATCTTCAAGCGTTCACTCAGTTTACTTAGTATGAAGTTACGACTGTGTCTTTTCCTCAGGGCAGAGCACCTATAGACCTCTGACAATATGTTGTTAACGTATGTCAACCCTCTGGCCCGTATCTCTGAGGAAGGGCAGCATGCCCTCTGATCTCAGGCTTCACGGGGCACACAGCTTCAGAGAATGGGCTTGTGGAATTTTTAACTCCAGGTAAGTCAACTCTGTGTGTGTCCCAGGGGGGCCCAGGTCCCTTAAGCCTCTGGAAAAAAAGCAAGCCATTTTAAACTCACACTGAGTTCACTTTGTGTGCTTGATGTAGAATATGTTTATTTCTAAATATTATCCTACAGAAGTGCCTCTTGGTTTTTATACCCTTTAAGGGGTCATTTACAGGTCATTTATTAAGAAGGACTGTAGCTTTACATAAAATACTAAAGTGCTTCCATCATTTAAAGTGAAGTCACATCTTCTTATTCCTTTTTAGAGAACCATCATTTGTTTCTCTTTGTTGGATAAAATTTTTTAAAAAAGTACTGTCAGCTATAACCCCAAGTAGATGACTTCTCAAAGTCCTCTTTAGAGAAGAACAACTATGACCCTGCCTCAGTGGCCATGCCAAACTTTGTGGCCAAGTTAGTGGTATGCCTTTTTGATCCTCTTTTCATATCATTCTCTTATGAAGACTTTGGAAAAATAAAAGTGAAAAATGTTAGCATTCTTGGCAGATTTTGTGGTATTCTCTTCAGATTGTTGTTCCTTTAAATGCCTTTTAAATTCTAAATTCTTCAGTGTTCAAGCCATTGGTATTCCATCCTGATGGTACTGGCCTGCCACCTAGCCAATACAGTTACAGGCAGGGCCTAATGCTGCCCTTTGTAACATGCAGCATTCAAGGCTGTTGGGCTGGAGCTCAGTCTCTCCATTCATACTTTACACAGGACACAATAAAGGTTTAGGCAGTAAATCTTTACTTGTCAAGTTTCATAGAGGCCCATTTCTCAGGTATCTAGTTTCAGATGTCAAGTTTCTCAAGTATATAGTTGAAGTTTTTTGAAGCTGTGAATTTCAGTCTTAGTCATAAACATGTCTTACATCACTAGAAGTTTGGCAGAAATCCCAGCTATTAATGAGCAAATGAAAGCCATAAAGAGGAGAGAACATTCAGTGAAAAGAGGTGTCTATGTTTATGCTGGAACTTAAAGAGTTCTATTATTTATCATATGAATATTTAAATAATTTTAATAGCTTTTGAAATTTCCTTTTACTTAGGCAACTAATAATGGCAAGAAGAAAATACATCAAACAAGGACAAATGAGAACTATATCTGCTACACCCACTTTTTCATTTTAATTGCTTGAAAAAATTGAGGGCATATTCGGATCCAGTTTGAGTTATTTACTTCCTCAACTCAGTGGACAGTTGCTGTTCTTTCACTGCATTGTAGTTATAAATATCTAGCAAAAGACCAAGTGAAATACACCTCAATAATTCTAATGAGACTGGGGTTGCCTTAATGTTCAATGGCTTTGATTTGAGTTCCCTTGTAGAACTCATATCCCTTCAAACATACAACTGCCACCACTTAGGTACTACTTTTCAAATGTATCTTTTCTGCCCTGAATTTACTTATCTTTGACCACAAACTACACTGTGTCTTGGGTCAGTCCATCTGACCCCTACACTTGAAGAATGTGCCCAAGAGAGAACAAAAACAGACAGAATAAACCAAAATTCTAGAAAAACACAGTTCTGAAATGATTCTTTTGTGTGTGTGTGTGTGTGTGTGTGTACAACAATAAATTACTTATTCAAACTGCATTGCTATCTTGGATATCTGTGTGGTTTCTTTTTAGTATTATAATATACATGCCCTTGAACATAATCCTCTGACTCACAGTAGAATATATGTTTTATTTATGGTTTATTTATTTATTTTTTATCATCTAGCATCCATGTCTTGATGAATCAATAGGATCTATCCCACTTTCTTGGAAGTAGGGACTGATCAAAGGTGTTCTTATGATCTCAGTAGGTCAGTCTCATACCTTTTTGGATTGATAATGAGATGACAGAAGAACAAGAGGAGAAGGCTTTTTACCTCTAACCTTCTCAGCAGAAAGAATGGGAATCTGCAGCTGCTAGGGGCCACATTTTCTCCCTTGAAAAGAAACCTACCTGAAGAATGAAGTTAAATGAAACTAGCAAAGAGGAATGACAGAGTTTAGGAGAGTCTTGGCATATACTCGCCATACTATCTGATCTTGGGCCCTGGGTACTACAACTCCTATTTTAATTTTATGACCTTTTCCAGCATCCCTTTTAGCTTTAGGAGCATTTTAATCTCTTTGTTTAAATTATTTTGAATTTGGTATCCATCATTTACAACTTAAAAACTTCTGTTTATTTTAGCATCTCCAATTTCCTTTTGAGAACTGATTTCTAAAAGTGTTTGCTTGCTCATAGAATAAGAACGTTTTAAGGCTTTTGATACTTTTTTCAAATTGCTTTCATAGCAACAATATTAATTTGAACTTTATTAATAATTAATGAGAGTTTCCTACACAGAGGCTTCTGAAAAATCTCCAAATGATGATGCATCTCTGGATTTGAAACTCTTTATAATTTTTAGTCTTTATTTTATTTTCTTCCCCAATAATTATTAAGCACCTACAATGTAACAGGAATTTTCTCTGATCTATAGTACAATGATGAAGAAGATACTGAGCTTGCCTTAAAAGAAGTCACACCTATGGGGGGAAACACATGACTTCTCATTTAAACATAACAGGATGTGATCAGTGGTATGATGACATTGTGATAAAGGATCCTGTAAGTACAGGAGAGGAAACAATGGTCTGGGATCAGTAGGAATGGTTTATAGAGCAGATTAAAATCACCTGTAATAAAATTTCAACTGCCACAGAAGTGGGAAAAGTAGAAGAAACTGCAGGAGAAAAAAGTGGCATGAAAAAGAAGTAGCCCATTATGGATGCATGATTTAAGGCATACAAAATGATGCCAGGAGATGCAGCTCAGATTGTGGTCTTGCATTGAGAGTCAATGAAAGTCATGCTGTGAGGTTGGTTCCTGAAGACACTCAGTTTATGAATGAAGGGAAGAAGTGAAAGATCGTAAATAGAAAAACAACATTGTATCTGTATTTTAGCAAAAATGATCTATGAGCAATATGGAGAAAATGCTGAAGACTGTTAATATGACATAAAGGAAGATTGATCTGCAAATCATTGCAGTTATCCAGGGGCAAGATGATAAGGTACTGAAATTAAAAAAAAAAAACTGTTGATACTTACCTGGCAGGGGAGATACCATGACCACGAAGGTGGTTTTCCCAGGGTGAGGCTTATCCATTGCACTCCGGATGTGCTGACCCCTGAGATTTCCCCAAATGTGGGAAACTCAACTGCATAATTTGTGGTAGTGCGGGACTGCATTCGTGCTTTCCCCTAAAAAAAAAATAATAATTAAAAATTGTTAGGAAAAATGGAAGGAAGAATATGTTCAAGATTACCTCTGTATTAGTTTGTAATTTATCATTTATAATTAATTTATTCAAACACACACCCAAACACCACTTTTGCGCTAGACTGTGGTCTTCTCTGATAGATAGGAATATTATCAAATCAGAATAGGGAAAAGGGGAAATAAATCTTAGTAGACTGATGTTTATATATTCTGGCTAGATATCTAGTCTGCTGGGGAACATTTTGAATAGGTTCTAAGATGAATAGTTTTATGTTGGGATAGTCTGCTTTAATAACAAATAATGACCAGAAATGATGAAAATATCACAAGACATCATTAAAGGAAAAGAACGGGGGATTCAAGTGAGCATGTTTGAGAGCAAGGATTATAATTTTTTTTTTTTAATTTTTTTATTAAATCATAAGTGTATACAATGATATGATTATGGGGCATCATACACTCACTTCATAAACCATTTGACACATTTTTATCCCAGTGGTTAAAATAGCCTTTCCGGCGTTATCTCAGTTACTGTGCCAAAACATTTATATTCTACATTTACCAAGTTTCGCAAATACCCCTGTAATATGCACCACAGGTGTGATCCCACCGATTCCCCTCCCTCTACCCACCCCCCCTTTCCCACTTCCCCCTATTGTTAAGTTGTAGCTGGGTTATAGCTTTCATGTGAGAGTCCCAAATTAGTTTCATAGTAGGGCTGTGTACATTGGGTATTTTTTCTTCCATTCTTGGGATACTTTACTAAGAAGAATATGTTCCAGCTCCATCCATGTAAACATGAAAGAGGTAAAGTCTCCATCTTTCTTTAAGGCTGCATAGTATTCCATGGTATACATATACCACAATTTATTAATCCATTCGTGGATCGATGGGCACTTCGGCTTTTTCCATGACTTAGCAATTATGAATTGGGCTGCAATAAACATTCTGGTACAAATATCTTTGTTATGTTGTGATTTTTGGTCTTCTGGGTATATGCCCAGCAGAGGAATTACAGGATTGAATGGCAGATCTATTTTTAGATCTCTGAGTGTTCTCCATATATCCCTCCAAAAGGAATGTATTAATTTGCATTCCCACCAGCAGTGCAGAAGTGTTCCCTTTTCTCCGCATCCACGCCAACATCTCTGGTCTTGAGATTTTGTGATATAGGCTAGTCTCATTGGAGTTAGATGATATCTCAAAGTAGTTTTGATTTGCATTTCTCTGATGATTAAAGATGATGAGCATTTTTTGATATGTCTGAAGGCCGTGCGCCTGTCTTCTTCAGAGAAGTTTCTCTTCAAATCCCTTGCCCAGCCTGCGATGGGATCCCTTGTTTTTTTCTTGCTGATGCGTTTGAGTTCTCTGTGGATTCTGGTTATTAAACCTTTGTCAGAGTTATACCCTGCAAATATCTTCTCCCATTCTGAGGGCTGTCTGCTTGCTCTGCTTACTGTGTTCTTAGCTGTGCAGAAGCTTTTTAGTTTGATCAAGTCCCAGTAGTGTATTTTTGAAGCTGCTTCAATTGCCCGGGGGGTTCTCCTCATGAAATACTCACCCAGACCAATTTCTTCAAGGGTTTTCCCTGCATTCTCCTCTAGTATTTTTATAGTTTCATGTCTTAAGTTTAAATCTTTAATCCAATGAGAGTCTATCTTAGTTAATGGTGAAAGGTGTGGGTCCAATTTCAGTCTTCTGCAGGTTGCCAGCCAGTTCACCCAGCACCATTTGTTAAATAGGGAATCTTTTCCCCACTGAATGTTTTTAATTGGCTTGTCAAAAATCAAATAGCGGTAAGTAGCTGGATTCATCTCTTGGTTCTCTATTCTATTCCAGATATCTACTTCTCTGTTTTTGTGCCAATACCATGCTGTTTTGATCACTATCGATTTGTAGTAAAGTCTGAGGTCTGGTAGTGTGATTCCTCCTGTTTTGTTTTTATTTCTGAGTAATGTCTTGGCTATTCGAGGTTTTTTCTGATTCCATATAAAACGAAGTAATGTTTTTTCAAGATCTTTAAAATATGACAGTGGAGCTTTAATAGGGAGTGCGTTGAAAGTATATATTGCTTTGGGTAGTATGGACATTTTGATAATGTTGATTCTTCCTAGCCATGAGCATGGTATGTTTTTCCATTTGTTAACATTTTCAGCTATTTCTTTTCTTAGAGTTTCATAGTTCTCTTTATAGAGATCTTTCACGTCTTTTGTTAGGTAAATTCCCAAATATTTCATCTTCTTTGGCACTACTGTGAATGGGATAGAGTCCTTAACTGCTTTTTCAATTTGACTGTTGTTGGTGTATATAAAGGCTACCGATTTATGAATGTTGATTTTGTAACCTGAGACGCTGCTGTATTCCTTGATCACTTCTAGGAGTTTTATAGTAGAGTCCCTAGTGTTTTCCAGATACACAATCATATCATCTGCGAAGAGCGAGAGTTTGATCTCTTCTGACCCTATATGGATACCCTTGATCGCCTTTTCTTCCCTAATTGCGGTGGCTAAAACTTCCATTACAATGTTAAAAAGCAATGGAGACAATGGGCAGCCTTGTCTGGTTCCTGATCTGAGTGGAAATGATTCCAATTTAACTCCATTCAATATGATACTGGCTGTGGGTTTGCTGTAGATAGCCTCTATCAGTTTAAGAAAAGTCCCTTCTAGACCAATTTTCTTGAGTGTTCTGATCATGAAGGGATGCTGGATATTATCAAAAGCTTTTTCTGCATCAATTGAGAGAATCATATGGTCTTTGTTTTTTAATTTGTTTATGTGCTGAATTACATTTATAGATTTACGTATATTGAACCAGCCTTGAGACCCTGGGATAAAACCAACTTGGTCATGATGTATAATTTGTTTGATGTGTTGCTGGATTCTGTTTGTTAGGATCTTGTTGAATATTTTTGCATCTATATTCATTAGTGATATTGGTCTATAATTCTCTTTTCTTGTTGGGTCTTTTCCTGGTTTGGGGATCAGGGTGATATTTGCTTCATAGAACGTGTTGGGTAGTCCTCCTTCTTTTTCTACATTTTGGAACAGGTTGAGTAATATAGGTACTAATTCCTCTTTAAAGGTTTGGTAGAATTCTGACGTGAAACCATCTGGTCCCGGGCTTTTCTTTTTAGGGAGGTTTTGTATAGTTGATGCTATTTCTGAACTTGATATGGGTCTGTTCAACATTTCCACTTGATTCTGGTTAAGTCTTGGAAGGTGGCGTGCTTCCAAGTATCGGTCTATTTCTTTCAGATTTTCATATTTCTGAGAATAAAGTTTCTTGTAATATTCATTAAGGATTTTTTGGATTTCTGATGAGTCTGTGGTTATTTTGTCTTTGTTGTTTCTGATTGATGAGATTAGAGATTTTACTCTTTTTTTCCTGATTAGGTTGGCCAGAGGTTTATCTATTTTATTGACCTTTTCAAAAAAGCAGCTTTTTGATTTATTGATCTGTTGTATTATTCTTTTGTTTTCAATTTCATTTAATTCTGCTCTAATTTTGGTTATTTCTTTTCTTCTACTGGGTTTGGGGTTGGAATGTTCTTCCTTTTCCAGTTGCGTGAGATGTCCCATTAAGCTGTTAACTTCCTCTCTTTCCGTTCTCTTGAGGAAGGCTTGCAGTGCTATAAATTTCCCTCTTAGAACTGCCTTTGCAGTGTCCCAGAGGTTCTGATAGCTTGTGTCTTCATTGTCATTTTGTTCCAAAAAATTGGTGATTTCTTTCTTAATCTCATCTCTGACCCAGCTATCATTCAGCATAAGGTTATTTAACTTCCATGTTTTTGTATGGGTATGCAGATTCCTGTTGTTACTCAATTCAAGTTTTATTCCATGATGGTCCGAGAAGATGCATGGAATAATTTCTATTCCTTTAAATTGACTGAGGTTAGACTTGTGACCTAAAATGTGATCAATTTTGGAGTAAGTTCCGTGGGCTGATGAGAAGTATGTGTATTCAGTTTTGTTGGGATGAAATGTTCTGTAGATGTCTGCTAAATCTAAATACTGGATGGTTAGGTTTAAATCTAAGATTTCTTTGCTCAGCTTCTTTCTGGAGGATCGATCCAACACTGCCAAGGGAGTGTTGAAATCGCCAACGATTATGGAGCTGGAGGAAATCAAGTTACTCATGTCTGTTAGAGTTTCTCTTATAAATTGAGGTGCATTCTGGTTGGGTGCATAGATATTAATAATTGAGATCTCGTCATATTGAGTATTTCCCTTAACAAATATGAAGTGACCATTCTTGTCCTTCCTTACTTTTGATGGTTTAAAGCCTACTGTATCTGCAAATAAAATTGCAACACCTGCTTTTTTCTGATTACCATTTGCCTGAAATATGGATGACCATCCTTTCACCCTGAGTCTGTATTTGTCTTTTAAGTTGAGATGTGACTCTTGTATGCAACAAATATCTGGCTTAAGTTTTTGTATCCAGTCAGCTAACCTATGCCTCTTTAGAGGACAGTTTAAGCCATTCACATTGATGGAGAGTAAGGATAAGTCTGGTGGAATTTTGGGTATCGAGTTTTTCAAAGGTCCAGTGGACATTTTTAATCCTTTCGCCAGTGTGGAAGTTGGAGTTTGATCCGAAGTTTCTGAGTGAGTTTACTTTTGTGGTATAGGATTGGGTTGGTCATTGTGGAGGATAGGTCTGAGAACATCCTGAAGAGCTGGTTTACTTATGGCAAATTTTTTCAACATATGAATGTCATTGAAGTATTTAATTTCTCCATCATAGATGAAACTCAGTTTAGCTGGATACAAGATCCTGGGTTGAAAGTTTTTTTGCTTTAGGAGATTAAAAGTTGATGACCAGCCTCTTCTTGCTTGAAAAGTTTCAGCAGAGAGATCTGCAGTTATTCTAATATTCTTACCTTTGTACGTTATAGTTTTCTTTCGCCGGGCTGCTTTGAGAATCTTCTCTTTCATGTTAACTTTAGTGAAGCTAATTATGATATGTGTGGGAGATGGCTTTTTGGGGTTGAATGGTGCTGGGGTTCTGAAGCTGTCTGCTATCTGAATTTCAGATTCTGTAGGCATGTCTGGAAAATTTTCTTTCATAATTTCATGTAGAAGGGCCTCTGTGCCCTTGGCTGCCACATCATCAGCCTCCGAAATTCCTATAACCCTTATGTTATTTTTTTTCGAATTATCTGAGAGCTCTCTGAGTGAGTGATCCGTTTTTGCTCTCCATTTCTCTTCCTCTTTGAGAGATTGGGAGCGTTCGAAGACTTTATCTTCAATGTCAGAAATCCTTTCTTCTGCTTGCTCCATTCTGTTACTGAGGGATTCTACTGTATTTTTCATATCTTTGAGGGCTGTAAGTTCTTGTTTCAGTGTGTCTAAGTCTTTGGTGGTTTTGTCTTTAAATTCGTTAAATTCTTGAGACAGTTTTTGAATTTCTCCTCGAATTCCTAATTCCATTTTATTAATCTTGTCTGCAAACCAAATTCTGAATTCGACTTCTGACATCTCAGCCAGTTGTTTATGAATGGGATCTTCAATCACATCTGCCATATCTTTTCTTGGGGGGGTTGATCTATTCTGGTTATTCATGTTACCAGAGTTTTTCCGCTGATTCCGCCCCATGGTTTACTCCCTTTGGTTTTTCCCCTGGGGTTTTATCGAGGGCCCGTACAGTGTTGTGGCCTGAGAAACTGGGGCCCTGTCTGGTGTGGTGGAGCAAAGTGGTTCTGTCTTGTTTTCAGCTGGTTTCTGTTCGATCCTATTGCAACTTCTACTCTGGCTTGAAGTCTCAGCTGTGTGGAAAAATCAGCAATTAAGTCACCCCGCCTGCCCACCTCTGGCCCCAGTTGGAAAAGGAGAATCAAACCTTCCTACAATTGCACACCCAGGGCACCACCTGAAAAGTCCTCAGTCTATTAGCCCAGTTCAAAAGGTCGGAATCAACTGTCTCAATCGGCACTTGTCTCAGGTGGAAGGGTTCAAGAGGTCTCTGGGAACTGGATCACAGGGGCCTGGTGACTCCTCTGAGACAGCTCACCCCAGTGCAGCGTGGAGTCAGGAGGAGCCACCCCGCAAACAGAGCAGTCTGGGAAGGTTGACGTCTCCTTCCCCACTTTGCCCCTCCGTCGGACCCAGTCACTGGTATCTCTGCAGATGGCTAACCCAGTTGCCTGCAGTGAACAGACACTCCAGGGGTTTGCACCTGCCTGAATCGCGAGGAAGTCTGCCAGGCCCCCGCAGACTGCCGCTATCTAGCAGGAGGAGATGGGGCCTGACATCTTTGAGTGTTTGATGCAGGTGATGGGAAGGAGGTGTTCACTCAGGCTTAGCCCCGTCCCTGATGGATGCTGCTAACAGAACAGAACAGAACAGACAACTTTGTGAGGTTCTGTCTCTGTTCCTGTCGTCGCCTACAGGAGACGGGCTGTTTTGAGTTCAAACGTCTTTGCTGCTGGAGAATTGCGTCTGAACACCTCTCTGGGTCGGCCCTGCCCTGGAGGCTTCCGGGTTTGTGAGCCGTGTCACCGGTGGCCTCCTCTGGTTGCCCAGGGAGACAGGGGGTGTGGCCTCAGAATATCCAGAAGTGAGCGTTCTGCCGTTAAAGAAAAAACGGCTGTTGATCTACCTCCAGGGAACTGCTGCTCTGGTGTGGGCACTCAGGCGACCCTTTTCTCCTCTGTCCCGCGCCCCAGAGTCAGCACTGAGCGGCCGCAGTTTGTGCTGGGTCCACACCCCTTAAGAGATCCCCCAAGAATCAGAACTCTTGGGGGATGGGCCCCCAGACCCGGATTGGGAGTGGGGCGGGGGGAAGCTAGAGTTTCATTCAGTTTCGCGCAATACTACGGTCCGGGGAGGGCTCCTGCACTGCACCGCAGGGAAGTGCCGCCAAGGCTTGATTTCCCCTCAGCAGAGTGCCCTCTCCTCGCTCACGTATCCCAGAGTCAGCGCTGACCTGACGCAGCTCAGGCACTGTGCACTCCCCTGGAGAAATCACCCAAGGAGCCGAACTCCAGAGGGATAGGCCCTCAGACCCCGAGTGAGAGTAGGGGCTCTCAGCTCTCAGCGGGGAGGCCAGAGTCTTATTCAGTCTTGTGCCCGGGGAGGGCTCCTGTACTGCACTGCAGGGAAGTGCCGCCAAGGCTTGATTTCCCCTCAGCAGAGTGCCCTCTCCTCGCTCACGTGTCCCAGAGTCAGCGCTGACCTGACGCAGCTCAGGCACTGTGCACTCCCCTCGAGAAATCACCTAAGGAGCCGAACTCTTGGGGGATAGGCCCTCAGACCCCGAGTGAGAGTAGGGGTTCTCAGCTCTCAGCGGGGAGGCCAGAGTCTGATTCAGTCTTGGGTCCCCTATGCCCGGGGAGGGTTGCTGCACTGCACCGCAGGGAAGTGCCGTGAGGCGTGACTCCCCCTCAGCCCGGTGCCCTCTCCTCACTCGGCGCGCCTCAGAGTCAATGCTGACCAGTCGCAACTCGGGGACTGTCCACTCCCCTTGAGAAATCACCCAAGGATCCGAAGTCCTGGGGGACAGGCCTCCAGACCTCAGTGGGTGGGAGGGGAGCGCCGGGGATTCAGGGTTGCCGGCAAAGGATTCCCAAAGTTTTATTCAGCCCTATGTCCGGCAGGAGAACGCCACGGCACCCCAGTAGGGGAGGTAGGTCCAGTTTTTAGAAGGTCTCTCCCGTGGAGTATAGTGGGAGGGGCTTTAATTTCTGCCCACTTGTTCAATTGTGGGGCTACAGAGCCGGTCTCATGGGGGAGGGGGACACCCGTCCGCTTGGTGGTGGATTTTGTACCTTTTGTTTGCGGCCTTGTGATCACAACTTGCCTCAGCGTTGTTGATGTGCGTTCTTCAGCCTTCTCTCTTGGTGAGGCTCAAGTCCACCAGGATACTTACTAAATTCCTGTCCCTTAACTCTCCTTCTGGACGGGAGCCTTTGTTGAAAGCTGGCTTCAGTCCGCCATCTTGTCTCCCCTCTATAATTTTTTTTAAATAATCTTTTATTACATGTATAATTCCATGTCTTAAGTTTCTTTCTTTTTTTTTTTTTTTTTGGTGGTGGCTCTCACCTTTATTTTATTATTATTATTTTTTTTTATTAAACCGTAGCTGTGTACATTAGTATGATCATGGGGCACCATACACTTGGTTCATAGATCGTTTGACACATTTTCATCACATTAGTTAACATAGTTTTGTAGCATTTTCTTATTTTGCTAAGACCTTTACATTCCACATTTATTAGGATTCACATATACCCTTGTAAGATGCACCGCAGGTGGAATCCCATTAATCCCCCTCCTTCCCCCTCCCTCCCCCCTTCCTCCCCTCCCTTTCCCCTTTCTCCCTATTCTTAGGTTATAACTGGGATACAGCTTTCATGTGAAGGTCCTACATTAGTTTCATAATAAGGGTGAGTACATTGGGTACTTTTTCTTCCATTCTTGAGACACTTTACTAAGAAGAATATGTTCCAGCTCCATCCATGTAAACATGAAAGAGGTAAAGTCCCCATCTTTCTTTAAGGCTGCATAATATTCCAGAAAACAAGGGATCCCATTGCAGGCTGGGCAAGGGACTTGAAGAGAAACTTCTCTGAAGAAGACAGGCGCATGGCCTTCAGACATATGAAAAAATGCTCATCATCTTTAATCATCAGAGAAATGCAAATCAAAACTACTTTGAGATATCATCTAACTCCAGTGAGACTAGCCTATATCACAAAATCCCAAGACCAGAGATGTTGGCGTGGATGTGGAGAAAAGGGAACACTTTTGCACTGCTGGTGGGAATGCAAATTAATACATTCCTTTTGGAAAGATGTTTGGAGAACACTTAGAGATCTAAAAATAGATCTGCCATTCAATCCTGTAATCCCCATACTGGGCATATACCCAGAAGACCAAAAATCACACCATAACAAAGATATTTGTATCAGAATATTTATTGCAGCCCTATTCATAATTGCTAAGTCATAGAAGAAGCCCAAGTGCCCATCGATCCACGAATGGATCAATAAATTGTGGTATATGTACACCATGGAATACCATGTCTTAAGTTTCATAATAAACCAGCTACATATGCTCATATGCTCAACATAGGATATAATTGTATAAGTCTATGTTTCCACATTTACAAGGTCTTTTATCCTGTCATTACACATAGGAGTTCTTTTTCGGTGTTTTTTTTTTTTTTTATTAAGTCATAAACACATAGATCATGTATACATTACTGTACTTATGGAGCACAATGTGCTGATTTTATGTACAATTTGAAATGCTTATATTGAACAAGTTAATATATCACTCACCTCATTTACTTAATTATTGTGTTAAGATGTTTATACTCTATACTTAATAGATTAGACATGTACCCTTGGTGTTGTTTTTATGTAGTGAGAGCATTAGCTGGTAATTATGGAGGGAATTTTAGAGTGTCTGAGACAGACATGGAATAAAAGAATCTCACCTGTAATTTTTGACTGCTAACTTTATGGATTTAAGAGGTTGTTTTTTTTTTTTAAGGAATCTTTGTTTCTTATTTTGTGAAACAAATGCAATAGTATATCCCTTATTTACATTATTTTTGTTAAAAAGGAACACAGAGGAAATACTGCATTAAAATGTCACAAAAATATCTTTGGTAACTTGTAAACACCTATCTAAGTATATATGAATGATTTCTTTAAATTGTTCTGCTTTGTTCATCCTTTTTCATAAATCTCTCCTTTAGTAGTACTGTTTGTAGTGGGGATTGTTTGCTTTTTAGAGTTCACCACATTGCTTTTTAGAGTTCAACATCTTTCTGGATAAATTTTTTAACAGAATTTTTATTATTTTTAAAATATATAAAAACAACTACTCCCATGAGTAGCAATACAAGGTTATACATTTTAACCAGATTTCCCAGGCCTTTTTTGGATACCTTTAGTAGTTAACTATTTTATCAAACCCTCTTGTAAGTAACCATCACACAACACACAGAGCTCTGTGGAATACAGCTGAGGGCACCACTCGCTCTGGCCCAGGTGTTCATTCCCACAGACTGCACTGAAATACCCTGGTAAGCAATATCCTCCTCTGTTTTGCATCGATCTCCTCTGTTGCGCTTCTTTTAGGATAGGAAGAGGAAAAAAAAAAAAACTATCTCATTTTTTATTACTGGGAATGTTGGTAAAATACATTCTCCAACTTTCTTTGCACTTAGGTTAATACCACCGTCCAGATTCTGGGCAATGAAATGTGCACAGAAGTGATGTACTTCACATCTAGGCTCAGCCATGAGAAAAATACATTTCACTATTGTATGTCTAACTGTTTGTAAAGATGCAGCGGAAGATGCTGAGGTGCTCTAGAAAATGCTGATGTTACAAAATGCAAATGTTTGTGGTCCTGGTCTTTGCATATTGTCATTCAACCTATAAATTGAGCTCAAACAAATTTTTCATGGTGTGTGGCAATTACCTAGTGTTAATTACCTATCTCATGCAGTATTTGGTAAGTTTGTTGTTCTTGTTTTCAACTCCTTGAGGGCATTTATTTAAAAAATAAACTATCAGAATTTCAGAGTAGTCTAATGCCCAAAGACAAAGTTTTTATCTTCTAAGAATGGAGTCCATTCTTAGATGCGTTTGTCAGTGTGTGACATACTGTTTAGTTTAAAATTCATAAGTTTAGGAGAAATATTGCAGAATTTGAACTGAAATGCACTCTATCACTACTAGTTTCTTATAGTTTGCACAAAGTAATTTTCAATGATATTGTGTATATATATATAATTTCTTAAACTACACAATATTCACAAAGCTCCATGCACCATTCATTTCTGTTTAAATTTCCCTTAACCACATTCTCTGGTTAGTTATGCAAATCTGAGTGCATAATTTGAAGTATAATGAATAGTGAAATATCAATTGTGTTCATTCTTTTAATGGAAGAAACAAATCTCCTCATCAAATTGCTGGAAAATAAAATTACATGACTTCTGGTGTTTTTGCTTGATATGTTTTGTTGGGAAGAGCATTTGCCAGTAAAGCTTTTGGCAAGCTCCTTTTGAAACATATCACTTGATGTGAGAAAGAGCTAGCTCATAGACTGTTCTGGGATTGAATCACACCTACTGGGAAAATGAATAAGAGATCTTGCTTCTTCTAAAAGAAAAAAATGTTTGGAAAAACTAAAAACGTATTTATTTATTTCATTGCCCTAGTTATTTCTTTTGTTCTCCACTTCATTTACTTCTACATTCAATACCTCAACATTGCATTATGTACCTCACCCCACATTTTATTTATCAATCATTTTATGGGTAGTAGCTCTGACTCTTAATTTTATTTCTCCTTAATGTCTTACTTGATTTTTAATTTTATAAAAATTCATTACATTTCTAAAGAAGATTTCCTTTTATAATATGTCTATGTTTGTAACTATCTACTGTCCTTGTACAAAATGGCAGATTGAAGCATAATTTACAGATAATTTTATTTTTCAACAGTGTTGTGATGCTCAACATTTTGTCAACCTCAATAAATAGTAGAAGATTTTAAAAAGAGAAAAGAAGAGGTCATGAACAAAGTAGAAAGAGTAATCTCTGTCAACCACTTTCCTGGGCAAGTATCCAAAATGTCTACGAGAATTCTATCTAGTGCAAAAAAATGCTAGCTGGATCAAACAGGTCTAACTGCAAAAACAAAATGCTATTTAGCGTCTGTTTAATAGTTAGTCAATTAATCACATCAATTCTGTTTGTGAGAAAAATAAGTTGGCAGAAGAGGAGTTCAGTTAATGGGGCACATTGGATATGTGGGAAGATCAGCTTTCAAAAGGCTGTCACTTTATCCTCCCCCTGATCTTTCTGTCTTCCTGGGTGGCAGAGGGAGAAAAAGTGCCTGACATAGAATATTTGATACAAATAAGGTCAGATGTAGATTGTCCTGAGGAAATTGTCCAACAGGAAAAATAAAAGCTAAAAGAAAGAATGGATTATTTCTCCCTCTTTTTCTACTTAGAGATTTTTAGTTCAGAAAATATTTAAATCAAATTGCATGATTTCTTACAAGGCAAAGTGAAAAATTGGTCATAAATTTGGTTTTTATACAGTTTTCAAACATGGTTTCTCCATGAAACGTCATCTTCCATAGTTCTCCCAAATACAAACATTTCAACGGCAAAACATGTTTAGTTTTGAAGGTAAAAGTTGGGGAATTATGATAGCTTGCATGGTCAGGGACCAGCATGAATGACTGGTAAAACGGACTGCCATATCTTATCCTGGTGGTGTACGAAGGGCCGGCCAAGGGCGTATTCTGTCTATGCTTTGTCATCACTAAGAGGATACATCCTCTGTGGAGATTTTACAAGTAATAAAAAAAGCAATTAAAAGTCAGTTGGCTGGCTGGCCAGTGGCTCATGCCTATAATCCTAGCACTCCAGGAGGCTGAGGCAGGAGGATATCTTGAGCTCAGAAGTTCAAGACCAGCCTAAGCAAGGGTGAGTGCCCATCTCTACCAAAAAATAGAAAAATTCCCTGGACTTTGTGGTCCATTCCCATAGTTCCAGCTACACAGGAGACTGAGTTAGGAGGATGGCTTGAGCCCAGAAGTTTGTGGTTGCTATGAGGTAGGCTGAGGCCACTTCACTCTAGCCCAGGCTACACAGTGAGACTGTATAGAAAAAAAAGAAAAAAAAAAAAACTCAACTGGCTTAGTATTATTTAGGTCAGAAAATTATAAACATTATCTACTATAAAATACTCCCAAGAAATCTTCTATTGGTTGACCTAAATTCTAAACAAATTCCGTGGCCATTTTTGAACTCTAATACTATAGGTAAAAACCTATAAATTAGCACATTTTTATTATTTATCCTTTTATAAACACCACATTTTACTTTGGAAAACCCTTACTATACAGGAAGCCTTAACATTTATGTATTTAGCTACATGTATTCTTAAATTTCCAATTGTTCTGAGTGGTGTAAACATTAAACAATAGAACCAAATTGAACAATGCTACCATAGTGATTAGTCAAGATCTGAATTTTCACTGGTGTTAACAATTTAAAAAATCAGAAAGGAGTATGACCTGCAAAGAATGATATTTTTGTTTTGGTAAGTACAAATTTTAGCTAATTATTTTTGTAAATTTGAATCTCCAAATTTTAAATATATTCTTATATTCAAATTATTATTTGTTTTAAAATTAAATGACACATCAAGATGACCAGTTGCCTAATTTAACTGTTTTTACTAATTAAAATTCTATTAAAATATGCCAATTTTACCAGTATTACTTTATATATAACATTTCAATACAATTTTCATATTTTTTTGTCTATTTTTTTTAATCTCTTTAGTATTTTTGACAATATGTTTAATATAGAACTTGTGGGGAATAGGACAAGATGGCGGACTGAAGCCAGCTTTCAACAAAGGCTCCCGTCCAGAAGGAGAGTTAAGGGACAGGAATTTAGTAAGTATCCTGGTGGACTTGAGCCTCACCAAGAGAGAAGGCTGAAGAACGCACATCAACACCGCTGAGGCAAGTTGTGATCACAGGACACAAACAAAAGGTACAAAATCCACCACCAAGCGGACGGGAGTCCCCCTCCCCCATGAGACCGGCTTTAGAGCCCCACAATTGAACAAGCGGGCAGAAATTAAAGGCCCTCCCACTACACTCCACGGGAGAGACCTTCTAAAAACTGGACCTACCTCCCCTACTGGGGTGCCGTGGCGTTCTCCTGCCGGACATAGGGCTGAATAAAACTTTGGGAACCCTTTGCCGGCAACCCTGAATCCCCGGCGCTCCCTTCCCGCCCACTGAGGTCTGGAGGCCTGTCCCCCAGGACTTCGGATCCTTGGGTGATTTCTCAAGGGGAGTGGACAGTCCCCGAGTTGCGACTGGTCAGCATTGACTCTGAGGCACGCGAGTGAGGAGAGGGCACCGGGCTGAGGGGGAGTCACGCCTCGCGGCACTTCCCTGCGGTGCAGTGCACCAACCCTCCCCGGGCATACGGGGCCCAAGACTGAATCAGACTCTGGCCTCCCCGCTGAGAGCTGAGAACCCCTACTCTCACTCGGGGTCTGAGGGCCTATCCCCCAGGAGTTCGGCTCCTTGGGTGATTTCTCGAGGGGAGTGCACAGTGCCTGAGCTGCGTCAGGTCAGCGCTGACTCTGGGACACGTGAGCGAGGAGAGGGCACTCTGCTGAGGGGAAATCAAGCCTTGGCGGCACTTCCCTGCGGCGCAGTGCAGGAGCCCTCCCCGGACCGTAGTATTGCGTGAAACTGAATGAAACTCTAGCTTCCCCCCGCCCCACTCCCAATCGGGGTCTGGGGGCCTATCCCCCAAGAGTTCTGATTCTTGGGGGATCTCTTTTTTTTTTTTTTAATTTTTTTTATTAAATCATAACTGTATACAATGATATGATTATGGGGCATCATACACTCACTTCATAAACCATTTGACACATTTTTATCACAGTGGTTAACATTGCCTTTCCGGCGTTATCTCAGTTACTGTGCCAAAACATTTACATTCTACATTTACCAAGTTTCGCAAATACCCCTATAATATGCACCACAGGTGTGATCCCACCGATTCCCCTCCCTCTACCCACCCACCCCCTTTCCCACTTCCCCCTATTGTTAAGTTGTAGCTGGGTTATAGCTTTCATGTGAGAGTCCCAAATTAGTTTCATAGTAGGGCTGTGTACATTGGGTATTTTTTCTTCCATTCTTGGGATACTTTACTAAGAAGAATATGTTCCAGCTCCATCCATGTAAACATGAAAGAGGTAAAGTCTCCATCTTTCTTTAAGGCTCTCTTAAGGGGTGTGGACCCAGCACAAACTGCGGCCGCTCAGTGCTGACTCTGGGGCGCGGGACAGAGGAGAAAAGGGTCGCCTGAGTGCCCACACCAGAACAGCAGTTCCCTGGAGGTAGATCAACAGCCGTTTTTTCTTTAATGGCAGAACGCTCACTTCTGGATATTCTGAGGCCACACCCCCTGTCTCCCTGGGCAACCAGAGGAGGCCACCAGTGACACGGCTCACAAACCCGGAAGCCTCCAGGGCGGGGCCGACCCAGAGAGGTGTTCAGATGCAATTCTCCAGCAGCAAAGACGTTTGAACTCAAAACAGCCCGTCTCCTGTAGGCGACGACAGGAACAGAGACAGAACCTCACAAAGTTGTCTGTTCTGTTCTGTTCTGTTAGCAGCATGCATCAGGGACGGGGCTAAGCCTGAGTGAACACCTCCTTCCCATCACCTGCATCAAACACTCAAAGATGTCAGGCCCCACCTCCTCCTGCTAGATAGCGGCAGTCTGCGGGGGCCTGGCAGACTTCCTTGCGATTCAGGCAGGTGCAAACCCCTGGAGTGTCTGTTCACTGCAGGCAACTGGGTTAGCCATCTGCAGAGATACCAGTGACTGGGTCCGACGGAGGGGCAAAGTGGGGAAGGAGACGTCAACCTTCCCAGACTGCTCTGTTTGCTGGGTGGCTCCTCCTGACTCCACGCTGCACTGGGGTGAGCTGTGTCAGAGGAGTCACCAGGCCCCTGTGATCCAGTTCCCAGAGACCTCTTGAACCCTTCCACCCGAGACAAGTGCCGATTGAGACAGTTGATTCGGACCTTTTGAACTGGGCTAATAGACTGAGGACTCTTCAGGCGGTGCCCTGGGTGTGCGATTGTAGGAAGGTTTGATTCTCCTTTTCCAACTGGGGCCAGAGGTGGGCAGGCGGGGTGACTTAATTGCTGATTTTTCCACACAGCTGAGACTTCAAGCCAGAGTAGAAGTTGCAATAGGATCAAACAGAAACCAGCTGAAAACAAGACAGAACCACTTTGCTCCACCACGCCAGACAGGGCCCCAGTTTCTCAGGCCACAACATTGTACGGGCCCTCGATAAAACCCCAGGGGAAAAACCAAAGGGAGTAAACCATGGGGCGGAATCAGCGGAAAAACTCTGGTAACATGAATAACCAGAATAGATCAACCCCCCCAAGAAAAGATACGGCAGATGTGATTGAAGATCCCATTCATAAACAACTGGCTGAGATGTCAGAAGTCGAATTCAGAATTTGGTTTGCAGACAAGATTAATAAAATGGAATTAGGAATTCGAGGAGAAATTCAAAAATTGTCTCAAGAATTTAACGAATTTAAAGACAAAACCACCAAAGACTTAGACACACTGAAACAAGAACTTACAGCCCTCAAAGATATGAAAAATACAGTAGAATCCCTCAGTAACAGAATGGAGCAAACAGAAGAAAGGATTTCTGACATTGAAAATAAAGTCTTCGAACGCTCCCAATCTCTCAAAGAGGAAGAGAAATGGAGAGCAAAAATGGATCACGAACTCAGAGAGCTCTCAGATAATTCGAAAAAAAACAACATAAGGGTTATAGGAATTTCGGAGAATGATGAAGTGTCTGCCAAGGACACAGAGGCCCTTCTACATGAAATTATGAAAGAAAATTTTCCAGACATGCCTAGAGAATCTGAAATTCAGATAGCAGACAGCTTCAGAACCCCAGTACGATTCAACCCCAATAAGCCATCTCCCAGACATATCATAATTAGCTTCACTAAATTTAACATGAAAGAGAAGATTCTCAAAGCAGCCCGGCGAAAGAAAACTATAACGTACAAAGGTAAGAATATTAGAATAACTGCAGATCTCTCTGCTGAAACTTTTCAAGCAAGAAGAGGCTGGTCATCAACTTTTAATCTCCTAAAGCAAAAAAACTTTCAACCCAGGATCTTGTATCCAGCTAAACTGAGTTTCATCTATGATGGAGAAATTAAATACTTCAATGACATTCATATGTTGAAAAAATTTGCCATAAGTAAACCAGCTCTTCAGGATGTTCTCAGACCTATCCTCCACAATGACCAACCCAATCCTATACCACAAAAGTAAACTCACTCAGAAACTTCGGATCAAACTCCAACTTCCACACTGGCGAAAGGATTAAAAATGTCCACTGGACCTTTGAAAAACTCGATACCCAAAATTCCACCAGACTTATCCTTACTCTCCATCAATGTGAATGGCTTAAACTGTCCTCTAAAGAGGCATAGGTTAGCTGACTGGATACAAAAACTGAAGCCAGATATTTGTTGCATACAAGAGTCACATCTCAACTTAAAAGACAAATACAGACTCAGGGTGAAAGGATGGTCATCCATATTTCAGGCAAATGGTAATCAGAAAAAAGCAGGTGTTGCAATTTTATTTGCAGATACAGTAGGCTTTAAACCATCAAAAGTAAGGAAGGACAAGAATGGTCACTTCATATTTGTTAAGGGTAATACTCAATATGACGAGATCTCAATTATTAATATCTATGCACCCAACCAGAATGCACCTCAATTTATAAGAGAACTCTAACAGACATGAGTAACTTGATTTCCTCCAGCTCCATAATCGTTGGAGATTTCAACACTCCCTTGGCAGTATTGGATCGATCCTCCAGAAAGAAGCTGAGCAAAGAAATCTTAGATTTAAACTTAACCATCCAATATTTAGATTTAGCAGACATCTACAGAACATTTCATCACAACAAAACTGAATACACATACTTCTCATCAGCCCACGGAACTTACTCCAAAATTGATCACATTTTAGGTCACAAGTCTAACCTCAGTCAATTTAAAGGAATAGAAATTATTCCATGCATCTTCTCGGACCATCATGGAATAAAACTTGAATTGAGTAACAACAGGAATCTGCATACCCATACAAAAACATGGAAGTTAAATAACCTTATGCTGAATGATAGCTGGGTCAGAGATGAGATTAAGAAAGAAATCACCAATTTTTTGGAACAAAATGACAATGAAGACACAAGCTATCAGAACCTCTGGGACACTGCAAAGGCAGTTCTAAGAGGGAAATTTATAGCACTGCAAGCCTTCCTCAAGAGAACGGAAAGACAGGAAGTTAACAACTTAATGGGACATCTCACGCAACTGGAAAAGGAAGAACATTCCAACCCCAAACCCAGTAAAAGAAAAGAAATAACCAAAATTAGAGCAGAATTAAATGAAATTGAAAACAAAAGAATAATACAACAGATCAATAAATCAAAAAGCTGGTTTTTTGAAAAGGTCAATAAAATAGATAAACCTCTGGCCAACCTAATCAGGAAAAAAAGAGTAAAATCTCTAATATCATCAATCAGAAACAACAAAGACGAAATAACCACAGACTCATCAGAAATCCAAAAAATCCTTAATGAATATTACAAGAAACTTTATTCTCAGAAATATGAAAATCTGAAGGAAATAGACCGATACTTGGAAGCACGCCACCTTCCAAGACTTAACCAGAATCAAGTGGAAATGTTGAACAGACCCATATCAAGTTCAGAAATAGCATCAACTATACAAAACCTCCCTAAAAAGAAAAGCCCGGGACCAGATGGTTTCATGTCAGAATTCTACCAAACCTTTAAAGAGGAATTAGTACCTATATTACTCAACCTGTTCCAAAATGTAGAAAAAGAAGGAAGACTACCCAACACGTTCTATGAAGCAAATATCACCCTGATCCCCAAACCAGGAAAAGACCCAACAAGAAAAGAAAATTATAGACCAATATCACTAATGAATATAGATGCAAAAATATTCAACAAGATCCTAACAAACAGAATCCAACAACACATCAAACAAATTATACATCATGACCAAGTTGGTTTTATCCCAGGGTCTCAAGGCTGGTTCAATATACGTAAATCTATAAATGTAATTCAGCACATAAACAAATTAAAAAACAAAGACCATATGATTCTCTCAATTGATGCAGAAAAAGCTTTTGATAATATCCAGCATCCCTTCATGATCAGAACACTCAAGAAAATTGGTCTAGAAGGGACTTTTCTTAAACTGATAGAGGCTATCTACAGCAAACCCACAGCCAATATCATATTGAATGGAGTTAAATTGGAATCATTTCCACTCAAATCAGGAACCAGACAAGGCTGCCCATTGTCTCCATTGCTTTTCAACATTGTAATGGAAGTTTTAGCCACCGCAATTAGGGAAGAAAAGGCGATCAAGGGTATCCATATAGGGTCAGAAGAGATCAAACTCTCGCTCTTCGCAGATGATATGATTGTGTATCTGGAAAACACTAGGGACTCTACTACAAAACTCCTAGAAGTGATCAAGGAATACAGCAGCGTCTCAGGTTACAAAATCAACATTCATAAATCGGTAGCCTTTATATACACCAACAACAGTCAAAGTGAAAAAGCAGTTAAGGACTCTATCCCATTCACAGTAGTGCCAAAGAAGATGAAATATTTGGGAATTTACCTAATAAAAGACGTGAAAGATCTCTATAAAGAGAACTATGAAACTCTAAGAAAAGAAATAGCTGAAAATGTTAACAAATGGAAAAACATACCATGCTCATGGCTAGGAAGAATCAACATTATCAAAATGTCCATACTACCCAAAGCAATATATAATTTCAACGCACTCCCTATTAAAGCTCCACTGTCATATTTTAAAGATCTTGAAAAAACATTACTTCGTTTTATATGGAATCAGAAAAAACCTCGAATAGCCAAGACATTACTCAGAAATAAAAACAAAACAGGAGGAATCACACTACCAGACCTCAGACTTTACTACAAATCGATAGTGATCAAAACAGCATGGTATTGGCACAAAAACAGAGAAGTAGATATCTGGAACAGAATAGAGAACCAAGAGATGAATCCAGCTACTTACCGCTATTTGATTTTTGACAAGCCAATTAAAAACATTCAGTGGGGGAAAAGAATCCCTACTTAACAAATGGTGCTGGGTGAACTGGCTGGCAACCTGCAGAAGACTGAAATTGGACCCACACCTTTCACCATTAACTAAGATAGACTCTCATTGGATTAAAGATTTAAATTTAAGACATGAAAGTATAAAAATACTAGAGGAGAATGCAGGGAAAACCCTTGAAGAAATTGGTCTGGGTGAGTATTTCATGAGGAGAACCCCCCGGGCAATTGAAGCAGCTTCAAAAATACACTACTGGGACTTGATCAAACTAAAAAGCTTCTGCACAGCTAAGAACACAGTAAGCAGAGCAAGCAGACAGCCCTCAGAATGGGAGAAGATATTTGCAGGGTATAACTCTGACAAAGGTTTAATAACCAGAATCCACAGAGAACTCAAACGCATCAGCAAGAAAAAAACAAGGGATCCCATCGCAGGCTGGGCAAGGGATTTGAAGAGAAACTTCTCTGAAGAAGACAGGCGCACGGCCTTCAGACATATGAAAAAATGCTCATCATCTTTAATCATCAGAGAAATGCAAATCAAAACTACTTTGAGATATCATCTAACTCCAATGAGACTAGCCTATATCACAAAATCTCAAGACCAGAGATGTTGGCGTGGATGCGGAGAAAAGGGAACACTTCTGCACTGCTGGTGGGAATGCAAATTAATACATTCCTTTTGGAAAGATATATGGAGAACACTCAGAGATCTAAAAATAGATCTGCCATTCAATCCTGTAATTCCTCTGCTGGGCATATACCCAGAAGACCAAAAATCACTACATAACAAAGATATTTGTACCAGAATTTTTATTGCAGCCCAATTCATAATAGCTAAGTCATGGAAAAAGCCCAAGTGCCCATCGATCCATGAATGGATTAATAAATTGTGGTATATGTACACCATGGAATACTATGCAGCCTTAAAGAAAGATGGAGACTTTACCTCTTTCATGTTTACATGGATGGAGCTGGAACATATTCTTCTTAGTAAAGTATCCCAAGAATGGAAGAAAAAATACCCAATGTATACAGCCCTACTATGAAACTAATTTGGGACTCTCACATGAAAGCTATAACCCAGCTACAACTTAACAATAGGGGGAAGTGGGAAAGGGGGGCGGTGGGTAGAGGGAGGGGAATCGGTGGGATCACACCTGTGGTGCATATTACAGGGGTATTTGCGAAACTTGGTAAATGTAGAATGTAAATGTTTTGGCACAGTAACTGAGATAATGCCGGAAAGGCTATGTTAACCACTGTGATAAAAATGTGTCAAATGGTTTATGAAGTGAGTGTATGATGCCCCATAATCATATCATTGTATACAGTTATGATTTATTAAAAAAATTAAAAAAAAAAAGATCTTGTGGGATTAAAAATGATCTACTCTATGTGTAAAATGCATTTGACATAAACACCATCTCTTTCATATAATAACTGCCTTGCTCCCTTTTACCTTTTTGGTCTTGTTACAAGTATCTTCTACTTATACCTTCATGTCTGCCACTTTGTCTAAACTATATCAAAATCTAATTTTTTTATTTTTATTTTTTATTGTTGAGGATTCATTGAGGATACACAAAAGTAGGTTACATTAATTGCTTTTGTTAGATAAGGATCCTCTTATATTTGTGTCCCACCCCCCAAAAGCTGAACCCTATCCCTTGACCCCCCATCCCTTCCCTCCTTCCCTTTCTCAGCTCTCCCCATCCCCCACCCTCCACTGTGTACTAGGACCTTAATTGTCCTCATATCAGAATACATACATAGGATTCTTGTTTCTCTATTCTTGTGATGCTTTACTAAGCAAATGTGTTCCACATCCACCCATCTTTGTTAATACAAAGATGTGAAGTTGCTGTCTTTTTTAGTAGCTGAATAGTATTCCATGGTATACAAATACCACAGCTTGTTAATCCATTCTTGAGTTGGTGGGCATTTAGGCGGTTTCTCACATTTTGGCGATTGTAAATTGAACTACAATCTATACAGCTAAGGTGACTACAACCAAAGCAAACAGACAACATACACAATGGCAAAGGATATTTGCATATTTTGATTCAGACAAAAGCTTGATAACTAGGATCTATAGAGAACTCAAAGTAATAAATATAAAAAAGCCAACAATCCTTTAGATCAAGAGAGATGAATAGAACCTTCTCTAAAGAAGACAGACGAATGACTTATAAACATAGGATACAGTGCTCATCATTCCTAATAATTAGAGAAATGCAAATCAAAACCACCCTGAGATACCATCTAAACAAAGTGAGAATGGCCCACATCACAAAGTCTCAAAACTGCAGATGCTAGCATGGATGTGGGGAGAAGGGAACACTTTTACACTGCTGGTGGGACTGCAAACTATTACAAACTTTTTGGAAGGCAGTGTGGAGAACTCTCAAAGAACTCAAGCTAGACCTCCCATTTGACCCTGCAATCCCACTGCTGGGCATCTACCCAAAAGAAAAATTCCTTTTATCACAAAATCTAATTATTTGTAAAACATTTTTCTGATAGATACCTTTTTGCTATGATAATTTTTTTTTCTTTTTATCTGGAGAATTTAGGTTTCAGGTTTCTTTATAGCTACACTCTGATATGGTATAGTTCAAGTGGGTAAAACTAATTCTGGGTTAGCTTATTAACTCAGATAAATATTCATCCAACTGTGCTTTCAAAGATCTTCCTCTGACACCTCATAATTCATGCTCACCACAAAATAGGGTACACTTGGATAAAGGATGAATATTTACTATATATTGTTATGTGTTATCCCACCTAGATTATACCATGACTTGTTTCTTGATTCACTTAGACCTCCAGTCAAATGTTATAAATCCTTTATATCAATAGCTCCCACCTCCTTATTGTTCTCTTAGCTTATTTTCTACTTTATTTTGTATGATTAGATTTGTTCATTTTAAAATGTATTCTCCCATTATTCTGGGAGCTCCAAAGCATAAATATTGCTTGTATTAATATTATGTGCCATCATATTTCTATTGTCTTAAAAAATGCTCAGCACTATGAAGCATTCATCAATATTTGTTGAAAAATGCTCTGATCTACAAGAGACTTCAGAAAGAAACACAAAGAGGAAATTCATTGTAGAAGACTCCCTCATTCTCAGTATTAATGTTTATGGGTGGAAAAATGAAATTTAAAAAATTGAGAATCCAAAGGATAGAGTCCCCTGATGCATCACAAAGATGTGACACTAGATTAGAAATTGTGGCGTGTTGTGTTGGAGGCCTACAGGACAGGAACTCTCCTTCTTTCTTAAGGTCCCTTGGCTCAAGAAAGGTAATAGAGAATATCTAAGAGCACTTTAAGAAAATATATGGATTAGTTGAGAGATAAATTGCTGACAAATATATAGAAATCATGACTCTAGACCAGCAGGTTGCTTCAACAAGGGTACATCCTGCACTGGGTACTGGGGTTCAATTTAATCTGTGAATTTTTGCTGATACTGAAGTGAAAGAAAGCTGCCTGAGTTACATCACTTTAGATGCCAGAATAGGACAAAGATTGAGGGAAAAAAAGAAGAAATAAATGTCCCATCCCTACCAGTACTATACTGGCTTTTATGTGAGACAGTAGAATAAACATCACCCTACTTAATATTAATTAGAGTTTCTCAGAGGAACAGAACCAATAGCATACATAAAATGTATTATAGAGAATTGACTCACATGATTATGAATGCTGTATAAATGCTAAATATGCAAAACTGATGTCCCAGTTCAAGTTCACAGCCTGAACACTGCTGTACAATTGGAAAGATCTCAGATCCAGGTTTAAGTCACAAAGGCGACAGGTTGCTGTACAAACCAGGAAGAACCAACATCTAAGTTCAACGGTCATTAGGTGGAAGAATTCTCTCTTATATGAAAGAGGGTTTGCCTTATTTTCTATTCAAACCTTTAGCTGATTGGATGAAGTCCATCTATATTATGGAGGACAATCTGCTGTACTCAGTCTGCTGATTAAAATGTTAATCTCAAACAAAACCATCCTAACAGAAACAGCTACAACAATGTTTATCAAAATATCTAGGTACCCCATATTCCAGTCAAGTTGACACTGAAAATTAACCATCATATCTCCCCATAGAAAGATTATAGGACAATCCTAAATTTGTCAGAGTTAAAACTTAAATGACTGAGAAAATTACCAAAGTGACCAAACTTAACTAGAACTTATGGCAAGATCCCAACAATGATGTAGTTATTGTCATTGTACTAGAGAGAACAGGGGGCTGTTGTAGAGTATCTTGTGATAAATATCAATTTAATTTATGAAAAAAAAAACAAAACAAAAGTTACCTATTGCTGCAAAAGCCTTAAATTTGTAGCCTACCAAAAATGAACACAGTGAACTTTCTTTCTTTCTTTTTTTTTTTTTGAGACAAAGTCTCACCATGTTGCCCTTAGTAGAGTGCTGTGGCATCACAGCTCACAGCAACCTCAAACTCTTGGGCTTAAGCAATTCTCCTGCCTCAGCCTCCCAAGTAGCTGGGACTACAGGTGCCTGCCACAATGCCCAGCTATTTTTTTGGTTGCAGTTGTCATTGTTGCCTGGCAGTCCAGACTGGGCTTGAACCCACCAGCTTCAGTGTATGTGAGCTTTCTTAAAGAAAGAAAGTGGGAGTAATGGATTGTTGGAGGGATAACTTTCAATGTTTTGATATACTAATATAAATAGCTTCAAAACACTATGCAAAAATTAATTTTCAGTCTTTTCAGAAAATAGTTTTGGGAAAAATGGTTATCCACATGTAAAAGAATTAACTGGAAACTTAGCAAGTTCCAACAATATTCAGAATAAAAATTAACTCTAAATAGATAAAGACCTGAACCACAAGAGATTCAACTATCAAATTCAGGAAAAATATATAGGGAGAAACTTCATGACACTCAATTCAACAATAATTTCCTGGACATGGCAACAAAAGCACAGACAACAAAAAAATAAAAGGTAAATTGGACTTAATTAAAATTGAAAACTGTTATTTATAAAGGGACACAACTGACAATGAAAAGAAAATCTACTGAATGAACAAAACATATTTAAATTATATATTTGATAAGAGATTAACATTCAAATTATATTTGAGAAATCCTGCAATTCAAAGCAACCATCACAATTAAAAAATTAAAAAAAGAAAAAAACGGGCAAAATGAACAAGCAATCATGCAAGTGCAAAAAATAAAAAATAAATAAAAGACAGCCAAATTGGAAAAGAGGAAGTCAAATTATCTTCTTTGCTGATATTATACTTAGAAATCCCTAAATACTCCTCCAGACAAGTACTAGATTTGACAAATGAATTCAGAAAAGTCTTGGGTTACAAAATCAAAATATGCAAATCAGCAGCACTGCTATGTATTGCTGTAATAATTACCACAATGAGAATCAAATCAGGAATTCAATCTCATTTATAATAGCTACAAAAATAAATAAATAAATAAATAAGTAAGTAAAATATAGGAATATACTTAACCAAGAAGCTGAAAATCTCTACAAGGAGAACAACAAAACACTGATGAAAGAAATTATAGACAACACAAACAAATGGTAAAACATCTCATGCTCATAGATTGGAAGAATAAATATTGTGAAAATGACCCTACTGCCCAAAGCAATCTATAGTTAATGCAATTCCTATTAAAATATCAATGCCACTTTCAAATAATTAGAAAAAAAATCTTAAGATTCATATAGAATCAAAAAATGGCCTGAATAGCCAAAGCAATTCTAAGCAAAAAGAAAAACTCTGGAGGCATCACATTACTCAACTTCAAATTTTAATACAAGGTGATAGTAACCAAAAGAGCATGGCACTGGTATAAAAATAGACACATAGATCAATGGAACATAATGTAAAACTCAGGAATAAAGTAATATACCAACAACCAACTGATCTTTGACAAAGGCAAAGAAAATATATACTGGGAAAAGGATACCCCATTGAGTTCAATAAAGAGTGCTGAGAGAATTGGATAGCCATTTACAGAATAATGAAACTGGATCCCATCTCTCACCATAAACAAAAATTAATTCAAGATGGATTAAAGACTTAAATGTAAGACCTGAAACAATAAATTTTGAGAACAAAACTTAGGAAATATTCTTTGGGACATTGGCCTAGGCAAAAAATTCAAGAGGAAGTGCCCCAAAGCAAACACAACAAAAGTCAAAACAAAAGAATTTAATTAAACTAAAAAAGCTTCTGCAGAGCAAAAGAAATAATTGTTAGAGTAACTAAGAAACTCTACAGAAGGAAAAAAAATATTCACCATCTATATGTCCAACAAAGGACTAAAATCCAGAGTTGATAAGAAATTCAAAGAAATAAGAAAAAGAAACAATTGCATTGAAAAGTGAACAAAGGACGAGCAGATTTTTTTAAATTACAAATGGCCAACAAATATATGAAAAAGATGCTCAACATCACTAATAATCAGGGAAATGCAAATTAAAACCGCAAATGATACTACTTTATCCCAGTCATAATGGAAATTATTAAAAAGTCAAAAAATAATAGATATTGGTACTAATACAGTAAAAGGGAAACACTTATACAATGTTGAGTGGAATTTAAATTAGTACAACTTCTATGAAAAACACTGGATATTTCTCAAAGAACTAAAAGTACATCTACCATTTGATCAAGCCATCCCACTACTGGGTACCTACCCAAAGGATAATAATTTATTTTATCAAAAAGACATATGCACTCATGTGTTTACTGTAGCACAATTAAAAATCGCAAGAATAGGTAATTTAACAAAGTGCCCATTAACCAAGGACTAGATATAGGAAATGTGTTACATTTACAACATAGAATACTACTCAGCCTTAAAAAGGATGAAATAATATTTTTTTACAGCAACTTGAATGGAACTAGATGCAATTATCTTAAGCGAAGTGACACAGTTATGGAAAACCAAACACCACATGTTCTTACTTATAAGTGGGAGCTAAGTTACAGTACACATGGGCATATACAGTGGTACATTGAACACTGAAAATGGGAAAGGGGGGAGACTTACTGCAAGGGTGAGAGGAGAAAAACTACCTATCAGATGCAATGTACATTATTTAGATGGTGGATACAGAAAAAAAAAGACATTACCACAATACAATTCATTCATGTAACCCAAAACTAATTGTACCGCTGGTGGGAATGCCCACTAATATGTTCCTTCTGGAAGGATGTTTGGAGAACACTTAGAGACCTAAAAATAGACCTGCCATTTGATCCTATAATTCCTTTACTAGGTTTATACCCAGAAGACCAAAAGTCACAATATAACAAAGACATCGGTACCAGAATGTTTATTGCAGCCCAATTCATAATTGCTGAGTCATGGAAGAAGCCCAAGTGCCCTTCGACCCACGAATGGACTAGCAAATTGTGGTACATGTATACCATGGAATACTATGCAGCCTTAAAGAAAGATGGAGACTTTACCTCTTTCATGTTTACATGGATGGAGCTGGAACATATTCTTCTTAGCAAAGTATCTCAGGAATGGAAGAAAAAGTATCCAATGTACTCAGCCCTACTATGAAGCTAAATTATAGCTTTCACATGAAGACTGTAACCCAACTATAGCACAAGACTATGGGGAAAGGGCCAAGGAAGGGGAAGGGAGGGGGGAGGTTTTGGTGGAGGGAGGGTACATCTAAGGTGCATCTTAGAATGGGTACAGGCAATTGCACTAATGTACACAGCTATGATTTAACAATAAAAAAAGAAAAATTAAAAAATTATAATAATAAATATATTTTTTAAAAATTGTCCAAGACCTAGAATAGACATTTTTTTCCAAAGACAATATGCAGAGGGGCAATAAGTATAAGAATACATGCTCAACATTACTAAGAAATAGAAAATACAAATTAAGATCACAATGAGATGCCACTTCACAGTCATTAGGATGGCTATTGTTAGAAACCATGTGATCATCTTAATAGAAACAGAAAATGAATTTGATAAAATCCAGCACCCCTTCTTTTTTTTTTTTATTAAATCATAGCTGTGTACATTAGTATGATCATGGGGCACCATATACTAGGTTCATAGACCGTTTGACACATTTTCATCACACTAGTTAACATAGCCTTCCTGGCATTTTCTTAGTTATTTTGACCTTTACATTCCACATTTACTAAGATTCACATATACCCTTGTAAGATGCACCGCATGTGTAATCCCATTAATCCTCCTCCCTCCACTTACCTCCCCCCTCCCTCCCCTCTCTTTCCCCCTTCTCCCTATTCTTAGGTTGTAACTGGGTTATAGCTTTCATGTGAAGGTCCTAGATTAGTTTCATAATAAGGGTGAGTACATTGGGTACTTTTTCTTCCATTCTTGAGACACTTTACTAAGAAGAATATGTTCCAGCTCCATCCATGTAAACATGAAAGAGGTAAGGTCTCCATCTTTCTTTAAGGCTGCATAGTATTCTATGGTGTACATATACCACAATTTATTGATCCATTCGTGGATCGATGGGCATTTGGGCTTATTCTATGACTTAGCAATTATGAATAGGGCTGCAATAAACATTCTGGTACAAATACCTTTATTATGATTTGATTTTTGGTCTTCTGAGTATATGCCCAGTAGAGGAATTACAGGATTGAATGGCAGGTCTATTTTTAGATCTCTAAGTGTTCTCCATATATCTTTCCAAAAGGAATGTATTAATTTGCAATTCTACCAGCAGTGCAAAAGTGTTCCCTTTTCTCCACATCCACGCCAACATCTCTGGTCTTGGGATTTTGTGGTATAGGCTAGTCTCACTGGAGTTAGATGATATCTCAAAGTAGTTTTGATTTGCATTTCTCTAATGATTAAAGATGATGAGCATTTTTTCATATGTCTGAAGGCTGCGTGCCTGTCTTCTTCAGAGAAGTTTCTCTTCAAGTCCCTTGCCCAGCCTGTGATGGGATCCCTTGTTCTTTTCTTGCTAATGTGTTTGAGTTCTCTGTGGATTCTGGTTATTAAACCTTTGTCAGAGACATAACCTGCAAATATCTTCTCCCATTCTGTGGGCTGTTTGCTTGCTTTACTTACTGTGTTCTTGGCTGTGCAGAAGCTTTTTAGTTTGATCAGGTCCCAATAGTGTATTTTTGAAGCTGCTTCAATTGCCCGGGGGGTCCTTCTCATAAAAAACTAGCCCAACCCAATTTCTTCAAGGGTTTTCCCTGCACTCTCTTCCAGTATTTTTATAGTTTCATGTCTTAGGTTTAAATCTTTAATCCAGTGAGTGTCTATCTTGGTTAATGGTGAAAGGTGTGGGTCCAGTTTCAGTCTTCTACAGGTTGCCAGACAGTTCACCCAGCGCCATTTGTTAAATAGGGAATCTTTTCCCCATTGAATGTTTTTTTTTTTTTTTTTTTTTTGTAGAGACAGAGTCTCACTGTACCGCCCTCAGGTAGAGTGCTATGGCGTCACACGGCTCACAGCATCCTCTAACTCTTGGGCTTACGCAATTCTCTTGCCTCAGCCTCCTGAGCAGCTGGGACTACAGGCGTCCGGCTATTTTTTTGTTGCAGTTTGGCCGGGGCTGGGTTTGAACCCGCCACCCTCGGCATATGGGGCCGGCGCCCTACTCACTGAGCCCCAGGCGCCGCCTCCCCATTGAATGTTTTTAATTGGCTTATCAAAGATTAAATAACGGTAAGTAGCTGGAACCAGCACCCCTTCTTGACAAAACCCCTCAACGTTATAGGCACTGAAGGAATATACCTCAAAATAATAAAGGACATATATAGCAAACTCATTTCCAAAAGCACACTAAATGAGGAAAAATTGAATGCATTCTTTCTAAGAGCTAGAAAAATACAAGGATGCCAATGTTCACCTCTCCTATTCAAAATAGGATTGGAAGTTGTAGCCAAACAATCAAGCAAGAGAAAGAAATAAAAATGTATCCAAATTGGAAAAGAAAAAGTCAAATTACCTCTGTTCACTGATGATATGATCTTTTATCCAGAGCATGCTAAAGATTCTACCAAAAAACCTCTAAGATTTAATTAATTTGATAAAGATTTAAGATACAAAATCAATATTTAAAAATCAGTAGCATTTCTATACACCAGTAGCCATCAAACTGAGAACCAAATCAGGAAGGCAATCCCACTGACAATGACTACAAAATGAATAAACTATAGAGAATATATTTAACCAGGGAGATGAAATATTTTTGTAAAACTACAAAAAATTGGTGAAAGAAATTGTAGCTAACACAAACAAATGGAAAAACGTGTTATGCTCATGAATTGGTAGAACGGACATCATAAAAATGTCTTTACTGCCCAAGGCAATCTACAGATTCAATGAAATTAAAAGGCCAACATCGTTTTTTATAACAATGGAAAAACAATCCTAAAATGTATATGGAAACAAAAATGATCCTGAATAGACAAAGCAATCCTAAGCAAAAAAGATGAATCCAGAAGCATCATCTTACCAGACTTTAAACTATTACCACAAGGCTATTGTAACCAAAATAGCATGGTACTAGTTATAAAGTAGTCACAAAGATCAATTAAAAATAATAGATGGCCCAAACAAAGCTAAACAACTATAACTAACTGATATTTGCAAAGGTGACAAAAACATCCACTGGAGAAAGGACAACCTTTTCAATAAATGGTGCTAGGAAAATTGGATCTTTATATGCAGAAGAATGAAACAGGATTCCTATCTCTCACTATATACAAAAATAAACTCAAGATTGCTTAAACACTTAAATGTAAGACCTGAACCTATAAAAACACTAGAAGAAAATCTAGGAAAAACTCTTCTAGACATTGTTCTAGGAAAAGAATTCATGACTAAGATCTCAAAAACACAAGCAACTAAAACTAAAACAAAAATGGACAAAAGGACTTGATTAAATAAAAAGCTTCTGCAAAACAAAGATAATAATCAACACAGTGATCAGATAATCTGCAGAACAGGAAAAATTTTCACATATTATGCAACTATAAGTGGATTAATATGCAGAATTCACCAAAAACGTAAACAATTTAACAACAAATGATAACAAGTCCATTAAAGAGTAGATGAAGGCCATGATAGCAATTTTTCAAAAGAAAACATATAAATGGTCACCATTTGATCTAGTGATCCTACTATTTGGTATCTACCCAAAGGAAAAAAATTCATTATGTGAACACTTGCACCCATATGTTTATCACACACTATTCACAATAGGAAAGATATGGAATTAACCTAAGTGTCTCCATCAGTGGATCAGTAAATAAAAATATTGTGGTATATATCCACAATAGAATATCATTCAGCCATAAAAAAGTGAAATAATGTCTTTTGCAGCAACATGGCTGGAACTGGAGGTGCTTATCTTAGGTTAAATAACTCAGAAACAGAAAAATCTAATACTAAATAGTGTCACTTATAATTGGGAGCTGAATAATGTGTACACAAAGGCATACAGTTTACAATGATACAGACATTGGAGACACAGAAGGGTGGGAGAGTGGATGAGGGGTAAGGGATGAGAAATTACTTAATGGATATAGTGTGTATTATTTGTGTGATAGGTACACTAAAAGCACACACTTCCCCACTGAAAAATATATCCATGTAACAAAACTAGATTTGTATCCTTTAAATATGTATTTATAAAACCTTAAACCAAAACCAAACCAACAGAAAAGGATAGTTGTCCAAACTGCCTTCCAAAAGGAATGTACTAGCTTGCATTCCCACTCAGTACTACTGTAAAACCAATTTATAATAACTCATACTTGCATATGAAAAATGAAACACAACATTAGGCTATGATGAAGGAGGGAAGGGGAGGGCGAGGGGTGGGGAAGCGGTGGGAGGAATAGTAGGGGATAGTAGGGGGATCGCAATTATGGAGCACATTGCAAGTACAAGTTGGTTCTATCATGTGTAGAACACAAATGTCCTAATGCTATAATTGGGTAAATGAGATGAAAGCTATGCTGATTAGTATGATGTAAGGATTCCAATTTGTACAAATAATCAACACACTGAAATGGGCATAAATATATTTATGATCTATGTACAAAAGACTTAAGAAAAAAAGAAAAGAAAAGAAAAGGATAGTTGTTGGTGAGGATTTGGAGAAATTGAACTTTTTATGCATTCCTGGTGGGAATGTAAAATGGTGTAGGCTCTGTGGAAAACTGCGGTAGTTCTTCAAAAAATTTAGACATAGAATTACTATGTGACCCAGCAATTTGACTTCTGAGTATATATTTAAAAAAATTAACAGCAGAAACTTGAACAGATATTTGTATACTCGTGTATAGCAGCCTTATTCATAATAGCTGAACAGCAGAGAAACCAAATGTCTGTTTGTGTATGAATGGATAAACAAAATGGAGTATATATGTACAGTGCAATATCACTCAACTTTTAAAAGGAAGAAAATTCTGACATACTACAACATGAATGAACATTGAAAACAGTATGCTAAGTGAAGTATGTCACACACAAAAGGACAAATACTGTATGATTCCACTTAAGAGAGGTCCTTAGAGTATTTAAATTCATATGAAGTAAAATGGTGATTGCCCAGGACTATTAGGTGGGAAAAATAGGGAGTTATTATCTAATGCAGGCATCCTCAAACTGCGGCCTGCGGGCCACATGAAGCGGTGTGAATTGTATTTGTGCCTGTTTTGTTTTTTACTTGAAAATAAGATATGTGCAGTGTGCATAGGAATTTGTTCATAGTTGTTTTTTTTTTTTTTTTTAACTATAGTCCGCCCCTCCAACGGTCTGAGGGACAGTGAATTGGCCCCCTGTTTAAAAAGTTTGAGGACGCCTGATCTAATGGGTATAAAATTTCAGTTCAGAAAAATGAATGATCTGTGGAGGTAGATGAGAGTAATGGTTATTCAACACTATGAATATTCTTAATGTCTTTGAATTGTGCACTTAAAAGGTTTAAAATGGTAAATTTTATTTTGTGTATATGTTATCTCAATAAAAAGTTGAAGATTGCATACATTTCACACAAGCTGGTAAAATATATATTATGTTTAAAATCTAGATTGTTATTTTGAAGAGTCAACATAATCAATATCCATGCTATTCCTCATCGTATATCAAATAATGAACAGATCACCTAAAGGAATACAGGAATAGGATTTGTCCTTTTTTCTGTGATATTGACACCCTCAACAATGTGTTCTTTCCATGGTTATTTCTGGCTATTTGTTTTTCCTTTAAAGCAGATCAAGTTAAACCAGGAGACACATCCACAGCTGCCCTTGAATCCCTCTCCCTGCTTCTTGCCCTTTCTCATAGCAAGTAGATATAAGACAGTGTGGCAATTCTGTCTGCCTTCTCTCAGTGTCCTGCCGGTTTCCTTGAAGCCATTATGTTCCCTTTCCTCTTACTGGTCATTTTTAGTCCTTTGTAGTGAAGTGAAAACCAGGGTTTTCACTGGAAAAAATTACTTGGAGACCCTGATTTTATAAGATCCATGGTTCTTATAATGATTTTTCATTTGGGAAAAAAATGACCTCCTAAACCAGTTGCACATTGTGCACATTGTGTATATTTTTGGTAGTACCATTCTCTTAAATATTCCCATTTTTCATCTGTTCCCTAATAATAAAATCTTTTTCTTTTGAAAACTTTGCCTGCTTTTTATGAGGATGAGGCACATAAAGGTTGCAAAAGCATCCCTTGATGCTCCATTTGTGCTTCCTCCCATCGGCGCACCACAAATCAGCATCCTGATTAGTGAACAAGTGTCCCCTCACCTGACTGCCAAGCTGGATGCACAACCTCAGAGTAACAGGAACAATTTTGATGATGAGTTCTTTCATGAAGGCTCCTTTCCTTTAAGCCTGTGTCCCCGATCATTTTGATTCTTGTGTGTTCCTAGAATAGAACTACAGCCACGTACGGCTTAACGGTGGGCTATGTTCTGAGAAATGCATCACATCCTTAGGTGATTTTTTTCATGGTGCAAATATCATAGATAGTGCTTACCCAAACCTAGATGGTTATAGCCTACTGTCCACTTAGGCTAATGGTGTACCCTATGACTTCTAAACTACAAACCTTTACAGCATGTGACTGTACTGGATATTGTAGGCTATAATATACAACGGTATTTGTGTATCTAAGCATAATAAATAAAGAAAAGATATGGTAAAAATGGGGTCCTATAATCTTATAGGGCCAGTGTCATGTGGGCAGTCTGTCATTGATCAAAGTATCATTGTGTGGTGCAAGGGTATACTTCACTGAGGAATGTTTACTCTTTCTCCGCATTTGTTCTGCCTTCTTGCCAGAATTTATGGGAATCTACACGTTAAATTGACCCAAATATAAAACACCATCTATTTTCAGGGTCGTTGGTGTGTTCTGACATTTAAACAAGTAAAAACACAAACTTGCCCTACCAAACAGAGCCACTATAAAGGTGCAGATAGACTGTTTTTACTCAAATGATGGGATTATTGAAAAAGATTTACACCAGTTTATAAGGGGGGAAAGCATACCCTTATTTTGTTTTGCTTTTTTTTGTTGTTGTTCTCATTAAATAAAAAGAGAAATGACTCATAGGATATTCATGGCCATTGCACTCCTCTAAGAAAGGAGTAATCTGTTACTATTATTTCCATAGATTTCTGAATAAGCAAAGGCAATTGATACAAAAAAATGCACTATTCTAATAATAATTACTGTTATCCTATTACCCTATTGCACGATTTTTTTTCTTTTTTTAATTTTTATTAAATCATAGCTGTGTACATTAATATGATCATGGGGCACCATACACTTGGTTCATAGAGCGTTTGACACATTTTCATCACACTAGTTAACATAGCTTTCATAGCATTTTCTTAATTATTTTGCTAAGACCTTTACATTCCACATTTACTGGGATTCACATATGCATCTCTAGATAAAACTTCAAATTTTTCTGAGGAAAGGATAGTCCTTTTTGAGTTTTAGTTTTATCCAACACACCTAGCAAAAGTGTGTGTATTTATATACAATATACATACTGAATAAGTTCCCATATATGTCATATATCTTAATCATACATATCTTATATATCTTATAATTACACTTTACATATATATATCTTGCAATATATATACATATATCTCACACATTTATCATATAATTAACATTGCATACTCGATGTGCTTCTTATTTTTAGCAGATATAATTATTTTTTGTTGGAAAGTGAAAGCTGAAGAAAAATCATTTAGAACCTTAAAAGGACCTATTTTAAACTTTCAAACAGTATACTTTTATAAATTTCCAAGTAGTGTGTTAACTAAGCACATGATTTAAAAATGTTTGTATCCAATATTGTGAAAAATACTGGTTGGGAGCAAAAGAGTGGATTCTGGTTTGCAGAAGAGTCCGCTTTCTCATGACTGTAGCATAAAATGAGAGCACTAAAGTGTAAGGTGATCAGTTGTAACTCTGACACTTTTCCCTAGGGCAGGATATGAATCCTTCCCTTTACATATTTTGATGCCTTACATAGGGCACATTTCCCCATGACTCCAGAATTCCTCATAATTCTTTCACACTGTGTCAGACACAGTTTTTTCAGCAGTTTTATGTGGCGCTCTTGAGTCTAGACAGGCATGATTTGTTTTGATAGCAAAAGGTGAAGGGGCAACCCCCAGAAGGCTCCCTTATGAATTGCGCAGGCAGGCCTCTTTAACTCAATGTTCTTTAGACCTGCAAACTCCAGTAAGTGTGTGAGGAACAAAATCATCTGTCCAACTAGCGGCTCGAGTGCTGGTTTAATCTAGCCCCAATATCAAGGGTGATTGCATTTTATGAAATGGAAGAAATTCCAGAGGGAAAGATTGAACTGCAGCAACTTGTTTTGACCTAAGATTAGGTTTCAAGACATGCTATGAAAGGCTCAAGTTGGGAGAAATCACCTGAATTTCTGTGCCATGTCTGGTGGAAAGCTGATTTAGCAGCTGTCTTTGGGTTTGCACTTTCTCAATTGTGGTTGTCAACTTGTCATTCTCAACTGCATTTACCTTGTTTCTAGCTTATTCTCAAATCAGCATCACACACAGTGTAAATCTCCTACTTACTACTACACATCCTCCATAGGCTTCTTGGTGACTCCATTACGTAGGGCACTGTATAAGACACCCTCAGCGCATTAGAGTTCATTGTCAATGCTTTCCGAAATGAGGGCTACTTGTTGCCATTTCCCTCTCTCCCCTCTCATTGCAATGAGCTTCATTTATACAAATATGCTCTACCTAAGACCTAAAACTACATTTCATAGTAAACATTCTAGATCCCTAAGTACCAAAAGACAATTACCTTTGCCTTACTGTTCCCTTTGGTAAGGATTCAGGGGAGTAGTTATGGGGAAGCTAGGGATGATATTAAACCAAATTTTTCCATATTCTATATTTTCGTAAATGTATTACCAAATGTATATTTCTAATTAGATCATTTTGTTTATGCAAACAGAGGGAAAATCAAGATGTTAAGCACTGGCAATTACAGATGAGAGAACATGAAGTTAGAAAGAATCTCACTGCAGGAAAATAACAAAGGGGAAAAAAACAAAGAATCTTAATATTATTATTATTCAACAGAGATAGCAAATTAAGAAAACAAAATTTGAGCCTTTCTTCAAAGGAATTATAGAAATAATTTCATGAATTTCTATCATTTTATTAGCTTCTTTTTTAACAATCACAAGTTCAAACTGCACCATAAGTATATTTTAAAACAAAAGAACTCATGCAATGTGAAAATCTCCCCAACATGGACAATAAATAAAATGGGGTTGATAATTTTATAGTAATTGGTTTTTTACAAGAAATTTTTTATTTCTGTCCCATTTTGCTACCTTTTGCATAGTGTCCCCAATACCCTTATAAGGTCACAAGATTTATAACTAAGCCATCTAAACAGGTAAACTTTCTCCAAAATTATTTCATTTGAAATATATCTTACCCTACAATATTGAACACATGTTCCTGTGCCTCAGAAGTGCTTTTGTTCATTGTTGGTGTTTCAAGGAATAAATTATTAATATATTGATGCATAATGCAACATAATTCCATGCCTCCTTTGCATTTTATACTGATTGAACTTGTACACTAGTTCGAGAGGCTTTACAAGTTAACAGCTTCAGATCGCCAAACCCATTGAGCTCATATTATTTAACCAAAAAATATGGTTTGATTGGCCCAACTGACAAGGAAAAATCTTGGAGTCATTGCTGAAAATACATAGTACTTCAATTTCTCTAAGCCCTCACCATTAATTAGTAAAATGAGTTATCTTTTTATTTAAACTGATGGTTTTTAAGTGAGATTGTAGAAAACAAAATTTTGCTAGAAGTGTTTTTGGCACACATCATGATTTACTTGATATATCTTCTGCATAATGTCACTAGTATCTGAAACATCCATTACTACTCAATAAATACAGGACTATAATAAAGAATATTTATAAAATTGGAAGTCTGATTTTTTTTTAGAGAACATATTATAAATTGTGTTTTGTGGGAAAATGAGCAGAGCAAATTAAAGCTAATATGATGATATTTTGTCCACTAATGCATATAATTTTCCCCTAAGAAAAGTCAGGGGTTTACTAAAAAATGTAGTTGTTATTTGTAATGTAAATGATGTGATCTTAGCTCCCAGATAAAGCATAAGTAATTGAAATACTTAGATCATTTCCACAATTCACTTTAGATAATTCATTTCCACTATTTTCCAAAAGAAAAAAATTGTATCATACCTCTAGTGCTCTAACTTTATCATAAATCTAATGGTAAAAGGTCACTTTTTTTCGATAATTTATTCCAAAAACATTTTTAAGCATTACTCCATGTACTAGGGGAGTAGAATCATAATAAAAAATTAATAACCTGATAACCTGAGCCCTAACAGAAGGTACAGCTTAATAGTTTGGAGTTTGCACTATTTACTCTTCCAAGGCTAATAGTCATCCCAATCTCCTTGGACTAACAGCTGTCTCCTAAGTAAGGGTGTGGTCTGTGGCACAGAATTTTTTTTTCAGATAGATTTCAGGGTGGAGGGGGGTGAACCTACCAACGTTATCAGTATTTTTATTCCCCAAAACAAATGACCAAGCTGACAACTGAAATCAAAATAACCTGCTTTTTTCTTCTTAAGTTGGTTTGCACATCAGAAAGTGCTAGCATCCTGTAGAAAACAAAACTGCATGTCTGTCTTCCTTTTTTAGTCATCTTTCTTTCCAGCTAAGTTATGACTACTTTGTCCAGTACTCTGCTGCATCCTTTGTTGGGTAAGAATGTACATTTCAGAGGTGAGAAAGAAAGCAGAAGTACTGTTTTCTGTCTCTGCTATTTTCGACAAGTTGTGTAACATTCCTTTTGTTTGTTATAGCTTTAATGTAATTGACAAAATCAACTGCACGTGTTTAAAAAATACAGTTTGAAGAGTTTTGGTACATGTGAATATATGTAAAGCTATTATCACAGTTGATATAATGAGTATTATCAATAACCTCAAAAATGTTTTCTGGCTCAGCACCAGTGGTTAGGACACCAGCCACATACACTGAGGCTGGTGGGTTCGAACCCAGCCTAGGCCTGCTAAACAACAAAGACAACTGCAACAAAAAAATAGCTGGGTGTCGAGGTGGGCACCTATAATCCCAGCTACTTGGGAGGCTGAGGCAAGAGAATCACTTAAGCTCAAGAGGTTGAGGTTGCTGTGAACTGTGATGCCATGGCACTCTACCCAGGGTGACATAATGAGGCTGTCTCAAAAGAAAAAATGTTTTCTCATACCTCTTTGTTACTTAGTGTTCTAAGCCCCAGATTTTTTGTCTATAAAACTGATGAGCATAGCAACCCCTTAATGTTGTAGTAAAATCTAATAAAGCATACATAAAGAACATAGTATTTGTTTGAAGGTGGGTACCTGTTAGAGGCTTATCCATACTTTGCTGCTTTTTTTTTTTTATTAAATCATAGCTGTGTACATTAATGTGATCATGGGGCACCATACACTAGTTTCATAAACCGTTTGACACATTTTCATCACACTGGTTAACATAGCCTTCCTGGCATTTTCTTAATTATTGTGCTAAGACATTTACATTCCAAAACCAGAGATGCTGGCATGGATGTGGAGAAAAGGGAACACTTCTACACTACTGGTGGGAATGCAAATTAATACATTCCTTTTGGAAAGATGTATGGAGAACACTTAGAGATCTAAAAATAGATCTGCCATTCAATCCTATAATTCCTTTAGTAGGCATATACCCAGAAGACCAAAAATCACATCACAACAAAGATATTTGTACCAGAATGTTTATTGCAGCCCAATTCATAATTGCTAAGTCATGGAAAAAGCCCAAGTGCCCATCGATCCACGAATGGATTAATAAATCATGCTTTGCTTTTTACTGAACATCAATGAACAGTCATGTTTTGACTGTGTCTACCATTTTATGTTTCTCTTCCTTCTCCCTCAGTGACTCAAATCTCTTTTCACCTTTATAAAATAGAAGTGAGAAAAATAATCAACACATTGTAACCCACATATGCATAAATGTATTCATGATCTACGTGTATTTGACTTAATAAAAAATAAAAATAAATAAAATAGAAGTGAGAGACTGTAACCTAAGCTTAACATAAATTTGCTGAGCTAGTTGGGGAGAGGAGAGAAGTAAACATTTTGAACTGTCCATAGAGTGATGGTACCTCCAGCCAAAAGCTCTAGTTATGCCTGGCAGCTGAGCAAATATCTGTGTGTGAGTGTGGAGGGAGAGGGGATGTATCAAATATATCAACATTGCTACCTGAAGAGAGTATAACCTTTCATTAACAGCTGCCCATAAGGAATGGCAATTTGAAAAATTATGTCTTCAAAGAAACCAAAATCTAATGAAACATAAGATGTAATAGGAGCCTTAGTAACATGGAGGAAGCTGTGTTTGCCTCAGTTCAGGCTCTAAGCACAGTTCACAATGTAGCAATTACAAAGTAAAGGCACATGGGAATGTCTAGTGCAATCATCTTCATTCTTAGCTGTGTGTCTGCTCTTACATTATCTCCTTCAGGCTCTTGAAATGATATCTTCTCACGTGGTTTTTCTATACGATTTAAAGGTATTATTATTGATGTTAATTTCTAGCTCCAGTGAGGGACGTGTCCTACTTACGGTGTTATTCTGAGATGAGAATGATACAAAAAGCTTGCTAAATGAAGGTTCCTGGCCTTGTCCCAGACACACTGAGAGTAGGAACAATAAATCATCATTTTGGGGGGGTTTATTTATTGAAACAAATATTTATACATATTTGTGGGGTAAATACGTGATATTTTGTTACACACATGGACTGTATAATAATCAAGTCAGGGTCTTTTGAGTTCTCATCATTTCACGTACTTATCATTTTCATGTGTTGGGATCATTTCAAGTCTACTCTATTATAACTATTTGTAAATATACAATAAATTATTGTTAGGGCGGTGCCTGTGGCTCAGAGGAGTAGGGTGCCGGCCCCATATACTGGAGGTGGTGGGTTCAAACCTGGCCTCAGCCAAAAACTGCAAAAAAAATAAATAAAAATAAAAAATAAATGATTGTTAACTATAGTCACACTATTTTACTACCAATCACTAGATCTTATTCCTTCCATCTAACTACATTTTTGTATCCACTAGTTCCCACTAACCAAGCCCTTTTCATTTACCCCTCCCTACTACCCTTCTCAGCCTCTGGTAGCCATCGTTCTACTCTCTGTCTCTATGAGAACAACTATTTGAACTCCTACATATGATTGGGAACATACAATATTTTTCTTCCTGTGCCCTGTTTATTTCACTTAACATAATAACCTCCAATTTCATCTATGTTGCTGCAAATGGAATGAATTCATTTTTATATGGCTGAATACTATTCCATTGGGTGTATATATACCACATTTGTTTGTCTGTTTATAGACACTTAGGTTGATTCTATTGCCATTGTGAATACAGAACCACCACTTTTAACAAACTTACTAAGTAAATATTATATAAATCATTTTTGAAACCATGTTATATTTGTTTTAGACATTTTCGTAATTAAAATTTATAGAAACTCTGTGGGGCATATTTTAAAATTGATTTTTAAAGAAGATGAACTAAAATTCAGTAAAACAGTGGAATTTGCCAAGGTCAAAGAGAGACAAAGTACAACAGACTGATTCCAAAATATGTGATTTGTCCATTATATTTCAATGTGTCTGAATTTAATAAAAGGTTAAGCCCTATATACAACTATTAGGTTTTATCTTTCTGGAAGCTATAGCACATTGTCGAGGTCAAATAGCAATACCTCTGCTGTATTTGTTAAGCCTGAGGGAAAAAAAAATTGGCTGCCTGAAAAGAACAGCTTATCCCAGGAAACACAGATGTGGTTGAAAATTCTAAGTATGGAGAAAAAGGACCACAGTACGAAGTCATCCAAAAGAATATAAAGAGTCACTTGAAGAATCCTTTCTTCATCTTGATACTTTGTTAATTAAACATCCACTGATGGTAGGTAAGAAGACTGTAGTTCCTGTGTTTATGAAGGCTAAAGCAACCTGAACGTGGGTTTTACCACATGTAATTTAATGGACTCCAATTTTATATATAAGACATGAAACATTTACTTCTATAATTCAGAGGGACATGATATTTGCCTTTTTTCCATTTAATCCTTCCCTTCCTCAGATGCCAGGGCACTGCTAACCACCTGCAAAACACTATAGCATGGTTGACAAAGTGATGCCAGCTGCTGCTCTGGAAACAACAAGCCTTCTGCTTCAGCTTACTGAGCTGGAAAATCTTAGTTGTCCTTCTCAAATGGTACCTCAACTGGAGGCTCATTTTTCCCTCAGAAACTTGGAAACCATGATAGAAGACAGCTCTTGTTTTCAGCTTCTCTGAAGACGTATGTCCTCACTGATGACACTCAGTTGCTGCAGGGAAAACCTCTAGCAACCAGCATGCTGAGAAGTGAGCAACACATCAAACATAAATTCATTTAGTAGTTATGAAAACCTTTAGGGAAAACTTATGTCTGCTGTTTAGTAGTCCCACCAGATATCATTACATTTTACAACACAAATACCATTTTTTTTTTTTTTTTTGGTTAGGCAATGGGAAATCTGCTCCAACATTGGATTACAACGAGATAGTTTTTGAATGTAGAATATAGCTCAGAACAGGCAGAATATAAGAATTTAGGGTAGAAAGGGGCAGAGAAGGGTGGTCAAAGGAAAGACAGTATTAGAAAATTTTGAACTTTGTGGCTGTGATACCACTTGATCTCATTTGTTCTGTGGAAAACACTGAATGGTGATTTTTTAGATGACAAATGTCTTCTAATCAAAGCACTAGTATTTATAAGGTCTAACAATTAATTTTACTAACTCATCCTAGAAAAAGTGGCACATACTTTATTGCTGAATATCTCTACCATCACCTTCAGAGTGCTTCCCTTGGGAAGCTATGTAGCTAAGCCAGTGTCTAGACCAACAACCTTCAAAGAAATTTTGGAACACATTTTCTGGAATGGACATGAGAGCTGTTGTCATACAAGATCTGACAATTAAGTTTGTGAACTTGCTACTGTGCCCTTATGTCGTTGGCGCTATAAAACAATGTGGTAGGGTTTCATAATCTTGTGTCTCACAGCTGTGTTCATGTTGACATGACTGGCAATGTCTGGCTGAGTGCCATTCATTATTGCTGTTGTGTTTTTGTTTGCCACATGATGGACTTTACCAATTATTGTTCAGCTTCAGCAAGTCATTTAACCTCTCTGAAACTTAGCTGCTTCTGTGGTGTATTATATTTTCCAAAGATGGGTGCAATAATATCTCCCATCTCCATTCTACAACATACTATTCCCTGTTCAATGCGTGGATTCTAATTCTTTTCCCACTTAATCTAGATGGGGTTATGACTCACTTGTAACCAATAGAGTGAGGTAGAAACAGTATTGTTTGATTTTTAAGGTCAGGTCATAAAAAGCAATGATGATTCTCTTTTTTTCACTGGAATCCTTGCACTCTTGGATCCCTGTGCCACCATGATAAAATTTCATTTACCCTGGGGCTGCCATGCTGTAAGGAAACCAAGTCATGGGAGAGGCAGCATTTCTTTTGTTGGTAGTTCCCATCTTTCAGTCTTCCCAGCCCAGGAAGGACTTGCATTTTAGGGTAATTGGGTTCAGAATGATGTGGTCAACCTAGAATGGTATAGCGAGCCTAGGAGAATAAGCTTCACATAATAGCAGACCTGGTCAACTCAAAGACCCATAGTCTTTGAGTTCTACAAGTGAGTACCCCAAAATCACAGAGAAGAAACAAGTATTCTCTGTAATGTACGTGTACCTATTCTAAATTTCTGACCCACAAAGTCCAGGAGTACAATATATATATATTTTTAAGTAACACTACATTTGTAGTATCTCTTTTACACATTTGTCAACTGGGTGCAATTTTAACCAGGACAGGTTTCATACAATGTTGAGCAAATAAGTTTATGAAAGGGAAAACTTCCTAAGCTACAATGTATCTCTCTAGTAAATGAAGACATTTCTCTTTTCTTGCCTTGTAATTCAAGGCCTGAAGATACTAGAAGTTCTTTCTTCTTATCTTCATTTTCAAACCATTTCTGCTTCATCCTATAGAAACCATAAGTCCTTTAAATACACACACACACAATACATTTTTATTTTACCATTGACAAATGAATACTGATAATACTTTCATTAGAGAAGCATGTTTATGGGCAAAGGTAGTCATTTAGTAACATTCTTTTTGCAGTACATATATAAATTATGCATTAAAAAATCTTGCATGCTTGTATTGAATAATATTTTTCAAGAGGATGAAAGTAGTACAGGTTGACGTCAGTTTGCTAGCATGTTTTTCATTAAAACCACCAAACATTTTTATAATTTTATGTGAAGTTATATAACTCCAAAGATACATCCTAAATGCATAATCTCCCTTTTTATCTTCGCTTCTCTCTCCTTGTAAGAACCCCTGAGATATATAAGGTCTCAGAAACAACTGAACCACAAGCTCTCGAATAAGATTTGATTTTCTTTCTGAGTTGACCTCATTCCTTCCTCTTTCTACAGAGAAGCCTTTTCCACATTCATAAACCATTTAGTCGTATGTAGTAGCTAAGAGGTATATCCTATATCTTCAGTCACTAGATGTCTACAAATCCTGGGGAAACCCTTAACAGTGATAGTGGATCAATGCGCGGGAACCCCCACCTGGTTTGAATGCCAGCTGGGAAACAACGCTCGAAATAACTGACTTAGCACCAGTTTTAAGGGAAAACAACTTTGAGGATGGCTGCAGATGGCTTACACAAACTCAGGCTGCGTAGACTGAGATGAAGCAGCACCTTCCTGGCCACTTCAGAAGGTTTTTTATTAGTTATTTGATTTTATTGTTGGGGATTCATTGAGGGCACAAACAATCAGGTTATACTGACTGCATTTGTTAGGTACAGTCCCTCTTATAATTGTGTCCTAGTCCCCAAGAGGTGTGTCACTCACCGTGACCCCCACCCTCTCCCCACTTTATTACTTTTTAACAAAGGTGCATATGCAAAAGATAGGGTTGAAAAAATCGCAAGTTCCCAGGAGGATTGAATAGAGAGAAAGCCAGGGTAAGTGGCAGGAGGTTGGTAAACAGCTAGTGGTGTGTGTAAATAGAGTGGGAGGGAGAAGCCAGTTCTGTTCAGGTGGGAGAAGTAAACCAGGGTTTCTAGTTTAACTACATATTCCAAGAGTTTAATCCCTCCCATCTGTTGACTCTCAAAAGCATGGAGCTGGTCCATCCTGACCAAGCAGGTGGGCGCCTCTGGATTCTTTTCCTCCTTTGTGATTCTAAAGAAGCCCCAGGAATTGCCTGCTTTGCAGGTGTTCTCCCAGGTTACCTCAGAATTGAGGCGGGTTGGGGCTCCGCTGACAAGTCAACCTATCTACCTCCCACAATAGTAGTAGGTGGTTGGACAAAGTATGGTTTCAGTGTACATAATATTTAAGTGGCAAATGTTTAAAGGGGGAATAGTTCATACCACAAACAAGGACTTTATATTTTATGCAATTAAAACTAGACTTTCCCTCTGCTTCTATTTTAAAATAGGAATATTTTTCTTCTTTTAATGCATTTTCATACAAAAAAATTAAAACCATTAGATTGAAAAATCTAAGGGAGTAGGAATTTGGCTTTTTAAGAGGACTATTAAAAATACATATTAAAAATTGTAAAAGGGACTGCCCATTTATGAAAAGACTTACTGTAATCATTTAATTTTTGTCAAGGAGAGGTATTTTTCTCACTATCCATCAAGTTCATGAGAAAAAAATTCAGTAACCAAGCAGTCATTTTCTATCATTTCAAGTGCCTGAAATTTACTTCAAGTTCTAAGTAAATTAAAAATATTAGTTGCAACCAAAGAAAAAAGAAATAGATTTTTTTTCCATATGTAGAATTGCCATTTCCATTTTTTTAAAGATGTCAATATCATTCCTTTCATGGTAGAGTAATTGAGTTCAGTCAATTCTTCTGGGGCTCTAGTTCATGTGCATTTTGACAGGATCCTATCTTAGGACTGACCTATATGTTATCATAACTGCTCTGTAAAACCTACTCCTTTTCAATGCACAGATCAGAATTCTTCTGTGCTTTTAGCTTAAGTTAGAATTCTAGGCATTAACATGTTAAGAATGAACATGGCTTAACCAGTTGTGGCTTTTTTTTTTTTCTCCATTAGTTGCTAGAGTGTAGCATTTCTAATGACATTTGTATGTCAGGGCTGCCCTGCCAATAGAAAGGCAATTACTCTCCTTGGCCCACAGAAAAACTTGTCACAATTTTTACATTAATTTTTTATCATGGGCAATAAAAGTATTTGTCTATGCAGTGAAATACTCAGGAAAGATGAGTGATAGGATCCAAAAGACGAAAAGGATGCCCAGCTAAATGTTCTCTTGAGCTCTTTTGGTAGACATTTATCAGATTCGTTTCGTTTAAATTTTCAAAAACACCTCATTGCCCAAAGTAATAATTTTAGCTAGATATAATTGCAAATTTTAAATGAGAAACATGCTGTAGAGGGACCATTTTTCACTTATTTCATTATACAGCATCTGTTAGAGCCACTTCCCATGCAGTATGAGAACTTAATATTAGTGTTATTTCATTTCTCCTTTCCTGGCTTTTGTGTTATGGTTTTCACGTATTTCATTGTCAAATACATAACAAAGCCTGCAACATATTGGTATTATTCTTATTTAGAAAGTAAAATTCATTACCTATCTTGGTGGAAACAGAGAACAGTCCTTTATCTCCAGACTTTAGCTTTGTCCCACTAATACACCATCCTATCAGTGCTCCAAGTTTTAATAGAAAATGTTCTCATATTCTGAGTGAGGTTACAGAAGAGGAGGAGGAGGAGGAACAGAAAAAAGAGGAGAAGGGAGAGTACAAAAAGGAAGAGGAAGATGAGAACAGCTGGATTTAAGGGCTCGTGTTTTTGCATTTCAGAGTTAGAAAGGCAGGCAGGCCATATGGACATTGTCTTAGTCTGTTTTGTGCTGCTATAAAAAGATACCTGCCTGGTAATTCATTCAGTTTGGGAGGCCAGGGAAGTCCAAGATTTGATGAAAGTGTTTTTCCTATGTCATTCCATGGCAGAAGGTGGAAGGACAAGAGAATGTGTGTGCAACAGACAGCAAGAGAAGGTCAAGCTTACTTTTATAACAACCCCACTCTGCCCTATGACCTAATCACCTATTAAAGATTTCAGGCTGGGCGCAGTGGCTCACACCTGTAATCCTAGAACTTTGGGAGGCCAAGATGGGCGGATTGCTTGAGATCAGGATTTCGAGACCAGCCTGAGCAAGAGCGAAACCCCCTCTCTACTAAAAATAGAAAAAAAACCTAGCTGGGCATTGTGGCGGGCACCTGTAGTCCCAGCTACTTGGGAGGTTGAGGCAAGAGGATCACTTGAGCCCAAGAGTTTGAGGTTACCATGAGCTGTGACATCACTGCACTCTACCTGGGGTGACAGAGTGAGATTCTGTCTCAACAAATACATAAATAGAATAAAGCTCTCACCTCCCAACACTGTTGCCTTGGGGATTAATTTTCCGACACATAAATTTGGGGGGTAAATATTCAAACCATAGCAGACGTGTTCAAACGATGAAATTCTTTGTGATGTGTATTTATAATTATAACTTTTGGTATCTATTTAATAGTTCAATAAGCACACACAGTTTCAAATTTTAAAAGACATTTTAAAAGAGATTTTTTAATTGTACCAACTGAAATGTCAGACTTAATAGTAGTTTATGATAATAATCTTAACTAAGTGTAAATTAACTTGTGTCATAAATTTGCTTCATGGCAAACTCATTTTGCAAAAGGGCGAAGTTTTAAATCCAGTCATGACTCAAAATTGGTTATGGGTATTCAACTGCTGAGATCAGATGCTATCAGGGTGGCATGGTCATAGATGTATTCAACCTCTGCAAAAAGGAACACATGATGAAGCAAATGGGAATTTGAGATTTAGATATCAAAATAACTTGAATTAAATTATTGGGACAATGAGAGACCTTGAAAATAAAATTCACTAAGACTCAATGTCAAGTAAACTTCGTGGAAGAAAAAGAAAAGAAAAAAATCTCTCTCTCTTTTTTTTTTTTAGAGACAAAGTCTGACTTTATCATCCTCAGTAGAGTGTTGTGGTGTCACAGCTCACAGCAACCTCCAACTCCTGGGCTTAGGCGACTCTCTTGCCTCAGCCTCCTGAGTAGCTGGGACTATAGGTGCCTGCCACAACGTCCAGCTATTTTTTTGTTGTTGTTGCAGTTTGGCCGGGGCTGGGTTAGAACCCGCCACCCTCAGTATAAAGGGTCAGATCCCTACTCACTGAGCCACAGGTGCCACCCCCCAAAATCTCTTTTAATAAAAATTTCAAGGGCACAAAAAGAAGGTCTTTGGTATTTTTTATAGTTGCTATGTGTGGGAGAGTGGATGATATTAGTGATGAGAAACAGACTGTACTCACTGAATAGAAAGGCAGAGTGTAATCTAGATGAGTTGCAAAGAGAAGATATTTGTACTTTAGTTACTGTTTTAGTGCATTATGGCATTATAATTTATAGCATTATAAGGAGGTAATCTGTGCTAAGCATCATCTCATTTAATCTTGCCAATGCTTCTGCAAGGCAAAGGATCTTATTTTTACATTGCAGTGAAGGAATGTTTGTAAATGGACTGGAAGCAGCCCAGCAAAGGAGGCACGTGACAATTGATCATAGTATTGAAATAAGAAAAAGGAGAGGAAGGAGTAGAAGCCAACCAGAGGCTAGAAATTGAGACTCACGTACTGAGAGAGAGAGAGAAAAAAGAAAACATGTTCATAACAGACCATTGCTGATCTTGATCTAACAACTCTCTGGGCCATGTTAGTGCATGTACATTTCCTGTGGTCCTTCCTGTGGGACAAGATGATAGAGGAAAGGACTTGAGGTGCAGAAACAAGAGTTGTAACAACCATAAGCAAAACCACAGGCTGAAACTCATTTCCTCCTTCTGCTATTTTATTACACTGTGGGAAAAGTCATAGGTTCAAGGGACTCACATGTGTAACTGGCCTTTGACTTGACCTTATTTTTGTTCCCATTTGATCTTGTTTGTATGTATTCATACAAGTAAGAATATATTCTTCATACAAGTAAGAATATATACAAACAAGAGTATAAGTGCAATTTTGTTACATTAATATACTGCATTATGGTAAAGTCAGGACTGTCAGTGATTTGATCTTTTTTTTTTGACATTGTTAGTCACCACAAGTGTTGACTATTTTAAAATTAGTCAGCGTTAAAAATATAAATCAAAATAGTCTTCAAATCCATTGACTATTTTCTCAGTGCTTCTTACTATTTAAATAGAGAGAAGCATAGCAAACTAATTTCAAAAAGATAATTTGAAAAAAATGTCTTATCTTAACGCTCTTAAACTTCCCTTTTCTTTTTTTTTTTTTTTTGTTTGGCCAGGGCTGGGTTTGAACCCGCCACCTCCGGCATATGGGACCGGCGTCCTACTCCTTGAGCCACAGGCGCTGCCCTAAACTTCCCTTTTCACTAAAAGTAGTTTCATTTTTGTAGGAGGATGGTTATGACAGTGTTTTCTATTATTGTGAGACATTGGGAACTATAGTGAACTCAAATATTAAGAAAATAATTTATATGTCATTTCTTACAACTCTTTCTTTTGGATATTGAAAACCAAATAAGCACTTCCATGTTAAATTCTGTGTTGCTCAATTAAAAAGTGAAACATTTCTCTACTGGTATTTTAAAGCATGGTCAAGGTCCTCAGCATTCTTTATAGTTGTCATATATGGGAAAGTAAAAGGTATTAGTGGTGAGAAAGAGATATCTATACTCACTGATTACAAAGGCAGAGTTCAATCTAGATAAGTTGAAGAAAGAAGAAAGACAAGATCAGGGACATGTGGTACTGTCTATTAATAGTTCTGCACAGGGCAGTGCCTGTGGCTCAAGGGGTAGGGCACCGGTCCCATATGCCGGAGGTGGTGGGTTCAAACCCAGCCCTGGCCAAAAACCAAAAAAAAAAAAAAAAGAAAATAGCTCTGCACAACACCGTTGGTAGGTTTCTCTAATATTTTTTAATTATATATTGAAAAATTTTTGTTGTTTATATTTATCGAGTACAAAGTAGTGTTATGATTTTTAATACCATGCAGAATGATTAAATTAAGCTGATTAATATACTCTTCTCGCATATTTCCCTTTTGGTGATGAGAATATTAGAAATTTGGCAATATCGAAATGTACACAACTCAATTATTAGCTACATTCAACCTGCTGTGCTATTGACCTAAAAAATTCAAATTTATTCCTATTAGCTAAGGCTTTTAAAATGTTATAGATAAAAAGTAATGTGCAATGAACTTTCAATCCTCTGAAAAATATTTCGAAGAGATAACTGATTATTCTTTTAACAAAAGTTAGATCCTAAAATCCTAATAATGGTTTTGAAAACTCTATAAAAGTTTTCAAAATAGCTCTACATATCCTGGTTGGTTGTTCTAACATCCTTGTAATATGGGGCTTTGTCAGCTTGGCTTCATAGTGGAAGAAATTAAAGTTCTAAAGCATGTTGTGAATAATCAGGGTCTCCACAGTCAATCACCAAAGAACCAGATCTAGAACCTAGGGCTGCATCCTGCAAAATGCTGTTCTGCTTTCTCTACTCTTTTTCCTCCCTTGAAACAATCTTGCAAGCAGCAAAATGGTCTCAATTCAGATTTTCATAGTCATTTTAAATCCAGAATTACTATAATATAAACAATCATTGTTTGTGGGAGCTTATTGTGGACCAGCCTCCGAATGAATACTCTGCATTCTTTGTTTTGTATACACTTTACTGTAGCTATAGGTATTAGGCCTAGGCTATAACTAAAAAATAGCAGTTAACTCCTGGCAAATTTCCGCACTGCAAGCTTTAAGAAAAAAAGAAATGAAAGCAGTCTAGTTCACCCCCAAGATAAATGAGAAAGTACTAATTGATTTATTGCTTCTAGTTCACTCCTGGTTTCTTGCTTGGCTAACTCCTTGGGAAACAGACCAGGAAGTACCAACTGTCCCTGGACTGACCAAACTGCAACCAAAAAATAGCCGGGCGTTGTGGCGGGCGCCTGTAGTCCCAGCTACTCGGGAGGCGGAGGCAAGAGAATCGCTTAAGCCCAGGAGTTGGAGGTTGCTGTGAGCTGTGTGAGGCCACGGCACTCTACCCAAGGGCCATAAAGTGGGACTCTGTCTCCATAAAAAAATAATAATAATAATAATACCAAGTGAAGAAATCACTGAAACTAAGATGTATGGAGGGAAAGTACTGAAAACAAAATGATGTATGGCTAACTAACCACCAAATTCTGCTTCTGTACAATGCTTGCTTGCTACCCCACCCAAATGCACTTGGACAGCCTGCGTGCCAGCCAGGATGCAGACCAAGCCTTAAAAACCCAACCCCTTAAGCGCTCAGGGCTGTTCTCAGAAATTCCATGTTGGGACACTGAGGCAGTCGCAGGCCGTCTCTTCAATAAAGGGACTCTTTTATGAATTTGGCTTGTTTGGCAGTGTGGTCTTTGTGGAACTCCTGGGCACAACAATAGGAAGAACTGATTATCATCTCTAATTTCCAGGTAAGGAAACCAAGGCATAAGGAAGTTAAGTAAAAGAGCAAAGAGGTAAATGCTTTGTTTGACTAAAAGGGCCAGGGGATGCAGTATTAAATTCACAACTGGGAACAAAGACCCCACCTTTGGGTACTAGATTATGTTATTTATGTTTTAAGGGCAGGGCTTACCTACTTCATCTCTAAAATCCTGCAGTGCTTGGCCTCACTCACAGAAAATGCTTAATAAGAACTTAACGTACAAGAAACTGCAACTAGTTCCAAAGGGCTTCTTTATCCCTGCTTTCCACCTGGGCAAAGGCAATGAACGGAATGTTTTAGGCAATTTGATTTATGTACCACCTCTAACAAAAATTTCTCCAGTTTCAATCATATCTGAGGAAACTGTGAGCATGAAATATTGATCACATGTAAATAAATTCTTTGTTTTATAGACTTGCTTGCCCATGGGAAAATCTTGGAGATTCTTTTTTTTTTGGTTTTTGGCCAGGGCTAGGTTTGAACCCACCACCTCTGGCATGTGGGACCGGCACCCTACTCCTTGAGCCACAAGCACTTCCCAATCTTGGAGATTCTTGTTAAGGTACAGGAACTAAATCCACTCTGGTCCTTCACCTGGGGAAGGAGGAGCCAAGATCCTGTTTTAATGTGTGCATTGCAGTCCACTACACTACCTATGGTGGCTACATATGTAAAGCCAGTCAGGAAACCAGGGATACTTCTTTAGCAATAAGGGAAATCAGGTCTAGATATTTGTACTCATGAAACACATCTCTGGTTTAATCCTCTTGTGGAACTAGTTGGACAGAAAGCTAATAGAGGTTAACTGGCAAGGAAAATCTCTGAACAAATCTTTTAGTTTTAGGAAAGCATCTCACATGAGTTAAAAACAACATGTAGTCTTACCACACAGAAGAAGTAGGGGCCTCTTTAGCATCACTTAGAAGAAAACGCTATTAGTTGTATTTACCCGGAGTGATTTTACCATTTTAACAACAGAGCTTATGGAATGAATGCGTCATTTATGGGGTGTTTCCTATTATTAGAAAAGCTACCGGTTCATCAACTCCTCTATGAATGTGGAAGCTTGGATAGAATCTTTAATGTATGATGGCTTTTAGATACCCAATTGCTAATAGGTTTAGTTTAGCCTGCAGTGTTATATGTCACCATTCCTATGCAGAGGAGCTATTTCCAAGGTAGATATATGACTGGCCACAATATATCAAGTTAATGCCTGGAACAGGATTAATAACCCCACTAGCAACAGCTCCCCTTTGTGGGACATATGGCACACATTGTGGTTTAAGCAAATGCCTTTTCAATGCTTTGCATCTACTATTTGCTTTAGGATGGCATGAACCTCTTTGACACTAGAAATGGCCCCTTCATTTTCTTCCTCTGAATGTCATTCATCATAGTCATCCCATTCAACAGCGGAAAACTGAGGGGATATTCAACCCAGTGGGGTAGAGTATTACCTATTAGCAAGGCTTAAAAATTATTTTTAAAAGTTTACCTCCCACCTTCACCCTTGCCCAACCTGAATATTTATTTTTCTAGCCTAATTAATTTTCTAATCGATATTTAACCTTTGGGTTAAAGCACCATTTTCTAGAGGCCCCTGTGAGAAAGAATACGATACACAGAGGAGCCAATAGAAAGCCTGGCATAAAGCACAACCCTAAGACAATTTTGCTGAATGAAATGTTTGTGAAATAACATCATTCTTAGATGAGGTCATTTGGAAACAGTTGAATACCAATGGGGGCTTATGGATTGACCCCAACCAAGGGTTTTTTAAAAAACATCTGTTTAAAGGGGACAGCAGAACATGTGGGAAAAACAATAAAAACATCACCCCTCATTGGCACATGACTGTAAGTTATGAGTTCACAACCATGAAGGAAAATCCTATTAGGGATGGGACTCAAGGCAGAAAGATGTCAGGAGCAGAATACAGCAAAGAAAGGATGTGAGTACTTAGTACTGTGAGAGCCTACTGTGATTAAGCTTTAAAAATAGAAGTATTACGGCTGATCATCCGCGCAAAGATACCCAGTTCCAGGAACAGTGCTGGGCAAACTCCAAAGTGTTTAGTAAATGTTTTTAGTGGAAAAGAAGACAAAATTCATTCCCATCAAAGCTTTGTGCAGTTGTATGTAGTGGTACTGACAATATGTGCTATACAGGTAATAAGTGCGGAGATAGAATTGGAGAACGGCCCAAAGGCTCAGCAGGAAATACGATGTTTCCACCAACGAAAAGCTAGGAAAGATAGCAATGAGCCAACAAGTCTTTGAGTTGAAAAGAATAAAAGTGTGAGTAGCAAGAGGAGAGAAGGCAGCTACGATTTTTCTCCTGCTGTCTCCTAAGGACTTAGGTCTTCATCCTGTGTGTGGGCAGTATTCGCCCCCACAGTGTGGAGAATTTTTGGGTAGTATCTTTTTTTTCCTAGCAACAATTATGTAATTTTATGTATCATCATTTGGCTTTTATATATGAAAAAAGAAGGCCTTAAAGTCCATCCAGCTAAGAAGAACAGAGCTGGGACACTAGCGTTCAGAGGCTGTGAGGAGATTGAACATAGAGCAGAGGACATACTTGTGTACCTAAGTAAGTTGTGGGGGTGGAGATTCTGCGTCCAGCACAAGTAGGGGAGACTGGCCCATAAGACGCAGATGAGGTGTTGCTCTGAGACAGAAAGACACCCTATGCCTTAAGCACTAGCAGTGCAGAGAAGCAGAGAGCTTTAAAGCTACTGGCATTTGGGTAAGCCAAGGTCACAGGGGGGAGATGTTTTTTGTTCTTGTTGTTTCTTCTTTCTTTCTTCTTCTTCTTTTTTTTTTTTTTACACAAAGTTTCACTCTATTGCCCAGGCTAGAGTGCTGTGGCATTAGCCTAGCTCACAGCAACCTCAGACTCCTGAGCTCAAGCTATCTTCCTGCCTCAGCCTTCCAAGTACCTGGAGCTATAGGCGCTCAGCACAATCCCTGCTAGTTTTTCTATTTTTATTAGAGATGGAGGGTCTCAAAGCCCTGAGCTTAAGTGATCCTCCTGCCTCAGCCTCCCAGAGGGCTTGGATTGTAGGCGTAAGCCACCATACCTGGCCCACAAGGAGAATTTTAGCTTTCATATATCAGTGCTCTATTCTTATTGGTTATATGTTATTTTATGATAATTAAACATTCTAAATTTACCTCGATATACCTCTAAAACTTTTCACTGCGGGTAGTGGCACATCTGTGGAGCACTGGTTTAGGGAACAATAAGAAGAAAAAAGAGATCAAAAGGGAAACATAAATATTCCTAAGGAATCCCTAAGCATCAGACTTTTTTTTTTTTTTTTTTTTTTTGAGATAGAGTCTCAGTTTGTTGCCCTGGTGTCGAGTGCCCTGGCGTCATCATAGCTCACAGCAACCTCAAACTCTTGGGCCAAAGTGATACTCCCTCAGCCTCCCAAGTAGCTGAGACTACAAGCACCTGCCACAGTGTCCAGCTATTTTTTTTAGAAACAGAGTCTCATTTTTGCTCAGGCTGGTCTTGAACTTGTGATCTCAAACAATCCATCCGCCTTGGCCTTCCAGAGTGCTAGGATTACAGGCGTGAGCCACCGTGCCTGGTCAGCACCAGACTCTTCCCATACTTTAGTTCATTTAATACTCAAAGATAAACACTGAAATGAAAGAAAGATAAGAGGAACTTATAAAATAATAATCACTGGCATCATTGAGAGTTAAGATTTGTGTTGACTCACAAAGCTTACAAAAGTTTTCCAAGGTCACATGGCTAGTTGATGGCAAAGCCACAATTGCCCTTAGTGAAATAATCATCAAAATAAATGACAATGAGATTTTTTTTCTTTTCTATATTCTTTTGTAATGTGGTTAACTAACTTTCACAGTAAATAAGAGGAAAGAAAGTATCAAGCATAGGTCTAAATACCACCAACAGCATTAGTGATAGTCACATCTTAAGTTACCAGATTTGTTTCTAGCTGAAACTGGAAAGGGGATTATCACTTCTTTCCAGGTTGTGAACAGCTGCTCTCCCTTGCCTGGCAACCCAGAGGTCCTAACCTCACCACGATGCAGCAGCAAATAAAATCTACAAAATTTGTGCTGGAAAAATGCACTCAACCTTTCCCCTGCAACAATGTCTTAGTTATCAGGCCCCTGCCACACCCCTTTGACTAAGCTGAGGACCATGAGAGGAGGAAGGTGGGACCTGTTTTTGATTTAGTGAGCTGGGCCTTGGTGAATCTATGAATTCTTGAATACTGTCTTGTCCTAGCACTGACCAGCTGTGGGACCTTGGATAATCAGAACCTTGATTTCCTCGCTTGTTACATGGAAAAAGTCCCTGTGGCAAAGCTGTTGTCATGAGGACACAGAGGCCCTTTTCAACCACCAGGTCTTTTTGTATTTGTGTTCAAATACTGAACATAGTCTATGTCACACAGATTATTGCCAACTACACACAGAAGAAACCTTTAAGCCTTCATCCAAAGCACTGACAAAAATGAAAAGGACAAGACTGAGGACAAGGATCTGCGAAACTGTCCCCTGTGGTGGATATCTACCACAGCAATGACAACTCATTTGTTAGCATCTACTTAGGATACGTCCACCTATTACAAAATCCCCTAAATTTAGCCGTTAATTTTTCTATTTTTCTCTAGGAAAATAATAGGACTTTCTTATACTTTTCAGCAATGCAAATATATTACACATTCTGCATTTCATTAGTTATTGTTAACCGGGTGCGGTGCAGTGGCTCATGCCTGTAATCCTAGCATTCTTGGTGGGAGGCCGAGGCTCATAGATCATCTGAGCTCAGAAACTGGAGACCAGCCTGAGCAAGAGTGAGACCTCATCTCTACTAAAAATAGAAAAAAAATTAGCCAGGGGTGGTGGTAGGCACTTGTAATCCCAGCTACTTGGGTGGCTGAGGCAAGAGAATCACTTGATCCCAAGAGTTTGAGGTTGCTGTGAGCTATGATGCCATAGCACTCTACTGAGGGTGACAAAATGAGTCTCTATCTAAAAAAAAAAAAATTAATTATAATTTTTCAATATTTCTAGCATATAGAAATTAAATTGATATTTTATATTGACATTGTAATTTATGATATTGTTTAATTCAATTAATTTATTTGACTAAAAAATTACACAGTATTTAGATTTTATAGGTAGAAAATCCCTAATATTGTCTATGAATAGAGACATTCCTTTTTACTTTTTAAAATATCTATGCTTTTAATTTCTTTTTTTTTCCTTATCTCATAAGCTAGGGCTTCCAGTATGATGCTGAATAACAGTGGTGAATATGGACATCCTTATCTTGTTCCTGATCTTAGGGGTGAAGCACACAATATTGCACAATTAAGTCTTGTGTAAGTTGTAGGTCTTAGCAGGGTTTTTTTTTTTTTTTTTTGAGACAGTCTCACTTTGTCGCCCTCAGTAGACTGCTGTAGCGTCACAGCTCACAGCAACCTCAAACTCTTGGGCTTAAGCAATTCTTTTCCCTCTGCCTCCCACGTAGCTGGGACTACAGGCACCTGCACAAAGCCCGGCTATTTTATGCTGTTGTTGTTGTTGCAGTTGTCATTGTTGTTTAGCTGGCTGGGAGTTGGTTGGAATCTGCCAGCCTTAGTACATGTGGCCAGTATTGTAACCACTGTGCTACAGGCGCCGACCCGTTAGCAGAATTTTCTTTTTAATCCAGTTGAGAAAGTTTCCTTGTACTTAATGTTTGCTAAGAGTATTTATCATAAATGAATATTAAATTTCATCAAAAAATGTTTCAGCATCAGCTGATGTTATCTTAACTTTTCACTTTGTGTATTGATATAATGAAGTACAAGTGATTGATGTTTTAATGCTGGCATAGTCTACATTTGGGGACAAAGCTCACTTTGTTATCATGTATAGTCCTTTTTATATACTGTTGGGTTAAAGTTCCCAGTATTTTGTTGAAGATGTTTATATCTATGTTCATGTGAGATAATGATCTCTAGTTTTCTTTCTTTGTAAGGTATTTGTCTAGCTTTCAAATTGGGGTAATGTTGGATTTATAAAATGAATGGGGGAAGGTACTCCCTGCTTGTTTGTATTATGGAAGTTATTTTCTGATATTTAAAATACTTTTTAGTATTTATTCAGACATAAGTGTTGAAGTCTCTAACCATAATTGTGGATTTGTCTGTTTCTACATTCAGTTTATCAGCTTCTGATTTATGTATTTTGAAGCTCTCATATTGGCTGTATAAATATTTTGTAATTTATGTTACTTGCAAATTTACCTGTAAGCAATGTACTGCTTTGTCCCTGCAATATTGGTTGCTCTGAAATTGTCATTTTTTTACATTAATACACTATTCCAGGTTTCGTCTGATTAATATTTATATGGTATATATTTTTCTATACTTTTAACATATTTATGGTTTATATATAAGATAGGTGAATTGTAAACAACAAGCAGTTGTTTTGTTTTTGAAAAATCCAATTTGACAAGCTTTCTTTTAATTAGTATGATAGATAATTTATATTTAATGTAATTGTTGCAGTAGTTGGATTAAAATCTACCATCTTGCTGTTTTCTATTTGATCTAACGTTTTTCTTTTTTTGATAAATTAGCTATATTTTATGATTTCATTTTATCTCCATTATTGGCTCATTGTGTATATTTTAAATGTTTGTAGTGATTAATTTACAGTTTACAAATATATCAATTGTTAATTAGCATCTACCTCCAAATAATAGTATAATGCTTTAAGTGCTATAAATGTATTATTAATAAAATACTCTCAAATACATTCTCTAGCTGTGGTTGTCATTCAGCTTGTACATACGCTCCAAATACACAATTCATCACTACTATTTTTGCATTAGATATTCACTTCTCTGTTAAAAGAATTAAAAACAATAACAAGTTTATTTTATGTTTACTTTCAATTATCCCACTGCTAGGACTCCTTATTTCTTTGTGTAGATCAAGATTCTGTCTGTGTCATATTCCTTTTTCCTGAAGACATTCCATTAACATATTATTTGTATTTTTTGTCTGCTAGAGTGATTTCTTTCAATTTTTGTTTCTCTAAGTCTTTTTCTCATTAATTTTAACATTTAAGTCAACTTAATTTAATTTTTCCCTTCCTCTACTTGTAAAGAGTTTTCACCAGTCCCCACCAATGTCAGGAGAGAAGGATCCAGTTAGGTCTTTGTGTCTTTCCCATAGAATTTGCCTTCCCAAGGCCTGAGTCATGTATGGCACTTTCTCAGAATTTTTATTGTCTCTAATCTGTACCTAGTGAGGTCAATGGTAAAGCATACGTGAGTGTGAATTCCCTTCCATGTGCAGCCTCTGAGAGTTATATATTCTCATGTAGCTCATATGTGGGCTTTGATTGCATTAATGTACATAGCTATGATTTAATTAAAAAAATATATATATATTCTTTTAAACAATCAAAACAGTCATCTATAAAACTCAAGTGCTTTTTACCACCTCCCCTCCTCCCCATTCCTGGCCCCCCACCCTCCTTCCTCCCCTAAAACATGCATTATTAGGAATATGGTGTACACAACTTTTTCTGTGTAACCTGTGAGCTATATGGTATTGCTTTCTGTACAATTTATGAAAATAAATGGCATCAAATTAAAAAAAAAAAAAGAAATTTGCTACCTAAAATTTTACTGGTATTTGCCAACATTTTGACCAGGTAAACAAATTCTATGTGATGTTTCCTTTGGAAGCTCCTGGCTTGTCTTTTATTTTGAATTCTCTGATAGGTTCAAGAAAAAAATCCAGATTAGCTGGTGTTTGTCTTTTATTATTTCAAGAGTGGGAGAACGTCTCTATTCAGCTTTCTAAATTTTAGCAAGCCATAAATTAGGTGGCTCACCTGCTAACTTAACTTTAATTTCTTAAGATTATCATCATATGACCTGCTAGTGATGTCATGCTTTCTGGTCTCTACATTATCTAATTTTTTTTCTTTCTTGCACTGAATATTTGAAATGTACATATTTATTTCTAGCCTTCTGGACAATTTCCATATTTTTTGATTTCTTAGATGTCACAAAACTTCTTTACATAATTTAATTTAAATACTATTTTTATATAGGGATAGAATATTTTTCACAAGTAAATTTGAGTTTAGAAAATAATTTCTTCATATCCAAGTCAATATTTATAGTATTTTCCTGTTGGTAGCAAACAAATTACTATACCTTAGTGCAGGCATCCTCAAACTGCAGCCCGCGGGCCGCATGAAGTGGGGTGAATTGTATTTGTTCCCGTTTTGTTTTTTGCTTCAAAATAAGATGTGTGCAGTGCACATAGGAATTTGTTCATAGTTTGTTTTTTTTTTTTAAACTATAGTCCAGCCCTCCAACGGTCTGAGGGACAGTGAATTGGCCCCCTGTTTAAAAAGTTTGAGGATGCCTGCCTTAGTGACTTGAAACAGTATAAATTGATTCACTATTCTGTAGGTCATGAGTTTGAGTTTTCTCTGTGGTTTCTTTTCTCTGTGTTTCACAAAGCCAAAAGCAGGTGTCGTGTAATTGAGCTCTTACCAGTAGGTTCTGAAAAGAATCTGCTTCCTGCTTCCAAGCTCATTCACTGTAAGGCTGTAGAATTAAGATTCTCATTTCCTTGATTAAGATTCCCATTTCCCATTTCCTTGTCAACCATGGGCCACACTTAACTCCTAGAGACTCTCTCCACACTTTGCACATGGTTTTCTTCATCTCTGAAGCATTCAAGTTCAAAGGCATAAAATGTATGTGCAATTCTGCCAGGCTTAGAATCACGCTGATGCACTTTCTATTGCATCTCTCTGACTTCCTCTCCCACTGCATGTCTTTTTGACACTTCCATCTTACTCTTATGATTTAAAAGTCTTGTGTGATTATTTTGGATCCACTTGGATAATCCAAGAAACCTCCCTATTTTAAGTTCACTTAATTAGTAACTTAATTACATCCGCAAAGTCTATTTCACAACAATACTTAAATTAGTGTTTGAGTAACCAGAGGACAGATATTTTGGTGAAGACATTGTTGAAATTCTGCCTACCACTGTATGTGCTTTTAAAATTCTAGCTACTTGACAGTGAAGCTTGAAAAAGAAAGGGCAGCCTGACCACACTGACCAAACTTCACGTCAGAAAAAGACTATTTCTTAAAATAATTATCAAGATTTATAAAAGCATATTCTTCCTAAGAAAAAACAACTTTCATGGAAACACTTCACTAAAAGTAGGTCTGTTTGTTCTTCATGTGAAAAACATTCTGATAGAAAATAAAAACATAATTAATATATGAGTTGAATAAAAACATAATTAATATATCATAACCCTAACCCATCTCTTTTCACATTCTTCTTAAAGAAAATATAGCTCAGAACAAGTATTTTCTCTTTTATATTGTTTTTCTCAAACTTCCATTCATTATAGATTTTAAATTACCTGACACTGTTCCTACAGCTTCATTTCGCACTTTTTATTGAACCCTTCTGTCATCTTTTCTACTTATAATTTTGGACATCTGGATCTTCTTTGCATAAAGCTGATAAAAAACACTAAGTCAAAACAGCATCCTAAGTGATATAACCTCCACCACAGAGGCAGAAGTTTCTCTTTGCTCATAAAATTTTTCCATAATACATATTGATAATGTAAATCCATTTCAACGAGCCAAAGCTTCTTATGTCGTTTTAGGTTAGCAATAAAAATTAATATACCTTTTAGAGCAGTAGTTCCCAGTCAGGACCAATTTCAGGGAAGACAATTTTTCCACTAACAGGGGAGTGGTTTCAGGATGATTCAAGTACATCATGTGTCTACCTTAGATCATCAGGCATTGGATTCTCGTAAGGAGAGTGCAACTTTGCATGCACAGTTTACAGTAGGGCTCCTGCTTCTAGCGGAATCCAATGTCATCACTTATCTGACTGGAGAAAGAGCTCAGGCAGTGATATAAACAATAGAAGGTGTAGAGGTTGCCAAGAGCCAGACGACCTTTGAGCAAGATGATTTGCAGCTGGGGGGTGGACCCTTGGGCAATCAGCAGGTGTTCTTTGCGGAGAAGGAGCCTGAGCCCATGGCGATCCTTAGGCACACATTGTCTAATACTCTCCTCATCTGTCTCTGCCATCTCCATAAAAGGCTACTGCAGAGGTTGCTCGGGGCTACCTTCTAATCAAGGTTAGCCCGCCTCCTGCAAGCTTGTACTTCTAATCTGCATCTGCATCATGCCTGGTTCCTTCCTGCTTTGATGGAGACCAGGGCCTTAGGGGTTGTGACAGGCAGGCTCTGTAAATACAGAAGAAGCTTATTTGCTCCTCACTGGCTCTCACCTCCTGCCACGTGGCCCAGTTCCTACCAGGCCACAGGCTAGCACCACAGCTTTAAAGAGTCAACATATTGAACTAAAATTTACACTAAAATATTAATCATCGATATAAACTGTTTTTCTGAAATTGGGATTTTGCTATGAATAAAATGAGGACAGAGCAAAATTGCCTAAATGATAGGGATTTGAAGGCCAGAATAAGCACTGTAAATTGTCAAAGCCGTTGTTCCAGAGCATCCATGGACATTTTTGTAGGATTAGATGTAAAAGAGTTTGAGCATACACCACCTGATCAAAGTTCATGAATATCTCTTTAGTTATTATTATTATTATTTCTGACACAGTGTTCCTTTTTCAATTCCAGCCACATCAACAACACTGGGCCCCTCTTTACACCCTCACCAGACATGCATTCTCCAGATCCTTCCACATCCTAGATCACCCAGGTTATCATTTTTATGATTTTTAAGTTATACTTCTTGGTTTTGCATACTTTCACTCAGAAACTTTATCTTGATCCCTCAAACCAAAGATCTACCTGTGATCTTCCTTCTTTGAAAGACAGAGGGATTGTAAAGCACAAGAAGAATTATGTTTTGATTTTGCAAGCTTTAAAGCTATTTTCAAGCTGGTTTTATTCATCTTTCACCAAGTATATAAATGCTGGGCTTTCTCTTCCATAACCACAATTTACCAGTTAAGCCACTATGACCTTATTATCTCTTCCTGGGGGTTAGGCGAATTATGTCAAGTTTCAATGGAGATATTCACATTAAGGAAGTTGGATTTGGATCATGAATGCTCATTTCAGGTGCATACATCATGTTTACTTTTGCAGTCATTGGCTGAAAAGTTGACTGCTAATGAGAAGGTATTCTCAGATAGGGAAATGTTGTCTTTCTCATGACTTCTATTATTTCTCTCTCTTTTCCCCACGTCAAAAGATTTTTTTTTTCAAGTCTGGACTACAGATCTTCACCCTTACAAAATATCAAGCTCTTAACCCCATCTTGCCGTTCATGTGAGGGTTTTACTAACTTTTAAAATGCCAAAAAAAAAAAAAGCAGTAATTTTTTTTTTAATTAGAAACTTTAATCATGAACTTTTGTTTTGTTTCTTATTTTGAGAAAGCAAACTACAATCAGGAAAATAACAATGTTCTTTCTTTCCCTAAAGGTAGTTCTCTGCGAGTTGTCAGACTTTGCTCGGTTCAGCGGCATCGCTTCAGAACAGTACTCTAGCGTATTCCGTGTGCTGAGTGGTCGGTTGCTGTTCAGCCTGAGTTTCTCTGCCCTCTTTGCTGGGCAGACTCTTCTCCTGTCTCCTCCGTGAGCTGGGGCCTACAGGAATCTGCCCCTATCTGGAACAGAGCTCCTGGCTCGTAAGCGGTCAGCACTGGGCTCATATACATTCCCCAAAGTTTGCAAAGTCACATCCCAAAAGCAGGCTTCATCTTTTCCCCAGACCACTTCTCAGGAGAGTGGATCTCATACTTTGCAGGGTTAAATAAGAGGTGCCGCCTGCCTGGTGTGGGACCATGACTTATCTAAGCAATGTTTCTGCTTCCTCTCTACAGAAACCCGTACAGATCACAGCAAGAAACTCTTCAGGCACTACATGGTGGACTCATAGGACAGTTTCAAAAAACAAACAAACAAACAAACAATATTTTAATATCTTTTCCCCAGTGTAGAATGAATGACTATAAACTCACTTTTTCTTTTGCAATTTTCCATCTCCAGTATCATAAGAGAAAAGAAATAATGTTCTCACATCCTTCTAGTGAGGCTGTTGGACATAAACTTATGAAAATACAATATTTGGAAAGTCAAAGCTTGCTTTCATTAATGGAAAATAGCATCCCAGTGATGCTAGAAATGGACTGTCTTGTACTGTACTGTCTTGTACTTTTCTCAGGGGAAAGAGGAGACTTGTCTTCTCTCCAGGTTCTAGACTGGACCTGTGATTCTTTACTTGGGTGCTCACTGGAATCACTTGTTTAAAAATAACTAATATTCTTTCCTCGCTTGTGTACACAAACCGTATGATCTCTTCTTGAGTGTAGGTGAGACCTGTGAATATGTTGGAACGTGACTCCTTCTGTTACTAGACTACATTGTATGGCAAAAATGAAGGTATTTTATAGATGTAATAAAGGCCCTAATAAATTGATTTTAAGTTAATAAATAATGATGTATACTGGGTGGACCTGGCTTAATCAGGTAAACCTTATTAAAGTGGGTGTATAGATGAGATACAAAGAAGTGATGGAGTTAAAGGTAGCATGCATGCAGTCTTGTGGGGACATAGCAGGAAATGGTGGCTAGCCTCCAGGACCTAATGGTCTCAGTCGAGCAACCACACAGAACTGAATTATACCAACCATCACAGATCCTGGAAAAGGACTCTGAGCCTCAAACAAGACCACAGGTCTGGCTGGAAAATTTATTTCAGTCTGCTAAAACTCTGATCAGAAAACAGAATTAACCCATGCCCCAATTATGCAAACTGTGATATAATATATGTATGTTGTTTTAAAGTTCTAAATTTCTTATAATTTGTTATGAGACAATATAATACACACTCATAGACTGATTCCATTGACTTAGATGAGGCATGAGAAACAGGGCTTTTAAAGTTCCATAGTGCCAGGAGCAGTGGCTCGCTCAATCCTAGCACTCTGGGAGTCTGAGGCAGGTAGATGGCCTGAACTCAGGAGTTGGAGACCAGCCTGAGGAAGAGCAATACCCTGTTTCTACTAAAAGGAGAAAAATGAGCCAGGTATTGTGGCAGGCAACTGTAGTCCCAGCTACTTGGGAACCTGAGACAAGAGGATCCCCTAATCCCAAGAGTTTTGAGGTTGCTGTGAGCTAGGCTGCTGCCACAGCATTTTAGCCATGGCTACAGAGTGAGACTCCGTCTCAAATACAAACAAAGAAAAGTTGCATATTATTTTAATGGGCAGACCTTTTATACACATTGCCTTTGGAAACATGGGGAAAAAGAGCTATTTTTCTCATGTCATGTCTTACGCAACCTCAATAATTCCCAACAATAAAAAAAGAAAAAAAAATCATGAAAAAATATTTTAAATTGGAAATTTGTATTTCTATAAATTTATGGGCTACAAAATGATATTATGATTTATGTATACAATGCATTTTGAATTTTCAATAAACCCTACCTGATGGTACAACTGCTATCACTGTGGTCAGTCATTTCCAAAAGCAATTTTTCAATGTCTTTTTGATTTTTGAGAACTAGAATGATACTTTAGGCATGAGAGTTATCTTCAGAAAAAATTGTAATAGGTACATGCATATGTCAGCAATTTTTTTTTACTTAAAGACAGAAAGTTGAATGAGGTCTCAGCTGATTCACCCCTATGGTTTTTCATGAAGATTTTTTCTACTATGTCTATATGGTAGAAATTTTTTTTTTCCTCAGGACACTTTTACATACAGAATGACAACATCACTGCTAGCAACTTACGAAACACCTTTTGAAAATTTCTTTCCAATATTCAAATAAACTAAGCAGGAATTGAATTTTTGCATTCAAATGTGAAATCATGAAGACATGATTCATCCTAAATTCAAATTTGTTCTTCCAACAGTCTTCCATGGAAATTCAGCAACAGAATGTATTACTTCTTCATGACCACCATAGCTAGTAAAATTATGCCTTTAACTAGGCTATAACGTCACTCCTCCATATAACACAGAACAGTGTTCCTCAAAGTTTATCTCTGAAGTTAGTAACATCAACATCACCTAGGAACTTGCCAGAAATGTATGTTTTGCAGCGCTAGCCTAGATCTACCGAATCAGAAACCCAAGGAGAGAAGAGGCCACACAGTGTGTTATTATAAGGCCTCCAGTTTATTTTCATGCCTGTCAAAGTTTGAGAAATAACACAAAATATAAAGAGATTGACATACATTAACATTTTTACCCTAGAGAACATTTTGCCTTGATTAAATACAATTTTGAATTATTCTTTTTATTGCTGCCTCTAAACCAGGATCAAAAAGACTTATCAAAAGAAAACCCTGAAAGGAGCCAGGATAATAAGACCATTTTAATATCTTTAACATCCATTATATTCTTAGCATTTTGTTCACTTTACAGTACATAACAAATAACCTGCACCATGCTTTTTCTTCATCTGAACATATAATAATGTTAGTCTTTAAATAAGTATTTGCATGGAATTCTAAAGAATTCTTCAAATGTAAGAAGGAAGACAGATTCCCATCTGCCTGTTACCTCCTGGGAGTCCATTTCTTCACTTTCTGTCAACAACACTCTTTTCATTTCCAAATTTGTTACCCTTCCTTATCCCTAAAAAAAAAAAAAAAAAAAAAATTTCAAAGGAAACTTACTGCTTAAATCAATTGAATAATTTCCCATTTTCATGCTACTCATGTTTCTGGCTTTTTTCTTCTTGTGTTTTATGCCAACTCACATCATCTCACCTTACTATAATTTTCCTTACAATTGACCTCCTCTTCTTTCATGACAAGAAGTCTTCCTCATCTTCCCAGGAATACCTATTATAGGCAATCCACTGAATGCATATACAGAATCATTAAATACCCTTATTTAAATTCAAGTCTCTTAGAAAATAGAACCCGTAGCGAAGATTAATACTAACATTTCACTGGTGGTCGGCTGAAAAAGTGTGTCAATGTCTAGAGGAGGAAGAATTCATAAAAGAGAACTTAGGCAAAAAAGAAAGCAAGTACAGAGTACACCCTGTATTTGATAGAACATTATCAAGCTAACTGGATTCACAAAAAGATGGAGACTATACATCTTTTGTACTAACTTGAATGGAGGTGGAACACATTCTTTTTAGTGTAACCTGGTTCTTTGCACCCTCAATGAATCCCCAACAATTAAAAAAAAAATCCAGTTGCCTGGTCAATCATATGGACTCCGCCCACATGGCTAGATAGAAGCATTGAACTTTGGATCAATATGTATGGAGAAGTAGTGGTATTTATCTAACAAAACCTGCTCACTTAGTGTATCACACTGGTTCAAGCTTACCAGAAAGAACATTGATTTCCTAAACCCTCAAGTTGTATTACCCGCTAATTAATTTGTCATTCCCAGTAACCACCAGGAATGACAAATTCTCCCATCATGATACAAACCATTGTCTAAACCCAGAAGTTGTGGGAGTAGTGATGTTTCCATGGAATGTAGGACTCGGTTGTCCAAGATATGGTGACATCTGCTCTGAAAACACATGGAAGCCCAGTATCATACTTTTAGGATAAGGCAGCTGACAGTGTCAGGAGATGTGTGTATGACAGTGAAGAATGAGGCTCTCCATGGGCAAATCTTTAAAATGGCAGCAGGAATGGGGGCATGTAGTGGGGGCAAGAGACTCTGGGAGGTACTTAGACTAAGTCAATAAATTGTACCCCTGTAATCTACTTGCAACCTGAGAGTGCAGGTGAAAAGCCAATTCTTTACAGTTGTAAAGTTTAAACAAATTATAAATATTTTATGACTGTTGCTCCTTCACAAGCATTCCAGATTTCTCTCACTCTCAGCATGCACTTAATTTCCTTTAGAGTGCTTGCCTGGTAGGATGAACCCAGAAATTCATCCTAAAGGACTAAGCACTTACTACTCTTGTCCTTACCAAGCTGTATTGCTAAAATTGCCCATTTATACTGATCTGTATACATGGAAACATTGAGAGATGCCCCAGTGGTTTTATATTCCTCCTTGTTCCCATTGTGCAGGATAATTTTTGCTCTTCCTGAATACTCTTCCTATGGAAACCATGCTGCTAAGCAGTCAGAGACTAAAATTGTGGGGCAGAAATCACAAGTTTTACAACTCAGTCAAAGTGATGATAAGATGGGCCTATCTTATATCTCATCTTTATTCTCACATCAGGGTATTCTACCTATTAGAGCTATACCACATAAAAACAAATATGTTCAAGACATATATAGATAGCCTTTTGTGGGTGCTGCCATCCATCCATCTATCTGGTGACTAGAAATCTGCCAGATTTGAGTGGCATGCAGTGTAAGACAAGGTTCTGATTAGGTGCAGAGTGATATATAAGCTGCCCTGCCATTTTGGAGATACGATGTAGGATATTCATTTATGCTGAAGGTTCCAGACTGTCAAGGATACTTTGTAGACTCTCTGGTAGAGCCCAATTAAGAGAGTCACAGTGAAGACCCTTAATGGCTGCTTAAATTTAAAATAATTAAAACTAAATAAAATTCAAAATTCAAGACTTCAGTCTCATGACTCACATTTCAAATGCTCAATTGTCACGTGTGACTAGTGGCCACAGTATGGGGCACTGATGCTATAGAATGTGTCCATCATTACACAAAGTTCTATTGCACAACCTTGTTCTACACACAGACAAAAAACGCTTGTCTTTTAAGAAATTGGTTAATGGTGTGTTGCTAGACCCCGATGAAGACTGAGCACCAGACCATAAGACACCAACTTGTCATGTGTCAGGAGCTGCCTGTCATGAACTGGATGTTGTCAAAACCACTGAGCTATAAGTTGGAGCTAAGTTAAAAAAAAAAAGAGAGAGAGAGAGAGAGCCTTATAAACTGGGTCCAGGAAAATGTAAGAGAGAAAAGAAGCTTGCTGATATAAAAGCATAGAATATTAGCATATAAAAGATCTTTGAGAACTTATCATCAATCTCCTAGGTAACTTGCAGAGTTCTTCAATGTGTGCACAAACACACTGTGAGGGAGAGAAAATCCCTGATGTTCCAGCCTATATCAGCATGAGAATAACTCAAAATCATCTCCTAGTGATCTTTCCATTAAAGCAACTGCCTGCATTTAAAGGTGGAGAATGTACATCAGAGTCTGGAAAGCACCATTTCACAAAATGGGCTACTGTGAGAAGGGCAGTAGTCACAATTCAATATAACACACCCTCTCGTCTCTCAAAGACTGCTACTCCAAAGGGGGTTTCTAATGAAGTAATAAAGCATATGCTGTGGTTCAGATGTATCTCCCAAAAATCATGTGCAGTGATTAGATCGTAAGTGTTCTGCCCTCATGAATGGATTAATGCCATTATCCTAAGAGCAAGTTACTTATTACAAAAATGGGTTCCTGATGAAAGGATGAATTTTCCCTCCTTTCCTTCCCTTTCTCTCACACTCTCATGCTCTCTCTTGCCCTTCATCTTTCTTCCACGGGACGATGCAGCTAGAAGGCCTCACGTGGACCCCTTGATTTTGGACTTCCCAGCCTCCAGAACTATATGAAATAAATCCCTGTTCTTTATAAATTATCGAGTCACAACTATTCTATTATAGCAGCACAAAACAAAGACATCTATCTATGAAGCTGTAAATAATGCAGCAATGAACATGGAAGTGTAGCTGTCTTTGAGAGACTGGTTTCATTTCCTTTGGGTATTTATCCAGAAGTAAAGTTGCTGGATTAATATGGTTGTTCTACTGTTAGATTTTTGAGAATTCTCTGTACTGTTTTCCAGAGTGCCTGTACCAATTTACATTCCTACTAAGGGTATACAAGAGATCCTTTTTCTCTATATCCTTGCCAACATTTATTATCACTTTTTAAGTAATAGCCATTCTAAAAGGTGTAAGATAATGTCTTATGGTGGTTTACATTTCCCTTATCATTAGTAAGATTGAGCACCTTTTATATGACTGTTGGCCATTATATGTCTTCTTTGAAGAAATGATTATTCATGTTCTTTGCCCATTTTTTTCAATCATTCTTTTGTTTCTATTAAGTTGTAGTATTTTCTTACATATTTTGAATAAGAATGCTTTATCAGATTTGTGGTTTGCAAATATTTTCTCCCATTCCATAGGCTGTCTTTAAATTCTGTTGATTATTTCCTTTGCTGAGAAGAATGTTTTTAGTTTGATGCATTCATAATCTCATTTGTCTATTTTTTTTTATTAAATCATAGCTGTGTACCCTTGTGATATCATATTCAATAGATCATTGCCAGGGCCAATTTCAAGAAAGTTTCCCCTTGTGTTTTCTTTTAGGAGTTTTATGGATTTAATTTTTTTTACTTAAGTCTTTAATTCATTTTGAGCAGATTTTCATGTATGGTGTGAGATAAAGTTTCATTTTATTCTCTTACATGTAAATGTCTAGGTTTTTCTACACTGTTTGTTGAGGCTATGTCTTCCCCATTGTGTTATCTTGGTATGCTTGTTAATGATCAATTCACTGTACACATAACAGTTAATTTCTGGGCTCTTTATTCTGTTCCAGCAGTCTATATGTTTGACTTTTACCAGTACCATACTTTTTTATTACTCTAACTTTGCAATATGCAGTATTTTGAAATTGGGAAGTAGGACTCCTCCAGCTTTTATTTATTTATTTTTTCTCAGAATTGCTTTGGCTATTTGGGGATCTTTGTGGTTTCATATAAATTTTAAGATTGTTTTTCTATTTGTGTAGAATAATAGAATTGCATTTTTCTTTTACAGATGTGAGTCGAGGTGCCTAGTTTCTTTTTTTTTCTTTTTTTATTATTAAATCATAGCTGTGTACATTAATGCAGTCATGGGGCACCATACACTGGTTTTATGTTCTAAAACATAAAACCGTTTGACACATTTTCATCACACTGGTTAACATAGACTTCCTGGCATTTTCTTAGTTATTGTGTTAAGACATTTACATTCTACATTTACTAAGTTTCACATATATTGTTGTAAGATGCACCACAGGTGTAATCCCACCAATCACCCTCCCTCTACCCCTGTCCCCCCTCCCTCCCCTCTTTTTTCCCCTTTCCCGTATTCTTAGGTTATAACTGGATTATAGCTTTCATGTGAAAGCCATAAATTAGTTTCATAGTAGGGCTGAGTACATTGGATACTTTTTCTTCCATTCTTGAGATACTTTACTAAGAAGAATATGTTCCAGCTCTATCCACGTAAACATGAAAGAGGTAATCCATCTTTCTTTCTCCATCTTTCTTTACGGCTGCATAATATTCCATGGTGTACATATACCACAATTTATTAATCCATTCACGGATCGATGGGCACTTGGGTTTTTCCCATGACTTAACAATTATGAATTGGGTTGCAATAAACATTCTGGTACAAATATCTTTGTTATAATGTGATTTTTGATCTTCTGGGTATATACCTAGTAGAAGAATTATAGGATTGAATGGCAGATCTATTTTTAGATCTCTAAGTGTCCTCCAAACATTCCTTTTGGAAAGATGTTTGGAGAATAGAATTGCATTTATAGAGATTGCATTGAATCTATAGATTGCTTTTGGTAGTCTGAACATTTAACAATGTTAATTCTTATCATCTATGTTCGTGGGATATCTTTCTATTTACTTGTGTCTAGTTCAATTTTTATGGATGTGTTATAGTTTTCAGTGTACAGATCTTTTACTACTTGAAATTATTCCTAACATTTTTATTCTTTTTGATGCTATTTGAAATGGGATTATTTGCTTTATTTCTTTTTTAGGTAGCACCTTGGTACTATACAAAAACATAACTGGTTTTTGTATGTAGATTTTTGAATTCTGCAACTTTACTGAATTCTTGTATTAGCTCTAACAGCATATTTGTGTGGAGGAAGTATCATCTTCAGAGATTTCTACATATAAGATTATGTCACATGCAAAAAGAATTTTTTCCCATATATATGCCATTTATTTCTTTTTTATGCCTACTTGCTTTGACTAGGACTTCTAGTACTATGTTGAATATAAATGGAGATGGAGACTGTCCTTGCCTTGTTCCAGATCTTGGAGGAAAAGCTTTCAGTTTTTTTACCATTAAGTATAATATTAGCTCACATTAAAAGGATCTAATATACCATGACCAAGGGGATTTATCCCAGGGATGCAAAGATGAGTCAGTATTAACAAATCAATATGATACACCATACTAACAGAACAGAGGATAAAAATCATATGATTATCTTAATGGATACAGAGAAAATATTCAACAAAATTCAATCCCATTCTATGAGAAAAAACTTAACGAACAAGGTGTAAAATGAATTTACTTCTATTCTCATAAACTTCTACTTTTGTATTTGTTATTTCCTTACTTGTGCTTTCTTGTAGTTTGTTATACCTTATCTAGTTATTTTGGCTGATAATTTAATTAAATTTATTCTGGTATTTTTATTGATACAAGTGTTTAGGGCTTTGAAATATCCTCTGATTGCTGGTTTAAATTTGCTCCATATTTTTTGATATATAATTATAATTACTGATGACTTTAAGTATCTTTTTAAAAAATTCTGTAATTTCTGTCTGTATATTCCCTTTAACCCAACAGTTGTTTAATGACAGTTTTTTTTTCAGGTGTAGGAAATATTTTTTATGAGATAAAATTAACAAACAAAAATCATGCATTTTGGGGGTGTACAAACTGATGTTTTTATATATGTGTATACAATGTGAAATGATTACCACAGTCAAGTCAATTAGCATATCCATCACTTCACATAGTTACCTTTAAGACACTAAAAGATAAAAGAAGAGGGTGGCGCCTGTGGCTCAAAAGAGAAGGACACTGGCCCCATATACTAGAGGTGGCAGGTTCAAATCCAGACCCGGCCAAAAGCTGCAAAAAAAAAAAGGTATAAGAAGATACAAGAGTTATGAATATCAGTGCTCAGTGAAAGTATTTAAGATCTACACTCTTAGCAAATTTCAAGTATATAAATGCAATACATTATTATTAACTATGAGACCTTCAGAACTTACTCATCTTTTAAAAACTGGAGGAAACTTTTGTTGGTTTGTTGTGCTTTATGTTTTGTTGTATAGTATCAATTCTTTTGTCATTATGATCAGAGAGTTTTATTTTGATAGTTCTATTTCATTTAATTCACAGATGATTTCTTGTACTCGAGGAAGCATTCCAATATTGTCAATGTATCATGTGTTTGTGAGAAAACGGTGTGCTATGATGAGGATAGAATGTTCAATATATGTGTATAAAATATCTACCTTATTAGTTATGTTGTTTGTGCCTTTATATGCTAATTTTTCTCCCACTTCACTTGTGTGATAGTAGTTACATTAAAATCTTCTGTTAATATTGTATGTCTGTTTATTTCTCTTCATATCTCCTGCCCTTTCGTTTTATATATCCTATTTTTTATTGCAATGATATTCATAACTCTTGTATCTCCTGTATCTTTTAGCATTGTAAAGCACCCTCCTTTGTTTCATTCAGTGATTTTTGGCTTAAATTCTACCATGTTTGTTGATTTTATATTGTATCAATTTACCTGGTAAATCTTGGTTATCTTTTTATTTTTACCCATTTAAAACATTGTGTTACAGATGTTTCCCTTGGATTTTGTTTTAGGAACAAATTTGAAAGTAGATTTTGTCTTGATAGGCAAGTTCAGCTTATTGACATTTATTGATTTGACAGATATGGTAGGTCATAATGCTGTCATTTTTTTTGTTTTTATTATAGTATATTTTACAGTATATTTCTTTCTCTACTTGGTAGTTCCTACTAGATAATTTCAAACAATATTGCTTTTGGTATTTACAAAGATTTTCATTTATTTTGGCATTCAGGAAGATGCTTTATTAATTAAAAAGTAGATATTACTATGTGATATAATACATTTTAAACTGTTCTTGCTCTTCCTTTTTTCTTATTTAATAAATCATATATCAGTTTTAAATCTCATATCTCCTGCTTTTAACCAATACAACAATCAATGATCTTTTCCTGTTTTCCCTTTTCTCTCTCCTGACTAATTATCTAATCTCATTTTATAGTTGACTTTTTTCCTGCTTTTAAGAACACATAATGCCCAAATACTATTTCGTATTCACGTACTCACCTTTCTTTTAGTCATAGATCTACAGATTCAAAATTCTAATGATATATCCTTTCACAAAATTTCCTTATATGCCTACTGATTGAATGAATCTTACACTGTAGTAGATTCTGCAAAAAGGGCTTAATTGGTACAGAATTTCCTACATATTAAAAAAAAATGAAAGCCTTAACACTTAATGGAAAGCTGGACTCCATGTAAAATTCTTAATTTGCACATTTTTTGTTAAGGTTTTTAAAAATGTCATTTTACGCAGACTGGGAGGGAGACAAGATGGCGAACTGAAGCCAGCTTTCCACAGAGGCTCCCGTCCTGAAGAAGAGTTAAGGGATGAAAATTTAGCAAGTAACCTAATGGATTCAAGCAGCACCAAGCGAGAAAGTTGAAGAACACACATCAACCCCGCTGAGGAGAGCTGCGACCACAAGGACACAAACAAAAGGTACAAAACCCGCCACCAAGCGGACTGGAGTCCCCCGTCCCCCACCTGATCGGCTTAAGAACCCCACAAACAAACAGGCAGAAATCAAAGGCCCTCCCACTACACTTCACGGGAGAAACCTACTAAAATCTGGACCTACCTCCCTTACTAGGGTGCCTAGGCGTTCTCCTGCCAGACATAAAACTGTATAAAACTGTAAATATCCTTTGCTGGCAACTCTGAGCTCCCAGTGCTTCCCTCCACTCTCTCTGAGGTCTAAAAGCCTGTCCCCCAGGAGTTCGGATTCTTGGGTGACTTCTAGAGGGGAGAGGACAGTCCCCGAGCTGCGGCTGGTCAGCACTGATTCTGGGGCACAGGAGAGAGGTGAGGACAGTCAGGGGAGGGCAACCCTCACCAGGGCGGTGCTTCCCTGAGGTGTGGTGCAGCAGCCCTCCTTGGGCAACAATACAACCAGGCATAAAACTGAGCAGAACTGTGTGACCTCGCTACTGGCGACTCTGGGCTCCCGGCTCTGGGCTCCTGGCACGCCCTCCGCCCTCACTCTGTGGTCTGGAGACCTGAGTGCCTACCGTGTGGACAGGCAAGGAACTGGGTCGAACTGAGTCTGTTCACTGCCAGTGGCTCTGGGCTCCAGCTGCTTCCCCCACCCCGCCCTCACTCTGAAGCCTGAAGGCTTGAGCTGTGGCGGTGCAGCCGGGTGAGGGACTCTGGGCTCTGGGCTCCTGGCGCTCTTCCCTGCCCTTGCTCTGTGATCTGGAGACCTGAGCGCCTGCCGGGCGGCCGGGCAATGAACTAAGTGGAACTGAGTGTGTTCACTGCCGGCAGCCCTGGGATCCCACTGCTCCCCCCACCCCTCCCTCACTCTGAAACCTGGAGGCTTGGGCTGCGGTGGTGTGGCGGAGCTAAAGATTGGGAGGAACTGAGAGTGCTCACTTCCGGCGGCTCTGGGCTCCCGGTGCCCCACGCCAACCTCACTCTGGGATCTGGAGGCCTGTCCCCCAGGAGTCCAGATTCTTGGGGGATTTGTCAGGGCGTGGACAGTGCCCGAACTGCAGCTGATCGGTCCTAACTCTGGGACTCAGGAGTGAGGCTGGGGGAGAACCACATCAGAGTGGAAGTTCCCTGAGGCAGCTGAAGCCACACCCCCTGCCTCCCTGGGCAACCAGAAGAGGCCACCCCTGAGTATAGGATTTGCCTGAGGTGACTCACAGACCAGGAAACTTGTAGAGCAGGGCCGATTCAGAGAACTGAGACTTCAACCCAGAGCAAGTGCTTCACTGGGTTCAAACAGAAGCCAGCTGAAAATAAGTCAGAACCACTCAGCCCCACCACACCAGACAGGGCCCCAGTCTCTCAGGCCACAACACTGAACAGGCCCTCAACTAAACCCCAGGGGAAAAATCAAAGGGAGTAAAATAACCATGGGGTGGAATCAGCGGAAAAACTCTGGTAACATGAATTACCAGAATAGATCAACCCCCCAAGGAAAGATATGGCGGATGTAATTGAAGATCCCATTCATAAACAACTGGCAGACATGTCAGAAATCGAATTCAGAATTTGGATTGCAGACAAGATTGATAAAATGGAATTAGGAATCTGAGGAGAAATTCAAAAGTTGTCTCAAGAATTTAACGAATTTAAAGACAAAACCACCAAAAACTTAGACACACTGAAGCAAGAATTTGCAGCCCTTAAAGATATGAAAAATACAGTAGAATCCCTCAGCAACAGAATGGACCGAGAGAAGAAAGGATTTCTGACGTTGAAGATAAAGCCTATGAACGCTCCCAAACTCTTGAAGAGGAAGAGAAATGGAGAGCAAAAACGGATCATTCTCTTAGAGAGCTCTGGGATAATTCGAAGAAGGTCAATATATGAATAATAGGAGTTCCGGAAAACAATGAAGTGGTATCTATGGGCACAGAGGCCCTTCTGCATGAAATTGTGAAAGAGAATTTTCCAGACATGCCTAGAGACTCTGAAATTCAGATGGCAGACAGTTTCAGAACTCCAGCACGATTCCACCCCAATATGTCATCCCCCAGACATATCATAATTAGCTTCACTATGGTTAACATGAAGGAGAAAATTCTCAAGGTTATCAGGCAAAAGAAAGCCATTACTACAAAGGTAAGAACATTAGAAGGACTGCAGATCTCTCTGCTGAAACTTTTCAAGCCAGAAGAGGGTGGTCATTGACTTTTAATCTCCTAAAGCAAAATAACTTTCAACCCCGGATCTTATACCCAGCTAAACTGAGTTTCATCTATGATGGAGAAATTAAATGCTTTAACGACATTCATATGTTGAAGAAATTTGCCACAACCAAACCAGCTCTTCAGGATATTCTCAGACCTATCCTCCATAATGACCAACCCAATCCTCTACTACAAACGTAAACTCACTCAGAAACTCCTGATCAAACTCCAACTGCTATAATGGCGAAAAGATTAAAAATGTCCACTGGACTTTTGAAAAACTTGATACCCAAAATTTCACCAAACTTATCAATAGTCTCCATCAATGTGAATGGCTTAAACTGTCCTCTAAAGAGACATAAGTTAGCTGACTGGATACAAAAACTCAGACCAGATATCTGTTGCTTACAAGAGTCACATCTTAACTTAAAAGGCAAATACAGACTCAGGGTGAAAGGATGGTCATCCATATTTCAGGCAAATGGTAACCAGAAAAAAGCAGGTGTTGTGATTTTATTTGCAGACACAATAGGCTTTAAATCAACAAAAGTAAGGAAGGACAAGAATGGTCACTTCATATTTGTTAAGGGTAATACTCAACATGATGAGATTTCAATTATGAATATCTATGCACCCAACCAGAATGCACCTCAATTTATAAGAGAAACTCTAACAGACACGAGCAACTTGATTTCCTCCAGCTCCATAATAATCAAAGATTTTAACACTCCTTTGGCAGTGATGGATCAATCCTCCAACAAAAAGCTGAGTAAAGAAATTTTAGATTTATCGAACCATCCAGCATTTAGATTTAGCAGACATCTACAGAACATTTCATCCTAACAAAACTGAATACACATACTTCTCATCAGCCCATGGAACTTACTCCAAAATTGATCACATCTTAGGTCACAAGTCTAACCTCAGGAAATTTAAAGGAATAGAAATTATTCCATGCATCTTCTCGGACCACCATGGAATAAAACTTGAGCTGAGTAACAACAGGAATCTGCATACTCATACAAAAACATGGAAGTTAAATAACCTCATGCTGAATGATAGCTGGGTCAGAGATGAGATCAAGAAGGAAATTGCCAAATTTTTGGAACAAAACGACAATGAAGACATGAACTATCAGAACCTCTGGGACACCGCAAAGGCAGTTCTAAGAGGGAAATTTATAGCACTGCAAGCCTTCCTCAGGAGAACGGAAAGAGAGGAAGTTAGCAACTTAATAGGACATCTCAAGCAACTGGAAAAGGAAGAACACTACAACCCCAAACCCAGTAGAAGAAAAGAAATAACCAAAATCAGAGCAGAACTAAATGAAATTGAAAACAAAAGAATAATACAACAGATCAATAAATCAAAAAGCTGGTTTTTTGAAAAGGTCAACAAAATAGATAAACCTTTGGTCAACCTAATCAGGAAGAAAAGAGTAAAATCTCTAATCTCATCAATCAGAAATGACACAGACGAAATAACAACAGACTCCTCAGAAATTAAAAAAATCCTTAATGAATATTACAAAAAGCTTTACTCTCAGAAATATGAAAATCTGAAGGAAATGGACCGATACTTGGAAGCACATCACCTTCCAAGACTTAACCAGAATCAAGTGGAAATGTTGAACAGGCCCATATCAAGTTCGGAAATAACATCAACCATACAAAACCTCCCCCAAAAGAAAAGCCCGGGACCAGTTGGTTTCACATCAGAATTCTACCAAACCTTTAAAGAGGAATTATTACCTATACTACTCAACCTGTTCCAAAAGGTAGAAAAAGAAGGAAGACTACCCAACACATTCTATGAAGCAAAAATCACCCTGATCCCCAAACCAGGAAAAGACCCAACAAGAAAAGAAAACTATAGACCTATATCACTAATGAATATAGATGCAAAAATATTCAACAAGATCCTAACAAACAGAATCCAGCAACACATCAAACAAATTATACATCATGATCAAGTTGGCTTTATCCCAGGGTCTCAAGGTTGGTTCAGTATACGTAAATCTATAAATGTAATTCAGCACATAAACAAAGTAAAAAACAAAGACCATATGATTCTCTCAATCGATGCAGAAAAAGCTTTTGATAACATCCAACCTCCCTTCATGATCAGAACACTTAAGAAAATTGGTATAGAAGGGACATTTCTTAAACTGATAGAGGCCATCTACAGCAAACTGACAGCCAATATCATATTGAATGGAGTTAAATTGAAATCATTTCCACTTAGATCAGGAACCAGACAAGGCTGCCCATTGTCTCCACTTCTTTTTAACATTGTAATGGAAGTTTTAGCCACTGCAATTAGGGAAGAAAAGGCGATCAAGGGTATCCACATAGGGTCAGAAGAGATCAAACTTTTGCTCTTCGCAGATGATATGATTGTATATCTGGAAAACACTAGGGAATCTACTACAAAACTCCTAGAAGTGATCAAGGAATACAGCAACGTCTCAGGTTACAAAATCAACATTCATACATCGGTAGCCTTTATATATACCAACAATAGTTAAGCTGAAAAAACAATTAAGGACTCTATCCCATTCACAGTAATGCCAAAGAAGATGAAAATTTTGGGAGTTTATCTAACAAAGGACGTAAAAGACCTATATAAAGAGAACTATGTAACTCTAATAAAAGAGATAGCCGAGAATGTTAATAAATGGAAAAACATACCATGCTCATGGCTGGGAAGAATCAACATTGTTAAAATGTCCATACTACCCAAAGCAATATATAACTTCAACGCAATCCCTATTAAAGTTCCACTGTCATACTTTAAAGATCTTGAAAAAACAATACTTCATTTTATATGGAATCAGAAAAAACCTGGAATAGCCAAGACATTACTCAAAAATAAAAACAAAGCAGGAAGAATTACTCTACCAGACCTCAGACTATACTACAAATCAATAGTGATCAAAACAACATGGTATTGGCACAAAAACAGAGAAGTAGATGTCTGGAACAGAATAGAGAACCAAGAGATGAATCCAGCTACTTACCGTTATTTAATCTTTGACAAGCCGACTAAAAACATTCAGTGGGGAAAAGATTCCCTATTTAACAAATGGTGCTGGGTGAACTGGCTGGCAACCTGTAGAAGACTGAAACTGGACCCACACCTTTCACCATTAACCAAGATAGACTCTCACTGGATTAAAGATTTAAACTTAAGACATGAAACTATAAAAATACTAGAAGAGAGTGCAGGGAAAACCCTTGAAGAAATTGGGTTGGGCGAGTTTTTTATGAGAAGGACCCCCGGGCAACTGAAACAGCTTCAAAAATTCACTATTGGGATTTGATCAAACTAAAAAGCTTCTGCACAGCCAAGAACACAGTAAGTAAAGCAAGCAAACAGCCCACAGACTGGGAGAAGATATTTGCAGCTTATGTCTCTGACAAAGGTTTAATAACCAGAATCCACAGAGAACTCAAACACATTAGCAAGAAAAAAACAAGTGATACCATCGCAGGCTGGGCAAGGCATTTGAAGAGAAACTTCTCTGAAGAAGACAGGCGCGTGGCCTTCAGACATATGAAAAAATGCTCATCATCTTTAATCATCAGAGAAATGCAAATCAAAACTACTTTGTGATATCATCTAACTCCAGCGAGACTAGCCTATATCACAAAATCTCAAAACCAGAGATGTTGGCGTGGATGTGGAGAAAAGGGAACACTTTGGCACTGCTGGTGGGAATGCAAATTAGTACATTCCCTTTGGAAAGATACATGGAGAACACTTAGAGATCTAAAAATAGAGCTGCCATTCAATCCTGCAATTCCTCTACTGCGCATATACCCAGAAGACCAAAAATCACATCATAACAAAGATATTTGTACCAGAATGTTTATTTCAGCCCTATTCATAATTACTAAGTCATGGTAAAAACCCAAATGCTCATCGATCCACGAATGGATTAATAAATTGTGGTATATGTACACCATGGAATACTGTGTAGCCTTGAAGAAAGATGGAGACTTTACCTCTTTCATGTTTACATGGATGGAGCTGGAACATATTCTTCTCGGTAAAGTATCTAGAGAATGGAAGAAAAGTTATCCAATGTACTCACCCCTACTATGAAACTAATTTGGGACCTTCACATGAAAGCTATAACCCAGTTACAACCTAAGAATAGAGGGAAGGGGGAAAGGGTGGGGAGGGAGGGGGGAGGTGGTTAGAGGGAGGGGCATTGAAAGGATCACACCTGTGGTGCATCTTACAAGGGTATACGTGAGGCTTGGTAAATGTGGAATGTAAATGTCTTAGCAAAGTAACTAAGAAAATGACAGGAGGGCTATGTCAACTGATGTGATGAAAATGTGTCAAATGGTCTATGAACGAAGTGTATGGTGCCCCATGATCATATTGATGTACACAGCTATGATTTAATAAAAAAATGTCATTTTACTATTAATTTCATTGTCATATTTTTGTGGAAATTTTTTTTATATTAAATCATTAATGCAATCATGGGGTATGCCAGTAATTGTCTTTCCTTGTAAACTTATTTCACTGATTGGCTGAAGGCCTCAGGGCTCTTCAACTTTTAACTGGTATAGTTACAGTGTAGTATTTCTCATACTTGATCATAACAGTTCAACATTATCCACTTCACTGTACTCAAGATATTTTGTTGGGGGAGGCATGGCTGTCTGTAATATTGTTGTGTTCCATTGTTTCGAATTTCTTCTTGAGGGACAGAATTATAACTCTTCTTGTATTCTATTTTTATCACATTTTTTTTTTACTTTCTTTCTTTCAATATATCTTATTGAACTTTTTTGATTCATTCAAATACTTTTTAATTAGATTTTCATTCAACTCTATTACACCTTGGGTGCCTTAATATACACTTTCTGTTTGATATAATTTTATTATTTGCTTTTATGTATTTGCTTGATTCAGTTAACTCTTATTTTGTATCCATGCTTATTTATTTTCTTTTCTATTATTTTGTATTTCTGATCTAATTTTTTAGCTCCTAATGCTTGTGTAAATACAGTTAATTCAGTTTAACTAGATTTGGCTACAATTTTTTTCAGGTTTATAGGTTATATTTTGTGAGACAAAGTTGGTGATTATTGAAAATCTGTGCTTTGGATTTTCTATTTTCTTACCATATTTTTACTGCATTTTTTTTCTATCTTTATTCATCTCATGAACAGGCCTAGTAATTTTAGACAGTCCTCTCTTGTGCAGTTCTTATTTTCTTTTATGGATGACATTATTAGGTCAGTTAACACTTCTTGTTTCCCTTTATTTCTGCAAGATTTTTAATTTTCCTACTTTCTACAGGATTTTTAATTTACTTTCATTTAAGGGATAGAAGTCTTTCTTTATATAGCTGGTTCTTCTTCTGAAGTAATGTTTCTCTGAAGCTTCTGCTTCTGATTTCACTTCATTTGAAACCACTTCCCTATAGCCAATTCTGTAAGCCACCAAATATCTCTCTGCCACTGGGTATTAAACTTTCTCTCTATGGGGTTAGTTTTATCTTTCTTTGTCTAGGTCCTTTGTGTACTTCTATAGTTTTTATATGGAATCCCTTAAACCCCCCTCCCCAATCTCCATATCCACAGCCTTGCAGTGAATAGTAAAGGAAGCTCTGTTAGAATTTGTCTTGTTATTGTTATTGTCTTGTCTTGTTACTCCATTTCCTGCACATGGTATTCTCTGTCTTCTAATAATGTGGAAGGTGTGTATAATGTGTAGTTTTATTTGCTTTCCTTGATAATGTTATACATATTTTGTTTCATTTTGTGTGCAGGGTATGTAGGCAGAATTGATATTATGTGGTTGTCAGTAACCCCCAGACTCATGGTATTCTACATCTGCTGATTTTTCTATTATTTCATTTAGAACACCTAATGTTTTTATGACTTATTTGATAATATTTCTCTTTACAAAACCTGAAATCAAAACCAAAGTTTCTAAACCTGCTTCTCATACCATATTTACCACCTCATAGCCCTCTATTCTTTATGTTATCCAAGCCATAAAGTTATGAAGAAGTCTTTGACTGCTCTTCTTTTTTTAATATAAGTCTATAAAATCAAGCCTACAAAGTATTTTCTAAAACCAATCAATTTTTCACCAAATCTACTATATTACCGCAATCCAAGCCACCATCATTTCTTACCAAATGCCAGCAATGGGAGAAAGCTCTCATTTTCTTCTATTTTTCCTCCCTCAGGTATTTTCACTGAACAATAGCCAAATAGAGCTGTATTAAAGGTTCATTAGTTCATGAAACAACTTAGAATAACATTTAAATCCCATGCCATGCTTGATAAAAGATGGATTTTCTGTCAGTTTTCCTTAATTTTTTTTCCATCCTCTCACTCTTCCCTATGCATTGCCAGGCATAGTCTCCTCCTTTGCTATTTCTGTACTCTCTGCTTATAATGCTATTACCCAAGATATTTGTTTGTGTCACCCCATTATTATATGCAGGTCTCTGTTCAATATTAGTTCCTCAGATAAGATTTCCCCCAGCCCTAACTACTAAAATGCATCTTTCTCTGTTCTATCCCCTTGCTGTTTTATTTTTTGACTCATTAAATATTAAGATGTATATGTATATGTATGTGTGTGTGTGTGTGTGTGTGTGTGTGTGTGTTTTCTAAATCTCTTCCACTAAACTGCAATCTCTATGAGAGCAGGGCTTCTGTCTATCTCTGTTCTATCCCCAGTGCCTAAAAGAATAGCTGGCACAAAGTAAGCCCTTTATAGTTTTGATTGAATGAATGAAATGTATTTGTAGAATTTTTTCACCTTCATCTCACCTAGAAATTGATAACCATTAAGTCACTTCCAATATCAAAAGTATGCATGGTTAAAATAAGACAAATAGCTAGTGTTTGAGTTCAATCTGATGTCACAGAGTTACACTTATCTTCTATGTAAAGCTAATTAGTCCTTAAAAGTTTGAATACCCAACCTTGGCCTCATTAGTTACAAGAACAATAAATTAAAAATCTCTATGCGGAATAATACAGAAACCATAGTCACATTGAAAAGAAAATCATCTGTTAACCATGTTAATTCAACTCCTTATTTCTAGGGAAAAGTTTTACCTTAACATGTAGCTTCCCAGCTCAAGTACCTAAGGAAAATCTCCATACATGCAGATGCAAGGAAATAATAGAAAGAGAACAGAAATCAATGACATTAAAAACCCACAAAAATTATAGGAAAAAATCAAAGAAAAACACAACCTGGATTGTTGAAAAGATCAGTAAGATTGATAAACTTTTAGCTAGTCTAATGAAGATAAATAGAGGATGCAAATTACTGATGCCAAGAATAAAACTAGGGGAATAACTACGGTCCCTGTGGAAATTAAAAGGGATAATGAAGAAATACTAAGAACAACTGTACACATTAATTTGATGATTTATATGAAAAGAACAAACTCCTTAAAAAAGAAAAACTACCACCAGTCACCCAATCTGAAATTTGAATACAGCTATGACTATTAAGGTTACTGAAGATGTAATTTTAAATTTTTTCTAAAAAATTCTTCAGATTAAAATGGTTTCACTTGACAATTCTACCAATGTTTAAAGATAAATTAACACCAAATCTCTATCAGAAAATAAATAAGAGATGACAACACTATAAAGTCATTTTATAAGCCAGAATTCCCATGATATCAAAACCCAATGAAGAGAGTACAGGAAAAGAAAACTAGAGGTCAATAGCTCTCATGAATATAGACAGAAATAATTCTTAACAAAACATTAGCGAATATATAAAAGAGAAGTTGGCAACATGACCAATTTTTGTTTATTCCAGGGTGTTGCTGTCCACTAGCCCAATCAACATCACAGAGGTATCACTGCAGACAGAATGAATAATTTATTAATTAAGGGAAGACTGGGGGCTCACTCAGGCCCACTGCAATTGTTTGTCTTTATTCACTGTATTATATATCCAAACTCATCAGATAAGAATAAGTAAGAATACAGAACAAAGGCATTAATTGAGACTGACATAAGAAATTTCTTCTCAGCATAAATGTTACAACGCACGTACACGTCATTTCTAAGTCTGGAACATTTAGATTAAAGATAAACTACAAGGACACCAGGCTATCTGTTCTGTTCGCCCACCTCCCTAAAAGGTTAAATGAAACTTTTGTGTAATTTGAAGTTAGGTAATGAAGAGCAACAGTTTAGCTCTAGACAGGTGCTAATCTCCAGCTACGAGGGGACCTCAGGGATTCCTTTCTCAAGGCCTTTTCAGAAAGCAGGAAAGAATTAACCGCTGTGTCTGCTGTTTTACCAAGCAGGGAGGAATTAACCCCTGAGTCTCGCTTACAGCTAAGAATGGAATTTTCCCGTCTTAGGTTCTCGTACGACAAGGAGCATATATGAGACAAAGCCACCTTTCTGGGGTGCTGAAAACCGTGTCCCTTCACCAAGAATGCAAGGCTAGGTCAAAATTTAAAAATCAAACTACATAATTCACCATAATAGGGTAAAGAAAAAGGTCGTGTGATGGTGTCAATTACTGTGGTAAGTGGCTAAAATTCAACTCCCATTCATATTAAAAATTCCCAGAAAATAGGGAATACGAGGGAACTGCCTCAATTTGATAAAGGGCAACTACAAAATAAATTCCAGCTAACAGAGATTTCACTTAGAGTGGGAGATAATCAGGACAATTAGTGAACAAGTTGAGAATGTATAACCTAGAACTGTGATTCTAGAAAATACAGAATTTTTATGAGGTATAAACTATTAGTAGAGTATTAAATCATTCCTTTACATAGGATGTTCTAAGGAATACTATTCAAAAGTTTCAAAACAGATCAGCAAAATCAACTTTAGTGTTATTTTCTGATCTTTTACAAAGTATTTCCCAGGATAAACTTCCATACTATTTACAAATGATAAAGGAGAGTCAGTGCTATTGCTGTAACACTATTCTCTCTTCATAAAGTAGTGCTGTAATAAAATTCATGTTTTAATAGCTAAAATATTTGTGAACCTCTTGTAAAAAATGTGAGTGAACTAAAAAATGTCTCCAAACTGAAGAAGAAATATATTTACAGAAATATTAAATGCATAATTACCACCAATAATGTCTTAGCTGAACTAATATCACCAATAAGATATATTTATTAGAACAAAAGCTAAAATCTATTTTCCTGTAAGTTCTAACTGTGATGGGAAATAAATTTACAAAGACAATAACAACCATGTTGGGAAAGGTTTTCATCTTAGAGACTCAGTAGGGAAGAAAATCATCCTTCTGGCTGTTGGCAGATTGAGTTAATCAGTGGACCATGATACAGAACAATAATCTTGCACTGTACACTAAATATGCGGCTCGAGAAACGCTATGCACTAGAAATTCCCAGTGTGCCTGAGAGACATTAATGGGAAATTTAATAAGCAGCAAACTTCCTAAATGGGTGTGAGACTATTAACAGACTGTGGAAATGCTAATACTTTTTGCATAAGATTGTGCCTGGTCTCCATGTCCATTCCATGATATTTGCCAGTGGGAAACTAGATCAGGGAAATGAATGGCCTTGCAGAAGAGAAGCTCTGAGATATTTCTGTCATAGCAGTCTTGCTTGTTCTCAGAGGGCAATGGCAGTTTTTTGTGTTCTCAACTAGCCTTTGGTTTGAGCCACTTACCCAAATATTGTGGGTGCCCTAGCCTTCTACCGTTGACATTCATTTCAATGTGCCAAAACCTGCTTACTGCAAACACTTGCTACTCTCTGTCTGTGGGCTTTGCTTGGAGCTAGCTCAATCTCTATTGTGGATAGGACAAACTCTGTCAATACCTCAAGAAATAGCTCTCAACCAATGATGAGTAGGTCATAGGTTCTTAGTGGGACTGAGCTCCAATTGCCCACAGTATTAATTATTTACTACCTTATTAATGAATGATTTATGGCTTCCTACCTTCCTTATCCTCTGAAATGATTTCTGGTATCAACTTCCAAATAAAATTCATACTTATTTTAAGTTCTGCTTCTGGGTAAAACCAAACTAACACAACCTTCCAATAAGGAATTTTTAAAGCCCTGGATGGAAAACAATACATCTATACCATTGGAATTAGAGTACATCATACATACCTTATGGATAAAATTAACTTTTTAATAAACATGATTCATAGATTTGAAGGAGGAAAGATCTTATAAAATGGACATGTAGCTTAAAGAGACATTTGAAAAGAAGAAGTGATGCCTGTTTTGGCCTGCTAGAAATATGGAATTCACATTTTATTAACAACAATATGTATTTATTTTTATTTATTTATTTTTTTAATTTTATTATTAAATCATAGCTGTGTACATTAATGCAATCATGGGGCACCATACACTGTATTTATCTAGGTGAACACAAATATTTTAAAGCACCACTTGTAGGAATCATTTTCTTCTTGCTTCTATACTCCTTGAGAAAAAGGTGGAATGTTTGCCAGTTAATATTTCTTTAGCTTTAGGGTAACCCTTAAATGACTTACCTTGAGGAGTTGGTAGTAGCATATGCAGGAAAAGGAGATGAGCCGAGAACAAAGGAAGGAGTACAGATTGTGTTAGTGAATTAGAAAGGGCACTATTTTCAATATTTAGATCCCTCAGGCTTTGCTGGCAAACCCTTCCTTCTCCTCTTATCAACATTGCCAAATTATTAGGTTTGGGTTGGCATTTTGAGGGAAAACTCTTAAATTTCATGGGTACCTTTATAAATATGGTAGCCAGGAAGTCTGGATAAAACTGTGAAAGAGAATAAAGTTGTGCTGGAGTCCGTGACCTCCCTTACCATACCTTTGACAGTTCATGATCCTCTTATTAAAGTACAGTCTTTCTTCTCTTACTTTACCCTATTTAAGATCACTCTCAAAAAAATCTTGACTTTATTTACTTATGAATTAGATGCATTATCTCTCCCAAGATTGTCGGAATTCTTTCTAATTCTAGAATGGAAAACTTTTCATCTTATTAAATTTTGAATACAAGTTAAGTAGGGATTCATGGTTGTAGGAGTGGAGAATCTTCCACTTAAAATGAATTGAATGACAATTGGGTTTTTATCATCCATCCCTAGAGTTTCCTATAATATTTTTTCAGTAGAATTTGAATTGTCTTGTTGTGATAGCCTGAATGTTTATATGACAAATTCATATGTCGAAATCTTAATGCCCAATGTGATAGTATTAAGAAGTGGAGCCTTCTGGAGGTGATTAAGTCAATATGGCAGAGCTTTCCTGAATGGGATTAGTGCCCTTAGAAAAGAGGCCCAAGGGAGTTTGTTTGCCCCTTTAACCATGTGAGTACACAGAAGGTATTAGCTATGGGAAAGCAGATCCTCACCAGACACTAAGTCTATAATGCCTCGACATTGAGCTTCTCAGTCTCTAAAACTGTAAGAAATAAATATTTGCTGTTTATAATCCACCTGGTTTTTGACTTTTATTATAGCAACTCGAGTGGACTAAAACATTTATAGTATATTAGAAAAAAATTCTTTCAATTTTGGTTTAAAAAAATCGGCCTTTATCTAACTATATGGCAGATGGCATATATTAATTGTTCCATCAGGCATAAACTGAAATGGAATACACTACTGTTCCTTTAAGATTTCCCGCCTGACCCTTCATAGTCTTGTTTGACTCATTGTAGTGAAGGGTATGTATGTTCTTTTCCTGCACATTACAAAGTAACCTATGTAAAGGGTTTTTTTTTTTTTTTTTTGCTGCTCTAAGGAGAAAATGAGCAGGGAGTAGTAAGTCTTTAGGTATAAACATGTGGCAGAACCTAGCAACAGCTCATACTGTTTCATGTGTTTTAAATTTAGAAACTACACTGACACCAATTTTGTCCTGTAAGATTCAATTTAGGCGAATATTCCAAAGGCTGAGGTAGATGATGGTAACAAGAAAGGTTTGTATCTCAATGCAAGGGGGGTCACGCTAGGCTCATCAGCCCACACAATGCAGAGCTCTCTCAGAGGTCTCCCGAACACGGAACACACCAGCCTCTGCAGAGCAAAGTCCCTCGGGCAACCAGGGAGGGAGAAGGGTGATCTGTGGGCTGAGGACTACAGAGAGAAAAATTTGTTCACTATTGCACCAGGCAGGATGGGGACCTGGAGGCAGAAATTCCCAGGTGCAGGAGAACTAGGACTTAGTTGCTCTCTCCCACGGGGTGAGATGCGAGGTGCTTTGTTTTCTGCTTGCTGCAGAAAGCCTAGGGCAGGCATCTCCCTTGCCCTTCAGCCCCAGGCCCCTTCAGCCTAGTCCTTCCGTCTCTGATCTTTGTTATCTTTCTTCCTCTTTCTCGCTCTTGCAGTTTGTCTCAGTGGGGATGATGCACACCTTGATTTCTTCTCCTTATGTTCAGCTCCCCAATTTCGACTTTTCTGAGTTCACTTCAATCCAACTTTTCTCTGTCTGAATATTGCCTCCAGTTGCCCATCTTGCTCATCCCCCCCCCCCGCCAGATTATTCTCTCTTCTTCCTTAAAACTCTTCAATACCTGGTATGTGTAAGTAGTGACATGTTCTTTCAGTCTTCCACCATTAAGGATGATATTATCCATAGACTCTTTAAGGTGCTTTCTACCACACTAAGAAAATGCTTCTCTATTACTCTTTTTCTATTAGGTTTCATGAAGAATAGATGCTAGATCTTTTTCTAATGCTTTTTCTTTATCTGTTGAAATAATATGTTTATTTTTGAGTCTATTAATGTGGCCAACAATGTTGACTGATTCTTTAATGTTTAATTTGCTTTAAAGTACTGGGTGAACGCCCAAATGATTGATGCATTCAATTTTCTAAACTTTTGAGGGACATTAGTCTTTGGTTTTATGTATAATTCTTTGTCTAATTTTGGTATAGTAAAATGCTGACTGCATAAAGTGACTTCTGAAATATTCACTAATCTTCTGTTTTATGGAAATAATGTGTTTAGAATTGGTGTAATTTCTTCTTGGAACATTTGCCAAAATTCGATATTGAAAGAATCCACGCCTGGATGGTTTCGTGGGAAAAAAATCTAACTAAAAAAATCTATTTCTTACAATGCTGTTCAGCTTATCTATTTCTGCTTTAGCTGCTTTTGAGTGTGTCTTTCAAGGAATGTGCCCATTGTCAACTGAGGAATCAAATATACTGGCATACATTTGTTTTTGCTACTCATTTATTACTATTTTCATATTTGTCAAATGCTCAGTGATATTAGCTCTCATACTTGATCTTGATAATTTATGCCTTCACACTTTTCTTGATCACTTTGGGTGAGGATTTATTAATGACATTTCTATTCTTAAAAGATTGATATTTTCAATGATTTTTATGCATTTTATGTGTTATATTTTGTTTATTTTCACTGTACTATTTGTGATTTCCTTTCTTCTAATTGCTTTGGTATTTCTTGGTCTTCTTTTCTAGTTTTTAAATTAAAGATGAGTCACAGAGTTGAGATTTATTCTTTTACATGTTAGCCATTTAATGCTATAATCTTCCATCTAAGTGCTTCTATAGATTATTGGATATGTGGGTTTATTTTTATCAAATTTACAAAAATTAAGTTTCTTAGATATTTCATTTCTTTCTTTTTTTATTAAATCAAAGCTGTGTACATTAATGCAATTACTTTTTTGGTCTTTCTTTTGTGCTTGGTTTCATCGTTGTCTTTTTTTTTTTTTTTTTGAGACAGTCTTACTCTGTCACTCTGGGTAGAGGGCCATGGTGTTGCTCACGGCAACTTCAAATTCCTGAATTCCAGGGATCCTCTTGCCTCAGGCTGCTGAGTAGCTGGGACCACAGGCACCCACCACAATGCCCAAATAGTTTATATATATATATATATATATTTAGTAGAAATGGGGTCTTCCTCTTGCTCAGGCTGGTCTTGAACTCCTGAGGTGATATACCTGCCTCGGCCTCCCAGAGTGCTAGGATTACAGGTGTGAGCCACTGTGCCAGCCCATTGCCATCACTGTTTCTTAGTTCATTAATAGTTTCTTTTAGGATGTATCATTTTCCGTTATTCCTATCCAATTTCATCTTATACATACACATATTTTCTCTAGAAATTGAACTGAGTCTTTTAGAATCTTCCATCTCTCTACCCACAATGTTCAATACTTTTCTCTGACTTTCTGAATGGAATGTAAGTATAATAACTGCTGTAATTTACTTGTCTAATAATTCTATCATTTATGTTATTTCTGGGCCTGTTTCAATTGAGCAATTTCCCCCTTATTATGGGTAATATTTTCTCTTTTATTTGTGTAACAGTAATTTTTATTAGATGCTAACATTGCAAATTTTACCTGGGTAGGCATTAGGATGTGTTTGTATTTGCATAAATCTTTTTGCTCTTTTATCCTGGTTGCTATTAAGTTATATGGAGGTTTTTATAAGCTTAACCAAAGGAGCTATTAATCTGTGGCTAATTCTTAAGGTGTTTCCTTATGTGTATTTGCTGATCAGTATTCAGATGATACTTAAGGTGATTAATCACTGCAGATCTCTAGAATTCTCTTCCTTTCTACAGAAAGAGAATGTCCTATGGTTCTTGTTCTTTTGGTGTCTCTGGTCTTCCAGCTATGTCTCTTTAACTCAAAAATATCATGGGGCTCCGCATTGCTTCCTAGTTATGCCTTTACCAGGAGGCATAACATGATCTAGTCACTTCGTTGCTTATATTATTGTACCAAGGATTTGTGAGCACATCATTTCTACTCTTTAATATTGATTTAGAGAGCAGATGTCATGGAAAACCAACTATACAGTATGTCCAAAACAAAATTGATCTATTGCTAAATGGTGAGAGCAAGACTGGAAAATCTGAGGTCATACTATTGCTACTCTTTGATTTCATTTCTTCCAGTAATACCCAGCCATAGCTAGGAAGGAAGACTATAATTTTATGCCATGAATTTCTAGAAAATGAAGGAGTGATGTTTCCAGACGAGTTTGGGCTCTCTGTCTAAGAGCACAGAAGATCAAAAAACAACATTAAAGCCATATAGTTAATGAACATTAAGAACACGTTGGGATTTTCCATGCAATGAATTAGGTTTGCTCATTGTCCTTCATTGGTACTCTAGCTGCTGAGATTCACAAGAGTCCTGTGGAGAATGTTCTGTCAGAGCTGACACCTTGGAGACTGTGACTTCAAACAGATGGGTGCAGTGCTGGGCTCATATGTTGGTTATTACAATTCATGGTTTTAAGTATATCACTGAACACATTATGTGAATGGTGGGAAGCTGTACACAGACCAGGGAAAGCAAACAGAAAACGACTCTAGCTAGTTTCTGGCAACATATTTAGTTAGGAATTGGAATTTTAATAAGGTTTTCAAGCCAGTTTCTATTTTCAAGCTTGCAAATTTAAGCAATAGGTGTTATATTCATCACTGCTAACAAAAATAAAGAAATTGTCATTGCTCATGATCTCTGTCATGTGGCACAGTATTTGTAGGCACGAGAGGAGTACTTTCCAGAGACTGCAGATGCCCTAGAGTTTATGGTCCAAAGTTCTTACAGAGACACCAAAGGCAGAAGAAAAAACACTTAGAATTTCAAAGGTGGACAGACCATTTTTGACAGAAATTTGCTTGTATTTTTTTCAGCAAAGTTCTGAATTAAAAAAGAGAACAAATTATGAAAGATTCATAATGTTATTGAAAAACTCACATAGATAATTAGAATGGTGCATTTGACTAAGCGAGCTGATCCATCACAGTAACTTTTCCCAAGTCATCAAAATATTTTTTGATTAAACTTGCCTTCTCTGTTCATTTCATTTAATACTGCTTTAATATTTTTGGAGAAAACTCCTTTAGGAGCTAGCATACTACCTTGGGCTATTGCTAGAGAGACAAATCTTTGTTCAAGTTTTTTTTTTTTTCCTCGTATTTACTACCAGTGTGATTTTAGCTCTCAGTATCTATATTTGTAATATGGGGATGAAAATACTCTCTCATAAATTTCTTCTGAGAATTACACAGAAAAGGTGGCTATAAAATGATAATATTTTAACTGATTGATACATATATATATCTCCATCTCTCACTGACTGAATTGCTTACAAAATTACTCTATTTTATCTTTATTAAACCCAGCTATTGAGTTGCTGCTGAACTCTGTTGAATTCTTTTATATGTTATAAACTTTCTATTTTATAAATGCACGGTCTTTGTGCATTACCATTATTTTTTCAGTCTTCCAGTCAGATATATTTGACTTTCAACAACATTGATTGATCAATGGAAATTCTTTAAAAACATATTTCTTTGCATTGATATCTTTTATAGGTATGAGGGTTAAGGATGAACAAGTAAGATATTAGATCTCAGTCTAAGGATCCTACAATGTACTGGGAGATGTGGAACTGTTCAAGGTAAATAAGAGCAGAGAAGAAGGAGGCTAAGTCCTTTGGGAAAGGACATTCAGAAGACTTTTCACAGAGGAAGTGAGGTTGGAGCTGAGTGTAAAAGTTCCATACAGTTGGAAGCCCAGGATAAAGGATATTGCTGGCAGAAGAACTTGTATTTATGAAATCATGGTGTTCCATAAAAGTATGGATTTTTGAAAGAACTAAAACTACCATAGTCCTTGCAGAGCAAAGGATATGTGAGGGCCAGTGGTAAAGCAAAAGAAGTTAGGCCAGATCACAATGTGTCTTGAGTATATACTAAAGACATTCACTGCTATTAATTATGATCAATATGAATAATAATTATTCATGGCATCAGGCTAAGTATTCAGTTGCAGAAACCGAAGATCATGAAAGAGAAGAACAACATGTACTGAGCACCTATTATGTACCAATTTGAAAGTGAAAGGATTTTAGTATATAACTAGAGTTAATTTACATATGATAATATATCAGAATATATGGTGGTTTTCACCTCCTTCCATACTGTCACAAGCCAATTCCCATGCAAAGGTTAGTGGAGAAACATTTTGGAAACAGAGAGCTGTGCCTGTTGGATGCTGCTGCTGTTGCTGCAGCTATAGCTGCTGAGTGAGCTCCATAAAAATGCCAATTCCCCTGGTATAGTAGAGCCAGTACCAGATGAAGATTCCAGAATTAATATCCCTATAGTGGGTGGCATTGGGTAAGTGATTTAACATCTGTAGATATGTTTCCACTTTACAACATGAAGGAATAGATCAGATGATGTCTGATATCACTTTCTGGGGAAAAAAAAAAAGAAGGTTTTATTTTTCAAACCCCAAAGGTGGTAAATTGTACTACAACTACAAAGAAAATCAATGATGTGCTAATTTATTACGTGAGTAAAATAAGTAATCCTTAGTCTGTACCTCAATAGAGATTGGAATCATAGGGACGCATAAAGGAATAAATAGCCTGGGTGGAAACAATTAAGTAAATAGATCATGATAGCACTTAAGGTGAAGCAAAACACTCAGAAGTGGCCCCAAGTCATGACTGGATGTGAAGGAAATCAGTGAAGACTTCTGGAAAGACACTTGTTATAACTTCTCTTCCATGAAAAAGCAAGAAAATATTCTCTTATCTGTCTCCTCAGCTATACTATTATTACTTATGTGTATTCCAAGTCCCCATGGGAATTCATACCAAAGATAATTTGTTTACCTTCAGTAATAAGTGGACCTATCTTCTGAATTTCTCTGTAGTTTTAGACATCTGTAAAGGAGCACCAGAAAGTGCAACTGGATGTTCAGAGAATTTGGAGTGTTCAGGGAACTATAAGGTGCTGGGTAAGACTGGAACAGAGTGAATGAGGGATCCTGGGTACAAAAAAGATGAGTCTAGGACTAGCAAGTGCCAGTTTATGAAATGTTCTGTAGGTCAAATTCAAGAAATGGATTTCTTTCTTTTTTCTCACTCTCTCTCTCTCTTTTTTTTTTGGCAATTTTGTCCAGGCTTGAACCTGCCACCCCCTGTATATGAGGCCAGTGTCCTACTCCTTGAGCCACAGGCGCTACCCCCAAGATATGGATTTATTTCAAAAGTCATAGGGTTCCCTGGGAATATTTATAAGCATAAAATTCACATGACCAGCTTTGTGTTTTAAAAAGCTCTCTAGTGAACAGTGAAGGGAATGGATAATGAAGGAACAGGTGTTAACATATGTACAACTTCAGATGGAAATCTGCAGTAGACAGCAATAAAATAATAACAGAGAAAAAGGCCAAGATGTCACCACTACAAAATATATGCATGTAACAAAACTGTGTCTGTAACCTTTAAATTTATACAAAGAAACAAATAACAGAGAAAGCAGAAAAGAAAAATGAAAGAAATTTACCTGATTTTAAGTTTAAAAGTAATTAGATAGTATAATAGTCTAGATGTGATGACTGTTTGCATATAGGAAAAAAGTAGAAAGAAACAAATTTTCTGGTTTAAGCATTGGGGAAATGATGAGGCTATTTACTGAAATGATAAATTTAGTTTATTTTTTTCCATTGTGTGATATTTATTTCCTGTCCAAGGTATGTCCCCCCAGCTTTTATTTGACTCCATCTCTCTTCTCTCTTTAAAGATTTCAGATCATACCAACCCTTTTTTATACCCTCAATTGGGTATTTACCCTTTACACACATTAAAAGCAAAACAAAAACAAATGGAAAAACTTCTTTAGCTCCATGTTTTACCTAATTATTTTCTTGTTTCTTAAATATCTTTCCACAACTTCATACTCAACTACCTTAAACCATCTGTAATTTTTATTACCATTTTCTATTTAAGATCTTTTCCTAACCCATTCATTCTGATACTGGATAACAAGTCTCCAGCCCTAATTCCTGGCATTGTTCCTGCTCTGCGACTTAAATTCACTCTTAGACTTTCCTTCTTCTTTGGTTAGGTCATAAAAGTCCTCCACATCCAAATCTGCTTCAACACAAATCATCTACAATAACATTTTAAACCAACTGGATTAAGTTTCAAGCATGTATATCTTTTGTGTCTACCTTTGTCTCACATCTCCTACTGTCCTCTAAAAGCTGATGACTCCGCAATGTTGTCTCTACGTTATATCTCTCTTTTGAGGTTCAATCCTGAATATCTAGTTGTTTACTGTCATCTGCAACTGAATGTCTGTACACAAACCTCATATTCCTCAAGTCCAAGCTTAAACATGTAAGTGCACATACATATGCAAACACACACATGCACCACCACACAATTTGGGGAGGCTTTACACCTATGTAAGGACATATGTGAAATAACTTATGGGGAGTGATCACAAGATCTAAAAAAAGAATGAAAGTGAAAATGGAAGAAAAGGGAAAATTGCAATTAAGTTTACAGGAAAGATGTCTTTCACAGATAGGGGAGTTCAATGCATTTTAAGCCGAAGTGTTTAAGGAACTACTCGGCTCTACACACATAAGATTTTTGACTTGATGAAAATAGAGTCTGCAGATAACCTTAGTGAAATGATCCAATATTTGATGTTGCCTAGAACAACATGGTTATCAATGGGGTTATGTTATGGGTCCATAATTGAAACAAAATCTAAATTTGTAACCCTGTAAGTAATGGAAGGGCCTTCTTTTAGTCCCTGTGCAATCAAACCAATGCAATTATGTATACTTTTCCTAATATATTGTTGATGTAACTTTGTAATTCTCATGCATGTTGAAATAAGTAAATCATCAGAAGACAAATTTGGACAATTAATTACATACTCACTGTATTTATAGCCTTGAATCATAACTATTTAAAAACATTTCTTATTTCTAAGTTAATTGAGGACAGGAACAAAGTTATATTCATCTTTCTTTCACTGATAATACCTAATAAGGTATTTCACATACATATAGCAGAAGCTTAGGAAGCGTTTATTGAACGAGATTGGATAATAGATTAAAATAGATAGATAAAAAATAAAATAAAATAGATATATATGAAGAATATCTAACACATGGCAAATGAGTTAATTTTTTAAGTTTAATAAATGTTACTTTCTCTTAAAAAAAAGAAAATTATCAGCAATTATCAAGTCTGGTTTGTTTATAATATATTTAATAGTCATGTGGGTCCAGGGGATAGGAATGTATACTCATTGCTTGATGAACATAGTGCCCATTACATCTGCCTAAATAAAAAAATCTTAAATGTTAAGGCATCTTTGATTCTCTGGCCTGGTCTGTTCTCAGTTTTGTTGGATAAACTGAAAGAACTTACTAAACCTAGTTTAATTTAAAATATACTTAAAGGATTTATGAATATTAAAATATATATTTTGTATTGTAAATAATTGTTCCTTTTTCTTTGATCTTCATTAAGTTATTTTTATAGTTTAAATTTGAAATGAAAATGTCTAAAATATATGTAGAATGAAAAATGGGTATTGTTTTGCTCAATGACTCTTAATATTTATTGGGTGTTCAAGGGCATGTAGTTCCAGATTCAGCAAACCAATTGCACAGACTTTCATCAGCTGATACGTTCTTTCTGAAATCAAATGTTTCTATTATGCTCATAACACACAGAGAAATTTGTAGAACTTTCTCTCAAACAATTGTGCAAAGGCCTATTCATCCAGGTTATTTCTACATGATAGAAGAGCTTCCAACTGTTATAAAAAGTAGATTCTGTGTGGTGCCTTTGGCTCAAAGGAGTAGGCTTCGGCCCCTTATACCAGAGGTAGCAGGTTCAAACCTGGCCCCGGCCAAAAAACTGCAAAAAACAAACAAACAAACAAAAAAGTTGATTCTGCAAACTATTACCCATGGGCAAAATCCAACACAGTGCTTGTTTTTATAAATAAATTTTATTGGGATATATCTGTGTCTTTTTTTTTTTCATATTGTTTGTGGTGCTAGAGCAGAGATAAATAGTTGCAAGAGACATTATGTAATGCACAGAGACTAAAATATCACTATTTTTGGGTGGTGCCTGTGGCTCAGTGAGTAGGGCGCCGGCCCCATATGCAGAGGGTGGCGGGTTCAAACCCAGCCCCGGCCAAACTGCAACAAAAAAATAGCCGGGTGTTGTAGCGGGCGCCTGTAGTCCCAGCTGCTCGGGAGGCTGAGGCAAGAGAATCGCGTAAGCCCGAGAGTTAGAGGTTTCTGTGAGCTGTGTGACGTCATGGCACTCTACCAAGGGCGTTACAGTGAGACTCTGTCTATACAAAAAAAAAATAATAATAAAATATCACTATTTTTAATACCATTACATTTCGTACCTATTCGTTATATGGAATTATAGTTAAGGAAGTCATACAGTATAAATGTATTCAATATCTTTAATTATAAATGAGAACATAATTTATAATAGCCAAATAATATTAAAGCTTATGGATCCATTATGACTTTAAACATGTTTCAATTTGGTTCAATACTTTTCTTATGAAAACCGATATAGGATTAATACCCTTAGATAGAAATACTTGTTCTCTTCTTAATTTACTTCTTAAACACACTTTAAATTTAATAACGATGTTTATAGTGGGCTGTTGTGACAGGTGTCTGTAGTTCCAACTCCTCTGGAGGCTAAGGCAATGGATATGCTTGAACCCAAGAGTTTGAGGTTGCTGTGAGCTATGATGCCACAGCATTCTACTCAGGGCACAGAGTGAGACACTGTCTCAAAAAAATAACTTTATTAAGGTATAACTTTATTGAGGTATAATTTATATAAAATAAAATGCAGCAATTAAAATTCTACAGTTTAATCCATTTGATGAGTTTTAACTCATTTTAATTGAGGTATAATGTATATAAAATAGAATGAACCTATTTAAAGTGTACAGTTTGATTAATTTTGACAAATGTATGTGCCTATGTAACCATAACTCCAATCAAGACATTGAACATTACTGTCCTTCCAGGAAATTATCTCATATCCCTTTTGCTATCAATTTGCCAACTCATACTCTTCCCTGAGCAACCACTCATCTGATTCCTAACAATATATTATTTTATACATTATGAGACCAAATATGAAATATAGAATTTTTTGTCTTCCTTCTTTTACACAATATAATGATGTGAAGTTTAGCCATTGTGTTCTTTATATCAGTTTATTCTTTTTCATTGCTGTGAAGTATTCCATTGGATAAATATACAATAAGTTATTGATCCACTGTCCAATTGATGACTGTTTGGGTGGCTTCTTGTCACTAAAGTTTATGAATAAAAGTGCTGAGAGTAAACATCTCAGGCAACTAATGTACAATATGATGACCATAGTTAATAATATGGTACTATATTTACGACTTTCTAAAACAGTAAATTATAGGTGTTCTTGCTACACACAAAAAAAAATGAGTAATGATGTGAGAAGATGGGTAAGTTAATTTGATTGGCTGTAGCAATCATTACTGTCCATTTGTATATCAAGCTGTACGCCTTGCAAAGCTGTCCTTCAGAGATGAAGGTAAGATAAGGACATTCCAAGACAAACAAAAGCTGAACAACTTCATCACCATGTGACCAGCCTTACAAGAAGTGCTAAAAGGAGTTATCCAGGTTGAAACCAAACGGCAATAACAATATGAAAACATATGAAAGTATAAAACTCACTGGTACAGGTAAATATATAGTCAAATTCAGAATACTCTAACACTATAAATGTAGTGTTCAAATCACTCTTCACTCCATTTTAATAGTCAAAAGACAAATTTATTAAAAGCAACTATAGGGAAAAAATAAAAGCAAGTATAGCTATAAACAATTGGTTAACAGATATATAATATAAATAGATATAAAGTGTGACATCAGTAGCATAAAATGTGGTGGAAGGAGAAGTAAAATTGTAGAGTCTTTTTATGTGATTGAATTAAAGGCTGTATCAGATTAAATTAGGATATTATAATTATATTTTATGTAACCCTCATGGTAACCACAAAGAAAAAAAATTCTATTAGATACACAAAAGATAAAGAAAATAGGAATCCAATCATACCATGATGAAAATACAACAAATCACAATGAAAAGAAGATTAGAAGAGATGAACAAAATAACTGCCAAGCAGCCAATGAAAAAATAATAAAACACCAGTAGGAATTCTTATCTATCAGTAATTACTTTAAATATAAGCAGATTAAATTATTAAATCATAAAGCAAAGAGTGAATAAATGGATATAAAAAAAAAAAAAGATTCAGCAACCTGCTGCTTATAAGAAACTCCCTTACTCACTTGAGCCTTAAGAATCACATAGAATGAAAGTAAAAGAACAGAAAGTTATTCCAGGAAAATGGGAACCAAAAGAGAGCAGGGGGAGCTATACTTATCTCATACAAAATAGTTTTTAAGTCAAAAACTGCCAAAAGAGACCACAAAATCATTATATTGTGATAAAGAGATCAGTTTATTTAAAGAATATAATGATTTAAAATATACATGTGCCCAACATTGGAACATCTAAATATATAAAGAAAATATTAATAGATATGAAGGGTGAGATAAACTATAATACACTAGGACACTTAATACACAACTTTTAACAATCAACAGATCATTCATGCAGGAAATCAATAGGGAAATAGTGGACTTGAGCAACACTTTAGAACAAATGAACCTAACAAAATATATAGACCATCCCATCCATGAACAGCAGAATACACATTATTCTTCTGCACACAAAAAACTTTCTCCAGAATAGATCATATGTTAGCCCACAAAAGAAGATACTTTAAAATAAGTATCTTCTGTAATTAAAAATAAGTAACTTTTCTGTCCATAAAGGAATGAAACTAGAAAAAAATAATGAGAGGGATTTTAGAAAATTTATAAATACATGAAAATTTAAAAATATGCTTCTTTAGTCCCAGCTACTTGGGAGGCTGAGGCAAGAGTATTGATTAAGCCCAAGAGTTTGATGTTGCTGTGAGCTGTGACGCCATGGCACTCTACCAAGGATGACATAATGAAACTCTGTATCAAAAAAAATTAAATTAAATTAAAAATATGCTTCTTAACAACCAAAAAAGAAATTAAAAGGGAAACTAAAAATGTCTTCTGGTAAACGAAAATAGAAACACAACATACCAAAACTTATGGGATGCAGCAAAGGTAGTTCTAAAGAGAAAAGTTTATATTGCTAAATGCCTCCATTTAAAAAGAAGAAAAAATTAAAATAGAAAAATTAATGTTACAGCTCGAGGAACTAGAAAGAGAACTAAGCACAAATCAGTAGAAGAAAGAAAACATAAGAGAAGAAATAGAGGATAGAAAGACAATTAAAAAAATCAACAAAACTAAGAGCTGGTTCTTTGAAAAGACAAATTAAATTGAAAAAACTTTAGCCAGACAAATTAAAAAAATACTGAAGACTCAAATATATAAAATCAGAATGAAAGAGGAGATATTACAACTAATACAAAAGATCTTAAGAGACTACTATTACCAACAATTGGATAGTCTAGAAAGAGATTAACTTCTAAAAATATACAACCTTTTATGAATGAATCAAAAACAAATATAAAATCTGAAAAGACAAATGAGGAAGATGACTGAACCAATAATAAAAAAAATCTCCCATCAAAGAAAATCCCAATATCAGATATTTATTTAGCAGAATTCCACCAAACATTTAAGGAACGAATACAAGTCTTTTTTAAACTCTTCCAAAATATTGATGCAGGAAGTTTTCTAACTCAATTTATGAGGCAATAATTATCCTGATACCAAAGCCATATACTGATACTACAAGAAAAGAAAATTACAGGTCAATTCTCCTGATAAACATACGTGCAAAAATCTTCTCTAAAATACTGGCAAACAAAATTTAATAGCACATCGAGTGAGATGTATCCCTGGGATGCAAGAATGGTTCGACATTGGTAAATCAATAACTGTAATACATCATATTAGCAAAATCAATGACCAAAAATATATGATAATCTCAATAGATGCAGAAAAAAGCATTTGACAAAATTCAATATTCTTTCATGATAACAAAAACTTTCAATAAAACAGACTTAGAAGGAATGTAACTCAACACAATTAAGATCATATACCAAAGCCCACAGCTAACATCATATTCAATGGTAAAAAGTTGAAAGCTATTCCTTTAAGGTCAGAAACAAGACAAGGGTGCCCACTCTTGTTGTTTCTATTTAACATAGTACAGTAGAACCTCCATAGTTGGCCACCTCCCCACATTGACTACCTCCTTAAGTTGACATAAATTTATAGACCAGACATGCCCTATATGCACTCAATTGAAGTTGCTTATGTTGACTACCTCCATATGTTGACCAGTTTGTTACAGTTCCCTGGGTAGTCAACTTATGGAGTTTCCACTGTACTTAAAAATCTACCCAGAACAATTATATAAAAAAGAAAAAAAGAAAGAAAGAGAAAGGAAGGGAGGGAGGGAAGGAGGGAAGGAAGGAAGGAAGGGGCACCCAAATAGACCAAATAGAAAAGGAAGACATGAAATAGCCTCTGTTTGGTAATGACATGATCTCATATACAGTAGAACCTCTGTAAGTTGACCACCCAAGGGACTGTAGCAAATTGGTCAATATACAGAGGTGGTCAACATAAGTAATTAGACCTCTGTACTGATAGATCCATGTGATACATGTCCAGTCTATGAAAATTAGGTCATCTTAAGGAGGTGGTCAATGTAGGGAGGTGGTCAACTATGGACGTTCTACTGTATATAGAAAACCCTAAAAACTGTTAGAACTGATAAAAAATTCAGTAAAGTTTTAGGGTATGAAATAAACAAAAATAAGTAGTTGTTTTTATGCTAACAAAACCTATTTGAAAAAGAATTTAAGAAATTTGTCCCATTAGCAATAGCGTAAAAATACTTAAGAGTAAATTTAACAAAAGTAGTGAAAAATCTGTATACTAAAAATTATAAAACATTGATGAAAAATTATAGATGACAGAAAAAATGGAAAGATAGCCTATTTTCATGAATTGCAAGAATTAATATTATTAAAATGTCCATACTACACAAAATGATCCTACAGATTTAATACAATCCTTATCAAACTTCCAATATCATTTTTCATGTAAATAAGAAAAATATCCTAGATCAGAATGGGGGAGTGGTTAGAGAAAGTCTATGTGTATCTTCTGTTTATTTCACTTTACTAATGTAGAATTCCTCCATAGATGCAAATTTCTCCCACAAAAGGATAATTTTTCAGAGGTACATGCATTCCTGTGGCTTGTAGCCTCTCTGAACAGCTATCTTGAAATATGTTAAAGAAGTATATTTTAGGGTGAAGTATTGTGGTTTATTTTTAGGTGTTCTGCAATGTTCCTTTTATCTATATATCTAGTCTTACACCAATTACACACTGTCTTGAATATTGGTGCTTTGTAGTTAATCTTGAATCAGGTAGTGTAAGTTCCAACAGTGTTCTTTTTTCCAAAATTTCTTAGCTATTCTAAGCCCTTTGTGATTTCATATAAATTTTTTAATTAGCTTGTCAATTTCTATCCCCCCAAAAGACTTTTTCCTGGAAGTTTGACTGGGAGTATTTTCAATCTATAGGTCAAATTGGGAAGAGAAGGCCTCTTTGATTTATTGAATCTTCCATCCATGAAAATGTTATAACTCTCCATTTATTTTGATTTATTGAAGTTTTCCTTAGTAATGTTTTATATCATTCTGTGTAGAGTTGTTTTAATACTGAATCTATTAGCAAAATTTCATAGAAGTTATAATTAGGGAATGAAAAGTTAGAAGTCTTGAATAACTGATGAAAAGAGACATAACATCTCAGTCAGTGCATATTTTAAAAAACATTCAAGGAACAATGATTATCTCATTGTGGTTACAGAGTATGCCTTTGATTTGGAATTAATTCCTTTTTGTGATTTTCTTCATCAATAAATGTGTCAAATGGTTTATGAAGCGAGTGTATGATGCCCCATGATCATATCAATGTATACAGTTATGATTTAATAAAAAAAATAAAAGAAAAGAAAAAGAAAAAAATAAAAAAATAAAATGACTTAAAAAAATAATAAAATAAATGGTACGCCAGGAACAATAGTAGATAAAATATATTATGGAGGTCAACTAGAATTAGAAATGTATCAGCATAAATTCTAGAATGCAAAGAATTCTTGGGTGGCCACCACATTGAAATGGATGAACACAGTATCTAAGATTCTTACCATGGTCATTCACTAGAATGTAGCCCGAATCTCTCTCTATCTCTGCCACATCCTTGGTCTTGGAGATTCCAAGAATGAATCCATGGACCACACAAGTAACTGAAAAGACAGATTTTATTGATAGATAAAGTAGGTAAGGAAGTCTCTGCTGCAACAAAGGGGGGACCTGAGTGGGTAGCCCACTGTTTTTTCTACCCTGAGGGCAGGGTGTTGTAGGGAAAAGGAATGTCACAACTGTTTCACACCAGGAGTTTAAGGGCAGAAGTTATTTTTCCTACGGCCCTTGTGCAGGAATGCAGTCCTGCTTAGGTGTGTTCCAGTAGGGGCAGCCTTTTGTTTAGGGTGTGTTCCTTGCTCCAGGAGAGGTAGCCCAGATGAGATACTGACCAGGCTGTTTTTATTTTTATTTTTTTTTTTTTAATTTTTTTATTAAATCATAACTGTATACAATGATATGATTATGGGGCATCATACACTCACTTCATAAACCATTTGACACATTTTTATCACAGTGGTTAACATAGCCTTTCCGGCGTTATCTCAGTTACTGTGCCAAAACATTTACATTCTACATTTACCAAGTTTCGCAAATACCCCTATAATATGCACCACAGGTGTGATCCCACCGATCCCCCTCCCTCTACCCACCCCCCCCCCTTTCCCACTTCTCCCTATTGTTAAGTTGTAGCTGGGTTATAGCTTTCATGTGAGAGTCCCAAATTAGTTTCATAGTAGGGCTGTGTACATTGGGTATTTTTTCTTCCATTCTTGGGATACTTTACTAAGAAGAATATGTTCCAGCTCCATCCATGTAAACATGAAAGAGGTAAAGTCTCCATCTTTCTTTAAGGCTGCATAGTATTCCATGGTATACATATACCACAATTTATTAATCCATTCGTGGATCGATGGACACTTGGGCTTTTTCCATGACTTAGCTATTATGAATTGGGCTGCAATAAACATTCTGGTACAAATATCTTTGTTATGTTGTGATTTTTGGTCTTCTGGGTATATGCCCAGCAGAGGAATTACAGGATTGAATGGCAGATCTATTTTTAGATCTCTGAGTGTTCTCCATATATCTTTCCAAAAGGAATGTATTAATTTGCATTCCCACCAGCAGTGCAGAAGTGTTCCCTTTTCTCCGCATCCACGCCAGCATCTCTGGTCTTGAGATTTAAGAACACAGTAAGCAGAGCAAGCAGACAGCCCTCAGAATGGGAGAAGATATTTGCAGGGTATAACTCTGACAAAGGTTTAATAACCAGAATCCACAGAGAACTCAAACGCATCAGCAAGAAAAAAACAAGGGATCCCATCGCAGGCTGGGCAAGGGATTTGAAGAGAAACTTCTCTGAAGAAGACAGGCGCAAGGCCTTCAGACATATGAAAAAATGCTCATCATCTTTAATCATCAGAGAAATGCAAATCAAAACTACTTTGAGATATCATCTAACTCCAATGAGACCAGGCTGTTTTTAATGAGCCTATTTTTGTGTAGAGATGGACAGTGAGACTGATCTCTGAGCTCACCCAGACCTATAAAATGAGGGAGTCCTTGTCCAGCCTTGAGCATGGGAACCCTGTATCAAGAAGGGTTAGAGAACAAGATGAAAAAATAGAATCACTGAATAGACATAAAACAGGAGAAAAGCAAATTTCAGAGAGACTAACAGAGAAGAAAGTAGAGACAAGAAAGGAAATAGGTAAAATAAGAAAAGAGAAAGTTGTGCTTCATTTATGTAGATCAAAGGTGAAACTGAGGTTAAAAAAATAACTTGCTGAATATTTCACATCGAGGTGTTCTGCTTGACAAACTTTCACTGGCTTACCAGACAATGGTATCTCTATTTTTTAAAATTAGATATATTTTTTAAATTTCAAAAGATTTAGGGGGTACAGTGTTTTATGCTACATGGATGAATTGTGTAATGCTGAAGTCAAGGCTTTTAGTGCACCCATCAGTCACAAGAATAGTTTTAAAAGAGTTCTGTTTAACTGTGGGTATTGTATTCTTTGTTTCTATTATGTATCAGCCATACTTCCCTCTTGCTCAGCAAGGATTAGAATTTTTATGTTATTATCAAGTGTGACTATCTCCAAGATTAAATACCAGCGTTCTTCCTTTGAAAATAATGTATCTACAGATGGCTTATTGAATGTGACTGTTTTGTTATTGTTATTCAAAGAGCTAGCACAGCTTTTACTATAAAAGGAGGGTACAGCCTCATTGCTTGCCTTAGGAAAAGAAACAAAGTCTTGATCTGTGTTTATGGATTTGCCAAAGCACCTGAGGGTAATTCAATTCCATGCATGTGGAAGCATCATTTAAATTTTGCTTTTCAAATATGGATGCAGCTACATTGGCAATGACATTTCCCCTCAGGCCACTCACTGCTGCAGAATGCTATAGGCAGTTTGAGACTAATGTTCTCAATTAATATTTCTGGCATTGTCTTCACATTGTTTATAAATGTTCTAAGGAAGGGATGGAATGTACCACTGACTGTGACAATTTATTTCTTGTAACTTTCTTCCTTTTCTTAATTTCCTAAGGTTCAGTTAAAAGACTAAATGCCTCCAAAATAGCAATCAGGAAGATAAAAACAATCCTATATATTTGGTGAACATACATTTAGTTTTCATTCTATTAATCATTCTACTGCCTTAATATTACATGTTTGACCAAAATACTATATATATACAAGTGCTGTCCAGAGCGTAGCCAGCCATGTGCTATGAAAAACAGAGACATACATGGCTGGAAGCTTTCTAGATCAGCGGTTCTCAACCTATGGGTAGCGACCCACAGGAACTGTATTAAAGGGCCGCGGCATTAGGAAGGTTGAGAACCACTGTTAGAGAGTCCTCACATAAACCAGGGCTTACTCATGAAATCAATGATGTTGAAATGCCTTTATTTCATTTTCACCAGTTTAATTTTCTCTAATTTATTTAAATGCCTTGATTCAGAGATTGGTTAAAAATGTGTAAAATCTTCAATATGCCATTAAAATAGCACAATGTTTTGCTTTTTCAAGTGAGTGACTGAAACTCTAAATGAATCAGAAGATTTAGGTATATAATTAGCAATTCTATCTGAGATAATAGCTTATAAATTTATCAATAAAGAACTTGAAAACTGCCAAAATAAAATCAGGAAGTCCTGATGATGATCAAAAAAAAAGGATAGCAATGGCTAAAGAAAATAAAGTATAAAGGTCTAAATTAGTATACAATATAAAACATGACTTAGTTCAACCTCTTAAAAACATGACAGTGTTCAAATTTTCTACTAGCTTTGGTTCTCAACCTTCGTAATGCTGCAAGCCTTTAATACAGTTCCTGTGGGTTGCGACCCACAGGTTGAGGAATGCTGTACTAAAGAAATTCAACAGCAAAATAGGAGGCATATTATTTATTGAGTTTAAAATGAGGTTGCCAAAATGTGCCAGTGTGGGTTGAATGTGAGTCATGTAGTTAAGAGGACAGAATCATGTACTTTGAAAGTAAAATGCCTGGATTTGAAGCCTCACTTTATTACACTGTAGCTGTGCAGCTTTGACAAGTAACTTAACCACATTGGCTTAGTTTCATCATCTGTACAATGGGTATGACTTGATACCTACTTTCTCAGGTTGTTCTAATGATTAAGTTGGTCATAGGTGTAAATAATTGACAGTTGTGTAAGTACCATATGATTGCTTAATATTATTATTCATAAAATTATTTTGGCAATAACAATATTGGACCAATCAGAACTTGTCCACTTTGAAACATATTTCAAATTTTCTATTTCAAGACAAATTTGTGGCTTTTAATATAAGAAAGCCAGAAGAAAGTATGTGACCCAGCCATTTGAACTGGAATGAAATAACCTACCTGAACAATTGTAAAAAAGATTTTGTCTGCAAGTTTTCTTAGTTATGAGTGGAAAACAAAGATGGAAAGATTTACTCACAGGTTTTTGTATTGTATGGGGACAGAGCTTTATATAAATGACTTGAGCAATAATATAGATTTCAGGGGACTCAACTATGAGTAAAAGGCTTTTCCCTGACTCTCCATTCATTTCAAGTACATCACCACTTCTCAGTTTTACTACTGATTTTCTATTCCCACCTTTGAGTGCTTAGCATGCCAATAACAAAAAAAAAATGCCAAGATCCTTGTGATAAAAAGGGTAATAACATATCAGGTAGGTTAATTATAAATAATGCCCTAGATTTTTGAGGGTGCAATGAATTGCCATCAAATAGACACTTACCCTGGTTGTGGATTTGCCTTTCTTGCTCAAATTGCTTTTACCAGTACCAACATCAACAGATTGCAAGATTCCTGATTCAACAAAACAATATTCACATGCACACATATACAAATCTTTTTCACAATAAAGAAAATAATGGAATTTCATCCTGTTCATTCACTGACTTTATTGTGTACCACAACACAAAATAGGCTAAACTGAGAAGTAGCCTATTGAAGTTTTAGTATGATGGCCTTGGGTGGCAAAACATTGTGAGTTTGAGAATCTACACTTAAAGATTCAGCATGTGCTCTGAAATAATGACCAACACATGAAACTATTTGTTTTGTAGCCAGAATGCTCAAGGCACTATCTAATGCCTCGAGGTGGAAATGGAAGTTTGCCTTCTATCATCAGTGGTAACACATATGTACAAATTCTGGCTCTAGCCCTGGTAACTTTGGGCTTCCTGGTTTAGAGCGTTAGTTCCTCTTCAAAAAAATAATATTTCTACAAGGACCACAAGAATCCTTACAATATAATGAAAATCGAAATTTCCACTTGTTCTATTTATGACACAGCATGCCAATTAATAAAAAGACAAAAAGGCTATTCTATTTGGTTTGTTAATCTTGATTATTAAGAGAGGATAGATTGGCTGCTTATATAGTGAGGTCAAGGTGAACTTATATTAAAAATAGAATAAAAGTGATTCTCTAAAGGACTTCTTAGTAATTCTGGGTCTAGTGGTGAAAGTTGATGGAAAGCATAACTACTCAATACAGACAGGAACTCGAAGGATTCTGATCCTTTGGGAATAAAGGTTCTGGTTCACTGGATCATCTACTTAAAGATCAATGATCAAGCTGAGAGCAGTAAAAATATTGACTAAGTTGTAGAAGAACAAAGTTATAAATGCCAACAATGGAATCGTGACCTACAGAAATCAAGACCTAAGAATTGAGCATGCTTTATTCTGGTTGCTTTGAGATACACATCCACACCCCCACACGCACACACACATACACATGCATGCACACACATGTAAGAGTAAGAAGAATAAAATTTATGTTCCTAGATTTTTTTTGTCCACTATTTTCTATAATTCATTATAAGTAAACTTATTATTTCATCTTAACATTTAAAAATATCAAATGAGCCTTGTGGCTGAAATAGAAAGGAATGAACACCACTCAATCATGGATTAAGTCTGTTGGGACTTTAGGGTTTTATTTTGTGGGTTATATGAAACTGCTGGGGTCCCACCCCGGGAGCAGGGTCTATTAAGTCCTGTGGCTCTGGTGGTGACTGACTAAAGAAACAATGAGAAAGAAAGAGACAAGACACATAGAATATAATTTTCAAATTGGGAACACAGGGGACCACCACTCTTTTGTGGGGTTTTGGTAAGTGGCTCCGACTGTCAGTTCCACTCAGCTTTTATTGAAAGCTGTATTGAGCCTGTATTGAGGCTATTTGCTCATTAGCCAAGAGGATAACCTGAGGAAGGGAACAAAGATGCCAGCAGTTTCTCTGAGTGAGCATATCAACTCCTATTATTTCTATAATTATTAACTTTAAGCACCTGAGCAGTCTTGAGAAATCCAGAACCTGAGCCTTGGGTGGGGGCAGCCTCCTGTCTGTGGTCACAAACAGAGATTCCTAGGGAGGTGTTACTCTCCCCTAGTTCACAATGGAGTAAAACTGGTGTCAATCTCCTCTGAAGAATTGGTGAGAGAGAGGAATTTTCCTCTCATCACTACCACAGAGGGTCTTCTCTGTGATAACGGATATAAGCCCTCTTGCCCATATTTCCGGGCTCAAGCTGTTCCCTTGATCTCTGCCCCAGCCAAATACGAATCTCCACAATGGGTATTTGTTTTGACTGTTTACTAGGCAAGAAATAGCCTAGTTAATATATCTTGCCAGGCCTTGCTACAGCATCTTCTGGGGCCATTATTTTCTTAAGAGTGTTCACAGACCCAACAGGGAGGTTTGTAAACTGTATCACCCTCCAGGCTAGGCTTCCAGGAAAAGCAGGAAACTTGCTGTATAAGAAATTTAGCAGTGGCTGGTTTAAAGGTAAACTAGTTGAATTTCCTTTGTTCCAACTCACTCAGCTTACTTTTTAATATTTCCCTTTTCCTGGGGGTGCTTTCCCTTGCCAATAATGGGGTCTTCAGTTCCCACTCTGCCTTCAGAAACAAGGTCTTTTTAAATTTTTGTCATGTGAAAATTAAATATGGACATGGATATTGAATTGTCAAAGATTGTGCCAGACTGTATCAAAGGAAAATAATCCTCATCATGATTTAAATGTGCTTCACAAGGAAAGATTAGGAGCTACATTTCTGTGACTCCACTAAAAACTGAGCTCAAGTTTCATTTGTGTCAATAAGAAGAATCCACATGATAATTGAAAGGTAGAAGAGAGGAAGCTATTGTTATCTTGAAGCACTATAGGTAGATTCTTGGGAAATTGCAAAGATGAGTTTGCACTTCACTTGGAATGAGCTCCTGTTAAACACCTGCTTTAGTCCTGTAGGAAGCTGAGTTCATCATCATGGCTTCCCTGTGGGTGCTACCTTTCCAGATCTGAAAGCCAACAGTGCTATTTCTCTGACTTTTACTTCTTCAGCACTTTCAACGATTAATACTCTAAGTCTGTATTAAATCCTTTTCTATTTGAGATGATTAAGATGGTGTCTGTTACAGTAATTTCTGATGAATATAGGCATGGATCTATACATTATGCTAAGGAAAAAGTGTTTAGAGCGTTGTAAATAAATGTCATTGTATTATATCATAATTACACTTGAAAAATCTGTAGAACAATAATACATTAGAAACCAAAAAAATTACCTAAAAAATCTAACATATGATTTTTTTCCAAGTATGGGACTGTAGGGGAACTGAGCTCTGATCTTTAGCATAAGACTCTCTTCCTGCTTGAGAACCTTGGAGAATCATGAGAATGACATGTGAGTTGTGTGCGTGCAGGAGATCAGAAAACTGGCCTTCAAGGGAGAATGTCTATGTGAGGTGTGGCAACACCAGGCCTAATGGTTATGGTAAAGATTCTCTAGATTCCAAAGGTCTCTTGATGCTGAAGGCAGAGGTTGTGCTCAAGGAATGTGGTTTTGCAAAAACAAAAGTGGAGACATTCTATCTGACCTTCTCCATGTCCTCCCTAATCAGTGGTAATGTTGGATAAGCAGTTTGTCCACTTCTTCCTGTTTATAAATATGAACCCGAAGTTTACTTAGGAGGACTCCTCCCAGAGTCCCTCAGTTCCCCGATACAGACTCTGTTCCAAGTCTCTTCATTCCTCAGGCCAAGATCCCCTCATCTGGTGACCCCAAACCTGTTCATGGGAGCATGTTGCTGCTTCATTAGTTTAGCACCAGATGAAATCAATGGCTTGTTCTTAGAATCATTTTATGTTAAATAAAATACATCTTTAAACAATATAATCTCACTCAACACAGCTGCTCACTTTGTGCATAACATGCCTTAACTGGGACCAGACAAGTGAACAGCAGCATTTCATAACAACGCTAGAGACAATGCATATTTCCTATCTTATTTTTTCTTCTGTAAGGACGTATGTACACTGATTGACATGGTGGATTGGCATTTATTCACTCTCTCTCTCTCTACCTCTCACTCTCAATTTCCTTCTCTCTCTTCCTAAAAAAAATTAAATTGAATTTACTAAAGTTAAATGTATATATGTGTGTGTGTATAAATATATAATTTATTTCCATTAAGAACCTTTTTGTTAATTGTCCTTCTATTTCTTCCCTTCAATTATTCATCCTTACATATCAATATGAATGTACTATAACCTAGACTTTTAATAATTTAAGTTTTGTCAGGAAATTTGTCATTCAAATTATAGCCTTAACTTTCAGTTTAGTAATAACCACAAAGTAATAATTTAACAAAGTTGGAAGCAAATTTTATTTATTTTTTTTTCACTTTTTTTATTGTTAAATCATAGCTGTGTACATTACTGCAATCAAGGGGTACAATGTGCTGGTACATATACAATCTGAAATATTCTCATTAAACTGTTCAATGTAGCCTTCATGGCATTTT